>NW_028227269.1:94531144-95188644 GCF_978045245.1 Mus caroli
TTTTAGTCCTAAACAATGAAAGTTAAGTTAGTTTGTAGAGGAATCGCTTGTTATTTGGAAGTGAAAGATTTGTCAAGAAAAGATGTGCCCAACTCTCACAAGGAGAATAAAGGGAAGCTTCTAAAGGAAGAGGCAGTAACTTGGGTATTCTGAGGTTCTGAGCTAATATCCCCTTATCAGTGATTGAATACCATGCATGTTCTTTTGTGGTTGGGTTATCTCACTCAGGATGATATCCTCCAGACCTATCCATTTGTCTAAGAATTTCATGAATTCATTGTTTTTAATAGCTGAGTAGTACTCCATTGTATAAATGTACCACATTTTCTGTATCCATTCCTCTGTTGAGGCACATCTTGGTTCTTTCCAGCTTCTGACTATTATAAATATGGCTGCTATGAACATAGTGGAGCATGTGTCCTATTACATGTGGTGCATCTTCTGGGTATATGCCCAGGAGTGTTATAGCTGGGTTCTCTGGTAGTCCTATATCCAGTGTTCTAAGGAACCTCCAAATTGATTTCTGGAGTGGTTGTGCTAGCTTCTAATCCCACCAGCAACAGAGGAGTGATCTTTCTCTACATCCTCAGGAGCATCTGCTATCACCTGAGTTTTTTCTTAGCCATTCTG
Organism: Mus caroli; assembly: GCF_978045245.1. Classification (NCBI taxonomy): domain Eukaryota; kingdom Metazoa; phylum Chordata; class Mammalia; order Rodentia; family Muridae; genus Mus; species Mus caroli. The sequence continues at coordinate 94,531,775 of NW_028227269.1, forward strand.
ACTGGTGTGAGGTAGAATCTCAGGGTTGTTTTGATTTGCATTTCCCTGATGACTAAGGATGCTGAAAATTTCTTTAGGTGTTCACAGCCATTCGGTATTCCTCCATTGAGAATTCTTTGCTTAGCTCTGTACCCATTTTTTAATAGGGTTATTTGGTTCTCCGAAGTCCATTTTCTTGAGTCTTTTTGTATATGTTAGATATTAGCCCCCTATTGGATGTAGGATTGGTAAAGATATTTTCCCAATCCATTGGTTGCTGTTTTGTCCCATTGACAGAGTCCTTTGCCTTGCAAAAGTTTGCCATTTTATGAGGTCACATTTGTCAATTCTTGCTCTTAGAGCATAGGCTATTGGTATTATGATCAGGAAATTTTCCCTTGTGTCCATGTGCTCAAGGCTCTGCCCCACTGTCTTTTCTATTAGTTTCAGTGAATATGTTTTTTTTTTTTTTGTGCAGGTCCTTGATCCACTTGGGCTTGAGCTTTGTAAAAGGAGATAAGAATGGATTGATTTGCATTCTTCTACATGCTGATTGTCAGTTGAGCCAGCTCCAGTTTTTTTTTTTTTTGAAAATGCTGTCCCCCGCCCCCACCCCCAGATGGTTTTAGCTTCTTTGTCAAAGATCAAATGACCATAGTGGTTTATTTCTAGGTCCTCAATTCTATTCCATTGATCTACCTGTCTGCCTCTGTACTTGTACCATGCAGGTTTTTACCACAATTTCTCTGTGGTACAGCATGAGTTCAGGGATTGCTGATTCCCTCAGTAGTTCTTTCATTGCTGAGAATAATTTTTGCTATCCAGAGTTTTTTGTTATTCCATATGAATTTGGAAATTTATCTTTCTAACTCTATGAAGAATTGAGTTGTAATTTTGATAGGGACTATACTGAATCTGTAGATTGCTTTCAGCATAATGGCCATTTTACTATATTAACCTTGCCAAGCTATAAGCATAGGAGGTCTTTCCATCTTCTGAGATCTTCCATTTCTTCCTTCAGAGACTTGAAGTTCTTGTCATACAGAACTCTCACTTACTTAATAGAGGCACACTAAGGTATTTTATATTATTTGTGACTATTTTGAAGGGTGTTGTTTCCCTAATTTCTTTCTCAGCTTTTTTTAAAGTTAATTTTATATTCAGCTACTTTGCTGAATTTGTTTATCAGGTTTAGAAATTCTCTGGTTTAATTTTGGGGGTCTTGTAAGCATAATATCATATCATATGCAAATAGTGTCATTTTGACTTCTTCCTTTCCAATTTGTATCCCTTTGACCTCCTTTTTTGTTGTCTAATTTCTCTGGCTAGGATTTCAAGTACTATATTGAATAGGTAGGGAGAGATTGGTCAGCCTTGTCTAGTCCCTGATTTTAGTGGGATTGCATCAAGTTTCTCTCCATTTAGTTTGATATTGGCTACTGGTTTGCTGTATATTGCTTTTACTATGTTTAGATATGGGCCTTGAATTCCTGATCTTTTCAAGACTTTGATCATGAATGGGTGTTGGATTTTGTCAAATGATTTTCAGCATCTAATGAAATGATCATATTTTTTTTTCATTGAGTTTGTTTATATAGTGGATGAGGTTGATGAATTTCTGTACATTGAACCATCCCTGCATCCCTGGGATGAAGCCTACTTGATCATGATGGATGATTGTTTGGATTAGGACTCCGAGAATTTTATTGAGTATTTTGCATCAATATTCATAAGGGAAATTGGTCTAAAGTTCTCTTTCTTTGTTGTGCCTTTGTGTGGTTTAATTATAAGAGTAATTGTGACTTCATAGAATGAATTGGGAAGAGTACCTTCTTATTATATTTCGTGGGATTGTTTGAGGAATAATGATATTAGATCTTCCTTGAAGGTCTGATACTACTCTGTACTAAATTCACAGACCACATGAAGCTGGGGAAGAAGGAAGACCAAAGTGTGAATATTTTGGTCCTTAGAAGGACAAACAAAATACCCATTGAAGGAGTAACAGAGACAAAACGTAGAGCAGAGACTAATGGAAAGGCCATCCAAAGACTGCCCCACCTGGGGACCATTCTGTACATAGTCACCAGACCCACACACTATTGTAGATGCCAATAAGTGTTTGCTGATGGAAGCCTGATATAGCTGTCTCCGGAGAGGCTCTACCAGTGTCTGAAAAATACAGAGGTGGATACTCTCAGCCAACCATTGGACTGAGCACAGGGTCCCCAATGGAGCAGCTAGAGAAAGGACCTAAGGAGCTGAAGGGGTTTGCAGCCCCATAGGAGGAACAATTATAAGAACTAACCAGTGCCCCCAGAGCTCCCAGAGAGTAAACTATAAACCAAAGGATACACATGGAGGGACTCCTAGCTAAAGCTAAAGCTGCACATGCAGCAGAGGCTTATGTTAGTAGACAAAGGCAATAAGCCTCTGAGAGTACAGTTAAACTTGCCCCTGAGTTTTCTTTCCTAAAACATATCATATCTATCAATAATCACATATCTTTATATTGACAGCCAATCTTCATTGTCAATATTTATCATTTAATTCTTTTTTATTAGATATTTTCTTTATTTATATTTCAAATGTTATCCCCTTTCCTAGTTTCCCCTCTGAAACTGCCCTATCCTCTCCCCTCTCCCCTTGCTCCCCAACCCACCCACTCCTGCTTTTCTGGGCCAGGCATTCCCCTATACTGGGGCATAGAACTTTCACAGGACCAAGGGCCTCTTCTCCCATTGATGACCTACTAGGCCTTATAAGCTTTAAAACCATAAATATGTTCAGTATTAAAAACATAACTCACTGAGAAGACTACAGCTGTTACAGTTATAGTATTTTTAATATTTCAAAAATTAGATAATAAGTCACAAACTTCAATTTATGAGTTACACAGAGATGCTTCTGATTTTGACTTCCTGACAATAACAAAACAAAACAAACAAACAAAAAAACAAAACCTTATATTTAGTACACAAAGAAAAGTCTCAGACCTTAGCCAGGTGCACTTCACCATACACAGCTTTAAGATTCAGTAAGTTCTTAAGGAACAATACAACATTACTTTATGTAAATGTCAAGGTGGCTGTATTCTGATGAGTCTTATAAGAACACTTTAACATTTAAAGTTCAGATAACTGTCAACAGAGGAAAGCTTTTAAGTATGTGTTGTGTTACTCTGGCAAATGTTGAAGTCGTGTTCACTAAGAAAGAAAAGATGAAGTCCAGTTAGAATGCAAAGAACACTAATACCTAGATGAAGACTAATTCAAAGCTATATAGAAAATGACAGTATATGTGAATTATTAGAAATAAGTAGGTTAAAAAAAAAGCCGGGCGTGGTGGTGCATGCCTTTAATCCCAGCACTCAGGAGGCAGAGGCAGGCGGATTTCTGAGTTCGAGGCCAGCTTGGTCTACAAAGTGAGATCCAGGACAGCCAGGGATATACAGAGAAACCCTGTCTCCGAAAAACAAAAACAAAAGCAAAAACAAAAACAAAAACAAAAACACAAAAAAGAAATAAGTAGGTAACATAGCACTCCAATCAGAGATGCTTACAGACAACTTTAAATCTAGAATGTGTAACTGATGTGAGATATGCCTAAAGCATTCTATAGTTATAAATCGATAAGATACGTCCACCCCAGGTCCAGGTCCATGTACTGGATTGGTTGTCCCGAGATGAATTTTGACCTAATGGTTGTTTATAATATGATGATTTCATAACATGGCAGTGTTATCAGGAGTTAGCGAGATGTGGGTAGTAATGCCCTGTAGTGAACAGGTGACTGTTAGACTTGGAAAACTGTTTCATGTCCCTTGTATCTTATGTCTGCTTCTTTCTAATATTTTTTAAGTGAGCAGTTTTGATACAGTATGATGCTGCTGCCTCTATTCTGAGTCTCACTTTAGGTCAGCAAAATCCAAGCAGAAAGACACAGTAGTCCTAGTACTATGGAAACTTTTAAATAGTTTAATTGTGTTTGGATTGAAACTTCTGAAACCATGAGCCCCAGGAACCTTTCCTTCTCCAACACATTTTTCTCTCTTGCATTTGTCACAATCATGAAAAATTTATTCCCTGATGTTACAAGGCAAAAAGAATCAAAGTGACTTGATGAAAATTCATCAGCCATTTTTGTATGTATGCTTGTATGCTTGTGTATATGCTTATAAGTGTGTATGTATATGCGTGCATGTGTGTATGTGTGTGCATGCATGCATGTGTGCATGTGCATGTGTGTGTGTGTGTGTGTGTGTGTGTGTGTACACGTGCATGCACATGCTCAAATGCTAGAGATCAGACCTTGGGACCTTGTACATGCTAGGTAAGTGCTGTGTAACTTAGAATCATCCAGTCTTTCTTTTCGGCCTTGTATCACAGATGGATGATACCACACGTATATCAGTACCTTTTCTGGCCAAATCCTGACTTGTAGATGATAGAAACTGATGAGGCTGATGAGAACCACTTTCAAGTCAGACCAGAAGAAGCAAACATTCTCAATCCTTATGACCCACGATGTCAACAGGCATATGTGAGTTTACTAACAACAACTGGCTGAAAACTACTGATGCCTAGCTGTAAGAGCAAAGAAGAGTTTAAAGACAGGAGACATAAATTATTATAGATTATTTCTTTTTTTAAATTTATTTTTATTTATTTTTATTAGATATTTTCTTCATTTACAATTCAAATGCTATCCCAAAAGTCCCTTATACCCTCCCCGACCCGGCCCTCCAACCCACCCATTCCAGATATTGACAACACAGTGATATTCCTTGCGAATGAATGTCATTTAATGTCAATTCATATTTTGATTTGTCTGTTGCTTGAGTGTGAGGAGCTGCCCTTGCAGTCGCCATTACAAGATGGCGCTGATATCTGGTGTTCTGACTAGTAAACAAGTAGTCTGCGCATGTGCTGGGGTAATTTTCCATGCCGTGTGCCCTGCCTGTCCCGTGGCGTCATTCTGGGCTGATAGTGAGCAACCAGCAGGGTAAAATACGTATCCAGCTGCTCTTGTGGGTTATAAAAGGACCGAGTTTCCTGTGTTCTGGGCCTCCTCCTCCTCCCCAGAAGCTGATCATCTATCTCTTGAGATGAAATAAAGCTGTTTGCTGCAGAAGGATCCGATTGTGTCCTGTGTGTGTGTCCTCGCTGGCGAGACTCCATATCACACAGACACTTGAGTTATATTAATCATTTTGTATTTTTTTTGTGTAAATCTGAAGCAAACACAATTATACTATTTAAAAGTTTCCATAGTACTAGGACTACTGTGTCTTTCTGCTTGCCCCTTTTCTTGACATAAAATTACCTTAATTCTTCACTCTAATGATAAAATAATCTGGAATTTTCCTTTGTTCTAAGTAGAATTTTTCTTCATAAACTTCACTGATGTCTGGTAATAGGCAATTCCCTATGTCCAGATATGAAAATTTTTCTGTTAATTTTCCTACATATTTCTGGGGAAAATTCTGTTTCCTTGTGTTAATTCCAATTATGTGAAGAATATCTACTCCTTTGTACATGTAAAGGTGCCTTCAGACTTGAGGCTACTTTATATCATTTCTTTTGAAAAATAATCACATTAATTGACCTTATACTCTATGATATTTACAGTTATCTGGGTCTTTTAGTTTTTAAGTATATTAGTGTTGTGTTTTCCCTATACTATGTTTTCAGGTTGCTATAAATTTTAAATATGATTTTAACTGAAATATTACTGCACACTTTTCTCAGATCCCTTTCTTATTTCTATGCCCTCCCAGCAACCCTCCTTCTACCCCCTCATGCTACATTACTCTCAAGTGGATGACCATATGAATTTGATATATATATATATACACACACACACATGTCCAGACTTATGGACTTACGGATCTATTTTTGTTGGTGATGTGTTTATGCTTTCAAAGCAAATATTCTGTTTTGAACAACACTTAAGGGGACTCATCTCTGGGAGACACTAGTTTTTACTCCTCAGCATTCACCATTTCACTGTAGCCCCTTGTTAAGGGTGTGAGTCCATGAAGAAATTTTATCTCTTCCACATTAACATATCTATTTATGTAGCACTTGGCAATATAGGATGAGATTATGTCAGAAACTTCCTGGTATTCTGGCTCTTACAATCTTTCTGTCTCACTTTTAGCATGTTTTCTGAGCCAATGGTGTCAATGTTGTATATTTCTTCAAGACTTTAAACAAATAATGATTAAACTTTCTGAAATTCTTGAGAAAAACAAAACAAAAAAGAAAGAGAGAGAGAGAGAGAAAGAGAGAGAGAGAGAGAGAAGAAAAAGAAACACAATTATTCCAAAGCTTATTCAATGATGCTAGTATTACTTTAGTACCAAAACCAGAAAAAGAGACCCACTCCAAAGGATAAACAAACAAACAAAAAGCACACACAGAACATTGCATCTGATATTGATGCAGATGTTCTCTGTAAAATACATGCAAACTGAATATATTCACATAACAAGAATATTACCCACCACAACCATGTTGGAATTATCCCATAAATGCAGAATTAATTCAGCATATGTTAGTCACAATATAATAAGCAGTATAAATGGTTTTAAAAATAAAGTTTAAAAATTCAATTATCTTGATAAATCCAGCAAAACATGATATCATGTTAAAGGTCCAAGAAAGAATAGAACTAAAGTGAATATTTCAGCATAATAAGGATTACACATAGCAAACTCTTAGCCAACATTATCCTAAAAGGCGAAAAATCTCAAAGCAATCTAATTAAAATTAGGAATGAGTAGGACTGCACAGACTGGAACAATAAGGCAACAGGAGGAAATGAACAAAATAAAAATAGAACAATAAAAAGTCAATTTTTCTTATTTGCAGATGACATGATACTGTAATGAGATGCCAACTTATTTGCCAGAAAACTATAAACAAAAATCTTAGCAAAGTGGTATAGTACAAAATCAACTTACAAAAATCCATTGCCTTTTTATGAAACAACAACAAACACTGAGAAATAATTCAAAGGAACACATTTAAAATAGCATCAAAGAATAAAGTATATTTTAATAAATGTAAACAAAGTGACATGAGATCTTTGGGAATAAAATTCTATATCTGTGAAAAGATGGGGAAAGACTTTCATTATATCTGAAATCACTGTTCACAATCCAAGTGTAATAATATAAAAGTGGTAACCAAAGACCCAGCTTATTTGTCTTGCTGAATTTTTCCTCAAAGAACACAACCTTTCCCTTTGCCTGTCAATATGGTTGACAAGCCAGCCATTAAGATTCTTCCTAAAGTGGAGTCAACCTCATACTGTAATAGTACATTCATTAGACTGATTTAAAAGGGGGTTAGACCTGTGTATAACCTCTCCTCCCATGGGCACCATTTTAGCTTGTTGGTATGTGAATGCGGGTTATTTGGCTGCTGTTGCACATAGTTGCAGTTCAATTTTCTCTTTAACTTCAGCAATTTCCCTAAGTCCAGGTGTCTCCCAATGTGCAAGAATGAATGTATTCCATTTCACTGCTTTTTCCTCAGTGTGTTTCATTAGGAACGGTGAACTATCTGCCTGGGCAATTTCTATTTGTTTTCTTGCCTTTTTCTTATTCCAATTTGTCATGCTAACTCACATTGTCAGCTAAGACTTAGCTGGTTTCTCTCCTTCAGGATTTATTTTTAACATTCCTTGGCTTCTACCACCAGTATTCATCCCTGGGCAGAACAAGCTTTCAACACAAAACACATTGCAGTCACTTGCTGTGGAACTAGAAATGATGCATAATTCACCTGTATTAAAATAAAGTGTGTGTGTGTGTGTGTGTGTATGTGTGTGTGTGTGTGTGTGTGTGTGTGTGTGTGTGTGTGTGCGTGTGTGTGAGACAGAGACAGAGAGAGACAGTTATGGTATGGTTGTAAACTCCTTCCTTATTGTTAATGTGGACTAAAAGATTTTGCATTATGTTAATATTAAATTAGGAACATAAATTTTGATAAATATTTCTATTAAGGGTTTTTAATTTTTGTATGTTTTTCCGTATGGGCAGGTGTTAAAAATGCATGTGTAATTGTATGCATATTTGTGGATATTAAAGGTCCATATGCACTGTTACTGTCTGTTGTTCTCCATCTTAATTTTTGAGACAGGAACTCACTCTGACCTTGAAACTCTTTGAATAAGTAGGCAGGCCAGTGAGCAAGGTCTAAGGATCATCTCACTGTGGACTCCCCACAGCTAGTGTTACAGGCATGCACTGGCATGCCTAGCATTTTGTAGGGGCTAAGAATAAGAACTGGGGACCTCATCCTTTATGAAAGCAATCACTTGACCAACTGAACCATCTTTTCAGCCACTAAAGCATGAACACATTTTTAAATTTTGTCTCAGAATGGATGCACTTGTCTTTAAAAGTCTAGGAATGATAGTGAAACACTAGCCCTAATCAGCTCATTTTCAAATTGATGTACTTTTCTAGATTACATTAGAGATACTTAAATTAACACTCCTCTTCATTTTGAAACTGTAAATATATATACTATGTCAATGTTTTCAAAAATACCAAAGGAATCTGAATTTGAAATACAACACTTTCAGGTGGAATGTTTTCCTTGCCCAACTTAGTAATATTTCTCTAAGGAGAGATGCTTAATTTTATTTCTAGAAAGTCAATAGAAATGTTTCAAAACCAAGAGGGTAAACCAGATCTCGAACTTAAACACTATCAAGTGACTCGTGACTATAGTATTCAGTGTGAGATCTAATATTGAACATATTACTTGGGCATGCAGTACAATGCCAGATGCATCCCTTAGATATTGAAACACATTATTTAAATGCTGCACCAGTGAGCAAGCTTGTACCTTCCTTGACATACTTGCCTTACCTATGTCCTAGTGTGATACTGGCATCACATACCTACATTCCTCGTTTATCTCCTTCGCTTGCTTTACTCATCTGGAAAACCTTATCTGCAGCTTTCAGATTCAGACACATTCCAAGGTTTGCAGAAGAGGAAAAGAAATAAAGACAAGATAATTAGTTCATTCAAATCAAGAATATCCTAGAAAAATCTAGTAAGTATATGTCTTCATGAAATTAATCTTAACAGGAAAATAATTGGTGTGAAGAACTGTATACTGTTTCACTTTCGTTTAAAATACACAATTACAATAATTTTAAATATATCAGTGATACTGGATACAACTTTTTTTTCATGAACCTAGAATGAAAATGACAATTTGAAAGATAAAATTCAGTATGGCAGAATGATATACTGTATTAGCATCGACTGGCTGAAAATTTAAACATATTAGTCCTTTTAAAACATTTGATTTCATTCTTTGAAAGCTTCAAACATTTTTATTATGTTAATTTTCCATCATCTCTTCTTAGATTTAACAACCCCATTCCATACTGACACAACTTTGATCGTCATATTTTAAAACCATCAATTCTCATTAGTGCTGTGCATACACTATTATATATGTGCCTACTCATGGGAGAGTATTTCGACCACAGACCTAATGAAGCATTACTTGGTCTCTTCTAATTACTGATATCTCCTCATCAAAGATAGTACTTTAAAGTATCTTCTCTCTCTACATTGGGATTTTGTGTAGTGTGAACTTGTTTATACTATCACAACTCCTGTTACTTTATATGTGAAACTGTTGTGCTGTGTCCAGAAAGGGTTACCTTGTCTCTTCACTCCCTCTGACTTTTACAGTGTTTCTGTCCTCTCTAACCCAGTAAGCCTTTGGAGGAAAGGGTGTGGTGTAAATATCCCATTTAGTTAAAGCATTTCCCAATCACATGTTCTCTGTAGCTGAGTATCTCTGTGTGTGTGCGTGTGTGTGTGTATGTGTGTGTGTGTGTGAGATCACCCATTACACAAAGAAACTTTTCTGATGAGTTTTGAAAGATGCGCTAATTCATGAGTATGTTATGAGAAATTTTAAGGAACAGATTTAGTATTATATCAGGTTTAAGATTAGTAGATTAATAGAAATGCACTCTTCCCTAGAGCTTATGACCTTGCTATTTCCTATCTTAGTCTGCACAATTATGCCAATTTTATATTTCACAGTGATAGTGAAGGTAAATCCAAGTAAAAAGTGGTCAGTTACTTTAATGATGTCAGTGTCACGCTTGTACCAGTGCACATATCTTATTAGGCAGGTCGTTGCTGTAGCTCCTGGTGTACACAGCTGAGTAAGACTGGTGACCACTTTTCCCCTGTGATATCATGTATGGCATCTTCAAGGATCATGAGAGCTATCTAGTTGTAATGAAGGTTCTACATCAATCTCAGCTTGTATATTTTTTTCAGTTAGCTTGAGATTCCTCCACATTTTTATTTCTACAGAATTGATACAGCATTTAGTATGACAAGTATATTTTTAAACTTCCTCAAAAATTTATCAACATTTGTTATAAAACCCACAATAGATTTATGAAAGAGAGAACAAACAGCAACATATATTTCTAGCATTGTTGTATATCTGTATGATCGCTAAGTGTCATCTCATTTTAAAGCTGACTCTATTTAGAATTGCCTAGAAAACATACCTATGAATGTGTCTGAGAATTTATCCAGAGAGGCTGAACTAAGGTAAGAAGATACACCTTGAATGCACACAGTATTGTCCCCTAAATAAGGATCTAGACTTAACAGAAAGGTAACTACAAGGATTTAAGCTGAATTCCAGGATTTATATTGCTCTGGTAGCTAATTTTAAGATAATTGTGACTAGATAATCAACATACCTGTTACCATGGTCTGCCTACCATAAAGCACAATTCTTTCAAACTGTGAGCCAAAATAAGCGCTTTCATCTATGAGTTTCTTCTGGCAAGTATTTTATCACAACAGGAAGAAAGTAACAATATTGACCTATCAAGCAATAAAACAACTATAAACGGGTCATCAACAAAATTAAGTAATGGAGTGTTCCCTGTTACCATTGCTTCTAGAAAAATAACAACAACAACAACAACAAAAACAACAACCAAACAAAAAAGCAAAACAAAACAAAATAAAACAAAAACAGGGTATATTATAAGCCAGCAGTAAAGAAAAATGTAAGAAAATATAGTGCCTAGACAATATACAGGACAGCTAGTGGAACCATAAAGCAATATGCTTCGATGCATTAGAGTCCAAACATAGCTAGATACAGTAATCAATCAAAAGGAAGGCTGATGAGCATTACCAAAGGAATGAGAGCAAATCCAACCTGCTCCACAGCCACCTGCAAACCAGAGTGCATAAAAAATCCCCACTTCACGCCCTATTGATCACTTTTAGTTCAATTTCAAATTTTATACCTTTTCATGAGTCCTATTTTTGTGTCTTAATTTTTCAGTTATTTTAATCATTTATAAAAGAGCCTCTTTTTCTCCATATCATAAATATATAAATTAATCACATACAAACCACAAAATGAAGTCAAAGAAATTCTATAATAGAAATGTACATAATAGGGGTCAAGATAAAATGAACCTGTACTAAATAAAAAGAAATAATCAGCATAATAAAAATAATTTGAAAACACAGGCATTCAAAAATGCATAACGAATATAAGCAGAGTCTATAACTTGAATTTTTGAAATGAGACTGCATCCAAATAATCTGTGATAACAGTTGAAGCCTTGTGTTTACTCATATATTATTTGAACTTGATATTTTATATTGTAATAAACCAGATAATACATTAACATGGAAGATTGAATTTAAGACCTAGACTTATCAAGTTTTTACTCTTCAGACTAAGTGTATACTAACCTCTGAGGAGGAAAACATAACAGGGAAGGAAAATTCTGTTCACTCTCAAAATTTTTATTAGTCAGTTTTTAACACAGTATATTTTGATGATATTCTTTGCTGCTTCTCAACTCCTTCAAAATTTTGGCCAACTCCTTATCCAACGACCTTCATACTCTTTCTCTCACACAATTCAAAAAAAAATTACAAAAACAAAATAAAACACAAAAAAACGAAAATCTAAACTAAATTAGAAAAGAAAAGGAAACCAATAAGACAAAAAACAAACAAACAAACAAAAATAAAAAACAACACAATAAACCTAAAATTACACAAAAACACATGGAGTCCATGTTGTGTTGGACAACTCAAAGCCATATTCAACACTGCTAGTATTACCAAGAATCTGAGCCTAGATAGCTCAGCCTTCTTTCTCTTCCCCATCCCTGTTTTCTATAGGTTTGATTTTTTTAAAGCTATCTTTTCTTTATAGAAAATAGATTCATCTCTCCTACAATATATCCCAACCACAATTCTCCCTCTCTCCATTCCTCCTAATTCCCTGCCTTAACTTCCCTACACCCAGTTCCACTTCCCACCCGTTTCCTTCATTAACGAGCAGGCCTCCAAGAAACAACAACCAGATACAGCAAACCAATACCCAGCAAGACAAGGTATATGTCTTCTCACTAAGCCTAAAATCTCTAATACAATAGGAGGAGAGGGTTACAAAGACCAAGAAAAGTCAGAGGTATTTCTGCTCCCACTTTTAGATGAACCACAGAAATACCAAGCTAACAGCCATAACATTTACACATGCAGAGGTAATGGTACATATCAGTGCACACCATGATTGCTCTTTCAGTCTCTGTGAACCCATGAGAATCCTGCTTTGTGGGTTCAGTGTATGACTATATCCTGTATCCTTTCTGCCTCTTATATTCTTTACATTCACTCCTCCATGGGATCCCATGAGCTCCACAAAATGTTTGATTTGGGGTCTCTGAACCTGCTACCATATGCTGGCAGAGGGGAGCCTCTGTCATATCAACAGGACACGGCTCTGATTTGTGAGTATAGCAGAATATCATTAAAATTTTATTTTATTGATATTTCCTTACCAGTCATACTTATTGTTTGCTAGGGCTCAAGGGTCTCCTGTCTCCAGTTCTGACCATCCTCATTGTGTTGAGGTTCCATCCTACCTCAAGATCACTTCCTCATATATGTTCATTGCAACTCCATAGGTAGTAGCCAGAAACTATAAATGTAGATTCCTTTAACTGAATAATCAATAAAAAATTTGTTATAAATACACAATGGAATGTACTACAGTTATACAAAAGATACTCAGCTATTTAAAAAAAATGACATCAAACTAGCATAGAACCAAACAGGACTGTTCTTCAAAAAATCAGTAAAATAATTACTAATGATTTTTTTTATATCTAAATCAGTGCTTTTTCCAGTCATCATCAGAGGCTTTCTACAGCAGCATATGGGAGAGGATGATGAGCTCCTTCAGTCAGACACTATGCAGTAATAGAATCTACACGGGAGATTTCTACTAGATCCCTCTTCTTGGAGATCAAGAATGTGTAGAAGAGTGAAAGGACAGACTGTAGGAGGAAGAGAGGGTGGAGGCCACAGGGAGATCATGGCCCACGTAATCAACTAAGACATTCTCATGTGAACTCAGAGAGTGAAAGAGATTAAGCATGAAGCCTGCATGGATCTGCACCAGGCCCTCTGCATATGTTATGGCTATTAGCTTGGTGTTTTTGTAGGACTCCTAAGTGTGGATATCAGTCTATATCTGACTCTTTTGCCTGCTCTTGAGACCCTTTTCCTCCTATTGAATTGCTTTGTCCCATTGTCCAGCCTCTATATGAGGGCTTTCGTGTTGTCTTATTGTATCTTCTTTGCTCTGTTTGACTGTTTCCATTTGAAGTCCTGCTCTTTTCTGAAGAACAAATAGAAAGGCAGTGTGTATGGGAAAGAGAGGAGGTGGGGCTATGTAGGAGTAGTGGATAGAAGATAAACTGATTTGCCTATGTACTGGATGAGAGAAAACTCTATTTTCAATACACACACACATATGTATGCATATATATATGTACATATATAATGTATTATATATATTGAATAAAAGATGAGAGAAAATCTATAGAAATGAAATAATAATTTAAGAGTTGATGTAATAGTGAGTTTAAATAATTGTTTAAATAATTTTCCATCTCATATACAAGACTATATTGCCATCAGGCCTTTTTAACGCACATATGCTATATGTGTATGAATTTTTGTGTGAATGACAGTAGACTTACATATGTGTGGATGCTCATGCAGTTGTCAATGCCAGGTGATTTCCTCAATGTTGTTTTTATTAAACGTGTGAGGCTGGGGTCCCTCAGTGAGTCTTGAACATAACAATTAAGGTAAAATGTTTGTCAGTTGAACCTTGGAGACATTTTTTATGACTTACCACCAGTGCTTGGCTTACAGACTTATGACACTGAGCAGACTTTGCATTTTGATGTGGATATTGATGGCTTAAATTCAGGTTCTCATGTTTGTAGAGCAGTCACTTACCCAATAAATGGTATTCTCATATCCTAATTTATTATGTTTTCAATGTTCTACTGATACTGATACCTATATGTATATTTATAGTTTAATCACTGATGTATGGTTTGATATCTTACCAAGAAAGATTTGGCATAAAATATCAGTAACAAAATATCTTATCAAAATCATACCTATTGTGTTGCTATCAATAGAATTTAAGAGATTTTTGTCTAATTATAAAGATATAAATCAATTTAAATTGATTGTACATATCAAATTACTTTGTTGAATATTAGGTTTATAAGCACGTGCATTTTCTGAAAACTTGGACACAATAATGGGGTTTTAAATGCCTCTGACTTTGATTCAATCAATACATTCAATATTCTGAACAGTTAAAGACTGACTTTAACAAATACCCAAGATGTAACCTTTAAAAAATAAATAAAACAAAACTGAGTCTCACTATCTATGTAACTTAATTTTCAAGCTTCTCTCTTTGTCAAATAACTGTTATTTAGTACCATAAATTGGATATTTATATTTTTTTGAATTGTTTATCTTACCAACAGAATTAAATGAACATAATAAAATTCCAGTCATCTTGATTCATGTGGTCATTATTCATATACTGTAAAATAAAGTCATCTTGCTTAAGGTTTCTTGGAAAAGAAGGTGAAGTTATCCTGAGTGCTGCATCACTGATAGCAGAAAAATCAATACAATACATTTTATATTTTATATACACATATAAATGCATTAGGTACATTCTGATCCATTCACACAGTCTTGTAAATTCCCCTCATGTAGGCTCTATGTGTTCTTCTATAAGCAGACATTTTTAGAATAGCTAGGATATTGTTTTCCCCTATATCTGTCTGTGTGTCTGTCTACGTCTGTCTGTTTGCAGATGTATCTATGTGTGTGTATCTGAGTCTATCTGACCCTTCTCTCTATTGTTTACTTTCCTTTATCACTCCCCCTCTCTTTTCTCTGAATGTGTACATATGTGTTTGTGTGTTTGTCAGTTCCCGTATGTGTGTCTATTTAATTTTAATATATAGTTAAGTATAATATATCATTTTTATCTGTAAAGCTTTTATAGCAATCAATATAAATTGTAAACTTGAATTTTGGCCTAATGCTCAAACTATATTCTTGTCAGTGAAGAGATAACAACAATTACCTTTATTTTGTTTTTAAGACTACAAAGTGCTAATATCAATAAATCAGTTAATGACTATGTTCTTGCCATCTTATTTGTGCAGAATAAGTAAGTACAATAATAACACTTTTAAATTTCTAAGTACCCAGGAAAGTTTGGGTGCTTAATTTGTGTTTTTTGACTACTTAAATTTCTTACTGGAGACAGAATGCTGGGAATTCACATATATTGGAAGTGAATTGAGTGAATCAAGAGAAAAGGGAAAAGAAAAATATATTCTCATTTTGTATGAATCAAATTAGTTGCAAGGGAGACAATTTACTTCCTTTTCTGATGGGATTATGATTTGTGAATTAAGGCTTTAAACCTATTCATGTTATCTGTGCCTGTTCAGGGGGAGCATTTGCCCTCTTCGATCTATGTCTAGGAGTAGAATTCTTCAAGTGTCCTGAAACCCTTAGCACTGGTCTCACCGCATGAACATAGTATGTATCTTTGAAATCCAGAAGGTTTATGAGAAGATAGGAACATTGAGGAAAAGAAAATGATCCTGAAAAACTGGAACTTTTGATCATCTTTCCTGTGAATCAAATATTCAAAAGTAAATGTCAGCACCCATGTAGCATCGGTGATCTTTGTCCACACCTGGATAATGAGTGAGGGAATTGATGCCTACCAGAGATACATTGCAGACAATGCTGAATACAGGCTGGATGAAATAGCATATACTCACCAGCTGTTTTCATATTTTCTATGTGTTTTTCCTTCAACTCTTCTTTCACCTTCAAAGATACTGTCTTATCCTTCTCTTGTGGAGTTGCTTCATTTTGAAAAGTTCACCTATACAGTTAAAGGGGCAGGGCTACAGGTTTTCTCCTAGAGCTTTAACTGATTGGTTTTGTCCAATTTGACAGAACTCAAGAAATGAAAAGAACAAAACCAATTACTGTATTGAATTCAGCACAAAACTTAGCATTTATGCTCACAAATCTATAACCTATATGTACCTACTAAACAACTAAAACTGAACACATTGAATAAACAATAAATATAAAGTCAGCAGATATGAGAGAGAGAGAGAGAGAGTGTGTGTGTGTGTGTGTGAGAGAGAGAGAGAGAGAGAGAGAGAGAGAGAGAGAGAGAGAGAGAGAGAGAGAGAGAGAGTAGGTTTTACCTGAAAATGATTATTAGAAACACTTGGATGAATAAATACATTCTTCAAATTTGAGACACAGACACTTCCACAAACTTGCAAATGCTAGAATTTATGAATGTGGTGATAGGTTTTGATTAGATTTATATCAGGCAGTTGTAAACCCTGGCTCTTAACTTTCTACAGGTATGTGGATTTGTTCTCTCCTCTTTTCTTATCTTATAGGTTATATTTCACATTGTCAAAAATTTTGAAGCACAGCTTTAGACAGAATAACCACCAGTACTTCCAGTTATTAGCACAGCAAAAGGTGAGGAAGATGGCTGTGGCCTTCATTACAAGGCAACATGCTTACTATAGTTTAGAGACTATCTTTAAGCCATGTATAGATGCTTCTGATTAAAACTGAATGATGAAAGACACACTCATAGCACATTCTTTTGTTAGATGCCATTATCCACAGGATATTCTAATTCACTGAATATTTTCCTTCCTCTTTATATTCTACAGTCAGTTGAAAATCAAAATAATCACCTACTCCAAGACAAAATGAAACTTTTTACATTATCATAGATTGTAAGTACTTAGAATTGTGAATTTCAGGGTGTTCCTGCTTTAATAATATAGAGCTCATTTAACATCATCATGAATGTTTGTGTTTTGTGTGTGTGTGTGTCTGTGTGTGTTTCATGTGTGTTTAAAGTGTTTTCTTTCACTATACTTTTATTTGTTAAAATAGTTTCTGAAATGCTATTTCAGTATGTTTCATGCTTTTTGGCATAACTCTTAATACATGTAAAATAAAAAAAATAGTCATCAGCTATTTGTAGCCTGACAGAAACTTAATGTAGGTCCATCTTTAGTGAATATGTTAATTTGTACCTCTCATATGGCACATTCATAAGAGAAGAAATATAATCCTCTCTCCCGATTTATGGATGAAAAATTGACTTCTGAATTTACTACCCTGTACTAATAAATAAAATGATTTGAAGACCTTGTTAATTCTTCACTCTGCTTACATTAGTTTCTGGTCAATTTAATCCACCCTAAGAAATACATTCACATAAACATGACTGAGAAGAAATGAATCATTGAAATCCATTCAGCTCACAGGAAAAAGGAACCAAGCACACACTGCTTTGAATATCCACTCATCATCATATGCCATTCATGTAACCCATTTTTGTTTCCAACATCTCTATGAAAGCTGGAAATATTACTTGGAAAATTGCTGATGGCATGGAAAATAAGAAATACACAAACATTTCCTGAAATCCCCAAACTGCATAACAATAGAGGGGACCAAAGATGCAGACAGAATGAGCCTCCATTTGGAGGTTGAATATGCCCTTTTCAAAGACTCAGAAGTCTATGCTAATTCATGTTAGGTTTTTTTTTTTTTTTAATGAAAACATTAAATAAAGCAGAAAAATGTGGTGGGAATTTGGTGCAAAGTTAAATTAAACATTAATTTTCTCTTATATCCTGAACATTCTAATATTGGTGGTTTGATCTGCGCAAAGATTGACAACACAAGTTACATTTTGTTGGTGATGGTACGGTCACAAGACTTAAGCAGACAGAGGTGGCACTTATGAATCATGGATGACTGCTTTTCACTTCATATACACAAGAAACACATCATCAAAACTCCACAAATATCATATATAATTATGGGGAGTAATCTATTTATGTTGACTTCTAGTGAAGTCTTATTTTCTAAAGAATAGAATTTAACTTTTTTTTTTGAATAGTAGTTTATTAAAGAAGGAAAGATGATAAGAAAGAAAGGCAAGGAGGGACGTGGTGGCACACAGCTTTAATCTAATCTCAGCATTTGGGAAGCAGAGGCAGGCAGATCTCTTGGAGGCCAGCCGAGTCTACAGGGCAAGTTCCAGGATAGCCAGGGCTACACAGAAAAACCCTATCTTGGAAAAAAGAAGGAAAGAGGAAGGAGAGGAAGGAGAGAGAGAGAGAGAGAGAGAGAGAGAGAGAGAGAGAGAGAGAGAGAGAGAGAGAGAGAGAGAGAGAGAGAGAGAATTGAGGTTATGGGGAATGTGTGTCAACAATATTCAAGTAAAAACAATCTCTGTACAAGGAAGGAAAGAGAGGGGCCTTTAGTCACTGCTAAGAGTAATAGCAAGATTTCAGATTAATATGCTCTCACTGGAAAAGAAATCTTATTTGTTTTTCATTGTGTTAGTGTTTATTTTCATTTGTTTGTTTTTTTCTTATTGTCTATTTTATGTTTTTACATTTCTATCTTTCTTTTTTTTAGTGATTTTGTGTTTTTGAGAATTATACTTTTTTTAGTGTTTTAGGGTTTTTTTTAAGGTTGTTTTTAAAAGAATTTTAGGGTGTTTTGGTAATATAGTGATCGTTTATTTTTTTTAAGAATTTTATGTATTTTAACGTTTTGGGGGTTTTTTGGTCTTTATGTTTTTTTTTTTTTTTTTACAGTTTTTCAGCTCTTTAGGGTTCTTGAAGGATTTTTTTTTCTTAACATTCTAGGGTATTTTGGGGTTTTAGGGGTTTTTAGTTTGTTTTTAGGGTTCTAGAGATTTTTTTATCATTTTAGGTTTTTTTATAGTTTTGGGGCTTTTTATAAAACTAGAGTTCTTAAGTGTTTTTTTTTAGAATTTTACGGATTTTTTTAAGGTTTTTAAAAAGTTTTTATTAATTTTTTTAGATTCTTTAAAAGAGTTCTATCATTTAAAAGTGATTTAAGGGTTTTGTCCCTGTTTTCAGAGATTTATTAAGGTTTTTGTTTTTGTTTTTTGTTGTTGTTGTTTGTTTGTTTGTTTAAAGGTTTTATGGTTTTCAGGTTATTTTTAGGGTTCTTGAAATTTTGTAGAATATTAGAGCATTTTTTAGGGTTTTAGAATTTTTTTCTCCTAGAGGAGCTGGAGGAAGTACCCAGGGAGCTCGGGGGATCTGCAATGCTATAGGTGGAACAACAATATGAACTAACCAGTACACCCCCCCCCCACTACCCCATCCCACCCCCAGAGCTCGTGTCTCTAGCTGCAAATGTATCAGAAGATGGCCTGGTCGGCCATCAGTGGAAAGAGAGGACCATTGGTTGTGCAGACTTTATATGCCTCAGTACAGGGCCAAGAGGTAGGAGTGGGTGGGTGGGGGAGTGGGTATGGGAGGGTGTGAGGGACTTTTGGGATAGCATTGCAAATGTAAATGAAATAAATATCCAATAATAATGTTTTTACATTTCAAATGTTATCTCCTCTCCTTGTTTCCCCTCCAGAACCGCTGTCTCCCATCCTCCCTCCCCTTGTTTCAATGAGGATATTCTCCACCAATCCACCCACTCCCACCTCACTGTCCTGGCATTCCTCTACACTGGGGTATCTAGTCCTCACAGAACCAAGGAGAATCCAACTTTTTAATGATGTTTAGAAGTAAAATTCACAGAGGGACTACAGAAATTCATTCAATACCCTTGTCACTGTGAACTCTGAGTGAGAAACAAAATATAACTTGATGAAAATTATTTGGCGATTAATATGTGTTAATTTCTAAATGCAATGATGCTATACATTTTTACGTATGTGAAGACTTATTATTTCAATACTTAGCAAGGGGAAATCTAGTTTCCTTTTCTCTTCTATAAAAACAAGTGGACCTTTTGTGGCTTAAATCAATGTGAGAGAGTTTCTATAGTTATTCTAAGGAAAAGAAGGCAGCAGAGAGGAAAAAGAGGGAAGCATTTTTAGCTTGTGTGTTTTGACATTATGAAGACAAAAGTTTACCCCTAACATAGACCTGTCCTTACTTTTCTTTACTGAATTTAGTTCAGTTAAAACAGCAACAACAATAACAACAACAAACAAAAAATAAAACAAAAGAAAACAAAACCACCAAAGTTCTTCAGTGCTATACTGTTCATAGCATCCATTACACCACAATGACTTTTAAGCTACAGACACATGATTAAATTTAACATAGCAGATCTACTACTCTACACAGTTTAAATAGCAGTGAGGGCATTGAGTCTGTAGACTGATTTTGGTAAGATGGTTGTTTTTACTATATTAATACTATGAGTACATGAGCACAGGAGATCTTGCCGTCTTTGGAGTTCTTCAATTTCTTTCTTCAGGGATTTGAAATTCTTGTAATACAGATTTTTCACTTTCTTTGTAAGAGATATACAGTGATGTTTTATTTTGTTTGTGGCTATGGTGAAGGATGTTTTTTCCCTAATTTCTTTCTCAGCCTGTTTATCATTTATATAAAGGAAGAGCACTGATTTTTTTGAGTTAATGTATATCCTGCCATTTTGATGAAGGTATTTATCAGTTGTAGGAGTTCTTTGGTGGAATTTTGGAGGTGCCGAGTCTGACTATTTTCTGCCATCTACTCCTCTTGGGTGTGTTTGCTTCTTTCTGTACTAGAGCATTCTGGTGTGCTATTAAGTTGCTAGTATGGACTTTCTATAATTTCTTTATGAAGGAACTTAATGCTATGAATTTTCCTCTTCATTGTTTCCCTTTCATAGTGTCCCATAAGTTTGGTTACGTTATGTCTTCTTTTTCATAGAATTCTATATGTTCTTTGATTTCTTTCTTTATTTTGTCCTGACCAAGTTATCATTGATCAGAGAGTAGTTCAGTTTCTATGAATATGTGGGCTTTCTGCTGTTTTTGTTGTTACAAATGGTCAGCCTCAGTCCATGGTTAGCTGATAGAATACATGGGATTATTTCAACCTTCTTGTAACTGTTGAGGATTGTTTTGTAACTGATTTTATGGTCAATTTTGGAGAAGGTTACACAAGGTGATTAAAAGATGGTATATTCTCTTGTTTGAGGGCCAAAATGATTTGTAGATATCTGTTAAATTTATTTGGTTGATAATATCTGTTAATTTCACTGTGTGTTTTTTAGCTTCTGTTTTAATGACCTGTCCATTGGGAGGGAGGGCAATGGCTAGAATGTAAACATGAAATAAAATAAAATAAAATAAAATAAAATAAAATAAAATAAAATAAAATATTTTAAAACAATAGCAGGGACTGAGCACGCAGAGACATAGGCTGAACTTGAGGAGATCTAGTCTGCTATAGTCAGATGCTTATAGTGCCAAACTGCATAGTGAGTTTCCTAGGTTAGCTGATATCGTGTCTCAGCCAGAAAGAAAAAGAAAAAAGAAAGAAAGAAAGAGAGAGAGAGAGAGAGAGAGAGAGAGAGAAAGAGAGAAAGAAAGAAACAAAGAAACAAAGAAACAAAGAAACAAAGAAACAAAGAAACAAAGAAACAAAGAAACAAAGAAACAAAGAAACAAAGAAAGAAACGCAAATGCTACATAGAAATAGAAAGGTAGAAAGGGAAGGAAACACTTCAGTGAGAACTGCAGCTTAAGGGGACACAGAAACAAAACAAAACAAAACACAAACAAACAAACCCACCAAAATTAGAATAGGCAATATGTAAAGAAAAATAGATGGAGGAGGAGTTATGATTCACTTTTATTGAGGTCACAGACACATGGAAGTAAGATCTTTTCCCCCCTGTTTTCTGGCTAAAGTTCAATCTTAACTCTTCCTATGTAGGCAAAATATATCGATGTGATGCAGATGTCAATGACATCTACTTACAAGACTTTCTCAAGAACACTGAGAAATAATTTATCTTGTCAGAAGTTAAATCATTAAAAATATGGCATGTATTTTGTACAATATGGGCACAGTCTAGTGGAAATAATGCCAAATAATTTGCTTAAAGAACTCAATTAAATTCTGTGGTTTTCCTTTTTCCCATAAGCACTTTAGTTCAATAAATACAAAATCAGAACATTAAATTTTACATCGCAGAGGAAAAATATATATGCTTATGTAAAACGAACAGTTTTTATGAAATTAGTGTATCAGGATGTGGTTTAGAGAAATTATTACTCTATTTTCTCCAAGAAAATAGTAGAGATTTTTTAAAAATATTTTTATTACGTATTTTCCTCAATTACATTTCCAATGCTATCCCAAAAGTCCCCATACCCTTCCCCCCACTCCCCTACCCACCCATTCCCACTTTTTGGTGCTGGGGTTCCCCTGTACTGGGGCATATAAAGTTTGCATGTCCAATGGGCCTCTCTTATCAGTGATGGCCAATTAGGCCATCTTTTGATACATATGCAGCAAGAGTCAAGAGCTCCTTGGTATTGGTTAGTTAATAATGTTGTTGAACCTACAGGGTTGCAGATCTCTTTAGATCCTTGGATACTTTCTCTAGCTCCTCCATTGGGAGCCCTGTGATCCATCCAATAGCTGACTGTGAGCATCCACTTAAGTGTTTGCTAGGCCCTGGCCTAGTCTCACAAGAGATAGCTATATCAGGGTCCTTTCAGCAAACTCTTGCTAGTGTATGCAATGGTGTCATACTTTGGAGGCTGATTATGGGATGGATCCCTGGATAAGGCAGTCTCTAGATGGTCCATCCTATTGTCTCAGCTCCAAACTTTGTCTCTGTAACTCCTTCCATGGGTGATTGTTCCCATCTCTAAGAAGGGGCAAAGTGTTCACACTTTGGTCTTCCTTCTTCTTCAGTTTTATGTGTTTTGCAAATTGTATCTTATATCTCAGGTATACTAAGTTTCTGGGCTAATATCCACTTATCAGTGAGTACATATCATTTGAGTTCATTTATGATTAGGTTACCTCACTAAGGATGATGCCCTCCAGATCCAACCATTTGCCTAGGAATTTCATAAATTCATTCTTTTAATAGCTGATTAGTACTACATTTTGTAAATGTACCACATTTTTTTGTATCCATTCCTCTGTTGAGGGGCATCTGGGTTCTTTCCAGCTTCTGGCTATTATAAATAAGGCTGCTATGAACATAGTGGAGCATGTGTCCTTTTACCAGTTAGAACATCTTCTGGATATATGCCCAGAAGAGGTATTGCGGGATTTTCGAGTAGTACTATTTCCAATTTTCTGAAGAACCACCAGACTGATTTCCAGAGTGGTTGTACAAGCTTGCAATCCCACCAATAATCAAGGAGTGTTCCTCTTTCTCCACATCCTCGCCGGCATCTGCTGTCACCTGAATTTTTGATCTTAGGCATTATGACTGGTGTGAGATAGAATTTCAGGGTTGTTTTGATTTGCATTTCTCTGATAATTAAGGATGCTGAACATTTCTTCAGATGCTTCACAACCATTCGGTATTCCTCAGGTGAGAATTCTTTGTTTAGCTCTGAGCCACAGTTTTTAATGGGGTTATTTGATTTTCTGTAGTCCACCTTCTTGAGTTCTTTATATATATATTGGATATTAGTCCCTATCTGATTTAGGATAGGTAAAGATCCTTTCGCAATCTGTTGGTGGTCTTTTTGTCTTATTGACGGTGTCTTTTGCCTTGCAGAAGCTTTGCAGTTTCATGAGGTCCCATTTGTCCATTCTCGATCTTACAGCACAACCATTGCTGTTCTATTCAGGAGTTTTTCCCCTGTGCCCATATCTTTGAGGCTTTTCCCCACTTTCTCCTCTATAAGTTTCAGTGTCTCTGGTTTTATGTGGAGTTCCTTGATCCACTTAGATTTGACCTTAGAACAAGGAGATAGGAATGGATCAATTTGCATTCTTCTACATGATAACCACTAGTTGTGCCAGCACAATTTGTTGAAAATGCTGTCTTTCTTCCACTGGATGGTTTTCGCTCCCTTGTCAAAGATCAAGTGACAATAGGTATGTGGGTTCATTTCTGGGTCTTCAATTCTATTCCATTGGTCTACTTGTCTGTCACTATAACAGTACCATGCAGTTTTTATCACAATTGCTCTGTAGTACAGCTTTAGGTCAGGTATGGTGATTCCACAAGAGGTTCTTTTATCCTTGAGAAGAGTTTTTGCTATCCTAGGTTTTTTGTTATTCCAGATGAATTTGCAGATTGCTCTTTCTAATTCATTGAAGAATTGACTTGGAATTCTGATGGGGATTGCATTGAATTTGTAGATTGCTTTTGGCAAGATAGCCATTATTAATATGTTGATCCTGCCAATCCATGAGAATGGGAGATCTTTCCATCTTCTGAGATCTTCTTTAATTTCTTTCTTCAGAGACTTGAAGTTCTTATCATACAGATCTTTCAGTTCCTTTGTTAGAGTCAGGCCAAGATATTTTATATTATTTGTGACTATTGAGAAGGGTGTTGTTTCCCTAATTCCTTTCTCAGCCTCTTTATGCTTTGTGTAGAGAAAGGCCATTGACTTGATTGAGTTAATTTTATATCCAACTACTTCACCGAAGCAGTTTATCAGGTTTAAGAGTTCTCTGGTGGAATTTTTAGTGTCACTTATATATACTATCATATCATCTGCAAAAAGTGATATTTTGACTTCTTCCTTTCCAATTTATATCCCCTTGATCTTTTTTTGTTGTCCAATTGCTCTGGCTAGGACTTCAAGTACAATGTTGAATAGGTAGGGAGAAAGTGGGCAGCCTTTTCCTGTCCCTGATTTTACTGGGATTGCTTTCAGCTTCTCACCATTTACTTTGATGTTGGCTACTGGTTTGCTGTAAATTGCTTTTATCATATTGAGATATGGGCCTTGAATTCCTGATCTTTACAAGACTTTTATCATGAATGGGTATTGGATCATGTCGAATGCTTTTTCCGCGTCTAAGGAGATGATCATGTGTTTTTTTGTCTTTGAGTTTTTTTATATAATAGATTACGTTGATGGATTTCCGTATATTAAACCATCCCTACATCCCTGGAATATAACCTACTTGGTCAGGATGGATGATTGTTTTAATGTGTTCTTGGAATTGGTTAGCGAGAATTTTATTGAGTATTTTTGCATTGATATTCATAAGGGAAATTGTTCTGAAGTTCTCTATCTTTGTTGGATCTTTCTGTGGTTTAGGTAACAGAGTAATTGTGGCTTCATAGAATGAGTTGGGTAGAGTACCTTCTACTTCTTTTTTGTGGAATAGTTTGTGCAGAACTGGAATTAGATCTTCTTTGAAGGTCTGATAGAACTCTGCACTAAACCCATCTGGTCCTGGGCTTTTCTTGGCTGGGAGACTATTAATGACTGCTTCTATTTCTTTAGGGGATATGAGACTGTTTAGATCATTAAGTTGATCCTGATTTAACTTTGGTACCTGGTATCTGTCTAGAAATTTGTCTATTTCGTCTAGGTTTTCCAGTTTTGTTGAGTATAGCCTTTTGTAGACGGATCTGATGGTGTTTTGGATTTCTTCAGGATCTGTTGTTATGTCTCCCTTTTCATTTCTGATTTTGTTAATTAGGATGCTGTCCCTGTGCCCTCTAGTGAGTCTAGCTTAGGGTTTATTTTTCTTGTTGATTTTCTCAAAGAACCAGCTCCTCTTTGGTTGATTCTTTGAATAGTTGTTCATGTTTCCACTTGGTTGATTTTGCCCCTGAGTTTGATTATTTCCTGCCATCTACTCCTCTTGGGTGAATTTGCTTCCTTTTTTCTAGAGCTTTTAGGTGTGTTGTTAAGCTGCTAGTGTGTGCTCTCTCTAGTTTCTTTTTGGAGGCACTCAGAGCTATGAGTTTCTCTCTTAGAAATGCTTTCATTGTGTCCCATAGATTTTGGTATGTTGTGGCTTCATTTTCATTAAACTCTAAAAAAGTCTTTAATTTCTTTCTTTATTCCTTCCTTGACCAAGGTATCATTGAGAAGAGTGTTGTTCAGTTCCCACATGAATGTTGGCTTTCCATTATTTATGTTGTTATTGAAGATCAGCCTTAGTCCATGGTGGTCTGATAGATGCATGGGACAATTTCAATATTTTTGTATCTGTTGAGGCCTGTTTTGTGACCAATTATATGGTCAATTTTGGAGAAGGTCCAGTGAGGTGCTGAGAAGAAGGTATATCCTTTTGTTTTAGGATAAAATGATCTGTAGATATCTGTTAAGTCCATTTGTTTCATCACTTCTGTTAGTTTCAGTGTGTTCTTCTTTAGTTTCTGTTTCCATGATCTGTCCATTGATGAAATTGGTGTGTTGAAGTCTCCCACTATTATTGTGTGAGGTGTAATGTGTGCTTTGAGCTTTACTTAAGTGTCTTTAATGAATGTGGCTGCCCTTGCATTTGGAACATAGATATTCAGAATTGAGAGTTCCTCTTGGAGGATTTTACCTTTGATGAGTATGAAGTGTCCCTCCTTGTCTTTTTTGATAACTTTGGGTTGGAAGTTGATTTTTTTCGATATTAGAATTGCTACTCCAGCTTGTTTCTTCAGACCATTTGCTTGGAAAATTGTTTTCCAGCCTTTCACTCTGAGGTAGTGTCAGTCTTTTTCCCTGAGATGTGTTTCCTGTAAGCAGCAGAATGTTGGGTCCTGTTTGTTTAGCCAGTCTGTTAGTCTGTGTCTTTTTATTGGGGATTTGAGTCCATTGATATTAAGAGATATTAAGTAAAGTAATTGTTGCTTCCTTTCATTTTTGTTGTTAGAGTTGGCATTCTGTTCTTGTGGCTGTCTTCTTTTTGATTTGTTGAGGGATTACTTTCTTGCTTTTTCTAGGGTGTGATTTCCGTCCTTGTATTGGTTTTTTTCTGTTATTATCCTTTGAAGGGCTGGATTCATGGAAAGAAAATGAGTGAATTTGGTTTTGTCGTGGAATACTTTGGTTTCTCCATATATGGTTATTGAGAGTTTGCCTGGGTATAGTAGCCTGGGCTACCATTTGTGTTCTCTTAGTGTCTTTATAACATCTGTCCAGACTCTTCTGGCTTTCATAGTCTCTGGTGAAAAGTTTGGTGTAATTCTGATAGGCCTGCCTTTATATGTTACTTGACCTTTCTCCCTTACTGCTTTTAATATTCTCTCTTTATTTAGTGCATTTCTTGTTCTGATTATTATGTGTCAGGAGGAATTTCTTTTCTGGTCCAGTCTTTTTGCAGTTCTGTAGGCTTCTTGTATGTTCATGGGCATGTCATTCTTTAGGTTTGGGAAGTTTTCTTCTATAATTTTGTTGAAGATATTTTCTGGCCCTTTAAGTTGAATATCTTCATTCTCATCTACTCCTATAATCTGTAGGTTTGGTCTTCTCATTGTGTCCTGGATTTCCTGGATGTTTTGAGTTAGGATCTTTTTGTGTTTTGTATTTTCCTTGATTGTTGTATTTTCCTTGATTCTCTGGTTACAGTTCTCTATGGAATCTTCTGCACCTGAGATTCTCTCTTCCATTTCTTGTATTCTGTTGTTGATGTTTGCATCTATGGTTCCAGATTTCTTTCCTAGGGTTTCTATCTCCAGCGTTGCCACACTTTGGGTTTTCCTTATTGTGTCTACTTCCCTTTTTAGGTCTAGTATGGTTTTATTCAATTTCATCACCTGTTTGGTCATGTTTTCCTGCAATTCTTTAAGTGATTTCTATGTTTCCTATTTAAGGTCTTCTACCTGTTAGGCTGTGTTCTCCTGTATTTCTTTAAGTGAGTTATTAAAGTCCTTCTTGATGTCCTCTACCATCATCATGAGATATGTTTTTAAATCCGGGTCTAGCTTTTCAGGTGTGTTGGGACGCCCAGTACTGGGTGGGATGGGAGTGCAGCATTCTGATGATGGTGAGTGGTCTTGATTTCTGTTAGTAGGATTCTTAAGTTTGCCTTTCACCATCTGGTAATCTCTGGAGCTAGTTGTTATAGTTTTCTCTGGTTACAGTTTGTTCCTCAGGTGATTATGTTAGTCTCTATCAGCAGACCTCGGAAACTAGATCTCTCTTTAGTACTCTCTGCAGGCAAGCTCTCCTCTTGCAGGGAAGGTGCCCAGATATCTTGTGTTCGAACCTGTCTCCTGGCAGAAGTTGTGTTCCACTCACCAGAGGTCTTAAGATCCTGTGGAGGGTCCTGTGGGGATCTTGGGTGTGTCCAGAAACTCCACGTGCAAGGAACCCCAGTGCTGGCGTGACCCTGATCAGGCTGAGTTTTCTGCTTCCCTAATTAATGCAGTCTCGGGTCCCGTGCGATTGGATTGGAGCAGACACTATGTTCCCCTCACCAGAGGTCTTAAGATCCCATGGGGGATCCTGTGGAGGTCCTTGAGGGTGTCAGGAGACTCCGTGGGCAAGGAACACTGGTGCTGGCTTGGACCGAAAGGGACTCGTAGAGATTATTTTAAAAGGACTCTTAAATACTGGGAAAGTATGTACATGGGTTTGTGTCCGTTCACACACTCTTTTATACATATTTCAATTTTTCAACTATCATAAACCCCATTGGTATTATAGAAAATTGGTGTATGAATGCAAAAATGACATCACCAAAAGTTCTATATATTCAGTTTCTGTATCTTAAGAAGGGATGCTATTGAATTGACCGTTTACGATATCAAATGTAACCAGACTGATCATCAGAAACCTGAACAATCACTTGATTTCTAGTTTTATCAGCAACGCATTCAGATCTTGCAGATAAATGATCTATGCTCCAGTTTAGGGGAATGCCAGGACCAGGAAGAAGGAGGGGGTGGGGTGGGTTGGTGAGCAGGGAGAGGGGAGGGGACACAGGGGTTTTGATGGAGAAACCAGGAAAGAGGATAACATTTGAAAAGTAAATGAAGAAAATATCTAATTTTAAAAAATGTGATCACCCACATAGGCCAAGGCTTTGAGACAGAGGAAATGAACAATAACAACAACAACAACAAAAACGACAACAAAAATATCACCACTTTTTGATATAGGAAGAAAGAAGAAAAAAGCAAGAGGAAGGAGAAACAGGGAGAGAGGGAGGGAGGGAGGGATGAAGAGAGAGAGAGAGAGAGAGAGAGAGAGAGAGAGAGAGAGAGAGAGCTGCCTAGTCATGTATGTTAAGGTGCATATGTTGAATTCAGAAGAAAACTTGCAGGAGTAAGTTCATTCTTTGAATCATGTAGGTTGCAGGACTAGAACTCTGGAATTTAGGCATGGAAGAAAATATCTTTACTCCATGAACCATCTTCCCAAAGGCTAAAAGTTTTTATTTTCAATATCTCCATTTCCTGCTTCTCTTCAACAAATTAATAAGCTCCTTCAATATTTTTCCATTGTTTTCTTTCCTTAATTGAGAAAAAAACAATGGGTCTGTTGTAGAATACCAGAAAATTCACAGACCTGAAGGATAATCTAGTTAGTTGCATCATGTGTTATGATAAAAATAACACATGGTAAATTGCACACCATCTAACTGAGAAAGACACCCCAAAGCCGTTACTGTGACTTACAATTATGATGAGGTACAAAGTAAATAAATAAAAAGGAAGATCTGTAATATTTGAGATGAAAATCAACAATTTTAAAACTTGAGATTAGTGCATGTGTAAACTGATGTTTGTGGACCATATTACAGGTAGCAGATGCCCTGGAACAGGATTTACACATGGTTTTACATTTCCTTGTATATTATGCTAGGCCCGGATGTTCAGATCATCTTAAAGAGTAACAATTATTCTTAATTTCTGCAACATGTTTTCATCCCAACCATTTTTTAAAACATGAAAAGCTTTTTACAAAAGCTTTTTAAAAGCTTTTCTTTTTAATTGACTTGAAGCCTAGTATGCAAGGGACAGTGGTGAGGTCACAGAGGTGTAAAAGAAGAGCCTGCTTCAATCATTGCTTTCCTCTGAATGTGGATTTTATTCAAAGATATCTGACAGTGACTGGAACTGAGTCACAGTCTTAAATATCACACTGCCTACTTTATGAAAATAAAATCACAGGGCAAAGTCAGAGAAGGCAGCCAGGAGAATATTAAGAAGCAAGTTACAACTGTTACAGATGCTTTTTTGGAGATGGGGAGATATGAATGGATTTGAAAATATTTCATTACAGAATTGACAAGAAAGATTCAACTCTTTGGGTATGAAGAAATCAGTTAGTTTTTGAGAATTTAGGCTCCTACCACCAATACATATGATTTATTTAAGTAGATAAATACCAAGTTTCTTATTATTTGTAATAAAATAACTGAGATTATATATATTGGGGTTTTTTTCGAGACAGGGTTTCTCTGTAGAGCCCTGGCTGTCCTGGAACTCACTTTGTAGACCAGGATGCTCTTGAACTCAGAAATCCGCCTGCCTCTGCCTCCCAAGTGCTGGGATTAAAGGCGTGCGCCACCATTGTCCAGCTGAGATTTAATATTTAATAAAGCTCATATTTCATGGATGTAGAAGTTTAAGACATCTGTAACTTTATATTTTTTTTACTCTCGAGAATGGGCTGGGAACGAATGACATCACAACGGCAGAAGATATCACAGGGTAAGTCAGGAAGTGATGCAGCTTCTTAACCCAGGTTCTATTTGTTACTAACAGAAAGCTTCCTAAGAGAATGCACTGCATTCTGGTAAGAGTCCTGAGAAACAGCAATTTTGAGAACCAAGCTTTCTGAATGTAGACCTTTGAAGCATGCATAAATCCACTGCCAAACACTAAGCCTCAGCCTCAAGACACTGAATGTTACCTGTTCACACAGGTAATACATTTTCTGAAACAAAATGGTTCAGTGAATGGCTTAGAGGTTCTTGCTGGTGTAAGGATTTTTCCACAAGAGGAAAAGTTGATCTACCTGGGGCATTAGGTGCAGAACCTCCACCCGGATCCGGTGTTAAGTTTTCACAGTCAAAAACTTTATATATCTGAAAATGGAAGACAAATCCTTTCGGCAGAGAAAAATTAATACTGATTTACCATAAACTAAAATATGAAGTCAGAATTATAATTTAATAATTAGTATGTGCTAGCCATATGGACCAGATATTTTAAAAACAAAAATAACCTGTTATTTTCACAGTAGGAAAGAAAACGGGAGAACAAATTTTTCTGAGCCCTCTCACCACACCCCAAATCATGAGCGCTTCAGTTTGGAGGCCAACCTCATGCTAATTTGGCTTCCTATATACAATTTCCCACAGTGTAAAACAGTATTGCTCTTCACAAAATTGGCTTTTGCTACTTTATTTATTTTTTCTAATGTGAAAATGGCTTATAAATATAACTACATACATTTCTTCAATTAATTTTCTTTTCCAGAGTACAGGTAAATTGCATAACAGTAATATTCACTGGTTTTTGCTTCTGAAAATGTGGTTTTTAAGAACCTCTTCACCTTAAAGCCTATTTTGACTGAAGTGTTCTCTCTCTCTCTCTCTCTCTCTCTCTCTCTCTCTCTCTCTCTCTCTCTCTCTCTCTCTTTCTTTCTCTGAGTGTGTGTGTGTGTGTGTGTGTGTGTGTGTTCTTCAGGATCCCCAGGTGTATTTACATAGTCTTAATGTTTTGTCAATTAAATATCTTAGCTTTAGATATGTCCTGTGAGGTAATCTAGTGGTTTATAAGATAAGAATCACTTACAATTTTTCAAAAGTATGTACCTGTGTGTATTATTTAAAGCACAAAAGACTAAGGTATCACCCCAGAATCTGGGTGAAAGATAAACCAAATATAAGCTCAGAAGTTCTCTCCATATTCTATCAGCAGTATTCATCAACTTTGGTATTTTTGTAAACCGAAATTCTTTGTAAGCATTTCTTTCTCCTGACCATGTAAAATGAACTGCAAAGAGTCATCCCATTTACAGATCACCTTTGGTGCAATCTTGCTGGTCTAGGATTTCATCATTCAGCTATGTAAGTTCTGGATGTAGAAATTCTTTTATTTTAAGTGGCTCAGGTAACATTGACAGTCAACAAATGCTGGGTGTATTTTAAAATCCAAGTGTCTTGAAGATACAAATTATCTTACTAAAACATGTAGGTCATCACGTTCATTTTCTTCTACAGAACTAAAAAAATAAATTGAAGAAAAAAATAAAATAATTTACAGCCTGTAAGTAAGACTGTCCAGGGCAAAACATTGGCGAGGAGTGGGGCAGCAAAACTTGGTTTTGCAAGTGTAAATGTTGTTTAGAGTTAATAATATTTACTCCTTTGATTCTTAGTTATTCTGGGGGCAGAATGTGCTGGCTTCAGTGGAATTATCACCCTTGCTTAACTGCAGGAGATTAGGTAGACAATTTATTGCCTTCTCTGGCCAGGTACCCAGAAGCCTAGTTAACTCTGTAAAACAGGAAGGATGGAAAGGAAAATAATTAAAATCCTCTACATAGGCAAAAATGCATAGACACATATACATATTCATACACCCACATTCAGGCCAGACACAGACATCTGTATAAATCAACTCCACAAGTTCATGCATGCTTAGATACATACTCATGAACTTGCATATGTGCATACAAAGAAACAGACAGACATATATATTTGGATGGAAGGTTGAATGGATGAATGGATGGATGGATGAGTGGATAGTTGGATGGATAGATGGGTGTATGCATGTTTGTATGCATGTATGTATGTATGGGAGGATGGATTGACAGATGGATGGAGAGACGGACAGACAGAGGGATAGATGGTTGGATGGATGCATGCATGTGCATGGGGTACAGCTCCCCAGGCTACCACACTACACCACACCACACCACCTTTATTTCTTTTCTCTGGCCATTTTATAGACAAATATTCTTAGAAAATTACCTTGCAGATAAAATGTTATGCAAAATCAGAGTTACAAATGGATGTTAATATTAGGTTCAAAGCAACAGTTTCTCATAGCCTTGTCCTATAATGGTATATAGCTATGGCTTCATCCTTCAACTTGAATGCTTTTTGTTGAACACAAATTTGTCCCAAGCCTATATCTCTTTTTCATGTGATTACAAAAGCTCATTTTATTTCTTATTATGTAGTTTTTACTTACTACTATGAGGAGTGGGAACATTCTATTCTTTTTTTCTTGGGGTTGGGGGTCAAGACAGGGTTTCTCTGTATAGCCCTGGTTGTCCTGGAACTCACTATGTAGACAAGGCTAGCCTCGAAACTCAGAAATCGGCCTGACTCTGCCTCCTGGGTGCTGGGATTAAAGGCTTGAGCCACCACACCCAGCTGTTAGGAAATTTTAACCCACTGTTGTGAAATGCATTATTCTCTCTCAAGCTCTGTGACTGTGTCTTCCTGGTGCATAGGAAAGAAAATCATGACATGGAAATTAAAACTGCCTGGACACTAAGACATGGTAAAGCATCTCTTTAGTATCTGTTCATCAATATTTCATGTTCATCAAAGTATTTTGTTAATACTGCATTAAGTTAAGTTCAGAGCCCTTTTGGAATAAGGTGATATTATCCTAACAAAATCACTAGTGATTGGGCTTATATTAAACACAAGATGAGATAACATGCCCAGAAATAGGTCTGAACAATAAATAATGATAATAATAGTAATAAAAATTAAATTTAAAAAATACTGAAGACTAAGAAGATTTTAAGAAATTTTAGTCTAATAGTGAAGTTCTCAACTCTAACACTGAGAATTTCGGTAATTAACACAGTGTTATCTTTGAAAAATTAATGGTTTTTCAAACGGAAGAAACTAGATGCTGAAAAAGACACATTCAATGAATTCGTATAAGCTTGTTTTCAATGTGTGTCCCTGTATTTTCTTGTTTTCCATGAATTATTTCTTCAAATTTTGTTTTTGATATCTTCATATTGTAAGTAAATGGATTTGATACACATAGTGTGAAAATTTTAATTCTTGTAAAATAACACCAATATCCTGAGTTCGTTAGAGCTAAGGTAGATAACTGTATATACACAAAAAAATTAGGACGCCATAAGTAGTTGATGCCATGGTTATTCATATTAATTGATTCTCAGTGTCTTTAAGATGGTATCATCAGAATTAATAGTCATTCCATTTTTAGCAGAATTCTCTGTGTCCTATAAAGTTACTGTGGTGTTCTACAAGTCTACAAGAACATTACCAAAAGCAGATGTGCTGTGGGATGAAGCCATCATTCAGGCGTGTGGAATGTCCAAAACTCCCTGTCACTTTTTGGCACTGAGAACTAAATGTCTGCTCTCATATCTCAATTCAAAGGCATAAATGTTTATCAGCAGAGACATATTATAAATAGTTCACTGAAATCTCAGAATCACAGCACATAAAAATATTTGTGTCCAAAGAAATCATAGCCATCAATTCTATATTTTTATTTTAATCTATAAGCAGAATGGAAAATAGTTTTAAGTCACATTAAGATTTGTTTGAAATAATGAAAACTATATTAAAAGATTCTTAATATTAAGGAATTTTAGATGGTAAAGCCAGCTGTGCTATGATACATTGTTATTAGTGATTTCAAGTCATATCTAAAACTATACATTTAACTTCAAACTATAGCCAAAGTATACTAATTTTTAAGTTCTATGTGCTTTTATTGTTCATAGCCCTTTTGCGTTGGTCCTCTTATGTGGGCATAATTGATAGTTATAAACATATTTTTAAAGAAAATATAGCCAAACCAATATTTTATGAGTGTGTCTTGGAAAGTATAGTATTTCAATAAACTATCATCTATGTTGCCTAGGAACCATCAAAAAAACTTTTATCATTTAATATTGACTTTAAATTTCTATTAAAATAAAGCCATGTAATATTGTAATGATTCAGAACGCCCCGGAGAAAGGTGATTATTAATTTTTTTAAAATTTCTTTAACTAGAAATTTAAATTTTCTTTTCTTTCTTACATAAAAACATAACACAATAAAATGTGATAAGACAATCCATCACATTGAAATTGGACAAGATAAACCAACAGAAAATGAGAAGAGCACAAAAGAAGGCACAAGAGTCTCCAGCTGTTGGTTACCCATGAGATGTCAGGTATGGGTTCCATCTTGTAAAATGGACCTTATGTCAAATCATACATCAGTTGGTTACTCCCACAGTGTGACATCATTTTTCCAGTGTATCTTGCAGGCAGGGCGGCTTAATACATTAAAGGTTTTGTGGCTGTGTTAGTTAGTACATTTCCCTTTGGGTAGCCTGGCTAGTACCTTCTTATACAAAGATGGTATAGAGGTGAGGTCATTATATAGGCATCAACTAAACCTCTCTATGTTCAATGAGTTGTGTGAGTGTTGTCTTCTGAAAGATGGCCTTGCTGTCAGTTTTTTTATTGTCTTGGCAACACCATGGGTTGTTTGGGGATTTCTATTGAACACTTTTGGCCAACAACTCAAATGGAGGTATGGGAAACTTCATTTGGTAACAAAAAGTATTCAGTTTAGACCATTCCTCCCCATTATTTTGAGATTTCATTGGAATCATCTTTATATATCTTAAGAAGTTACATGGCATTATGTTTCTGTACCACCCTTTAAGTGACTCTCACTTCTCCCTGTCTCCATATTCTCTCCTCAGATGATCCTAGCATTCCAGCTCACTCCCTGCCAACATTCCATGCACAAAATCCATTCTTTCCCCTGTCACAGGGAGATTCATGTGATCCTCATAAGCTTCTCCTTAACTAAGCCTTCCGCATCTTTGGATTGTCATATGATTATCATATATATAATAGATAGTATCCATGCACAAAATTATATACATTTATATTTCTGGATCTAGGTTACCTTTCTCAGGATTTTTTTTTATTATTATTTCCTTTTATTTGTCTGGAAATTTCATAATGTCATGTTTTCTTTTAACAGTTCTGTTTAAATTCATTGAATAAATGTAACACAATTCCTTAATAAATTCTTCCCTTGGAAGACAATACTATTATTTCTGGTTTCTATTTAATGAGAAAGAAAAGCAATTAGCAAGGTTGAGGTAGAATTATTCTTATTTTCCTGAAGAACAACCACTCATTTTCATAGCACCTATACAAGTTTGCACTCTCATGAACAACTGGTGAATAGTCCTCTCATTTTACATCCTCCCCAGCAATAGCTTATGGTATGGATCCTAGATATTCTACCAGTTGTGAGAAGACTTCTTAACGTGGGTTTTCATTTATCTGATGTCTAAGGATTTTGAAATTTCCTTTTAGTGTTTCTCAGCCATTTGAATTTACTTTGTTGATAATTGTTTGTTTAGATATATACTCCAGTATTTAACTTGATACTTTAGGTTTTTGGTGTCTATTTTCTTCAGTTCTTTATATATTTTAGATATTAGTCCTCTTTCAGGTATGGAGTTGATATATATATATATATATATATATATATATATATATATATATAAAACCTGTAGGTTGCTGTTTTGTACAAATGATTGTGTTCAATATCTTACACGAGCTTTTCAGTTTCATAAGGTCTCATTTATTAATTATTGATCATGATGGCTATACTAATGATACTCTGTTTGGTAAGTAATCCTTTGTGCCAATACGTTAAAGGAGATTTCCCACTTTCTCTTCTTGCAGGTTTAGAGTGTCTGGTTTGTTTTAAGATGTTTGGTCTATTATGAGTTCAATTTTGTGGAGAAGGTGTCTGAATTCTTAATAATTCATGTGGAAGGAGAAAGCTCCATTTGACTAGATGAATGAGCATTCCTTATCCATGAAGACTTCCTCTTACCAAGAATATTGAATGATTTTGTTAATCTAGGGCAGATGTCTGGGCACTCCTCCGATTAAAAAACACATATCCATAAGTCTGTGAATCTTCAGAGCACATGTAGACACGGTGAATAAAATATTAGGTAGCAAAAGAAAAGCCTTTAAGAAAATTACTACAAAATTTCATTATACACATTGTTGTTTTCTCCTTTTCTCTGTATTAGTTTTCCATCTTTTCTCAAGTTTCCTTTTGGCTTCTGTCTTAGTTATGGTTTCTGTTGCTGTGAAACAGCACCATGACCAAGGCAACTCTTATAAAGGGCAACATTAACCTGGGCTGGCTTACAGTTTCAGAGGTTTAATCCATTATCATCAAGGAAGAAAGCATGTCAACATCCAGGCAGGCAGGGTGCTAGAGGAGCAGAGAGTTCTACATCTTGATCCAAAAGTAGCCAGAGAAAGCTATCATCCATACTGGATAAAGCCTGAGCATAGGAGGAGACCTCAAAGTCCATCCCAACAGTGAACTTTCTCCAACAAGGCCATACATACTCCAAAAAGGCCATAACCCCTAATAGTCGCATTCCCCGTGGGCCAAGTATGAATCTATGGGAAACAAAGCTATTCAATCAACCAGAACTTTTTCAATTTTATTGTCAGAGTAATGTTGGCATTCAGAGAAATAAGCTATCTTCATTCTGGAACTTGAGACTTTTCTAATTAAAACCACCTTTTATAGGATTATAAATGGTGTGTATGTTGAACATTTGGACATATTTTCATGTTCAATATCTCTGGCTTTGAGATTTTCAGTTCTTTTTCTGAAATGATTATTTTCTTTTAGTGAAAGTAGATGTTTTCCCTACAATATATTATGATTTCAGTTTTCTCATACCCATTTCCTCCCAATTCCTCCAAACTTATCCTCCTAAACAGAGCCACACCTTAGAACACAAAGAGACATAGACATATATATAGGCAGTGTGGGGGTGGGGTGGGTGGGGTGTATGTGTATGTGGGTGTGTGGGTGCACATGTGTGTGTGTGTAGAAATTAAAAGCTGAAGAATAAAAAGAAAAAAGAAAAAGAAAAACAAGAAGAAGAACAAAAAATCTGAACAACAACAAAACCCAAAAATCCAAGAAGCTTTTGACTCCATGTTGTATTGAGATCCACTCCTCATCTAATGCTGTATTTGCGGTCTATATTTAGGTATTGTTTGTTTTCAGGGTGATATTCCTGCAGAGCAAACAATTTTCAGTAGCAACTGTTTATGAACTGGACTTTTTTTTTGGGTCAGGTATAGGGGCACGTGCCCACTTCTCCAGTTCTATGACCACAACTGGTTTAGACCTGTGATAGCCGTGTGCATTTTTTCCAGAGTTTCTGTGCTACAGAAGACACACAAAAAATATGTGTGTCTTTCATGTCATGTTTAGAATGCCTTGATTCCTCCGTATTTGCTCTCCCCTTGGCTCTTACAATCCTTACAGTTACCCTTCTGCAGAGTTTTCAGAGCTCTGAGGGAAAAACATCCTGTAACCCAAGTCCCAATGCAGTAGCAGGTGACGACTTTCTGGTTTCAAAATAAGAAAGTGACTTTTAAACGTTCACATTCCTCTTGGTATGACATATTGCAAACTTACTACATGTTTTTGTTACCAATATGATAAGCATCTTTACAGATGAAATAAGCAACATCATCTTTCCATGGGAGTCACACCAACTCTAGGTGCTTGCAAGAGTCATTTTGTCTTCAACTAATGAGCCAGCAGCATCAGAAACTGGAATTTCTGTAATGGAATCATGTAATGTCTCATCTGTAATGAAATTTAATAAAAATTTCCTTAAATTAAAAAATTGTCATCAACCAAAAATATTTGCTACTCCTTATTTTCAAAAGTTCTTTTATGAAAATAGAATAAACAGAGTACACATGGAAGGACCCATGCTCCAGCTGCATATGTAGCAGAGGATGGTCTTGTGTGGCATCAATGGAAGGAGAGGCCCTTGGTCCAGTGGATGCTCAATGCCTCTAGTAGAAGAATGCAAGGATGGTGAGGCAGAGATGGGTGGGTGGATGGAGAAAACACCCTCATAGAAACAGGGAGTAGGGATGGGGTAGAGGTAGGGGATTTGTGGAGGCAAAACCAGGAATGGGAATAACATTTGAAATGTAAATAAATAAAATAACCAATAAAAATAATAAACAGAAGGTATTCTTTCCATATAAGTTTCAAATAAGTTAACAGTTTTATGCTAATTTATGTTAATATTAAAAAAGAAATTATTTTAAAATGTTACGTGCATACATATAAACTTTATACATTAAAATCTTTCACTCATTTTTCCCCAATATCCTTGCTGTCACCTGTTAGGGATTTGGTTCCTTTCCCTAATAATTTATTTCTTCTAATTTTATGACAAAATTATTCATATCTTCTCTGAATGCCACTTTACTCATCCAGTTAGCTCTAGTCCTCTCATCTCATAATTCGATTGCAAATACCCACATTTCTTTTGAATGTTACATTGCCTAAAATTATGTAGAAATAAGTCACCTGTCATTTCATATATGGTCATTCATTCTTTTACAGATATAAATATCTCATTGTAATGTCATTAAGCAAAATGAATCATAGCAATTACTAATTAATGCATTATGTAGGCATTTAAAAATGTTTTGTATTCTTTCTTTTTTCTTTTCTTTTCTTTTCTTTTCTTTTCTTTTCTTTTCTTTTCTTTTCTTTTCCTTTTCGACCCTTTCTTTTCTTTCGACATGGTAGCTATAGAGCCATAATAATCTTGTCTCTGTGTTCTCAGAAAAAAGTTTGTATATGCGTACTATCATATTTTGCTTGAGTTTTCTGTCCTATAATTAAGCAATTTCTGTATTAATCTCTTTTTAGGTCTGGGATATTACCTGTTTGTTTATTTATTAGAAAGATAAGGAAAGTATTGAAAATATCATCAGACCTTAAACTCATCTTCTAAAAGAAAAACATTTTCTCTATGTGTGGATAAACATTGGATCCATGATATAAACAAATAGCAAGTTTGAAAGTGTTACTATTCTATGCACAGTGTTAAAAAATGTACAAGGATTATTTTATACAACTTCCAGTCAAATGAATAAATAATAAATGTATTCTATAAGATCCATATTTTCCGTGGAGAAATGCCATATCTCTAGACAAATAGTAGTGTCAACTATCAAAAGTTTGGGCAGTAGAACTATATCTGGAGGCAAGCCACCTCAGAATACCCTCCAGAATGATAACACAAGCAAGACATAACTTTAAGTGTACTTGGATCTTTATCACCTATCTGAGGTTATTTTGTTCCATTGTCAAATGGTATGTTATTCACCCCCTTCTAGTGAAGGGCATGTTTCTACCTGTAAATACATATACAATATACATTTCTGAATTCCAGAGTTTTTCATATTTCTTTACATTATGTACAACCCAAGTATGATTTACTTTTGACTTGAAATTATGATAATACATTTGTCTTAGAATATTTAAAGGTGAAACTATGTCTGTAGTGGTGAATCAGTTTTTCTAGATGAAATATCTCTTAGGTTATCAAATAACCTCTTCCCTCTCGTTATTTGAATTGATGCAACTAAGTGATTAAACATGTAAATGTCATGTTTAATGTTACAAGAGCACCTAATAGTAGGATTAAGAGCTAGATGGCTGGCTCGGTGATTAAAGTGCTTGCAAGTCTAGAATTTGATCCCCATAAATATGTAAAAGAGGAAATGGACAGAAAAATCAACAAGCAAAACCCCTAAGCCACATATATTAATGTTTTCTTAGAAATTGGAGGATAAAAACAGGAAGATCATAAGAACCTTCTGCCCAGTCAATTTATTCTTGGGCTGGAATATTTCAGGCCATTGAGAAATCCCACTAACTTTTAAAAAATTAATTTGTGTGGCTCTTAAAAGGTCATCTAAAGTTGTCCTTGGAACTACACTGACAGGTACATTATTAACTCTTGTCTCAATACCTAAAATTGATATTAATTTCTATCACTTCATGTATGTATGTCCTTGTTCAGTCTTTGAACATTTTACTTTCATATGATTCTCAAGTACATGCATGCATACAAGATTCCACATGCATATGTTTAAAATGACAGAAACTAATGTTTTAATTTTTAGAGAATCTGCAAGCCATACAGGAAGATGTCATCAGGTCCAGTCTCTGTCTGAAGGCTCTGAGGAGAATTGTGCCTCAGATCATATCTTGTGATAATTGTTGACAATCTAAGCTTTCCTTGTTGTGATTCCTTCTAGCATCGTTTTTTATTGATGTGGAACTTCTGTATATAGAATGGTTATGTATATTTTAGTAATATTGTTTTAATACAAATTCTAAATCTAAATGACTCTGCATAACTGGACAATATTTGAATTGAGTTACAGGAACTAAAATATGCTATGGCTATACAACTGATCAAATACAAATGTAAGTCTGCAAGAAATGACAATGGGGCATATCTTCTACAGTGTATGTGTCTGACTCTTGTAACCAGGAATGAGCACCAGATTCCTGCCACATTTAGATGATGAGGTTTAATGAATAGGGAAAGTTTATACTCCTGAAATATTTCATAATACCTCTTGTCTTACTGTCTTTATCTATAGTATTCTTTGTCCAGAATATTGTCCATATTCTGCCTCCATTACTCTCATTTCTCTAAAACCATGTATTTCAATTCCCATTTTAAATGCAGCATCTTTCTTCATATAAATTCCTCTTAAATCTTTTTGCACATCTATAATCATACACATCATATAATAATATAGAGAACTTGTGCATGAACCAGAGTATCCACAAAGAGGTTTACATTGTATAATGGAAGAGTAAACATTTCTCAGTAAATGTCTCAATAAATTTCTCAAAAATAGTTCAGAATGGACTAGTGTGATATTTTAACTCCATCACTGCTTTCCACTATACTGTTTATTCCATAAGTGCTTGAACACATGTTTAATATGCTATATTAATTATAGAGTATATGATGGAATGGACCATTTCATTGCTTGTTCTGAAAAATTAATAGTATTTGGGGGGAAGCAAGAAAATGGGGAATATCATTGTATAGGAGATTTTTTGGTTTACTTGGTATTAGAGTTGACCACTTAAAAGCCTGGGTGGAAGGTAGAAGGGGAATTTTTAATTTAATGCAGGAAAATTCTCCAAAGACTTGAATAAGGAGTCAGTCCTGAGTTGTGAGTATCCCGAATCCTTATGACTTCACCCAGAGTACAAACCCTTTGATATTTAATCCCCAGGCTCAAAGATGAGAAAAAATAATAAATAAAAACAATGAAATATGTTTTTGTTGTTGTTGGTTCTGGATTTTGGAGTGGGTGTGGGATCTTGCATCCTTTCTGTATTTGGAAAATTTCCTGGTTCTTTCTGATTCCCATCCCCTAAAATGATGTTTGGCAGTCATCATGTTCTTCCTCAGATAAGGTATGATCTAAGCAGGGTCTCCCAGAAAGACCAACAAAGAAAATGGCTTTGACTACATAGTAGGAGAAACCACCTGGGGCTAATTTAATAACACAGAATTGTACTAGTTAAGTCCAATATCCATCCAAAGATAATACAGAGCACCAAAAAGGACAATACTGTCAGAGAAACAGAACAGGAATGTGATCTCTGTAGATGTTTGTTATGTGTGCTTGTGTACATGTGCATTCACAAACACACACATGCACACACACACACACACACACACACACACACACCAGTGTGTATATAAATGTTTGTTGCTGTAAATCAAAACTCATGACCTTATAACATCGTAGACATTGACACTATCCTGGAATTTTTCTCTACTCTTTGAAAAATCTAAATGGATTTTGAAAGTTGTATTATGAAAATGTATTAAGAGGAAGTACAAAAAGGTATAAGAAGCAATTATATGTTCTGACAATATTTTATTTGAAAATTACAACAGATGGAATAGATATGTTGAAAATGAAATAGACATATTTATCTTAACAGCTAAACAATATATAGAAAGGCAATAAAGGTTATTAATTGATGTGGTCTCACAAAAGACCTCAAATGGTTTAGAAGATAGAGAAACTTTGTAGTTTGGATGACCCAAAAAAATGCTGTTTTTTGCTGGATTTTATATTTTTGACTGAGGACTGTCTAAATAATTAACTTGTGTAACCAAGAATATATGTTAAAATTTTTTCTCAGGGAATATGAAGGAAAACACATTCATTTATTTGCTAATATTTTACTCACTTAGGTGATGTCTTCTATGAAGACCAACTGGATCTTGAACTTGGAAGACCCTGCTCTCTAACTCCTGAGATTGTAGGAAGGACCTAAGGTTTGATGTTGCTTTTTTACATCATTTACATGAATTCATATGATGTATCACTTTCAAAGTAGCTAGGCTTCACCCATATTTTACAGAAATATACTTATACACAGAGTTACATAATTGTAGATCACTTGGAAAAAATCAAAATGTAGCATTCTATACAGCTTCCCATAGTTGGGCCTTGATCACTCAGCCTCATAGACCTCTTTGGGGAACTTAATATTCAGAATAGAAGTTTGACAGTCAGAGATCATCTATAGTAATTATTATTATTATTATTAAACTTACAAAATGGTTGCCTTCAGAGGAACTTACATTCTTAGAGATAATATAATTCTTCATTCCTACCTTTGACAGAACTTTGCTACATAATTTTCAATTTGCTTCTGTTGTATGAAAATGGACACTGAACAATCAGTAAAGCCATTTAAAACCTCATAGCTCCTTCCTAACTGGCAATGCTTGTAGCCTGTTGTGTAGGGTGACAACCAGTCCTGATATGCACTTATCCATAAATAACTCAGTCTTATCTTAAACTTATTAATGTACTTATCACCATTTACGATTCAAATGTAAAATTAAAACAATGTAAAATAATCTCTTGTACACTGTGTAAAAGCATTCACTTGCCAATAAAACAGAATGGCCTGTGAGCTGAGGCTGGATTAAAAGGCAGGATATCTGGGAGAGAGAGAGAGAGAGAGAGAGAGAGAGAGAGAGAGAGAGAGAGAGAGAGAGTTGCATGAAACTGAAGACCAGTTAATGGGTCACATGGCATGAAAAAGAGTGGATTAAATAGTATAGCTGAGCTTTGAGCTAGTCAGAGAACAAGTCCAAGATTATGAACTAAGTATTTATTCATAAATATAACTAAGTCTCAAAGTCAT
The DNA here is from genome assembly GCF_978045245.1 of Mus caroli. Taxonomy (NCBI): domain Eukaryota; kingdom Metazoa; phylum Chordata; class Mammalia; order Rodentia; family Muridae; genus Mus; species Mus caroli. The sequence goes on from NW_028227269.1 coordinate 94,576,031, forward strand.
TATTTTAGGGAACTTATATAGGTGTACACATGTTTACAGAGCCAAGAGGACAACCACTTGTATCATTCTTTAAGGGTCTTTGACTTTGTTGACAGAAGATCTTTCTGTGAATGCTAAGGATCATGAGGTTCTCAAGTTTGAGTGTCAAACACTATTGACTGAACAACTTCTCTAGGATATTCTCCCCCTTCTGCTTCTTTGTAAAACACAATTACACTTATCTAGTCATGGTTCCTATATTGATTAACAGCTGACTCAGACAGTTGGGCTAGTCATTGATTGGCTCTTCCTTCATTTTCTGATGTAAATTAATCCTTGCACATCTTATAGGTAGGGGAAATTGTGGGTCTCAAGTTTTGTGGCTGGATTGGTGTCCTCATCCGTCCATGGGATGTCTTGTATGGTTACATGTTCAGATACCATATCCTCTATCGCTAGGAGTCTTCACTAGGGTAACCTTCATAAATTATTGAGACATTTCACTGTTCTGTTTCAAGCTCATCTCAGAAATACACACACATAACTGATTCTAGTTCATTCTCCCTCAGTCATCACAACAGTTGATCCCTTCTGTTCCTATCCTTACCTCCTTGCCCACCCCATGCTCTCCCTCCATCTACCCCAGAATTCTGTTTTATTTCCCTTTCTCAAAGAGATTTAAACATTTTTAGCTTGAGCCCTACTTTTTACTTAGTGCCTTCAGGTCTGTGGATTGCAGCATGGTTGTCCAGTAATTCATGACTATTATCAACTTATATGTAAGTAAAAATTGTTTTTCTTTCTGGGTCTGGGTTACCTAAGTCAGGATACCCTCTTCTAGTTCAATCCATTTGCCACATTAGTCACTGTTTTAATAGCTGAGTAATATTCTGTTTCATAAATGTTCCACCTTTTATTTATCCACTCTTCCATTGAGGAAGATCTAAGAGTTTCCAGTGTCTTTTAGTAAAGTTTCTATGAGCATAGTTGAGCAAATGTCCTTTTGATATGGTGGAACAACTTTTGGATAAATGCCTAGAGTGATATGGCTTGGTCTTGAGGTAGAACTATTCCCAATTTTTGAGAAAACCCTGAATTGTTCCCAGAGTGGTTGTAAAAGTTTCCACTCCCACACTCAATGGGCACATTTTCTTCTGGCTCTACATCCTCACTAGCATGTGCTGTCAGTTGAGGTTTTATCTTAGCAATTCTGGTAGACAGAGGATAGAATCTTAGAGTCATTTTGTTTTGTATTTCCCTGGTGACTAAGGACAATTTATATTGTACCTCATTTTTAATTGAATTATTTGGGTTGATGATATATAATTTCTTGAGTTCTTTTTATATTTTACATGCCAGTCTTCTGTTGGTTCTAGTGTTGTTGGTGAAGTGCTTTTCTCATTCTATAGGCTGCCATTCTATTCTATTGACAGTGACTTTCCTTACAAAACATTTCAGTTTCATGAGGAAGATGCTAAAAAAGCTTTTACAAAAGCCAATAATCCTTCATTATAAAAGTTGTGGAGAAATCAGGGATACCATGTATATACCTAAACACAGTAAAGGTAATACAGACCAAACCAACATCCAACATAAAATTAAATGGACAGAAAATAAAGTAATTTGACTAAAATCAGGAAGAAACAAGGATGTCTGCTCACTCAATATCTATTCAATATAATATTTGAATGATCAGGAAGAACAGTAAGACAACAAAATGAGACAGAGGTGATAAAAATTGGAAATGAAGCAATCAAATAATCACTATTTGCTAATGATAACATAGTATACATAAATGATACCAAAAATTCTACCAGCGAACTCCTATAGCTGATAAATACCTCTAAAAACATTTAACTCAAATAAGTTTGTAGCCCTTGTTTACACAAATGATAAATGAGGTGAGAAAGAAATTAAGGAAACAACATTATTCACAATAACCACAAATGATATAAAATACTTTGATGTAATTCTAATCGAATAAATCAAGTCATTTAAGTCTTTGAAGAAAGTTATTAAAGACACCAGAAGATGAAAAGATCTCCCATGTTCATGGATATGCAGGATTAACATAGTAAGAATGGATATCTTATCCAAAGCAATCTACAGATTCAACATAATTTCCATAAAAATTCCAACAAAATTCTTTACAAATCTTAGAAGGACAATACTCAACTTAATATGGGGAAATTTTTTAGATAGCTAAAACAATCCTGAACAATAAAAGAACTTTATCACCAAATTGAGTACATTAAATCTGATAGATGAAAAATTGGATAATAGCCATGAACCCATTAGTAGGAGAAAATTCCCTGATCTCAATCAGTAGTTAAGAGCAATTTTGATAAGAATTTCATGGTGATGGTAAAAATGAATAGGTTGATCAATGAAATAGAATCCAAGATCCAAAAGTAAACCAAACACCTACAGACATTTAATTTTTGACAAAGAAGCCCAAAAACCTTTCAATCTAAAAAATTAAAACATCTTTAAGAAATGTTGCTGGTCTAACTGGATATTTGCATATAGAAGATTATGAATAGATCCATATCTATTACCCTGTACAAACACAAGTACAAGTGGATCAAAGATCTCAATATAAAACTGGGTAGACTAAATCTGATAGAAGAGAACTTAGGTAGTTGGCATGGTCACAGGCAGGAGACAATTCACTGAACAGAATACCAACTGCTCAGATACCAACATCAAAAATTAATAAAATTGGACAACCATTATTTCTTAAGTATAGCCTATTATCACTACATATTTGTTAGAGATTGGTTCTAATGCTTTGATTCAATGGAGAATCTGCATGTCCAGATGCTGAAGTCCTTTGTCCTATTTGGTTTTTGATTTATCAATAAAGATGCCAATGGCTAATGGCACATGGCAGGACACTTAATAGTTGTGATGGTAGGATACAGAGGGGAATGGGATAATCACCATAACTTGGGTTATAAGGATGGGGCTCAGGAGCAGCATGAAGCCAACCAGTCATGTGAGAGTTTGGGAGAGTCACCACTGGCTACTTCCTCTATTGGGTCTGGAGTAACAGGGAAAGGTTTAAGAGTGCCCAGCCTTTGAGGTAGTCAAGGCATTTTAAAAATAAGGTAATGTGTGTGTGTGTGTGTGTGTGTGTGTGTGTGTGTGTGTGTGTGTGTGTGTGTGTATGTGTGTGTGTGTGTGTGTGTGTGTGTGTGTGTGTGAGAGAGAGAGAGAGAGAGAGAGAGAGAGAGTCTTTCATCTGCATATCCAAAAATAGTTCCTGGACAGGGGTGAATGTGAGTTCTGTCTACCAAGAGCCAAAGAGGGGTAGCAAAAATCACTGCAACACATGTATTGGTCTTCATTTTCCATTTTCCTGACTAGGAGTAACAATTTTATAAATTTATTGTTCAATTACATTAGAATTAGCATAATGAAATATCAGAGGTTATATATCTTTATTATGGCTATATTCTTATTTTTTTAGATGTGCTTATCCACATGGTCTTCACAATACTGAGAATGCTTTATAGATATTCTTTCTCAGATCACTGAACTGAGGCAAGTTATACTAAATTTAATTCTGAATGATATGATATTCTACCATATTATTCTTGACGTGGGCATCTGTTCAGTAGGATCACATCTTTTCTGTTTGTTTGTTTTGTTTTGTTTTTTGTTGATTTGTTTTGTTTTGTTTTGTTTTGTTTTGTTTTGTTTTGTGTTTGGTTTGGTTTTGTTTGAGACAGGATTTCTCTGTGTAGCCCTAGCTGTCCTGGAACTCACGCCGTAGACCAGGCTGGCCTCGAACTCAGAAATCTGCCTGCCTCTGCCTCCCAAGTGCTGGGATTAAAGGCATGGGCCACACCACTGCCTGGCTAGGATCAACATCTTTACTTCTCTAAATGTGATGGCGGTTGGTAAAGTGAAACTATATCACAAACAATCAGCTATCGAAAGAGTAGGTTAGTTGACATATGTGCTATTAAGAAAGTCTTGGGGGTTTCATCTTTGCTAGAGGAGGTATGTTACTGGGGGCAGAATTTGGTAGTTTATACCTTTGCCTTATTTTCTGTTCACTTTCTCTGTTTCAAAACTGTGTCTGAGATATGGTCCCTCAGCTTCCTGATCCAGTTGTTAAGCTTTCTACATACTTCCTTGCATCTTTACATAATGGACTCTTATCCTTCTAGAAATGTTACTCAAACTATTTTTTTTTTTGGATATTTTCTTTCTTTACATTTCAAATGTTATCCCATTCCCGCCTCAACCTTCAAGCCCCTTTCCCATCCCCCCTCGAACTGCTTCTATGAGGGTGTTCCCCTACTCACCAAACCACTCCTGCCTCCTGCCCTCGAATTCCCCTACACTGTGGCATCCTTTGAGCCCATCCTCAGTCCAAGGGTTGACTGAGAGCATCCACATCTGTATTTGTCAGGCACTGTCAGAGCCTCTTAGGATACAGCTATATCAGGCTCCTTTCAGCAAGCACTTGTTGGCATCTACAATAGCTTTTGGGTTTGGTAACTGTATATGGGATGGATCAGCAGGTGGGGCAGTCTCTGGATGTCCTTTCCTTCAGTCTGTGTTCTACACTTTATCTTAATATTTGCTCCTATGAGTATTTTGTTCTGCTTTCTAAAAAGGACTGAGTCATCCACACTGTTGTCTTCCTTTTTCTTGAGCTTCATGTGACCTGTGAATTCTATCCTGGGTATTCTGAACTTCTGGGCTAATATCCACTTATCAGTGAGTGTATACCATGTGTGTTCTTTTGTGATTGGGTTACCTCACTCAGAGTATTTTCTAGTTCCATCCATTTGCCTAAGAACTTCATGAATTCACTGTTTTTAATAGCTGAGTAGTAATTCTTTGTGTAAATATATCACATTTTCTCTATCCACTCCTCTGTTGAAGAACATCTGGATTATTTCCAGCTTCTGGCTATAATAAATAAGGCTGCCATGAACATAGTGGAGCATGTGTCCTTGTTATACACTGGAGAATATTTTGGGTATATACCCAGGAGTGGTATAGCTGGGTCCTCAGGTAATACTATGTCCAATATTCTCAGGAACTGACAGACTGATTTCCAGAGTGGTTGTATCAGCTTGCAGTCCTACCAGCAATGAAAGAGTGTTCCTCTTTCTCCACATCCTCTTCAGCATTTGCTGTCACCTGAGTTTTAGATCTTAGACATTCTGACTTGTGTGAGGTAGAATATCAGGGTTGTTTTCTTTTGGTCATGATGTTTTACCACAGCAATAGCAATGTAACAAATGTAGTAAAGATTCTACTCTTGGTTTAATTTAGAACATTTCTAGATATATTTTTTCTATTTTTTAAATTACTTAATATTAAAAAACATGAAAGCTGTAGATGGCATTCAAACAATCCACATTAGCTATAAACAATGTAATTATTTATTATTTTCTACCACAGGGTTTTTCCTACTTAAAAAAATTGATTGCATATAAAATAAAGAGATTTTGTTCTCACTTAAGGCCGGCTGTGAATATAATCATGATGATTTCATCTTTTTGTATCTATTGATTGCTCTTCACATGCCCTGCTTCTGTAATTAGGACCTGTAGTAATCAAACACATTCTGAATGTTTCTGATAATAACCTTCTGCTTTGTATGCCTGTTGTCCACCCTTTAAATATAACAGTATTTCATAGTATTTGGCATTTTTAGGAATCAGGTAATGTGCCCTGGCTGTGTTCCATTTAAGGGGGTCTTTGTATATAACTCAATCTATACTCAATGCATATCTCGGGCATGATATTAATTTTATGATGCAGCATATTTAAATAGTTTCTTAAAACAAAATCCATTTTATTTTAAATGAAATGGTTTCAAATATAGTAAGATTTAAAAGCAATTAGATGGTGCCTGCTATTAATGGCCTGATATTGTGTGACAATAAGACATCAAAATAATGGTGCCAGGGAGGGGAATGGCTCAGCTGTAAAAAGTCCTTCACTTGTAAGCATAAGCAACTGAGCTAACAATAAAAAGAGAAACAAATTAAGAATAAAGTGAGTGTGGACTTGAGTTGGGTAAATTGAGATACATCAATACACAGGGTTTCCAGGTCAGCCTGCTTAGTTAAACTTAGCAAATTCCTGGCTAAAGAGATCCTTCTTTGTTGTTGTTGTTCTTGTTGTTGTTGTTGTTTGTTTGTTTGTTTTGTGTGTGTGTGTTTTGTTTTGTTTTATTCTTTGTTTTGTTTTGTTTTAGTTAAAAGTGGACTGTATGTGATTCACTTGACAAATGCACATTTGATGTTTTATTTTGGCCTCCATATTCATATGCACACGTGTATATGCAAATGTATGTGGTTCATGTTGCAAGAAATATTTAAAAAGTGAACTGATACATTCCTGCACTAGTGTTGGCACTGATGGGCTACAAAACTATGCCCCAGTGGGTTTCCACTGGCTCTGTACAACATTCCAATAACCAAATTGAACCGCCAACCTCACAGTTAGATATCACAATACCCAGTAATCTGGTAAAATCAAAACTCTTAAAGCTTATAGTTAACCAATCAGATTTATGTATTAATAAAACCACAATTTACAAGATGCCAATAAAATAATTTCAGAGCCAATTGATAATAATAAATGCTTTAGCTCAATTATTCTAACCTTATGATATCATCACTACCTGTGGCTGATAAAAACCATGCTGGTTCATGTCTGCCTCCATTTTGCCTTCACCTTTCTCCCTCTATGCTCTCAGTCTCTGAAACTCTTAGCTCCACCTCCCCTTTCCCTGTCCAATCACAGGACTCCTGCTGCCCTAATATAATTGGACAGGGAAAATCCTGCAACAGATTCACACACAACTATATACAGGCTTTCTCTCCCTTCTCTTCTTTTTGTCTGTCTCTTTGTTTCTGTCTCTTTGTCTCTTCTCTCTCTCTCTCTCTCTCTCTCTCTCTCTCTCTCTCTCTCTTTCACACACACACACACACACACACATACATAATTAAATAATGCTATGTTTATGAGCCAATATATTTTAAGATTTTTGGAAGATTTATAGGTAAAGCAATCAAATAACCTTTCAAAACTTAAATATGATTAGGAGGGATAGCAAGATAGCCATAAGAATAAATAGAAATTTGAAGCTGACGGTGGTCGGGAGTTAGGGGGCATCTCCAGGACAAGACAGAGATCAGGAATAAGTGAGGTGACCAAAAGTCAGTGGGGGTATCTGTAACTGTGACTCACAACATTGAAGATATGGAATCTGAAGAGACTATCTACTGTAGCCAGCCATAAATCCCAATGGAGTGATCAGGATACCAACTTACCCACAAAACTTTCAACCCCAAATTATCCTGTCTACAAGAAATGCAGGGACAGTGTAGGGTAGAGACTAGAGGGAAGGTTCAACTAATATCTGGCCAAATTTGGGACCCATTCCATGCTTAAGCACCAATTCCTGACACTATTAATGATACTCTTATGCTTGCCAACAAGATCATGTTGTTCTCTAAGAGGCTCCACCAAGCAGCTCACTCAAACATATACAGACACCTACAACCAAGTAGTGGATGGAGCTTCGGGATGCTACGGAAGAATGGACATAAGATTTTGGACTTTAAGAGGATAGGAACTCCACAGGAAGACAAATAGAGTCAACTAACATAGACCTTTGGGGCTATCAGAGATTGAACCACCAAGAATAGATTGTACATAGGCTGGACCTAGGCTTTCCAGAATAGCAACTTGGTCTTCACCTATGCCCTGATAAACTAGAGCCAGGATTATCGTAAAAGCTGTTGGCTGAAAGTACATGTGATACTTTCTTCTAGCTGGGCTGCCTGCCTAGCCTCATAGAGACTTGGTATGTGAGACCTGATAACCAGGGGGCTCTGTCTTCTCAGAGAAGGGGAGGTTTGGTTAGGGAAAAGATTGTGTGTATATGTGTGTGTGTGTGTGGGGTGACTAGGAGGGAGACAGTGATTGGTTTATAAAGTGAGTGAATAAAAGAAAAAATTAATATTAAAATTAAAAAAGAATTTATTAAACAATAGTCTGAGAAGATTTAAAACACAAAACAAAATAAAAAATAGAAATTTAAGATGACATGTTTTCCTAGAGAATATATAGAAAATAGTAAGTCAGTGAAGATATTTGGCATCATTGGATCTATATAATGAGATACCATGTCTTTTAGTAATAAAATAATAAAAAAGGTGCTGTTTATACAGACACTATCAATCATTGAATTTTTGTCATAGTTAACATAACTCTCAATAAGACACCTAGGCAGCAAGATTCCAGGAACAGCATTGGGGATTGTCTATATTAAGGTTAGTTTCTGACAAGGCCTGTAAGGAATGGCCTTGATTCTAGTGACATATATCATAAATGATTGGGACCATTCTCTGATCAGAGGACCCTAGCCTGTATAAAACAGAGAGGGGCTCACTGACCTCTAGTACCCATGAAATGTCACTAGTTGCTTTAAGTTCCTGCCATACTGACTTTTCTAAAGTGGTATCTTATTGCAGGGACTTGTGAGGGGAAAAAAAAAAAAACTCTGTTGAAATGCCTTTGGTAAGTTTGCATAGCCACAGGAAATTGGGGAAAAAAAGGCATAAATGTTGTACTCAAATGCTTCTGGTTGAATTCTCAGCTGGTATAGGATTGGGAAGTTCCCATCAAAGTAAAACTTCACTTTCATGTGTCAGTCTGAGATATCTCAATTAGGAAAGTAAAAATGTGTCTTCACACAATACTTGAATTCCAATGTTCATTGCAGTGATAGATGTAGTTGAGTAGGTGGATAGCCACTTAAATCCATATATAGGTTTAAGATTTTATATAAATCAAAAAGTAGGATGTAGTAAAAGAAATTGAATATCAAAATGTATGTCCTAAGACCAATAACGTTTGATAAATGTTAAATTCCTGTTTTGACTGTGTACTTTGGAATATATGACCTGTCACGATAACACCCTAGATCAAGAATAGAGAAAGTGATACTTTATGAAGGTGATTAAAATTAAATACAGATTATTTTTCAATTAGGAAATTGCTAACAATTTCTTATAATGAAAGAAGTAAAGCAGGCAAGAACCTTAAAAAATATCATCACTAATGTTTAATTTTTATTTTTAAAACCAATGTACATAAATTAACTCACGAGCACTTTAAAACAGTGTAATGTTAATTTTCATAGGAATTAAGGATACAGTTTACCAACATAGGCTAGATATATGGTTAGAATTTAATTAACATTTTAGGTGGCCTGAAGTAAATTACATGTACACTAGAAAGCACTTTGTTATTTAATTTTTATATATTATTATTATTATTATTATTATTATTATTATTTGGTTTTTCGAGACAGGGTTTCTCTGTGTAGCCCTGGCTGTCCTGGCACTCACTTTGTAGACCAGGCTGGCCTCGAACTCAGAAATCCGCCTGCCTCTGCTTCCCAAGTGCTGGGATTAAAGGAGTGTGCCACCATGCCCGGCTATATTTTTATTATTTTATGGCAGCGAAGCACAATTAAAGCTATTAGCAAGAAAATATGTTCACCTTAGACAACAAGATAACTCAACATTGGAATAAAGATATATTTTAAAGGACAATTTTTGACATTTTTCTTGTTTCATTTGTAGTAATCTAAAAACTTTCCTCTTAAAACTTCAGTGTGCATTTCCTTAGCTAATTTCATGGGCAGACTTCTGTAATACATGGGAGAAACAGATAGAAATATGTTCATTTTTTGTCCAAAATTCTTCCATTTCCCCAAGTCTGTTGATTTCAATAGTAAAATGCAATGGGTTGAATAGCTCTTTTGTGAAAAATCTATTATATTTTTTTACAGACAGAATAATTACCTAACAACAGGAACAGCATGTTACAGAAAACCCACCATTCTCTTTTTCTGAAATGAAACAGCACTGTTCTAAAGACACAGGAAATAACTCAACACACCTCACCAAGCAATATGTTTTGGGACAAAGGAGGTTTAATGAAAGAGACACCGTGTTGGTTTGTTCTTTGTTATGCAGACTTATGACTGCTATGAGGATAAAAGGACAAAGCATTATTAGAAATTTGACATAATTATTTCAACTCATTATTTCTTTTTATATCAAAGCTCATATCTCACTTTGATGAAGTGTGTGTGTGTGTGTGTGTGTGTGTGTGTGTGTGTGTGTGCATTTGCCACAAAAGATTGAAAATGAGAAGGAAAATGTCTCTTTCTCAGAAAAGAAAGGCAGAAGGTGCTATCTGTGGCATTTAAAAGCATATGTAATTAAGCTGGTTGAGCTAAGGGGAGAAAGAATACATGAAGAATAGAATATAAACTATTACTCACAATAGGAGCCACCACTGTATCCTGGGATACTATATTTGAGAACATTTCTTTCAAGCAATATTTATTGTTTTCTGAACATTTCCTTGGATTTGATATCTCAAGTCCAATGAGAAAAATGAGGCACAAGGAGAAAAATGTGCAAAATGTGCATGTGCAAAGACATACAACTTTGAAGACATATTTAATTTCATTCTTCTCTCACACCTGATATGTGTGGCATATGTGGGTATATCTGAAACCAGTTTGGAAGTTGATATGGCAATTCCCTATAAAGATAAATATGCTCATAGAAAGCTTTACCATACTAGTCCCTAAGTAGAAACAACTCAAAACATTCTAGCCCTGCAATGGAAACAATCTTTCTATTAATAAGGGAATGGATAAACCAAGCACAGATTTCATATAACAAATCACTGTGCAGTTATTAAGGTAACCAATTGTTGTTATAGGAACCTCAAAAATATTGAGCTGAGCAAGAAGGGGGCTATAAAATAGAGTCCATATGATACCATTTATAGAAACTTCTAGAAATCTATGAATAATTTTGGAGGAAAATCAAAACATTACTTGCCTTAGGGATTCAGGACAGCCTGGAAAGAGATATAATAAATATGAAGTAATTATAGGAATATATATATATATATATATATATATATATATACATACATACATATATTAGATATGCAACAACAAAATTCATTGAATTCCATGCTCATAGATTTTTTCCTATATTTCACTGTAGATATTTAATAACATAACCAAATAAAATTATGTGAATACATACATATTTAAACTATCCTAAAAATACCTCCCAAACGTAATGAACTGACCATTAATATTTTAGATAATTTCCCCAAAACAATACTTTGTAATATGTGCTTAATTTTCTTAGTTTCTTTATATATTTAGTAATTTGTAATTTCTAAATTATATATTAGGTTATATTATAGACACATACATATTCACATAGAACTCAATCCCTAACTAATATATTTCATCCATTTACATATTCTCATTATAAAAATGCAGCCCCTGCATTTATGATTTTTTTAATGTTCTTAGTTTTTCTTTTGATAGGAGGTGTTTTAATATAATTAGGTAACCTGCCATTGTCCTTACAATCTGCATTGATTGTCTCTCATTTAAAACCTTCAACTCAACTCACACACCTTGAGAGTGTGAGAATAACTGACAGCTCTCTGTTCTTCTGTATCAGGCTGTTTAAGGCCTGGAGTGCATCAGATTGATGCATAGGTCTGGTATGTGGGTGGGTAAGGTCTGATTTACTGATTTCTATGTTGATGCCTAACTTTACTCACATAAACGGTTGAACAGTGTTTCCTTTGGCCTGCTAAGCCATCGAGCTCTGTCTCTCATGATGTCCGGTCTGCTTCTGAAATGGGCCATTGTTCTCTTCCTGAACAGCACAGGTTTCTGTGATTTTTATATTTACCTAACTTCAAGAACTTTACTGTAAATATCTAACTGGAGAAGCCAATCGTCTCTATTACTTCCTTCATATTCACAGGAAGGAAAAACCTAATTTCAATGTCAACACCCACCCTACATTCATCTTATCACATTCATTTGATGAGGGTTTTGATTAGAATCATGTTTACTGTACAGAGTCATTTTGAAAACAATGTCTTACTAGCATTAGCATTTCTTACCTATAATATGTATCAAGATTACAGTAAAAACTAATAATTTTAGTCTTGGGATATGTGGCAACAATTATAGTTTTTAACTCACAAGAAAAAAGACCAGGATTAAAGTCCCAGTATCCTTGAAACTGCCAAGAAGTTATATTGGTGCTCCTTTCACTTGATACTGACAGATATCAAACCTTTAAGCCAGCTGACTAACGGAATTAGCCATCTAAGAGCTCTAAGAGTGTTTAATTGCAAAGTGATTCATCAAAAGAATAAATTAGAAAAGCAATTGAGAAAGAATCTACACTTCAACATTTGGCAAGGTTATTATGTGCATGCACATATAACACACACATACACATAGTGGGAATTTTCTTTTTTCTTTTTTCTTTTTTAAAATTAGATATTTTCATTATTTACATTTCTTTTTTTTTCTTGCTTAATACAGCTTTTTTTTTATTTTTAATATTTTTATTACATATTTTCCTCAATTACATTTCCAATGCTATCCCAAAAGTCCCCCATAGCGCCCCCCACTTCCCTACCCACCCATTCCCATTCTTTTGGCCCTGGCATTCCCCTATAATGGGGCATATAAAGTTTGCAAGTCCAATGGGCCTCTCTTTCCATTGATGGCCGACTAGGCCATCTTTCGATACATATGCAGCTAGAGACAAGAGCTCCAGGGTTCTGGTTAGTACATCATGTTGTTCCAACAATAGGGTTGCAGATCCCTTTAGCTCCTTGGGTACTTTCTCTAGCTTCTCCATTGGGAGCCCTGTGATACATCCAATAGCTGACTGTGAACATCCACTCCTGTGTTTGCTAGGCCCCAGCATCGTCTCACAAGAGACAGCTATATTTGGGTCCTTTCAGCAAAATCTTGCTAGTGTATGCAATGGTGTCAGCGTTTAGAAGCTGATTATGGGATGGATCCCTGGATACGGCAGTCTCTAAATGGTCCATCCTTTCATCACAGCTCTGAACTTTGTCTCTGTAACTCCTTCTCTGGGTGTTTTGTTCCCAATTCTAAGAAGGGGCACAGTGTCCACACTTTGGTCTTCATTCTTCTTGAGTTTCATGCGTTTATCAAATTGTATCTTATATCTTGGGTATCCTAAGTTTTGGGCTAATATCCACTTATCAGTGAATACATATTGTGTGAGTTCTTTTGTGATTGTGTTATGTCACTCAAGATGATGCCCTCCAGGTCCATCCATTTGGCTAGGAATTTCATAAATTCATTCTTTTTAATAGCTGAGTAGTACTCCATTGTGTAAATGTACCATAATTTCTGTATCCATTCCTCTGTTGAGGGACATCTGGGTTCTTTCCAGCTTCAGGCTATTATAAATAGGGCTGCTATGAACATAGTGGAGCATGTGTCCTTTTTACCGGTTGGGACATCTTCTGGATATATGCCCAGGAGAGCTATTGCTGGATCCTCCGGTAGTACTATGTCCAATTTTCTGAGGAACCGCCAGACTGATTTCCAGAGTGGTTGTACAAGCTTGCAATCCCACCAACAATGGAGGAGTGTTCCTCTTTCTCCACATCCTCGCCAGCATCTGCTGTCACCTGAATTTTTGATCTTAGCCATTCTGATTGGTGTGAGGTGGAATCTCAGGGTTGTTTTGATTTGCATTTCCCTGATGATTAAGGATGTTGAACATTTTTTCAGGTGTTTCTCTGCCATTCGGTATTCCTCAGGTGAGAATTCTTTGTTCAGTTCTGAGCCCCATTTTTTAATGGGGTTATTTGACTTTCTGGAGTCCACCTTGTTGAGTTCTTTATATATATTGGATATTAGTCCCTTATCTGATTTAGGATAGGTGAAGATCCTTTCCCAATCTGTTGGTGGTTTTTTTGTCTTATTGATGGTGTCTTTAGCCTTGCAGAAGCTTTGTAGTTTCATGAGGTCCCACTTGTCAATTCTCGATCTTACAGCACAAGCCATTACTGTTCTATTCAGGAATTTTTCCCCTGTGCCCATATCTTCAAGGCTTTTCCCCACTTTCTCCTCTATAAGTTTCAGTGTCTCTGGTTTTATGTGAAGTTCCTTGATCCACTTAGACTTGACCATAGTACAAGGAGATAGGAATGGATCAATTCGCATTCTTCTACATGTTAACAACCAGTTGTGCCAGCACCATTTGTTGAAAATGCTGTCTTTCCAAAAAAACCACCAACAGATTGGGAAAGGATCTTTACCTATCCTAAATCAGATAAGGGTCTAATATCCAATATATATAAGGAACTCAAGAAGGTGGACTCCAGAAAGTCAAATAACCCCATTAAAAAATGGGGCTCAGAATTGAACAAAGAATTCTCACCTGAAGAATACCAAATGGCAGAGAAGCACCTGAAAAAATGTTCAACATCCTTAATCATCAGGGAAATGCAAATCAAAACAACCCTGAGATTCCACCTCACACCAGTCAGAATGGCTAAGATCAAAAATTCAGGTGACAGCAGATGCTGGCGGGGATGTGGAGAAAGAGGAACACTCCTCCATTGTTGGTGGGATTGCAAGCTTGTACAACCACTCTGGAAATCAGTCTGGCGGTTCCTCAGAAAATTGGACAAAGTACTACCAGAGGATCCAGCAATACCTCTTCTGGGCATATATCCAGAAGATGTCCCAACCGGTAAGAAGGACACATGCTCCACTATGTTCATAGCAGCCCTATTTATAATAGCCAGAAGCTGGAAAGAACCCAGATGTCCCTCAACAGAGGAATGGATACAGAAATTATGGTACATTTACACAATGGAGTACTACTCAGCTATTAAAAAGAATGAATTTATGAAATTCCTAGCCAAATGGATGGACCTGGAGGGCATCATCTTGAGTGAGGTAACACAATCACAAAGGAACTCACACAATATGTATTCACTGATAAGTGGATATTAGCCCAAAACTTAGGATACCCAAGATATAAGATATAATTTGCTAAACGCATGAAACTCAAGAAGAATGAAGACCAAAATGTGGACACTGTGCCCCTTCTTAGAATTGGGAACAAAACACCCAGAGAAGGAGTTACAGAGACAAAGTTCAGAGCTGTGATGAAAGGATGGACCATCTAGAGACTGCCGTATCCAGGGATCCATCCCATAATCAGCTTATAAATGCTGACACCATTGCATACACTAGCAAGATTTTGCTGAAAGGACCCAAAGATAGCTGTCTCTTGTGAGACTATGCAGGGGCCTAGCAAACACAGGAGTGGATGCTCACAGTCAGCTATTGGATGGATCACAGGGCACCCAATGGAGAAGCTAGAGAAAGTACCCAAGGAGCTAAAGGGATCTGCAACCCTATAGTTGGAACAACATGATGAACTAACCAGTACCCCGGAGCTCTTGTCTCTAGCTGCATATGTATCGAAAGATGGCCTAGTCGGCCATCACTGGAAAGAGAGGCCGATTGGACTTGCAAACTTTATATGCCCCAATATAGGGGAATGCCAGGGCCAAAAGAATGGGAATGGGAGGGTAGGGAAGTGGGGGGCGGTCTGGGGGACTTTTGGGATAGCATTGGAAATGTAATTGAGGAAAATATCTAATAAAAAAAACAGTAAAAAAAAAAAAAAGAAAAGAAAATGCTGTCTTTCTTCCACTGGATGTTTTTAGCTCCCTTGTCGAAGATCAAGTGACCATAGGTGTGTGGGTTCATTTCTGGGTCTTCAATTCTATTCCATTGGTCTATTTGTCTGTCACTATACCAGTACCATGCAGTTTTTATCACAATTGCTCTGTAGTAGAGCTTTAGGTCCGGCATGGTGATTCCACCAGAGGTTCTTTTATCCTTGAGAAGAGTTTTTGCTATCCTAGGTTTTTTGTTATTCCAGATGAATTTGCAGATTGCACTTTCTAATTCGTTGAAGAATTGATTTGGAATTTTGATGGGGATTGCATTGAATCTGTAGATTGCTTTTGGCAAGATAGCCATTTTTACAATGTTGATCCTGCCAATCCATGAGCATGGGAGATCTTTCCATCTTCTGAGATCTTCTAGAATTTCTTTCTTCAGAGACTTGAAGTTTTTATTATACAGATCTTTCACTTCCTTAGTTAGAGTCACGCCAAGATATTTTATATTATTTGTGACTATTGAGAAGGGTGTTGTTTCCCTAATTTCTTTCTCAGCCTGTTTATTCTTTGTGTAGAGAAAGGCCATTGATTTGTTTGAGTTAATTTTATATCCAGCTACTTCACCGAAGCTGTTTATCAGGCTTAGGAGTTCTCTGGTGGAATTTTTAGGGTCACTTATATATACTATCATATCATCTGCAAAAAGTGATATTTTGACTTCATCTTTTCCAATTTGTATCCCTTTGATCTCCTTTTGTTGTCCAATTGCTCTGGCTAGGACTTCCAGTACAATGTTGAATAGGTATGGAGAAAGTGGACAGCCTTGTCTAGTCCCTGATTTTAGAGGGATTGCTTCAAGCTTCTCACCATTTACTTTGATGTTGGCTACTGGTTTGCTGTATATTGCTTTTATCATGTTTAGGTATGGGCCTTGAATTCCTGATCTTTCCAAGACTTTTATCATGAATTGGTGTTGGATCTTGTCAAATGCTTTTTTCGCATCTAATGAGATGACCATGTGGTTTTTGTCTTTGAGTTTGTTTATATACTGGATTACGTTGATGGATTTCCGTATATTGAACCATCCCTGCATCCCTGGGATGAAACCTACTTGGTCAGGATGGATGATTGTTTTGATGTGTTCTTGGATTCTGTTAGCAAGAACTTTATTGAGGATTTTTGCATCAATATTCATAAGGGATATTGGTCTGAAGTTTTCTATCTTTGTTGGGTCTTTTTGTGGTTTAGGTATCAGAGTAATTGTGGCTTCATAGAATGAGTTGGGTAGAGTACCTTCTGTTTCTATTTTGTGGAATAGTTTGTGAAGAACTGGGATTAGATCTTCTTTGAAGGTCTGATAGAACTCTGCACTAAACCCATCTGGTCCTGGGCTTTTTTTAGTTGGGAGACTATTAATGACTGCTTCTATTTCTTTGGGGGATATAGGGCTGTTTAGATCATTAACCTGATCTTGATTCAACTTTGGTACCTGGTATCTGTCTAGGAACTTCTCCATTTCATCCAGGTTCTCCAGTTTTGTTGAGTATAGCCTTTGGTAGAAGGATCTGATGGTGTTTTGGATGTCTTCAGGATCTGTGGTTATGTCTCCTTTTTCATTTCTGATTTTGTTAATTAGGATGCTTTCCCTGTGCCCTCTAGTGAGTCTGGCTAAGGGTTTATCTATCTTGTTGATTTTCTCAAAGAACCAGCTCCTTGATTGGTTGATTCTTTGAATAGTTTTTCTTGTTTCCACTTGGTTGATTTCGCCCCTGAGTTTGATTATTTCCTGCCGTCTACTCCTCTTGGGTGAATTTGCTTCCTTTTGTTCTAGTGCTTTTAGGTGTGTTGTCAAGCTGCTAATGTGTGCTCTCTCTAGTTTCCTTTTGGAGGCACTCAGAGCTATGAGTTTTCCTCTTAGAAATGCTTTCGTTGCGTCCCATGAGTTTGGGTATGTTGTGGCTTCATTTTCACTGAACTCTAAAAAGTCCTTAATTTCTTTCTTTATTCCTTCCTTGACCAAGGTATCATTGAGAAGCGTGTTGTTCAGTTTCCACGTGAAGGTTGGCTTTCTATTATTTATTTTGTTATTGAAGATCAGCCTTAGTCCATGGTGATCTGATAGGATGCATGGGACAATTTCAATATTTTTGTATCTGTTGAGGCCTGTTTTGTGACCAATTATGTGGTCAATTTTGGAGAAGGTACCATGAGGTGCTGAGAAGAAGGTATATCCTTTTGTTTTAGGATAGAATGTTCTGTAGATATCTGCCAGATCCATTTGATTCATAATTTCTCTTAGTTTCTCTGTGTCCCTGTTTAGTTTCTGTTTCCATGATCTGTCCATTGGTGAAAGTGGTGTGTTGAAGTCTCCCACTATTATTGTATGAGGTGCAATGTGTGCTTTGAGATTTACTAAAGTTTCTTTAATGAATGTGGCTGCCTTTGTAATTGGAGCATAGATATTCAGGATTGATAGTTCCTCTTGGAGGATTTTACCTTTGATGAGTATGAAGTGTCCCTCCCTGTCTTTTTTAATAACTTTGGGTTGGAAGTCAATCTTATCAGATATTAGAATGGCTACTCCAGCTTGTTTCTTCATACCATTTGCTTGGAAAATTGTTTTCCAGCCTTTCATTCTGAGGTAGTGTCTATCCTTTTCTCTGAGATGAGTTTCCTGTAAGCAGCAAAATGTTGGGTCTTGTTTGTGTAGCCAGTTTGTTAGTCTATGTCTTTTTATCGGGGAGTTGAGTCCATTGATATTAAGAGATATTAAGGAAAAGTAATTGTTGTTTCCTGTTATTTTTGTTGTTAAAGTTGGCATTTTGTTCTTGTGGCTGTCTTCTTTTAGGTTTGTTGAGGGATTACCTTCTTGTTGTTTACCTTCTGGTCCTTTGAGTTGAAAATCTTCATTCTCATCCACTCCTATAATCCGTAGGTTTGGTCTTCTCATTGCGTCCTGTATTTCTTGGATGTTTTGAGTTAGGATCTTTTTGCATTTTACATTTTCCTTGATTGTTGTGCCGATGTTCTCTATGGAATCTTCTGCACCTGAGATTCTCTCTTCCATCTCTTGTATTCTGTTGCTGATGCTCGTATCTATGGTTCCAGATTTCTTTCCTAGGGTTTCTATCTCCAGTGTTGCCTCATTTTGGGTTTTCTTTATTGTGTCTACTTCCCTTTTTAGGTCTAGTATGGTTTTGTTCATTTCCATCATCTGATTGGATGTGTTTTCCTGTTTTTCTGTAAGGACTTCTACCTGTTTGATTATGTTATCCTGTTTTTCTTTTAGGATTTGTAACTCTTTAGCAGTGTTCTCCTGCAATTCTTTAAGGGATTTTTGTGCTTCCTCTTTAGTGTCTTCTGCCTGTTTAGCATTGTTCTCCTGTATTTCTTTAAGTGTGTTATTAAAGTCCTTCTTGAAGTCCTCTACCATCATCAGGAGATATGCTTTTAGATCCGTGTCTAGCTTTTCCGGTGTGTTGGGGTGCCCTGGACTGGGCGAAGTGGGGGTGCTGGGTTCTGATGATGGTGAGTGGTCTTGGTTTCTGTTAGTAAGATTATTACGTTTACCTTTCGCCATCTGGTAATCTCTGGGGTTAGTTGTTATCGTTGTCACTGTTTAAAGATTGGAGCAGAAGCTGTGTTCCACTCACCAGCAGTCCCAAAATCCTGCGGCGGGGATTGTGGGTAGCTGGCGGGTGTCAGGCAACCCGCTCCAGCTACCCTGGCGCTGATCCGGCCGGATGAGGCCTGTGGCCCTACTCAGGCCGGTTTCTGCTTCCCTAACTAATGCAGTCTCAGGTCCTGCGCGCAATTGGATTGGAGCAGAAGCTGTGTTCCACTCACCAGAAGTCTTAAGATCCTGTGGCGGGTGTTGTGGGTAGCTGGCGAGTGTCAGCCGACCCTGCGCCCCAGCTGCCCCGGTGCTTTTCTGACTGGAAGAGGCTTGTGGCACTATGTAGGCCGGATTTCTCTCTCCCCAACCAGAGCAGTCTCAGTTCCTGCATGATTGGACTGGAGCAGAAGCTCCATTATTTACATTTCAAATGCTATCTCCTTTCCTAGTTTCCCCTTCGAAAATCCCCTATCTCCTATCCCCTCCCCCTTCTCCCCAACCCACCCACTCCTGCTTCTAGGCCATGACATTCCCCTATACTAGGGCATAGAACCTTCAAAGGATCAAGGGCCTCTCCTCCTCCTCCGGCTAGGCCATTCTCTGCTACATATGCAACTAGAGCCATGAGTCCCACCATGTGTTTTCTTTGATTGTTGGCTTAGTCCCAAGGAGCTCTGGAGATATTGGTTAGTTCATATTGTTGTTCCTCCTATGGGGCTGCAAACCCCTTTTGTTCCTTGGATACTTTCTCTAGCTCCTTCATTGGGGACCTGGTGCTTCATCCAATGGATGGCTGTGAGCATCCACTTCTGAATTTGTCAGGCACTGGCAGAGCCTCTCAGGAGACAGCTTTATCAGGCTCCTGTCAGCAAGCTCTTGTTGGCATCTGCAATAGTGTCCTGGTTTGGTGGTTGTTTATGGGGTTGATCCCAAGTGGGGCAGTCTCTGGATGGTTATTCCTTCAGTCTCTGCTCTGAACTTTGTCGCTGAAACCCCTTCCATGGTTATTTTGCTCCCCCTTCTAAGATGGATTGAAGTATCCACACTTTGGTCTTCCTTTTTCTTGAGTTTCAAGTGTTTTGCAAATTGGAATGATTTTAAAAATAAGATTTTAGTCTACTATAGCAGCAAATAGGTCCTTCTTTTGCAGATAACCCCATTTCATTTCTCATTTTCCATATCATATATCTGACAATAGCCTATAACTTTTTCTCCAGGAGATTTAACATCTCTGTCCTTTATGTACACTAGCACTCATATACACACATAAACACACACACACACACACACATACACACATACACACATACACATAATTCAAAATTAAATGAACCAATAAATTTGAAACAATAAAAATATTAAAATAAAACAATAAATTCAAAAATAAAACTTTCATCATCTCCATAACTTTGTAGTTCTTATGCATATACTTCCATATTGCATGATACCTTTAATTGTTTTTCTTATTATAAGATAGGTCTTCGGGGTGGGGGTGGTGGCATCCACATGGATATTGGAAGGGCAGGAGGTATGGGATGTAGAGCAGATGGAGGGTGGATGGGTGGGCAGGGAATGGAATATGGAGTGTAAAATATAAATTAAGAATAAAATTAAATTGAAAAATAAAATAAAATAAAAATAAAAATGATCACACACAAACATAAAAATATTTTAAAAACTAAAAAAATTAAAAATCATAAGACAGGTCTTGTTTCCACATCACTATCTGCCACATGGCTACATTATTGAAACTGGAGTCAAACTAAAAATCATTTGATTCAGTTTTCTTAGAGTACTAATATTATAGTCATGAGCTTCCATACTGGACAATTGATATAATTTTATATTAATTTTTCTATTATTTTGTGATAATGAATAATGTAGAATACTATTCTTTAGATTATTTCAAGCTTGCATTTTTATTAATTTTAATAACCTGCAGAGAGATGTGATGTTCCCTAAATAAGCAGAAATAGCTTCTGAGAAGAATAAACATGCTTGCATATTGCATATTTTTAAAAAATTGATTCCCGGTATCTCATAACACTGGATCATACTTCTGGTGAAAAAAAATACATGCACGCACACACACATGCACACACACACGCACACACATACATGTACATGTATATATTCTAATATACTGGCTTCAGTCCTGCTAACCCAACAATGGCTGACTATGAATGAAAAGTCCAAGAATCTGGTAATTGTTCAGTTCATAACGGTGAATGTCTCAACTACTCCCAAGTAGATGCTGGAATCTCAAAGAGGCAAACTCTGAAGGAAGTGATGGAATGAATGGGCTAACAAGGCAAGGTCAATCAGGCAAAGGTCAAAAGCTTCCTTCTTCTATGTCTTTATACAAGCATCCAGTAGAATGTCTGTCCCAAATTAAAGTTGTTTCTTCCCTCCTCAGAATCCATTTCAAAGATGTGTGTCTTCCCACATTAAAGGTCTGGACTAGAAGATGATTCACACACTTGCAACCAAGCAAAACAATCTCACAGGTGTGGTATCTATTTCTGGGTTTTATTTCATTCCAGATGTAGTCAATTTAACAAACAAGAACAGTGAGAATGATAATATCTATTGATATCATTCTTCTGTGATGTGTAGTTGTTGAGTATAGATGTATCAATGTGTATTGGATATCCTTTGATCTGTTATTCTGTACCAGTTGTGTATTTCTGTAAAACTCTCAATCTGCAGAGAAAAATAACTTCTTGTTGAAAATTGAGATCTACATATTTCTGTGATTATAAGACTTTAGAATAAAGTTATAAAATACAGGGTTTAAAAAGTGGTAGGAACTCCTTAAAGGTCTGTGAAACAATCTTTCCCGAATTTTTCTGAATTGACAATTTTTGGATGTTGTACAAGATAACATTTAAATAGAAGACTTTTAAAGATACTGATGGTGTCAAGGTGTCAAGAGTGCTTAGATTTGTATGTGAACTCAATTAGGCAAAACTAAGACATTTCAAGAAAAGAATAATTAAGCTTAGTGACGTTCACTTCTGTTCAAGAGTTTTCAGACTAAAACCATGACCCACAGTTACTGAAGGTGGACATCTGTTTTCTCCTACTGACTAGATTTCCATTAATAAACTTCATTAGGATCCTTGCATGCACTTTGTTTTATTGTTTCATATTTTTCTATTTTATTCTCTTTTTACTTTTGTCAATTAGAATTTACCATGGGCAACATAGCAGATGGTAATACACAATAAATATGAGACAGCATGATGATGATGATGATGACAATGATCATGAAGATGATAACGATGATGATGACATGGTGTGTGTGTGTGTGTGTGTATACATGCACATCCTTAAGCAAGTGGAAACCGAAGGTTGTTTTCAATTGTAGCCTTTTATCACTGTTTATCTTGTTTAGGGGAGATAGAGCTTCTTAATCAACAGATTATCTTTAATGGCTGCTCATTCAACACCTATGACAGTTTATCACTCTGCATTTGTCAGTACTAAGGTGGCAGTTTTACCATCAAGCTTAGATTTTACACTGAGTCTAAGGATCTAAACACAGGTTCTAATGATTTTGTAAAAGGATTTTCCCCACTGCACCATCTTGTCAGCTCTGAACACAAGATATTTTATAGCCCTTCCTTCAAATGTCTTTTCCCCTTTAGAAAATTCTAGAGTAAGAAACATTTTGTTTTCTAAAATAAACAAGGTAAAAGAATTCTCCCTCTCCAACAGTGTTCATAGATCTGAGCATAGTTATGGCTCTAGTTCTGCTCCTCATTAGTAGTTTACTACTGAAAACATATTTATAGTAACACTGTGGATAGACAAGGCTTCTAATTTGCAGTTAAGTTTGCTCACTATAAGCCTCTCAATCATCCTAATTATATTCACATCTATTTGTCTGCTCAAGTGGTGAAAGATCATTATTTTTCCTGCTCTGAGAGATCTAACTCTAATGATTTTCCATGAAACAGGCTATGTACTGATTTTATTTCCATTTTAAATGTTTAAAATGAAGAGAATAAGTTCAAGGTGAAAGTCCATATGTAAAGTGTCATTGAAGAACAAATCTTAAGCAATATTTATCCAATAGATATGAACATTGTGATGTACTCTTCTTACTTCTAATGATATATATATATATATATACATATATATATACTAATGATATATGCTATGATACTATATATCACATATATATATATATACTAATGATATATATGTATATCATTACACATATATAAAACATATGCAAATATATATATATGAATAGCATCATGTTGTGAGTTGATGAGAATGAAAACCAAACAGTTAAAGGAAGATACAGAATGTATTGAGAAATTTCAAAGATAACCCTAACTGTATCTCTAAACCTGAGTTTTTCTTTGGGAATGAGCTAACATTATAAATACATTCTTTAAGGTTCTCTTGGATTTTCATGTGTAGATGTCTTTAAAGTAGTTCCTTTACTAAGTTACCATGAGTTTTAAGGAGATGAAATAACTACATCTGATCTTAAAGCAAAGATCCCTCTCTTTTATTCCAGAAATTTTGGAGAATGAATCTCAAACATTATTTCATTGACTAGACAAATAACCATAACATTTACAGCATAAGACAGAGTTTGCAATATTTGATCCATGAAAATAGCATTCAGAAGTATTCCACAAGTGTGTTAATCTTGTCTCCATCACATAAGAGAACCAAGGTGACATTGTTCATCCTTACCCAGATGTTGGAGCCGGCCAGTGGCTCACATGTCCGGGTTCGAGCCTGGGAGGCATCTTGGAATCTGGAAGAAAAAAGGGAACCTAAGCGGCGTGAGAAAGGATGGACCTAAGATAAGTGTTCTGATCAAAGCTCAATTTTACTATTAGGAGACACAGGGTTATGAAGAAGGGGGAGGGGCCCATTCCTGACAAATCATCCTTGGAGTCCAGTTGCAGGTGACCACGTGTTGGCTCCAGAACAGCTAGGTGGCAGGTAGTAGCAGTGGGAGTGGCAGAATGATAGGGTGGCAGGCTCCACCCCTGATGCTCTCCTTGTGATAACAGTCAAACTTGATCAGCCAGATTTTAGGCTGGGGAGGGGGGGGGAGGTTACACCCAGCAGTCAATGTTTAGAACCAGGTAAGAAACCAATCTTGGCTCTTAGCTCTTTCTTCATAACCATTTCTAAAGCATGTGGAATAAATGTTACCAGAATTGTTCATAAAAGATCTATAACGAAGTATCCACCCATTGGTCTTCCCTCTTCTTGATTTTCTTGTGTTTTGTAAATTGTATCTTGGGTGTTCTATGTTTCTGGGCTAATATCCACTTAACAGTGAGTGCATATCTAATGACTTCTTTTGTGATTGGGTTACCTCATTAAGGATGATATCCTCCAGATACATCGATTTGTCCAAGAATTTCATAAATCCATTGTTTTTAATAGCTGAATAGTACTCCATTGTGTAAATGCACCACATTTTCTGTATCCAATTCTGTTGAGGGACATCTGGGTTCTTTCCAGCTTCTGGCTATTATAAATAAGGCTACTATGAACATAGTGGAGCATGTGTTCTTATTACCAGTTGGAAATTCTTCTGGGTATATGCCCAGGAGAGTTTGCTGGATCTTCCACTAGTATTATGTCCAATTTTCTGAGGAAACTCCAGGGTGGATACTTCATTTCTCCTTAGAATAGGGAACAATATACCCATGAAAGGAGTTACAGAGACAACATTTGGAGCTAAGATGAAAGGATGGGCTATCCAGAGACTACCCCACCCAGGGACCCATCCCATAATTAGCCACCAAACCCAGACACTATTTTATATGCCAGAAAGATTTTGATGAAGGGACCCTGTTATAGCTGTCTCTTATGAGGCTATGCCAGTGCCTGGCAAATACAGAAATGGATGCTTACAGTCATCTATAAGCATCTATAAGATGGAACACAGGGACCCCAATGGAGAAGCTACTGAAAGCATCCAAGGAGCTGAAGGGGTCTGCAACCCTATAGGTGGAACAAGAATATAAACTAACCAGTACCCCCAGAGCTCATATCTCTAGCTGCATATGTAGCAGAAGATGGCCTAGTCAGCCATCACTGGGAAGAGAGGCCCCTTGGTATTGCAAACTTTATATGTCCCAGTACAGGGGAATGTCAGGGCCAAGAAGCAGGAGTGGGTGGTTAGGGGAGCAGGGCGTGGGGAGGGTATAGGGAACTTTCGGGATAGCATTTAAAATGTATATAAAGAAAATATATAATTTTTAAAAAGATCTATAATGAACCTGTTAGATCATTTAAAGGGTTAAATCTGAGCCTCAAAATTTGTGTATGTGCATGTATATATGTGTGTGTGTGTGTTTCTTTACTCAGACATGAGATATGATGTCCAATATGAGCAGTATTCTTTCCATATTGTTTTTAGTTTAAGTGCAAATTTCCAATATGTATCATTCATATTACCCTTATTTTCTAATATTATTCAGAATATTAAATTACTTTCTTCAAACGTGAAGAAATTATACAGTTTGCCTCCTGAAGTAAACATTGAGTATAAGCTACAATTAAAATATCAATAATATAAAAAGGGTTTCTCTTCATATGTTCTTGATAGCTATGTTCTGACCTTTAATAATCTGAATTATATATACAGCATCATTATATATACAGCATCATTTTATTATTATATTTTGTAATCCTATAGATCAGAAAGGAATTATCTAATTTTGTCTTAAATATGTTACATCAAATGTGGGAATGTGCAGAGCTTATATATAAATTGGAGCTCCAATACATTGAGGTTACTATAGTTTACATTTTTAGTGAAAATAAGAATATATATCATTATAATTTGTTTCCACGGTAACTATTTTTATGCTGAAAATAAATTATTGAATCTCATAATGAGCTTTCTCTTCATCTGTTTTGGATAAATAACTGTGACATTTTATTTATCAGTTGTGTAGTTTCTTCAATATAAACTATGCTGATATTCACTACCCATAACACTACGAGGGATGTACTTTTCTGTGACGCCTTACAAAGAAAAAGTAAACTTCACACCATGCTGGGTTGATAAATGATCTAGGAAAGAACAGACCAGACTTATTTTAGGACTCCAGTTGGCTTACCAAGGCTGGTATTCCTGGCCATAAGAAATCAGTTTAATAACAAATGCTAGGTATTTGAATTGGTCAGATCAGAATCTTTCAAGAACGTAATGGTATAATTTCAGAATTTATCACATTTTATCGATTAACATTGTAACAAAAATAATCTCATTACACTACACAAAGTATTTTAGATTTTAATGAGGCTCTAGATCATGGTGAAATACTGCCCACCTGCTAGACAAATGCCCTACTATTGGGCTATATTCACAGTCATTATTATTAATTCCATTAAAAAAAAAATCTCACTAAATTGCCTAAGTTGGTCTTGGACTTGTGATCTCCTTGCTTCCGTTTTCCTATGTACTTGAATCAATAAGCCTGAATGTGGATTCTTATCCCTTTGCTATTGACTATGTATTCATTCACAAAACTTTTGATTCTCTGCCATTTATTTGCCTTTCTGAACTTCATTTATTTTTATTCTTACAATAGTTTAATTTTTGTATTTGTACACTTACAATGTACTAATGTACTGTAACGGCCTGAGATAAGGCATTTTAACATCTGTAATGATCAATATGATTTTTTTCTAAATAAGTTTATGATTGCAATGGTCAAGTTCTGTTCTCATTTAATACCCTAGATTTATTTTTATTCTGTTGATAAAACACCCTGAGCAAAAGCAACTGAGAGAGGGAAGGTCTCATTTAACCTTATACTGCCAGGTCAGAGTACATCGATATGGGAAGTAGAAGCATAAACTCAAGATAATATCTATGGAGACATAGTGCATTCTGGATTACTCTCTGACTTTGCAAATGTTTTTGAGAGCTATCTTTCTTGTAAATTTCAGCATCTCCTACCAGGGAAGAGATTGCCATGGTGAGCTGGACTTTCCTACATCCATTAATAATCAAATAATTCCTCATCAACATGCCCATAGACAAACCTATTCTAGGAAATTCATGAACTTGGAGTTTTCCAATATTATTTAGGTTGTGTCAGGGTGACAAGGTTAAGAAAGACAATCGTAGTTTGATTGGCATAATAATTATGCTTAGGAAGAATAATTTATGTTTGTAGATATTAAAAAGTAGCATGCTAAAATTTAAAAACAGGTACCTCAAACTGTAAGTTTAAAATATAAACATTTTTTGTGAAATTTCCTTATATTCTTGCACAAATGTATATTTACAGTTCAATATAAACAGAAAATACTTTTAAAAAGCATAAAACATTAAGATATATGTAAAGGATTCTTAAACTATGGAAAGTCTCTAGTTTCTTTGGTGCTTTAGTATTTTAGTGATCATAATTTTGTAGTCTCAATTTTCAAGAGATAATATGAAAAATTTCAAGATGATATGTTACACAAAATTTCCACTTTATTTTTCTTTCATGAATATGATTAACTCTTGATTAATTAAAAGTTTCTTTTACTGAATATGATTTTCATGGATATTTCAAATCTTTACCTGAAGAATCTTTTGAGGTTTCCTGTGGATGAGAAAAAAAATCGTTATTGCCCTCTCCCATTTCAATGATAAATTTAAATTATCTGTTTGACATAATTCTTTTGAAACACTTTGAGTATATTACTCTATTGATTTTTGCCTCCAGGGTTACTATTAAAGAGCTGAATACTAATATCATTTTATTCATTTATTGGTTTCAATTTTTCCTTTCGGTTTCCAGGAAGAATATGTACAATTTTCACAAGTTCCTTTCTAACTCACTTTTTGAACATGGCCCCTGGCCTCATTCTTCCGAAGCTCAAATTCATCTCTAGATTATTTAGCACATTTCAAATACTCTTGCAAAAAATTTTTTATCAGTTTTCCTGATTCACACATTTTCTATTTCCCATTTAGGACATCTACCTGAGAGAAATAATTATGTTCATATTTACCTTCATTTCAAAATAGCCAGTAATATTTTTGAATTTAATTAAAATACGTTTCTAGAAAAACAAATACTATTTCAGTTTTACCAATATGCAATCCACTCTAAACTCAGTATATTCGGTTTTCTTCTCATCCATTGTCATAAGTTCTTCTTAATTTTGACAAAGGCTTTCAATAGGTAATATTGACATGGTTTATATTTTATTTTTCTTTTTTTCACATTAATTTTTCATTTTATTAATTATCATTTAGCTTGTTTCTTTTTTAATATTTTTTATTACGTATTTTCCTCAATTACATTTCCAATGCTATCCCAAAAGTCCCCCATACCCTCCCCCCGCCCACTCCCCTACCCACCCATTCCCACTTTTTGGCACTGGCATTCCCCTGTACTGGGGCATATAAAGTTTGCAGTACCAATGGGCCTCTCTTTCCAGTGATGGCCGACCAGGCCATCTTTTGATACATATGCAGCTAGAGTCAAGAGCTCCGGGGTATTGGTTAGTTCATAATGTTGTTCCACCTATAGGGTTGCAGATCCCTTTAACTCCTTGGGTACTTTCTCTAGCTTTTCCATTGGGGGCCCTGTGATCCATCCAATAGCTGACTATGAGCTTCCACTTCTGTGTTTGCTAGGCCCCGGCAAAGTCTCACTAGAGACTGCTATATCAGGATCCTATCAGCACAATCTTGCTAGTGTATGCAATGGTATCAGCGTTTGGAGGCTGATTATGGGGTGGATCCCTGGATATGGCAGTCTCTAGATGGTCCATCCTTTTGTCTCAGCTCCAAACTTTGTCTCTGTAACTCCTTCCATGGGTGTCAACAAGGGATCTAAAACTATCCAGTGGAAAAAAGACAGCATTTTCAACAAGTGGTGCTGGCACAGCTGGTGGTTATCATGTAGAAGAATGCGAATTGATCCATTCCTATCTCCTTGTACTAAGGTCAAATCTAAGTGGATCAAGGAGCTCCACATAAAACCAGAGACACTGAAACTTATAGAGGAGAAAGTGGGGAGAAGCCTCGAAGGTATAGGCACAAGGGAAAAATTCCTGAATAAAATAGCAATGGCTTGTGCTGTAAGATTGAGAATTGACAAATGGGATCTCATGAATCTACAAAGCTTTTGTAAGGCAAAAGACACCATCAATAAGACAAAAGGCCACCAACAGATTGGGAAAGGGTCTTTACCTATCCTAAATCAGATAGAGGACTAATATCCAAAATATATATAGAACTCAAGAAGGTGGACTCCAGAAAATCAAATAGCCCCATTAAAAAATGGGGCTCAGAGCTGAACAAAGAATTCTCACCTGAGGAATACCGAATGGCTGAAAAACACCTGAAAAAATGTTCAGCATCCTTAATCATCAGGGAAATGCCAATCAAAACAACCCTGAGATTCCATCTCACACCAGTCAGAATGGCTAATATAAAAAATTCAGGTGACAGCAGATGCTGGCGAGGATGTGGAGAAAGAGGAACACTCCTCCACTGTTGGTGGGATTGCAAGCTTGTACAACCACTCTGGAAATCAGTCTGGCGGTTCCTCAGAAAATTGAACATAGTACTAGAGGAGGATCCCGCAATACCTCTCCTGGGCATATATCCAGAAAATGGCCCAACTGGTAAGAAGGACACATGCTCTACTATGTTCATAGCAGCCATATTTGTAATAGCCAGAAGCTGGAAAGAACCCAGATGCCCCTCAACAGAGGAATGGATACAAAAAATGTGGTACATTTACACAATGGAGTACTACTCAGCTATTAAAAAGAATGAATGTATGAAATGCCTAGGCAAATGGTTGGACCTGGAGGGCATTATCCTGAGTGAGGTAACACAATCACAAAAGAACTCAAATGATATGTACTCACTGACAAGTGGATATTAGCCCAGAAACTTAGGATACCCAAGATATAAATTACAATTTGTAAAACACATGAAACTCAAGAAGAACGAAGACCAAAATGTGGACACTTTGCCCCTCTTTATTTTATTTTTCAACTGACTAGCTTTTGCACTTTAGTATACATTATCAAACACTTAATTTTGTTCACTTATGGATTGAAATATACAATTCCATATTTTTGGTCTGTGTTGTGCATTCATTATAATATTCCCCTATACTTTCTTTATCCATTAGCTTTAGAAACTAATGTCAATGGCATTATGTGTGGTTTCTGAACAAAATGTACATCACAGTGTGAATAAATGTTCTGTGTTCTTAGAAGACAGGCTGCTGAAATTCTGAGCAAAGGATGTTTTCTTTCCTGAATTGATTGGTATCATTAACTCCATTCACTTTTTAAGTGTCCCCGTTTCCATTCTTGAGCAGTGACTCTTTCATCTCTTCAGTTTCTTCAGCAATCTATGCTTATTTCTTTTTGCACACTGTTCTGGTTCCCAGTTATTTCATTCCATACATTTTCACCGAATCAACATCAAGTCATGTCTTCTTAATATCACTTATGATAGCACTTATGTCTGTATTGTTCTTAGTTGTTGTAATCAACCCCATAACTGTAGTTTACTTTAATTTTTACTCAAACTACTCAGTCTCTTTTCTGACTTGATTTCCTATGGGTTGCTTGTGCTTTAATTTATCCTAAATTCTGACACTCTAATGCTGAGGACACAAATTTCAATTAAAAAAATCTAATAGCTCCACAGAAGAAAATTCAAATTATTTATGATATAAATGAATATTTAAAAGTAGAACTTTGCCCTTCTAGCCAGTGCCATCTGCTAGAGCAGACTGCCAGCTAGTCCACTCCCCTGAAGACACCACAGCCTGAGGCACCTCAGGAGATCTGCCACAATGGGGTTGCCATCTCACAGTCAAAAACTCTGACCCACAATTGTTCCTGTCTGAAGGAACCGCAGGGACAAAAATGGAGAAGAGCCTGAGGAAAAGGAGGTTAGGAAACAGGCCCAAGGTGGGATCCAGCTCAAGGAGAGGCCACAAGGCCTGGCACTACTACCGAGGCTATGGAGCACTTACAACAAGAAACCTATCATGACTGTCCTCCGAAAGACCCAACAAGCAGCTAAAAGAGTCAGATGCATATGTTTGCACTCAAACATTATATTACACTGACACCTGTGGTTGAATTAGGGGAAAGCTGGAAGAAGCTGAGGAGGAAGGCAAATCTGTAGGAGGACCAGCAGTCTCAATTAACCTGGACACTTGAGATATCTCAGACACTGGACCACCAATCAGACTACATACACCAGCTGATGTGAGGCCTCCAACACATATACAACAGAGGGCTGCCCAGACTCGGTTCAGTCAGATAAGATGCACCTAATCCTCAAGATGCTGGAGGCCCCAGGGAATTTAGACATCTGGTGGAGTGGAGGATGGGGAAGAGGGGATATCCTCATGGAGATGGGGGTGAGGTACGGGATGTGGAACAATCAGAGGGTGGACAGGGAGTGGGGATCAAATCTGGAATGTAAAAAATGTTAAATAAAATAAAAAAAAAATAAAAGTCAACATTTGTCTAATTGCTTTGTCTACCAAACAATTTTATATTTATACTAATCATTGCTAGCATTTGAACTTCAAAAATGTTGGTCTCTATCTACGTGACCACCAGGCTGTTTTTATATGGTGCTTTGCCCGCCTTACTTTTCTAACTTCTTCCA
Organism: Mus caroli; assembly: GCF_978045245.1. Lineage (NCBI taxonomy): Eukaryota > Metazoa > Chordata > Mammalia > Rodentia > Muridae > Mus > Mus caroli. The sequence goes on from NW_028227269.1 coordinate 94,607,866, forward strand.
CAAATATTACTGTAAACAATAAACATTACATCATATCTTCTTGAATACCATGCATTTGATCTGCGTTTTTGTGTCTACCCAACATTCGTAGGCTAACATAATGGATTTGAGAAATTTATTCTTTCCTTTTAGTTAAGATTCAAGAACTTCTTTAATGAGCAACAAGTCAATGTGTTATTTTTGCTGTGTTGGTTGAGTATGGAAACAGATGCCTTCAGTGTCATGAGCACAGCCTGCTCATGATCCTCCTGCCTCTGCAATCTAAAAACTGTGATTATAGATCTGTGCCACTATGCTCAGTGACAAATCTATAACTAGAAGAAACTACAGAAGATTAAACCTCTCCCTGTCACACAAAATAAGAAGAAAATATTCATTTCTTGTTACAAATGAACCAGTTATACAGAAATTGACAATAGTGTCCTGAATTCATACCTGAAGATTCCTCAAAGCTAATATGTATTTGTGACTGAACACACCTACACATGCTATTCTATGATTACATCCAAATTAAAATGTCAAGAAACATCTGACATTACATCTTCAGTGTTCCCCTGCATTTAAACATTTCAAATAAGAAACAGTAAAAGTGTCTTTGCATTGAAAATAAATTTCATTCCTTCAATATTTTCTGATTATAGTTACCTCCTTATCCAAACTTCTCAAATCATACCACTTCCTTTTCTGTCTGTATTTAAATCCACATCATTTCTGTCTGCTCTTATAAAATAAGTGTCAAGAGAATTATAATTAAATAAGATAAAAATGATGATTAAAAAAACAAACCAAAAAAATAAAAAAATAAAAGCAAGTTAAGAGAAAACAAAGTGCCCCCAAAAGCATAATATATATTCATATGAATTATAAGATAAAGAGAAAACAAAATACACAAAACAACAGCAAATTGTGACAAAACTTTATGAGAGAAAGAAGTGCTAAGGAGGCTATTGAGTTGGTTCTGTAGAACATCTACTGCTGGGCACTGGGCTTATTCTTAAGAGTGTTATGTACCCTTAATGAGATTCCTTTGGAGAGAACTAATGTTCCATTTGTAATTGGTTATTAACTGGAGAGAGGACTCGGCTAGTGATGGATGTTTGCATGTAATTCTTTCAAGTCTAGGACCCCATCTGGCACAGCTCTATGCAGAAGCTCTCTGTAATGCCACAGTTTCTGTTTCTAAATGCATCAGTTCTACTTTTTTTACATTTTCTTTTCCTAGAGTCCAGGTATTGCAGTTTTTTTCTATCTTTTTTACCCAAGATGCTAAAGGAGTCTGCAACCCTATTGGAAGAACAACAATATGAACTAACCAGTTCCCCCCACAGAGCTTGTGTCTCTAGTTGCATATGTAGCAGAGGATGGTCTAGTTGGCTATTAATGGGAGGAGAGGTCCTTGGTCTTGCAAAGATTATATGCCCCAGTACAGGGGAATGCCAGGGCCAGGAAGCAGGAGTGGGTGGGTTGGGGAGCAGGGCAGGTGAGTGTATAGGGGACTTTCGGAGAGGAAACTAGGAATGGTGATAGCATTTGAAATATAAATGTAGAAAATATCTGATAAAATATTAACATTTAAAAAGAAGATATTATGTCTGTATCAACTATAGTTGGTAAAAATATTTTCTTATTCTCTTTGCTGCCACTTTTTTTAGATGATTATGTCTTTATAATACTGAGGGGGGTTGTTTGTTTATTTTGTTGTGGGGTTTTGTATATTTTTGTTTTGTTTTGTTTAGATTTCATGATGTCACCATAATATTAGTTGTTGATTTTAGGGCCTTGCTATAATTGTTCTGTTCAGAAAATCTTTTTCTATGCCGATAAATTCAAGACTATTGACCACTTGCTCTTCTATACTATGCAATTAATGTGCTCTTATGTTGAAGTATTTGATCTTCATTGAGTTAGGTTTTGTGCAGGGAGAATGGTATACATATGTTTGCATTATCATACATACAGCTATCCTATTTGATAAGTATCATTTATTGAAGTTGTCTTTTCTAGAGTGCATTTCTTGGTTCTTTACTAATGATTAAATGTATATAGGTAGGTGTGTAAACTTATGTCTCATTCTTCAAATTGATTATATTGATCAATAGGTCTGTTTGTTGTTGGGAGCTGTCCAGTGGCTCACAAGGATGGGTACACCTGAATAGCAGGCCAGTGCTGAAAGAGAGGGAAACTAGGTGAGGAGAGGAAGGTGGAACCAAGACAGTGTCCTGATCAAGGTTCAAATTTTTAATGGCGGACACGCTTTATGAAAGAGGTGGGGAAAGTCCATTCCCGCCAATTCATCCTTGGAGCCTGGAACCAGTTGCAGGTGATGATGTGCTGGATAGGGCGTAGTCTCCTGAATAGCTCCGGGGCCTCTCAGCTGGTAGCAGTATCTATAAGAGGAACAGTGGCAGGCAGTGGCAGAACAATAGAGTGATCTAGGGAGGAAGGCTCCACCCTAGATAATCTCCTTAGTGGCAGCAAAGTCAAGTTCTGGCTTAGCCTGCTTCAGGCTTATGGGAGGCTACAGTTTGTGTGCTAAGCCATATGGCTTTTATTAATATATTTCAATGTTAAAATTAATGATTGGGATGGTGATACTTTCTTAATACTTAAGATTCCTTTAGGTACATTGAGTTATTTTGTGTGTATGAATGAAGCTGAAAAGGGTCCTTCAATGTTCCGTGTTAGAATTTTGATAGGGATTTCACTGAATCACGTTGCTCCTGGTAAGACCATTTTTACTATATTAATCTTATTGATCTATTGACATAAAAATTCATATTTTATTATTTTCAGTTTCTTTGTTCAGTGCAGTCTTGTTCATTTGCTTTCTATACTGGTCTTCTATTTGTTGGTTAGGGATGACACAATAATTTTGTTGTTGAGGTTATTATTAATACATCTGTTTCCATGATCTGTTTGTCAATATGTTTGTTACAGCATCTAGAACGACTATTGACTTTTGTGCACTATGTTTGTAATCAGCTCTATTGCCAGAAGTATTTATATGCTGTAGGAGTTTCCCTGTGAAAGTTTTGGGTAGGTTACATAAACAACCACGTCATCTGCAAATAAAGATACTTCAAATCCTTTCCTTCCTATTCGTATTCACATTATTTCTGGCAGTTAACATACTTAGTTTGCTAAGACTTAACATATGAAATAGGTATGAGGAGTGTATAAAACCTGAACTCATTCTTGATTTCGGTAGAAATGATGTGAATTGCTCTCCATTTAGGTTGATGTTGGCTCTAGACTTGCTATAAATTATCTATAATATGCTGAAGTATGTTCCTTGTATCTCTAATCTTTGGAGGACTTTTATCAGGAAAGTGGGTTGAATTGTGTAAAAGGCATTTTCTGTATCCAATGAGATAATCATGTTTTGTAAATTTTAGTCTGTATATGGTGGACTAAATTTATTAATATACCTGTGTTATACTATCTGAACATGAATCCAGATGGAATGAAACATACTTGGTTATAGTAGATATTATTATGTTATACTGAATTTGGTGTGCAATTATTTTATTGAGTAAATTTGCCTTCATATTCATAAGGCACGTTGGTCTGTAAATATATTTCTATATTGGGTTTAGGAATTAGGTCATTGTGAACTGGCAACAATAGTTAGGCTGTGCTGATTTTCTTTCTATTTTGTGTACTAATTTGTGAATTATTAGCTGCTAAGTCTTTGTAAAATCTGGTATAATTCCACAATAAAAGTACCTGGCCCTGTTTTGTTTGTTTGTTTCTTTGGTTGGTTGGTTTTTATTTGTTTATTTGTTTTTGGGGGGTGGAGTGTTGTGATCATAAAAAGAGAAAGAGCTATAAGAATATGTTCTGGCACAGTGTGAAGGAAGGGGGTGCCTCAGCAGGCTCATGCCAAGGCTTTCCTTCCTTCTGAGGGGCCAGATACACACCTGTGTAGTATAGAATAGAGTTTATTTAGGACTTGGGGAGGGGAGTTAAGAGAGTAGCAGTGGCAGAGAAAAGGCAGAGAGGAGAGAGTAGAGAAGTAGGGACAGGCCCTGGCCACATGGAAAGGTGAGGGGAGGAATTGGGAGCAAGGGGGCAAGAGGTGAGAGAGGCAAGAGTGTAAGAGAGAGAGAGGAGGGGCCAAGCAGCACCTTTTAAAAGGCCAAGCTTACTTGGTTGTTGCCAGATAACAGTGGGAGGAGCATCACTGCCAGCTGCCAGGAACTGTGGCGGAGGAATTTAGACAGAATACCAACATGGAGGGTTGGTTTTGCTTTGTTTTTTATTGTTATTTTTTGGTTGTTCATTTTTATGTTGATTTATTTGTTCAGCTTTGTTTAGAAGACATTTAATTACTGCTTCCATTTATTAGGGTTTATATTGCTTGTCTGCTGTTTTAAATTTAACAGTGGATCTATTCTAAGACTGCTTTTTGATTTCTTTTGGACATTCCTTTTTTTTTTTTTTTTCAATATCCATTCCTTCTATTTTGCCTTCAGTGCCTGACATTCTCTACTCTATCTCTTTTATTCTGCTGGTAAGTGTTGCCTTTGTGGTTCTTGTCTAAGTTCCTAAATTTTTCTTTCTTTCTTTGTTTCTCTTGTTCTCTCTGGGTGTTAGGAGGGTTTCCTGGCTTTAAGTTGCATCAGATATCCTTTCAATTAAAACCCCCAGGGTTTCTGAGTAGAATATATTTTGAGTGCTTACTAATGTGTCAAATCTTAAGGAAGGACTCAAAATAGAAATGACTTTCTGTGATTAATAGACTCATTTTACTTGTTACTATTATCTTGTCAGAGTGACTACATTCATGATTAGCTATTGTTAAAAAGTTACAACTCTAAGGCTAAAGTTATGACTTAGATGTTGAGAGTAAATACTAATTACTTTTCCGGTGACCCTGAGTTTGATAGCCTATGCCTGTTTCATTCCTCTCACCTATTGGGAACTCTAACTCTAAGTCATCTGATTACTTTCCTGGCTTCTACATAACCAGGAATGCAAGTGGAACAAGAAGAAAGTCAAGAAAGGTAGATATAATAGCATACATATAAAATTATCCACAATGTTGAGTGTAATATTGAATGAATTTAATATAGAAACATTACTCATGAACACATTTGAACATATATTTTTCCTGAAATTGTATGTCATGAGAGCCCTAATGATGGTGAAAATATAATATCACACCTCTTATTCTTTATTGAGTCAATCAGTATAAAACATTAATATGGTAGATTGAATAAATTTTGTAAAACATCATACATTACATGAAATAAGAAACCCAACATGAACAGTTTGGTATTACATTAATATATACTACTGTTGAATTTTAGCTCATTCAAAAGCAGGGCATTCTTTGAAAGCTATATTTGGAGATGATGTATTTGAAAGACTCAAAATTCTTAGGTACTTAAAGCATATAAAATTATATAATAAGCATTTCAGGAAGTAATCTTTTGAGAAGATGAGCAAAGTGAATCATGTAAATTTTCACACTTCCTCTAAGATTATTTTCTGTATTTCAAAGCTGTGTCTTTGAAGATGTTGGTTTTACCACATGAACAGGAAAAGAAATTTATATTACAATGGTGTTTTATATATGTTTTTATATCATTTGTATATTTTACTATATTACATGAGAAAACTCTATTAAGGCAAGTGTTAAAAATTCATACAGAGATATAAATACACACATAAAGAAAACATGGGTTATATTCTCATAAATAAAAGATTGAAAGCATACAGTTTTTCTTCTTTGAAAATCAAATATTTTTAAACTTTTTTCAGAGCCAAATCTTTTAAAACAAAACTTGTTTCATACTTATATAGATTTGCTGAGTATAAAATCTTAACTGTGATATTTAAGTTTGAATGTTGATTTCATGTTAAATTTTACTGCAGAAATTGTAAGCTATCCTAAAATATCATCCACCAATCAGGCATAGTATTATGGGACACCTTTGTGGGAACTAGACAGTTTTCTTCACTGGATTGCTGGTTTAACATTAAGCAACTCTTTCAAGATCTGTGGATAATTGTGTTGGAATTTTGATGGGAATAGCACTGAATGTGAAGGCTGCTTTTGGTAAGATAGCCATTTTCACTATGTTAATCCCACTGATATATGAACAAGGGAGATCTTTCAATATATCCCTCAATTTCCTTCCTCAAAGAATTGAATTTCTTGTCATACAGGTATTTCACTTGCTTGGTTAGAGTTATACCAAGGTATTTTATGTTATTCATGGCTATTGTGAAGGCTACTGTTTCCCTAACTTCTTTCTTAGCCTGTTTCTGGCTTGGGTAAAGCGAGATTTATTTGAGTTGATTTTATATCCAGCCACTTTGCTGAAGGTGTTTAATAGCTGTAGGAGTTCTCTGGTAAAAATTTGGGGTCACTTATGGATACTCTCATATCATATGTGAATAACAAGACTTCTAATTCTTCTTTGCCAATCTGATCATAGTTGTCTTATTACTCTAGCCAGAACAAGTACTATATTGAAGTGATAAGGAGAAAGAGACAGTGATGGTTTGTGTCAGTTTTTAGCAGAAATGCTCTAACTTTCTCTCCATGTAATTTGATGTTGGCTATGGGTTTGATATATTTTCCTTTTTGTGTTTAGGTGTGCCTCTATATCTCTGCTGTCTCTAAGACTTTTATCATGAAGAGATTTTGTATTTTTCAAATATCTTTTCAGCATCTTGTGAGATAATCATGTGTTTTTTTTTCTTTCAGTTTTTTTCATACTGTGGATTACATTGATGGATTTTCATATATTCAACCACCTCTGCATCCCTGGATTTAATCCTACTTAATTATGGTAGATGAAAGAAAATTATCAACTTCATATGGGAAAACAAAAAAACCCAGGGTAACCAAACAATAAAAGAACCTCTGACATATTGTCATCTCTGAACTTCAGAGCAATAGAAACAAAAAATAGCATGCTATTGGTATAAAAACAGACAGGTGAATCAATGAAATTTAAGACCCAGAAATGAACCTACTCACTACAGACACTTGATTTTTTATTAAGAAGCCAAAGCCATACACAGCAACAGGAAGAGCATCTTCAACAAATGGTGGTGGTATGACTGGATATCTACATGTAGAAGAATGCAAATAGATCCATATTTATCACCCAACATGAACCTCAAGTCCAAATGTATCAATGACCTCAAAATAAAACCAGACTCACTGAATCTAATAAAAGAGAAAGTGGTTTTTTTTTTTTTTTCACATTTGATTGTTGTCTCTTTGAAGCCTGCTTTTTTTCGAAAGGAGATTAGGCAGAGTGGATATAGGGAAAGGGTCAGTCAAGGGATGCTGGGTGGAGTAGAGAGAGAGGAAACTGTCTTTGGGGTGTATTGTACAAGAGAAGAATCTATTTTTGATTAGAAAAAAATGAATGCAAATAAAACATACAAATGACATAGTAAGTTTTCTAAATTAAAACTTCTAAATTTCTATAATAAAAGACAGGTTAGTCATCAGAAAGCCAAACTGCGGAACGAGAGAATATATTAAACCTGGAAATAGACATGAAACTTTTTTAAAAGGATAGTAACAAATTGAATATAAAGAAGATACATTCCAGTGTACAGAAAAATAGACAGCATCTATTAACAAGAAATTTGCAGACATCTATTAACAAGAAATTTGCATACAAGAATTTTAAAAATAAGAGTTCACCTCTACTACAGGCTAGGTTATTGATAATTTCAAAAATTAATAATAAATTGCAAGCTCATTTAATAAAGAAACTTTGTTTTACTAAGCCTTCATTCTTCTACCTATATCAATTTTCATGATCCATTGTCTAGTGTTCAACAGCTTGTTAGTTAAAAATTGTTACTTTACCATGCTAATAAAATGTACAAAATATAATGAAACCAGGTATATTTCTCCCAAATGTAATAATTGTAGTAATAAGCCTAATGATAAAACAAAAATTAAAGTTAAAATTTAAATTTACATTTAAAAATTTGGAGTAAAAATATTTATTCTACTTTTCGTAAATGCTTAATTACCTTACAGAGTATATATTCTTATTTTTGTTGTTTTTGGGGGGGGGTTATTGTTTTGTTTCTTTTTTGTTGTTTCTTTGTTTTTGCTGTTTTTGTTTGGTTGTTTATTTTGCCTAGGTTGCTTTGTGATATAGCTCTTAACTGTCTTGAAACTCACTTTGCAGGCCAAGCTGGACTAGCACTCATAGAGATTGCCTCTGCCTCTGCCTCTGCCTCTGCCTCTGCCTCTGCCTCTGCCTCTGCCTCTGCCTCTGCCTCCTCTGCCTCTGCCTCTGCCTCTGCCTCTGCCTCTGCCTCTGCCTCTCTGCCTCTGCCTCTGCCTCTGCCTCTGCCTCTGCCTCTGCCTCTGCCTCTGCCTCTGCCTCTGCCTCTGCCTCCTGCCTCCTGCCTCCTGCCTCCTGCCTCTGCCTCTGCCTCTGCCTCTGCCTCTGCCTCTGCCTCTGCCTCTGCCTCTGCCTCTGCCTCTGCCTCTGCCTCTGCCTCTGCCTCTGCCTCTGCCTCTGCCTCTGCCTCTGCCTCTGCCTCTGCCTCTGCCTCTGCCTCTGCCTGTGCTGGGACTAAAAGTGAGTGCAATGCAATTATGACTAGTTTACTATTTTTAAATACTGTGAGTAAAACCAAGCTTTCTAGAACTGTGATAAGATATTTAAAGATAACAAGAATTTTTTCAAGTAATTAGATGCAAAAAAATTCAGTGCCTACTTTTGTGGTGTTCAGGAAAAGTTACAAAGATGAAAGCCAAGATGAACATATTCCTGATTGAAGGATGAAGTAATAGAAGAATGCAAGATGATGTTTATCAAAGACTACACTAAATCAAAGAGAGAATTACTAGAAGTTTCTGTTATTCCTTTAGGAATAGAGCCTCATGCACATTGATAAAAGAGCTATCTATTGATTGTGTAGGGCACAGAGTGAATGGGGAAGACTAGGCACCACTATTTATTGTAATTTCATGTAGTTAAATACAAAGCATTCATAATTATTTGTATTCTGGAATATTTTGGCTACTATCTGAATAGTTGTACAGAAATTTTATACTTGGTGTGAATGTATTATATGTTGACAAAAGAAATCTAGTACCAAAACTAGGTAAACTGTGGCTTCGTTTTAAACAAAGGCTTGGTGTTTAAGAAAAGTTGTTGCTCTTCCAGAAGGACTTGACCTTGCAGCACCCACATCAGGTGGCTCCTAATCACCTGTTACTCAGGCTCCAGAAGATGGGAAGCCACTGGCCTCTGTAGCCACTGGCCATGTGCACCGTATGCACATAATTCTGCTGACACAAACACATGCACATAATTGAAACTAATATAAATAAATTTTACACTGAAAAGATGGGAGCCAGATAACTTATTTTTTTCCTAGAGAAATTCATTGGATTAACAAACACTAAGTCCACTCTCATTTTTCCTCCTTTTCTATCTATTACACACTTCCTTTATTATTCCTTACCTCTTTGACCTCTTTGCCTCTGTCTCCCTGTGCTGATTGGATAACTGCTCATTCTTGAAATTCCTCACACTTACTTCATTGTTTACTTCACTCTGTTTCTCTCTCTTAAACACTCTCAGGACTTTGAATTTGGCACATGAAAGAGCATCATATGTTGACTCCATCTCTATAACTTCACATTCTGAGAATGCTGTGTTCAGGATGGGAAGCACCCCATAGACTCTTTCAGCATTAGTCACTAGCTTATGGGCCTGTTTGGGAACGTTAGGAGTCAGAACCTTGTTAGAGAAAGTATATTACTGTAGGCTTTTGCAATGCTGTATACTGATTTTAATTTCTGTGTATTGATGTTCCAGATTAGCTGCCCTGCTTTCTCAGACACTAAGTCTTCCATACCATAATTGGTTGGAATTTCTGAAATTCTTTCTATAATTATAAGCGAAAACAAACCTGCTTATGAGAGGTTTGGGGTTTTGTTGTTTGTTTGTTTGTTTGTTTGTTTGTTTCATCAGAACATTTTATTACACCCAGATAAAACTAATACAGGAATTTCCATTTTGTTACGTAGAGCATTTCTCAGAGAATGGCTCATTTATAGCCCTCAAGTCACATTTTCATAATCTCTCTCTCTCTCTCTCTCTCTCTCTCTCTCTCTCTCTCTCTCTCTCTCTCTCTCTCTGTGTGTGTGTTTTTCTGTCCCTCATTTCTTGAGAATTTCTTGAGAAATAATTATCCTTTATCCCTTTATCATTTCTGTAGAAGTGATGGATAAACCTGAAAAAAATGCAACTGAGGAATGTAAGCATATATTAAAATTATAATTACAAGTTTTAGTCCATGTCAGAGAAGTTACAGTGGCAGAAGCTTAACATGGCTGCTCATAACACATACACTATTAGGAACAGAAAGAATCTTGATTTTTGCCACTCTGATCCACCTCAGCATCCCTTACCTAGGGATTAATGCTGCCTATAGTAGGATGTGGCTTTCTATATCAATTAAAAGAAGACCGTACTCTAGAGGTATACCAGTAAGACAACTTAAATTCTATAATTCCTCATTGAGACTATCATTGCAAGTGATTATAGGTTCCAGTAATTTGGAAATTAAGGTTGTTTATCAATAACAACTAAGACCTTTTGAACTCAGGATATCTCTCTCTCTTAATTCCAACTGCTATAGCCTTAAATCATGTCTCAAATGCTCCAACATTTTATAGTGTGTGTGTGTGTGTGTGTGTGTGTGTGTGTGTGTGAGTGGGGGGGGGGGGAGAGAAAAGAGGGGAGGGGAGGGGGAGGGGAGAGAGAGGGAAAGGGAGAGAGGGAGAGGGAGAGAGACAGAAAGAATAAGGTTCCTAAAGATGGCCCATCATTTTGCCTGGATGTGATGGATACACTCGGGAGAGGCACAGCCCTAGAGACTTATTCCCAGAAATGCTTCTTGTTTCTGATATGCCTTTCCTGCCACTATTACATAGCCTAAGGGTTTTTGGATATCAGTTCACCCCTTTGGGCAAATTTCCTGTAGGTCAACTTGAAGTTTAACTTTCATGAATTAATGCTGTTTAGATGAATTAATGTCTTTATAGAATTCTTGATTTGATTCAATAAATTTAAGAATGAAGTTTAAAGAAATGGTTTTAAGTTGTTTTGCCAAAAAAAAATGTGATATAGTTAAAATCAAGAATAGAATGTGCTCCCTACTCAAAGAATAGTAAGTAAAGGCAGCACAATAAGGGACACCCTGATCTTTCATAGATTACACTATGAATAGAAATAAGGTTGGGACAAATTTTTGATAAGGAAAATATATACATTTTAAGTCCAATCTAAGGATGAAGCCATAGGTATGCACTCTGATCAGGCAAGGACATATGAAAATGTTGTTTGAAATTATAATGAACTTATAGAATAAAATACTTCTTTGAATTTACTATCAACATCCATCTCTAACTCCCCCTTTGTGTAACATTTTATCTATAAGGTAATTTTATAAAGAACTTTTGTATAAGAAGGTATAAAAAGACTGATTAACCATAGGTGTGTGGATTCATTTCTGGATCTTTCATTTTATAATTCTATTCCATTGATCTACCTGACTGTCACTGTACCAATACCATGCAGTTTTTATCACGATTGCTCTGTAGTACAACTTGAGGTCAGGGATGGTAGTCCAACATAAGTTCTCTTATTGTTGAGAACAATTTTCCCTATCCCGGGTTTTTTGTTTTGTTTTGTTATTCCAGATGAAATGGTCATTTGATCTCAACAAAGGAGCCAAAGCCATCCAGTGGAAAAAAGACAGCATTATCAACTGGAGGTCAGCATGTAGAAGAATGCAAATTGATCCATTCTTGTCTCCTTGTACAAAGCTCAAGTCCAAGTGAATCAAGGACCTCCATATAAAATCAGGCACACTGAGACTAATAAAAAAGAAAGTGGGGAAGAGCCTCCAGCACATTGTGAAATTGCTGGTTGAAGTACTTACCCTTTTTTAGAGCATTTTGTGTTAGTAAAATAAAAGACTTTTCATCAAGTTTACTCTTCAAATTCAAAGCAAGTTTCTGATACAGAAAATGATATGAAATCAGTCCTCTTAGAGCTTACACAAATACATAACAATTTCCCAGCATGCTTAAATAGTTGATTCATAAATACATTTATGCTGCAGCCTGTGTCAAAGAGATAAAAAAGAAAACATGAGTTCTATTCAACAGTGCTTGTTTAACAAATGTGGCTGCTTTACTCTATGGTCCTAATGTGTAATGAATGACTGAATGAGGAAGTTATTTATTGTGTTATTGCAGAAGAGATTAAGTTATCAGAGGGCTCTGATTTCAGGAGTCTGCTGTCATCATATAGTTAGCTGTAATGTTAGTGCAACATGCTGGAGTGATTTTTCAAGTTCTTAAGACACTGCAGTAATAGCATATGCAAAATGTTTGTATTATGTAGCAGACATAAACTGCCAATCCCTATGTGTATTTTTAAAATAGGTAATTTTCCATTATATTTCTTGTTTGTGCTCTGGCAGCTTAAAGTTAATATATTATTTTCTTTTTATTCTAAAAATCAGACTCGTGTCAGTACATCTGAGGAGAAAAGAATTGAAAATGAGGGAAGCATAGTTAGGTAGGACTGTATTATAGTATAAATTAAATGTTCATTTGTCCTCTAATGTGAGCTATGGTTTCCTGGCTACTTAGAGGTGGAATTCAGCTAAAGCCAAAGCTAATTTTTCTGCTGTTTCCAGAACACCAAGGACAGAACATTCAGCACTATATCAGGCCATATTCCCATGAAGCTAATAGATTTAGCAGAATTGAAAAGTAACATGACCCTTGGAACTGAAAACCGTGCTGGCAAGGCAGAAATAGCATAACACTGGGATTTCCCAGGCTTCATTCCCTGGCCTGCTTATAGGAGCTTGGATCTGGGAGGGACCACCTGCTAAGGCACAGGCATTCCAGAGTTAAGTGCACAGGACTCTGATCCTTGTCCTTTGGTCATGTTCACAGAGTCTATGAACATGCCCAAAGTTCATTTTGAGTAAAGGCAAGATGGCTGAGAGATGACCTTCACAAATCTTAGAACAAATGAGGGAAGTTTCATCCAGAACTTTTCTTTCCTTTCTTTCTTTGGAAATGTTCAGTTAAATATAGTCATCCTGTTGATTTTTACTGATAATTTTACATTTATATTTATAAATTTTGCTTGAAATTAGAATTTGGTTGATTTATAAAATCATTATGATTAACCCAATATTCATGATCAAAACAAATATTTTCATTTTTTCCATGAGAAAAATCATCACATTTAATCATAGTATTTTTTTTTAATACAGGTGGGCTGGACAGAGTTTGAGAGAGCTAAACATATTTGCCAATCTCAGTACTTCATAAAGCCAAAATGCATTTAATAACAGGTGCTTTGAGGAACAATTTTTTTAAATGCTCATAAATTGATTTAAGCTAGAGGAAATGTATTCTATTAAACTTTTTGTAATAACTTAGTTATAAATGTTCATACATATATTATTATCACTATATATTTTATATTTAACCTCAAAGACAAAAATGATACTAGAATCATGTGCCTTGGTGTGTTTATATTTGTAGAGAGGAGAGCAGGAGATTATTAACTGTAACAGAGTATGTGGTAAACCTGTCATATTATATAGACTAAAGTGTAGGAGACCAAATCCAATTATAACTGAAAGTCACTGTTTTTTTCTTTCAATAGATTTGTGATATCCAATTTAGTACCTTTTGAATTATTTCTGCTTGGACTGCTTGGCAATTAAACACAGAACTAATAGCTGTAATTATGTCAAAGCTGTGCTGTGTCTTATGAGAAAACATTTGAAGTTGTGTTGGTCAGCATCAGGACTGCTTGTTTTGATGAGTTGAATTATATGAGTACTACTTTAATAATAAACACTAGATAGTATATTTTGAAAGCCTTTGAGTCACTCACAAAGATATTGAAAGTTTTGGCTATGTATATGTTTCTTATGTAGAAAATCTGACTTCAGAGAAAGTGACTATTTTTATAAGTTGACATACTATACACACATATCTATTCTAATTATTGCAAAGGAAATTATTATTAATAATGAAATTACTATAAGTGCCTCAATAACATATTATCATAACAATTACAACCTAGAAATTAAATAGAATCTAAATCATTAATAATTAATGATTCTGAGATTTGTTTTATTTTTGTTTTAAATTTGCTACCTACCGCGCCATCATCAAGATATTTAAACTGTGGGTAGTTTAATATTACAACACAAAAGCAGCCATGCACAATGAAATATGCAAAGTCAATTTAACAAAAATCTAAGTAAACATTCATTTGAAAATAGAGGCCAATGAAACAAATAATAAAACAAGTTGTATAATTTATTATGATCCCCAACTGAACTCAGCAGAGAGGTTTGTCACATCACTTCATTGGTATAAAGTGGTGAGTTCCTAGGTTTGTGTGCTGGGTTATACAGACCAGACGGAGAGGCATATTTTCAGATATCTACATCTGAATAACCAGCTTCTCTGCACAGCTTAGTTTATTAATATCAAACACAATATTTTTATTTGCATAAGTTATGCATTGAGGTATGAGTGAAATAAAAGCGTAAGGTCATCTCTTTTAATGTCTGTAAATGAAGTACTTATAGATAAAAATATTAAACTAGTTTATTCTAAAATATACTATAACTTGATGATATCTATATTTTAAAGTATATTCTATAGAGTCTCTACTAGGATAATGGCTGTTTCAGTTGCCTCTGTGTTGGTGAGATTAACTTCATGACAAAAACAAATTTGGGGGAGGATAATATTCATTTATTTTACAGCTTTAAGTACATGTTTGAGGGAAGACAAGGCAGGAACTCCAGGCAGTATCCTGTTGGCTGGAACTGACACAGCAACTGAGGAAGAATACTGTTTAGTAGCTTGCTCCCTCTGACTTATACAACTCAGACCCACTTGCCTAGTGGAACTTTCATTTCCACATTATTTTATTTACCACTATACAACACTAATGAACTTGTGGATTTTTAAAATTATTATTAGATACCACACATTCATAAAGTTCTCAAAGCTATACTTAAAATAATTGTTTAATTATTTGAAGTATTTTTGATAGTACATGCTTGCTTATATGCACCAAAATAAAACAGTCTCCTCATAATTAGGCATATCTATTTGCTCCCTGTTGATTGTACTTTCATAGGGAGGAAATATATTGATCAAGGAGAGGGAAGAAGGTAGAAACAGAAATGTGAGAGAGAGAGAGAGAGAGAGAGAGAGAGAGAGAGAGAGAGAGAGAGAGAGAGAATACGAAAATCAGAAAAATCAGATTTGCTGTTATGTTATCTCATGAAGTCTCTGCTACAGACTTCTTGTCTGTACTGCTATCTTACCATTCTAGATGCGTCTACTATGTTGGGATAGCCATAGGGTTAATGCTTCCTTTACCCACAGGTTAAGGAGGACACTCCAGTTATGTCTACTTAATTACCTATAGTTCATTTTTATGAAGTTTGTGTCAAGAGATGGAACTATTATGAATTTCATCGAGTTACTGGTTCTAGGGAAAAGCTTAAGTGGAAATATCATGAGGATATTAGTCCTTTGTCTCTTAAATTCTACCATCCTAAAGGATCTATGTGTTGATTGCTACAGCAAGAAATTCTTGTTTTCTTTGTTATCTTGTAAAACAACCATT
Source organism: Mus caroli (assembly GCF_978045245.1). Lineage (NCBI taxonomy): Eukaryota > Metazoa > Chordata > Mammalia > Rodentia > Muridae > Mus > Mus caroli. Next base: position 94,623,567 of record NW_028227269.1, read on the forward strand.
AAGGAACTTCCTTGTGGGGCTGGTGAGATGGCTCATTGGTTAAGAGCGTCGACTGCTCTTCCAAAGGTCCTGAGTTCAAATCCCAGCAACCACATGGTGGCTCACAACCATCCGTAATGAAATCTGATGCCCTCTTCTAGAGTGTCTGAAGACAGCTACAGTGTACTTACATATAATAAATAAATGAATCTTTAAAAAAAAAGAAACTTCCTTGTGAGTTCTAGAAGGGGTTCTAAGCTACTCATATGCCCTCTAGAATCCCCATCATCTTCTCTTCTTAAAGAATCATATTCTTTGACCAAGCACACAGCTTAGGGAAGGACTTAAATGGAAATGGATACCAGCCTAGCCAACCCTAGGTCAACTGAATCAACCATGGGAACCAATGAAATGCCAGATGTTGCAACAAAATAAACAACTGGGAGGAGGAAGAGGAGGAGGAGGAGGAAGAGGAGGAAGAGGAGGAGGAGGAGGAGGGTTTGAATAAAATTTCTGGAACTCCTTAGTAAGTATTCTGCTGATTAGCTGGAGGTGGATTCATGGAGATCAACATCGTAATAATGTCAAACAGTGTGCCTTCTGGATACATAGACCAATACCATCTTATAGTAAGAACAATATTATAGATAAGCCTACTATTTTATTTTTGTCCTGTTGAGGTGTGTTTATCCCTATGTTTGACAATGACAAATATGTGTCTAGTATGTTCTGGTCACAGTTAAAACCAACCAACCAATAAATCACAAGTACTTTATTTAGGGTTTCTACTGCTTGATGAAGCACCATGATGGAAAAGCACTTTGTGGAGAGTGCTTATTTCACTCATAGTATAACAGTTCATTACAAAAGCTGTAAGAACAGGAGCTCATGCTGGGCAGGAACCTGGAGGCAGGAGCTGATGCAGAGGCTATGGAGGGGTGCTGCTTACTGGCTTGCTCTCCATGATTTGTTCAGTCTGCTTTCTTATAGAACCCAGAGCCACCAGCCTAGGAGTGGCACTGTCTACAGTGGGCTTGGCCCTCTTATATGAATCACTAACTTAAAAACAATCTCTACAGAATTGTGTACTGCCAGATTGATTTCCAAAGTGGTTGTACCAGCTTGCAATCCCAACAGAAATGGAGAAGTGTTCCTCTTCCTCCACATCCTCACCAGCATCTGCTGTTGCCTGAGCTTTTGATCTTAGCCATTCTGACTGGTGTAAGGTAGAATCTCAGGGTGGTTTTGACTTACATTTTGCAGCTGACTAAGAATGCTGAAGATTTCTTGAGGTGTTTCTCAGCTATGAGTGATTCTCAGTTGAAAATTCTGTTTAGCTTTCTACCCCATGAAGACCCAACAGAATCCAGTGCGGATGACATCAACTGAAGTACTAAACAAAGGGGAGAGAGAATCTGAAGAGATCTCCTCCAGTAAATAGGCATAGACCCCAGTTGAAGGGAGGTACCACTCCCATATCTCAATTTTTTTAATCCAGCATTGTCCCTATACCCTCCCTCTGCCCTGCTCCCCTTACCCACCCACTCCTGCTTCTCGGCCCTGGCATTCCCTGTACTGGGGCATATAAAGTTTGCTTCTCTTCCCTCTGATGGCCGAAGAGGCCATCTTCTGCTACATATGCAGCTAGAGATATGAGCTCTGGGGGTACTGCTTAGTTCATATTGTTGTTCTACCTATAGAGTTGCAGACCCTCTTATAATCAAAGGAGAGAGAGTAGCTGTGGGGGTTTGCAAAGGGGAGACTAGTAAGAGGAACAACATTCAAAATGTAAATAAATAAATAAACAAAGAAATAAATAAAGTGTTTGCTGATAAGAGACTGGTAAAGCTGTCCTCTGAGAAACTCTGCCAGAGCCTCACCAACATAGATGCAGATTCAGGCAGTTAAACAGTGTGGGGGTGGGGTGGAGGATGGGGAGGGGGGACACATAATGGAGGATTGAGGGCAGGACTGAAGAAGCTGAAGCTCTCTGCAACCACAAAGGAAGAACAACAATATCAACCAACCAGAACCCCTGAAGCATCCCGGGAGTAAATCACCAACCAAAGAGTACACATGGGGCGACACATGGCTCCAGCTGCATTATGTAACAGAGGATCATTACTAGGAGGGGAGCACCTTGGTCTTGCAGAGGCTCCCAGGGTAGGGGAATGCTAGGGCACTAAGGCAGGAGTGGGTGGGAAGGTGGGGGAGCACCCTCATAGAGGCAGGGGGAGAGGGAGAAAATAGAGAGTTTGGCGAGGGGAAACTGGTAAGGGATTTAACATTTGAAATGAAAATAAAATAACCAATAAGATGTTCAAAAAATCAATGAAGTAAAAAAATCGAAAAATTAAAATTAAATATATATATATATATATATATATATATATATATATATATTCTGTACAACCTAATCATTTGAAGACCGTTTTGTCATTTGGGTCCCCCCCATTCCCAGATTACCCTTGCTGTCTCAAGCTGACATAAAACCATCCAGCATACATCCGGCATAGGAGAATATTCGTTCCCTTTTTTTCTTTCTTTTTTCTTTTATTTTTTTCTTTAATAGTAAAACAGTTGAGACATGGTGTCTTTTCTATGATTTGCCCTCTGAGATAGTCCTAGCGATTGACCTTTTTGTGTTATATTTTATTCTGCGGTTGGTATTGTCTGTTAATTAATACGCTTTATTTTTGAGGTCCAGGTTCACATGCATACTTATACTCAACCTAAATCTGATTTTTATAATTAGAGTCTGGATGCTGGAGAAATAGATCAGCAGCTAAAGTTACTTGCTTCGTTTCCAGCGAACCTGAGTTCCCAGGACCTACACTGTGCCTTTAGTTGCCTATAAGTCCATTTCCAGGACATCCAGTTAGATTTCCTGGCCTCTGTGTATGACAAACATACATGTTGGACAGACATACATGCAGAGAATATGCTCATACATATGAATCAAAAATACTCTTTTTAAAACGTTACTAAAACCTTATCAAAACTAAATAATGGAATGGGGATCATCCATCTGATAACAAGCCAAAGTTAAAATTATGATTTTCTCTGAAATTCTATCAGTTGATTGCAGGGAAAAAAGAAAGAAAGAAAGAACTGTTTCACAAACAATGCTGTCTTTTGAGCATCATTACACACATCAATGATCCTCCGTCTTGACACCATAGGAGAATCTCCTGAGAGCTCTGTAAATCCCAGGACTCTGACCTTACTGAGGAGCTAGTCAACCAGAAACTTCAGAAGCACAACTGAGCATAGGGATTTTGTGAAGCTTTTGAACAAATTTCTGACAGAGTTTTAGAATTAGCTTTTTGTTCGTAATCTGGTCAAATTGTGTGACAATCACCAATAAAGTAAAATGCATATCTGTGAACCTTCTGGTTTAAAGGCCCCCAAAATCAATCTGATTTTAGTGGATCAGTAAGATTTTACAATTCAAATCATCAGAAATTTTAATATATGGAAATGTAATACTTCTCTCCATTTGTTTACTCTTATTTAATTTGATCCACTTCCTAAAAAAAGACCTGCTGTGGGCACGCAATATATTTTTTATAAGACAGAGATGTGTTCTCTTAATAACGTTCAGTTTATTGTTGTCTGTTCCTCACTTGATGTCATAATCTTGAATGACATCACATTTAATTCCTGCAGAGATGATTATAGTTCCACTGAGAGGATTATGGTGTTTAAAGTGATAAACTGCAGGGACAGAAAACTTCTTTTGTGCTTCCCTATGATTATTAGCTGGATAGAGGTAAAAGCCAAAAATAAATGAATGTAAAGGAAAGGAGGATTTAAATAACAGTATAAAATAATAGAGAACAGTGCATTTGTTTCTATGGTGACAGGCCATTCATTGCCTCTTAAGATAGATTTCTGTTGATTGCATTAGCTGAACTACTTGCTTAAAGGGCTATTGCTTTGTCAGTCCAATCAAATGTTTAAGAAGCTATTGCTTTAAGTTACAGTTAGAAATGTACCTTGTGACTCAACAACATCATTGTGGTGGATGTTGGCTTTTTTCACATTTATTCTTTAAAGTTCCACATGCATGTTTCCTTAAACCAGAGATAAATTGCAGTTGGCCTTCCAACTAAGTTTTTCAAGAGTTTGGTTAAACAATCAAAGTAATTTTATTTGTTTTGATAAACACTATATTCTTTAGAAAGATCTACTTTTTCAATGCTGCTAGTTCCATTAAAAATATTTAAGTGGTTCCATGAGGAGGGAAAGCTTATATGCCTCCTCTTTAACCACTCACTTCAGCAACTGATCAACTCAATTCATTGGACGCTATAGCACTTTGCATTCAATGAAATATGGGTTAAAATGTAGGGTATAGCTAATAGTCATATCCAGAGTTGCAGAATGAACAGGAAAAAGACTCATGATTATGACCATATTGATGCACTGCTTCTCATGAATGTCTTATGGGAATTTGACAACTGAGGCTACTCTGGAAATTATCATATTTTCTAGATGTTTATTGGTCAGACATTTTATGAGTGATGGAAAAATATAAATCATTACAATTAATTCCTTTAACTATTACTCTCATCAAATTATAACTTTCTACTTACTGGAGATTTGCATATGTTTGTGATATTTTCAGTTTTATCCTAACAACGTATTATTTAGCAAAGTTATAAATTATAGTCTAGCAGAGAGAATGAAAAATAAGATAGGATATTTCTTTGTTTCTAAGAGACAATAGGTTGTGGCTCCAGAAAACTCAATTTGTACTAATCAATGAACGTTTAATTCTTTTGATATTTCTGATATTGTCATTGAGAGTAATATAGAATAGTCACTAATTAAAGGAGACAGTAAGGTGGCACTTTGTGAAAATATCTTCTTAAATAGGAAGAACTTTCTTTCTAATTACCTAAACACGATTTTCATTCTGAAAGCCTTCTAGCTTTGAAAATTTCCTAAATTATAATTAATTGATTTAAATGTTGCCTTGATGAAAAAAATCCAAGATGAGATTAATTTCTTAGTCTCTAAGTATCTACCTTACTCAAGAAGCTGTTCCAAATTTCTTAGTACTCATACCCCTTCAATTATAATTTATATAAATGATCCATTTCACTCAAAACCTCCCAAGGACGTGCAACATGTACACAAATCAGTGGGCTGGTGGGAGCATACAAAGCTGAGTCTATTCATGTGAGTATTATAAAACTGATTTAATTATTTCTTTTAGAAGTTTAATATGCAAAAAGTTAACTTCTAGAAATACCCAGACCATTGCCAGATGGCTATGAAAATTGTTTTTCATTAAATTGGATTGTTTAAATTTTCCAGACCTATGAATCCAAAGACAGTTTAAACAGAGTCAAGAGGGAATTGTAACTCAGAAAACTAAGCAGAATCCCTTGCCAGGACTGTAATGGTAATTATAATGAAATAATACCACTTTGGAAGGAGTCAGTCTTAAAGATGGTAATTCTGGCCATCCAGAATTGCACATGAGATAAGAAGGAAGGCTTTGTGAGACATTCCTGAGAAAATAGAAGAATCCACTTGCTTTGAAAGAGATGCTCATGGTGTCATCTTCAGGAAGTGCTGCCATTGAGACTGGATTTTAGCTTCAACTTTATTATTCATTTACTCAGTTGTGAGATAATTGTTGGATATTACTTCACTGTACAGTGTTTGAGTATGAAGTAACCTAATGGATTTGGAAAATGTCCTTTCGTATGATGTATATTTATATCTATATTTTGTGGTTCCTGAGATGCCCTCTCCACAGTTCCTTAATTTTTGACACTTTTTCTTTCTTAACCATATTTAGAATAATTATCGAAGCAATTTTAAAATACCATGTTGCTTCAGTTCAGATACCTTAGGAGCATGGCTGAATTTAGGTGAGATATCATGATTATGTGACTAATGCACAGTGATAAGGAATAGGTACAAATTCTCCTTCTCCTCTACAGCCTGGCAAATCGGTGACTGTGTTTAGTATCACATAGAAGGTATATTTGATTGCAAAATAAATTAAAGTAAGAAAGAAATTATCCTAATATTTAAATGGACACATCTTTATAGTATGCTATCTTTACTCACAGTTTCAATTTTCTTTTTTTTTATTTAAACTTTATTTATTCATTCATTCATTCATTTACTTATTTATTTTACACTCAAGATTTTATTCCCCTCCTGGTCCACCCTCTGACTGATCCAGATCCCATACCTCCTTCCCACCTCTCTCAACGAGGATGTTCCCAACACACACCCCCGATGCCACCAGACCTCTAAACAATCTGGGGCCTCTAGGCTCTTGAGGATTAGGTGCATGTTCTTTAATTGAACACAGATCCAGAAGACCTCTGCTGTATATGTGTCAGGGGCCTCATATCAGCTGGTATATGCTGTCTGGTTGGTGGTCAAGTGTCTGAGAAATCTCTGGGGTACAGGTTGAGACTGCTGGACCTCCTACAGGGTCACCCTCATTCTCAGTTTCCAGATTTTCCCTAATTCAACCACAGGGGTCAGCAGCTTCTGTCCATTGGTTGGGTGAAAATATCTGCATCTGACTCTTTTGGCTGCTTGTTGGGTCTTTTGTAGGACAGTCATGATAGGTGACTTTTTGTGAGTGCTCCATAGCCTCAGTAATAGCATCAGTCCTTGGGACTTCCCCTTGAGCAGGATCCCACTTTAGACCTGTTTCTGGACCTCCTATGTCTCAGGATCCTCTCCATTTTGTCCCTGCAGTTCTTTTAGAGAGGGATAATTATTGGTCAGAGTTTTGACTGTGGGATAGCAACCCCCTCCTTCACTTGATGCCCTGTCTTTCTGCTGAAGGTAGACTCTACAAGTTCCTTCTCCCTACTGTCAGGCATTTTATCTAAGGTCCCTCCCTTTGAGTACTGAAAGTCTCACATCCCAGGTCTCTGGTGCATTCTGGAGCGTCTCCCCATATCCTACTTCATGAGGTTGCCTGTTTCCATTCTTTCTGATGACCTTCAGGGCTTCGCTCTTTTTCCCTCACCCAATAACAGATCCACTCACTCCAATCCCAGATCCCAATCCACTCTTTCCCTTCTTCCCTGTTCACTTTCCCTCACAGGTCCCTCCCTTCCGCCCCCCCCCCCTTATGATTGCTTTCCTCTCCCTCCCAAGCCAGGTTGAGGCATCCTCACTTGGGCCCTTTAGCTTGTTGACTTTTTGTGTTCTGTAGACAGCACCTTGGGTTTTCTGTATTTATTCATTTATTTATTTATTTATTTATTTATTTATTTATTTATTTTTGCTAATATCCAATTTTTAGTGAGTACATACCATGCATTTCCTTTGGGTCTGAGTTACCTCACTCATGATATGTTCTAGTTCCATTTATTTGCCTGCAAAACTCAGGATGTCCTTATTTTTAATAGCTGAGTAGTATAAATGAACCACATTTTCTGTATCTATTCTTCTCTGGTGGGATATCTGGGTTGTTTCCAGCTTCTGGCTATCAAAAACAAGGCTGTTATAAATATAGTGGAACACGTGCTCCTGTGGCATGGTGGGACATCTTTTGGGTATATTCCCAAGAGTGGTATATTTGGATCTTCAGGTAGATCTATTTCCAATTTTCTAAGGAACCTCCAGATTGATTTCCAGAGTGGTTGTACCAGTTTTCAATCCCACCAGCAATGGAGGAATTTTCTTCTTCCTCCACATCCTCTCCAACATGTGTTGTCACTTGTGGTTTTGATCTTAGCTGTTCTGTTTTGTGTAAGGAGGAATCTCAGGGTCATTTTGATTAGGACTTTGAATATTTTTTAGGTGCTTCTCAGGCAATCAAGATTCCTCTGGTATGAATTCTCAGTTTAGTTTTGTACCCCAGTTTTTGTTCGGTTGTTTGGTTTTTTGGTGGTTAGTTTCTTGAGGTATATATATATATATATATATATATATATATATATATATTCTGGATATTAGACATCTATTGGATGTGGGTTAAGGAAGATTTTTTTCCCAATCTGTAGATTGCTGATTTGTTTTATTGACTATGTCTTTTGCCTTACAGAAGCTTTCGAGTTTTATGAGGTCCCATTTATTAATTCTTGTTCTTAGAGCATGAGCCAGTGGAGTTATGTTTAGGAAATTTCCCCCTGTGCCAATGAGTTCAAGACTCTTTCCCACTTTCTCTTCTATTAGATTCAGTGCATCTGGTTTTATGTTGAGGTCCTTGATCCTCTTAGACTTCAGCTTTATGTAAGGTGACAAATACGGGTCTATTTTCACCTTTCTACACACAGACAGCCAGTTAGACCAGCATTATTTATTGAAGATGCTTTCTTATTTCAATTTTCTTAAATGAAAGATGTGTCCCAATAAGCATCAATCAAGACTAATTGTGAGATTGCAATTTCTTAGAAAAGGAAATCAAAGAGACAAAATATCTTTAATGATTCATTTACAATCAGAATTCAATGAAGACTACCCTTAGCTAATAATGATAGATGGCCAAATTAAATATCATTAGGTTAAGGTTTGAAAGTGCTCAATTGACAAATAACACTTTTAAAATTATTTCTGCTCATAGAAAAACCAACAATTAGCAGGATTCCATACCCACATCCTGTGCTCTTTATTTCCTAAATAAACCATTCATGAAGACTAAGCAGTATTTCATTTCATGCCTATAAAACAGTTTCTGGAAGAATCCACATCTGGCCCAGAGACAAGTTGCACACAGACTGATGACCTACATTCTTTGAATCTGGCCTTGTCCCTTGGTCCTGAGTCACCTTGTGGGAGCCCGAGAATGTCCTGTGTTCCTGAGAATGACTGCTTAGCCCCAAGGATAACCAGCTTGAAACCCTGTCCCACCAATCCCTTCCCAGTAAGGTCTTTCTGGGGTATAGCTGGCAAAGGTGAGCTTCACACTGCCTTCTGACATCTATTGTCTTCCTATGTCTTTCCCCTTCAATATCTAGGAGCCTTGCAGGAAACAAGAACATCCAGCTTTCCTTGGGATGCCTGTGGGGGCCCGAACAACAAGTTTGGAATATTGCCCCACCAATACCTTGACAGTGGGGTCAACCTGAGGCACAGCCAGCAGAGTCAGTTCCCCTAAGCTCCGTTGTTGGGGACATATCTCCTCGTGTCTTACAAAAAGGTCTTACTGTCATAAGGATCATCAATCCAACACCAGGAAAATTATAGATACATAAAGGACAGCACCAAATGACAATGTACAAGAGCCAGACCAAGATGGCACCACCAGAGACCAGTAATTCTGCCACAGCAAGCACTGGATATCCTAATGAAACTGAAGGACAAGAAGAAGATCTTAAATCCAATCTTGTAAATATTATAGAAGCTTTAAAGAAATATAGGAAAATACACTAAAAGAGGTATATTAAAAGAGGAAGCAAGCCGGGCGTGGTGGCACACGCCTTTAATCCCAGCACTCGGGAGGCAGAGGCAGGCAGATTTCTGAGTTCGAGGCCAGCCTGGTCTACAAAGTGAGTTCCAGGACAGCCAGGGCTATACAGAGAAACCCTGTCTTGAAAAACCAAAAAAAAAAAAAAAAAAAAAAAGAGGAAGCAAACAAATATAAAGAAGATTCCAAGCTCAAAGAACCAACATATTCAGCAAAATCCTGAAAGAAAAATTTCCCAAAGAAAGAGATTTCTATAAATGTACAAGAGGCTTAGAGAACACAAGAAGTGAACCAGAAAAGAAAATTCTCCCACCACACAATAATCAAAACACTAAATCTACAGAACAAAGACAGAACATTAAAAAATGCAAGAGAAAAAGGCCAAGTCACGTATAAAGGCTGACCTATCAGAATTCTCTCCAACTTCTCAAGAGAGACTCAAACTTAGAAGAGCCTGGATAGATGATTTGCAGAACTTAAGACACCACAGATGTCAGCCAAGGCTACTATACCCAGCATGACATCAAATCCACATAGATGGAGAAACCAAGATATTCCACTAACCCAGCCCCACAGAGGGTATTAGAAGGAAAACTTTAACACAGTGAGGCTAATTATACTAAAAAAATGCAAGAAATAAATAATTTCACACCATTAAAATCAATAAAAGAAACACACACTCAAACACCACCATAACCAACATCAAAATAACAGGGACTAACAATCTTTGATCATTAATATCTCTCAACATAAATGAGCTCTATTCCACAATTAAATTCATAAGGTAACAAAATGGATGCATGAACATAATTCATCATTCCGGTATATGCAAGAAATGCATCTCAGAAAAAAAAAAAAGAAAAGAAAAGAAAAGAAGAAAATAAAAAGGAAGAAAAGGTAGACATGACCTTTGAGTAAAGGGCTGGAAAAAGCTTTTCTGTAGGCTTAGACTTATCAACACCTCTTTTATTTAGACTTCTTAAATACTTCAAGTTTCCTTCCACCTACCAACCAGAGGTAGGGAAGAAAGAATGTTAAAAAGAAAAGGGCATTGTGCATCTGTTTAGAAATAGTTCCTTGGGGGTGATTCTACACCATAATCATCCAGAATTAGCCAGAATACCACTAGGAGTTCTTTCATGCATTTCCCTCTATGCGTTGAAGACCAATGAAGACCAGCATGGACAAGCAAATACCAGTGAAGATATGCAAAGAGCAGTAAAGAAGCAAAAGTTGCATGGTTTAGCAATGCAGGAATAACCTCTCACTATTTATGGGGTTCCATTTAAACTCTGTTCAAAACATCATGTACCGTATCACATGTCTGTTTTTCAGCAAAATATTGTTGAGTCCTGAATGGCCATGGAAGGGATGGTGTGACATGATTCCATCCCTGTATCAAAGCCATCAGGGTGTGGGCCCCCATGACCATGGATAGTGTCTATAGGCATGGAGATTATTTGTATAATAAAAGAAATAATATGCTTTATGTTTCCTCTTTGGGAAATGTTCTCCCTGCCAAAGTTATTGGGAATGTCCTCCCTTCCAAGGTTAATGACTCCTTTAGAAGTAGAATCAGGGTATGTCTGGTTGTTCCTCAGAAAGGTGGTGAATGTTGTGATCTTCAGGCTGTGAGAAAGAACTCTGAATAAATGATTTCAGGAAAATATAAACAAGAGTTCTCAACTATGCAAAATATAAGGATGCAATATGAATTATTTGCAGGACTTCATGGACCTAAAAGAACAAATGCAGCTGTACTAATGAGCCAAAATGTCAGAAAGACAGAAAGGTAAGGAGATTTCTGAGTTTAAGGTCAGCTTAGTTCAGAGCCCATCAATGGGCAGAAACTGTATCACACTTTTCCTTACTCAGCCATTCTGAAACTGGCAAACAGAGACCTCCTAGAGCTGATAAACATCTTTATCAAAGATGCTAGGTACAAAATTAACTCCAAGAAATTAGTAGCCCTCATTTATACAAATAATAAACAGGCTGAAAGAAGTAGGGTGACAATATCACTTACAATATCCACAGATAACATAAAATATCTTGGTGTAACTCTAGTCAAGTAAGGGAAAGATCTGTATGACAAGTCTCTGAAAAAGGAAAGTGAGGAAGATATGAGAAGATGGAAAGATGTCCCATGCTCATGGATTGGTAAGGTTAGCATAGTGAAAATGGTCATCTGACCAAAAGCAATCTACAGACTCAATGACATTTCCATCAAAATTCCAACACAATTCTTTCATGATCTAAAAAGAATCATCCTCATCTTCATATGGAACAACAAAAATCTAACACAACCTTGAACATTAAAAGAAATTCTGATGGTATCAACATTCTTGAATTTAATCTGTACTATAGAACAATAGAAATAAAAACTGGTATAGGCATAGAAACATACAGATTGAAGAATAGAATAGAATTGAAGATCCAAAAATAAAACTGCCCACCTACTGACACTTGATTTTTTTAAAAAGGCCAAATCTGTACAATGAAAAAGGAAGAACATCTTCAAATATAGTGCTGGTTTAACTGGATGTCTGCCTGTAGAAGAATGCAAATGGATTCATATTTATCACTCTACAAAAAACCCAAGTTCAACTGGATCAAAGACCTCAACATAAATTCAGATTACTGACTCTAATAGAACAGGACCTGAGTTATAACCTTGAACTCCTCAGTACAGGAGACAAGTTCCTGAACACACCAATAGTTCCGGAACTAAGATCAACAATTAATACATGAGGCCTCGTGAACCTGAGAAGTTCTGTAAGGTAAAGATCATTGCTAATAGGAATAAATGACAGCCTACAGATTGGGGGAAAAATCTTCACCAACCCTACATCTGACAGAGGGTTATTATCCAAAATACATAAAGAAATCAAGAACTTAGACTCCATCAAACCAAATTACCCAGTTAAAAATGACATACAAACCAATGCAAATTTAAATGACCCAGAGATTCTACCTTATACCCATGAGAATGGCTAAGATAAAAACCTCAAGGGATAGTACATGCTGGCAAGAATGAGGAGCCAGGGTAACACTCCTCCATCGCTGATGGTAGTTCAAACTTGTACAACCACTTTGAAAATCAATTTGGCATTTTCTCAGAATATTTGAAATAGTTGTACCTCAAGAGTCACTCCAGAGTTTATACCCAAAAATGATCCAGCATCCTACAAGGACACTTGCTTAAGTATGTTCATAACGGCTTTATTTGTAATACCTAGAAACAACCTATATTCCCCTCGACTGGAAAATAGATAAAAAATAAAATATTTGTTCATTTACACAATGGACTACTATTCACTATTTAAAACAAGGTCATTGTGAATTTTGCAGGCAAATGAATAGAACAATAAAATATTATGCTGAGTGAGGTACCTCAGACCCAACAGGATATGCATGGTATATACTCACTTATAAGGGGATATTAGTCATAAAATACAGAATTGTTATGCTTCAATCCACAGACCCCTGGAAGCTAAATAACAAAGAGGTCTCAAGGTAGGATGTTTGAATCTATCATTGAAGAAAAAAAACCAAATGGATAATGAAGGTAAATGTATGGAGGAAACTGGGAGGGAGAGGGGTTGGGAATGGGACCCTATTAGGGGAAAGGAGGATCCGTTATAGGGAGAGCAGGATAGGTAGAATTGGAATTGTCCATGGGTGAAGCACTCTCTAGAATGTGACAAAGACCTTGGATGGGGTGAGGACATAGAGTATCTATGGCAACTCTAGCTGAGACTCCTATCAGTAAGGGATATGGAACCTGAAGTGGCCACTTCCAGTAGCCAGGTAGGACTTCCAGTGAAGGCATAAGGACAGAAACTCACCCAAAAAAATCTTCAATCAACAATATGTCCTGTCTACAGGATGTAGACAATAGAACAGAGATGAGGAGAATGTCCAACCAATGAAGGCCTGAACCAATCCCTGGCACTATTAATGATACTCTTTCAATGCTTACAGACAGGAGGTTAGAATAGCTTTCCTCTGAGTAGCTCCATTTAGCAGCAAATGGAAACAGATGTAGAGACCCACAACCAAACATTATATGGATCTTTTGAAGTGATGTGGAAGAGTTATGGGAAGGACTGAAGCACTCAAAGAGGACAGGGTTTCCACAAGAAGGCCAACAGAGACAACATCAACCATTTAGAGCTCCTAAAGACTGAACCACCAACCATGGATCAGGCATGGGCTGGACCTAAGATTCCTGTACATATGAAGCAGATGTGCAGCTTGGTCTTTACACAGTATCCCCAACAACGGGCTATGGATCCAGTTCTGCTAATTGGGCTGCCTTGTCTGGCCTCAGTGTGAGAAGATACACTCAGTCCTGAAGGGACTTTACAAGCCAGGGCCTTGTGTGTGTGGTTGCTGAGCTAAAGTTGGTGATAACCAGAGGCAGCGGGTGGGATAGGATGGGGATTCCATTTCTCAAAGGAGGATGGAGGGAGAAAATAGGGAATAATCTGCATGAGAAGGTAATGGGAAGTGGAGGATGCCCGGCAGTAGGAAGAGGGAATTTATAAAGCCCACTTCCAGGATATCAAGTGAGGGATGGGGTTGCCATCCTACAGTCAAAACTCTCACCCATAATTGTTCCTGTCTGAAAGAACTGCAGGGATGAAAATGGAGAGGAGGCTGAGGAAAAGAAGGTTCAGCTACGGGCCCAAAGTGGTATCCAGCTCAAGGGAAGGTCCCAAGGACTGACACTATTAGTGAGGCTATAGGGCACTCACAAAAAGGGACCTAGCATGATGGCCTGGGTGTCAACCAGCAGCTGAAATAATCAGATGCAGATATTTGCACCCAACCAATGGAGAGAAGCAGTAGACCCCTATTGTTGAATTAGGGGAAAGCTGGAAGAAGCTGAGGAGGAGGGCAACCCTATAGAGGACCAGCAGTCTCAATTAACCTGGACCCCTGAGATCTCTCAGATACTGGAACACCAACCAGGCAGCATACACCAGCTGAAATGAAGCCCCCACCATACATATAGTAGAGGACTTCCAGGTCTGCATTCATTCAGAGATGATGAACTTAAGCCTCAAGAGACTAGAGGTCCCAGTGAGTTTAGAGGTCAAGTGTGGGGCGGATAGGGACATCCACATGGAGACAGGGGTTTGGGGAGGAGGTATGGGTATGTGGAGCAGTCAAAGGGTTGACAGGGGGAGAGGGTAATAAAATATGGAGTGTAAAAAATTAATTAATAAAAAATAAAATATATATAAAAATAATTCACATCTAGTGTAATATAAATAATGAAATTAGTGAATGTTTATCAAATATATTTTATGCTAGTTTACATTGCACTATAGACATTGTCCAATTTAATTCTGATATTCAAAAAGTGAATTGATATTCCATTGAGTCCTGTTTACTCAAAAAAGGGAACACTTTATAAAGGGACTGACTTTTCCAGGGTCACAAAGTTAACACTACAAGTTTTAATTTCAACACCGTACCCCATATTTGATATGTCGCAGAAAATTCTGTCTCCTAGGTTTATTAGGATTTTCAGATCTTTGAATAAAATCAAATCAGTCCTCAGTGAAGTATTTACACTAAGTTTCTTAGCTTTTTAGTGATTAGTCACTCTTGAAGTTAGAAAGTACATAAAGGAATGATTAGTACCCAAAAAAAGCAGAGGGGAGGAGGGTCTTGAATTTGCCTCTAGCCTGGAGTATGTGTCTATTTCAGTGTGTCAGCCTGAGCTATGCAATGAGGCTGTTTCAAAATGAACAAAAGCAAAAGAAAAGAACAAGTGAGAAAATGTAAAAGGGATATTTGACCAAATGAATGCATAAATCACTTACTTCTCACAAATCCAAACATCTGGTTAATTTCACTTTTTACACAGACCGTTATACCTGAAAGTTTTACAAAGAGAAAGTTCATGTTATGATTTCCAAATATTAGAATAACTTCAAACATAAGCAGCTAAGTTTTATTAATTTATTTCAAAATGAATGTTTTTGCTTTTGTACTGTTTGTAGCCTTACTACAGGAGGCCACTTACTGCTTTTATATTGACTGTGTCATAATTCCCAGGGGAGCCTGGCTTTCTTATTTCCCTGGAAATCATGTGAATAGAAGTACAGATTGGATTTGTTCGTAGCTGGGACCTTGAGGTCCATTACTTTCATTAAGAGTTCACTAAGAATTATGCTTTTCTTTCATAGTTTTACACACATATATGTAAAGTTTTGTCTAGTGCTATCTAGTTAGAATGAATATCTTCAGAACAAAGTGTGCTTTTTATTAATGTCTGCATCTCATAAATAGTTTCTCCATTCTCAGTATTTTGTGGATGCCACAGATTTTATTTATTTTTCCTATGGGAAAGCTATAAGAAATTAATTTCCACTCACAGATTTCTGCTTCCAGAAACGGTAAGGATGGTGGTTGGATTGTTACAACCATTCCATTACTTACAAAAACTAATCATTTTGCTGTCTTAGAACTATGGTGAAAAGCGCCTTTCAAATTAACTCCTTTATAGGCCCAGGTTATAGATACTGATTTATAGTATTTGCCAAGGGTGGCTGGATTTGACTCCACAGAAAGCACACAAAATGGCAGGTACAAATGTGTGCATCTGTAGCATTGACAGTCCTATGGTGAAGTGACAAATAGAGAGACAGGAGAATAAGCCTGGAAGCTCCAATAAGCAGCTGCAACATGATAAGACAGATACTGAGATACTGACTCAGCTCAGCAACAACATAGAGAGACGACTAACTTCCTAATAAGTGCTCTCCGATTTTCACATACACATTATGGCATATATGATTACACTTGTGCTCTCTCTCTCTCTCTCTCTCTCTCTCTCTCTCTCTCTCTCTCTCTCTCTCTCACACACACACACACACACACACAAACACATGCACTTGAGTGCACACACATAATTACACAAAGAAAATAATTATTCACATATTTATTTGCAAGGAACCTAAAACACCCTGAAGTAATATGTCAGTATGAAAACTGCTTCCAATATAGTAAAAAAATAAATATGAATCTAAATTTTAAAGAGATGCTTTGAATGAAGCACAAGAAAATCTAAGTCAATTTAACTTATTTGAAGACAAATAGCAAGCAATCATTGCAAAGACTATTTTTCAGATTCAGGCACTTAAGAAAACAAACGTGAAAGTACTTTTTTTAGTAGTTTTTCTCAGTACTGGTAAAAAGATGTATAGGACCATCATGAATTCTTCTCAGACATTAATTTTCAGATTGTCTTTACATGGATGAAAGATATAGAGTGTGACTGACTGATATAGCACATTATTCAGAAAGAGAGACAGAAAAGCCAACAGACCTCAGCCTTGATGGTAAGGCTGGCTCTGGATTCCAGTGTTCCTCAGTGTGTCACCCTTCCAGCTGCCCTTAACGTCCATTTTCACTTATGACTCACAACTACTGGGAATATTCGTCACAGCTCAGGAAGTGCTTCTTGAAATAAGATAAAAGAATACAGTCTGATAGGAAATGTCTTTGAAGCTTGCATATTTACCTAGATTACATTCATATATACTCTAAGTAGTTTTTGCAAAGAAATTCTGAGATCTTCCATTAAAATATGTTTGGAAAGAACAAAGGCAGATGCAGTCAAAAATAAAAGTATGGGGTGCAAAAATAGATGCTAAAACTTTATAAGTATAAAAGATTCAAAATAATTTAATGCAAAATATATAATTCCTTTAGAGTTGGCCTTAATAAAAAAAATTTGTTAATGACTAATTCATCAGTAAGGTCTATCTTAAACACAAAGCACAAATTTAACCATGTTTCCCTTCTATATCTGTGCTACTAATTATTAAATTTCTACTTGGGAATTATATCAAAAGTGAAACTCATTTAATTTTTATTTTCCCTTATTTGTAAGCAAGTTCATGTTTAATCAAGCTGTAAACAAAATAAAATGTGCAAAGGAAAGACTAACAAGCTCTCTAATCTGCATCATTCTTTCTACAATGGCTCTTTTGATGAAAACAAACAAACAAACAAACAAACAAACAAAAACACCTTACTGTAGTGTATTTCTCTGTTCTTCCTAGAACCTAGATAAAGACATATGAAGGCTACAAAAAATGTCTTGGCTTAACTTTTGCTGTTTTCTTTAAATGGGCACATTGGAGGGGCTTTTAAACATGGTTGAACACTTCCTTTATCTATACACCAAGGAGACTCTCTTTTTGGGAATGGACTCTCACAGAAATGTTCCATTATATAAGGAAGAGAATCATTTGGACTAAATATCATTTGGACTAAATATAGACACACAGAATTCACATCAGTAGATTTGATAAATGGCTGAAAATATCTGTAAAAGGTATTTGTACTGAAAATATGTAGAAATTTTTATTGATCATATTTCATATACAATACTTCTGATGAGTTTTTAAAAGCAAAATATTTAGTATTTCATTCAGAAAGTTAGGGGAAATATTTTCCACTTGGTTGATCAATGAGGAAATGCTGCAAATTTGTCTCTGTGTCTATATGCTTAAATGTTAAACAGGAGTGAATATGGATATCTATATACCTATATAATTTTTTCGCATATATATAGGTTTTTTTGGTAGAGATTACGCATTTCTCATCAATGGGGTAACTTTATTTTGAAGATTTAGTTTGGCTCCCTTTTTTTGTGATTCTAATCCACAGATAACTTTTGTGGATGGCTCTGTGCACCTTGTATTTTTATGTTAATTCTGTTCAACTGGGAAAGGTTGTCTGGAATGAGGAATGAGTCACATACTCAGGTGGCTTCTCGTGAACCAAGTCCCTAATGAAGAAAGGAGCCAATCACTGGGCAAGTAGGTGAGACTTCCGGGTTGGATGGAGGAAGAGAGAAAGCTGGAGAGGGTTAGGTTCCTTAGGAACTGGGACAGAGTATGGGTAAGATGTAGCTGCTAGAGTATCCTGCTATCATGGCAGATCTGCAAGGATTTGCCACCTGAGGAACTGGATTTTAATAAGGCTTACAAGATTAGGTTTTAGCTGTTGCGCCCAGAGATTGAGTTACCATTGTTTCTGAACTAAATTTGTGTTGTGTTTTCCTTCACTCGGAGGTTCATCTGGCTTCAAGGGAGAAAGGTACAGCAGCAAAGCATGGGTTTGCCAGATGCTCACCACAAAGGCAGTGGGTATTGGAAGCATGGGGCTGGCATAGTAGCGACCCACTAGTAGGTACTTAGTGAGCTGTGTGGAGATGGTTCAGAAGCTCTGGGCCAGAGAATCTCCACAAAATAAAATAGGTTGGCCATTGCCTGCCAGGGCATGAGCAGCAAGGGAGCCAGGGCAGAGAGTTGTCAGCACAAGTGTGAGAATGTGCCGGTTCTTTTTAAATATTTCCCATAACAGATAATCAGTGACATTGTTCCCTGTGAAGCATAACATCACAGAACATCACAGAAGCATGAAAGAACATTGTTGTTCACTAATTTTTAGGTGACCATAAAGGAAAAAGACTTAAAAGGTTGGACTAAATATATGCTTCTAAGACAAGCACATATTAACTTGCTTTCCAGACTGGCCCTCCACTTCCAACATATATAAACGTCTGTCTAAATAGTCCATCTTCATACCAAGCCTTAATAGTATGAGCCTGAATAGGAACTTCATATATGAACTACAGATGGTTGCATGTGTTTTATCCCAACTATTCTATTATAGATGCTGAATAAAGAACCTGGGCCATGGCAATTCTCAATGTCAGAGAGCACTAATATAGTTCAACAAATCACTAATAAAATAACAAATGCAAGAGGATACATTTTTATTTTATTGATAAGTATCATTAACAATTAAACAGGGTAACAGTAACAATAAAGCACAAAATATGATTAGAAATAAGAGGCAATCAAGGTAACTAAGGAAATAAATTTTGCAAACATAATACAAATATATGTTTCCAGGCAAAATATGTATTTTCTTACAAGGTAACCTCTTAAAGTATCTTTATAAGTTTTAAGAAGGGTAGGAAAAAGATACTTGAAAGATAAATTTTGGAAAACATGAATATCTCATTTAATTCCAAATGCAAGAATAAGCATGTTACTAATAAAAAAATTTCTACATCTTTGAGGTTATATTTTACAAATAAGAAAAGTGACACTAACCCATATAAAAGGACATTTTATCCAATAATATTAGTAATTATGGGAAATATGGCAGACATAACACAAAATCACATCAAAAGCCTTCAAAATATATATCCCATGGTGGGGGGAGAGACAGAGAGAGAGAAAGAGAGAGAGAGAGAGAAAGAAAGAGAGAGAGAGAACAAGTGGCAAGGGGCATAATAACTGATATGAACATATTCAGTGATTTATCTCCAGCTACAATCCAGGTTTATTACACAGTGTAATTTTATGTGCCCAATGTGTGTATAAAAGAGTGAAAGAATTGCAATAAAATGCTAACAAATTTTATATCTAAATGCTTACAACATACTTTCAATTTACTATTTTTATGTATTTGAGAAAATTTTCACAACTTCAAATTTTGTATTTGTAACAAAAAAAAATCTTTATATCTTTGGAAAATTCTTTATCAAAAACATTCATACCAAAACACTTCTTCAATTCTACTCAGTTTTTCTAGGGTCTGAAGCAGGAATGGTTTTAAATTACAGTAGAAAAATCACAAAAAGCATTGGAGAAAAATATGCATGCATTTATTTTTAGCTCACCTGCAGACTCTGACAATACATATAATTATTATTCTATTTTGTATTTTACACACAGCTGAATGGGTTTATTATAATAACTCATTTTAAAGTCTTTATCAATATGACTGTCCCAGCCTTGTTCAGTTTCCAGGCTATTGCCCAGGGGGAAATGGAATGACAAGTTGATATAAGTGTTCTTCTATACTTAGGAATAATCTTATGTCCTTTATGAATATTGCCACCTAAAGTAAATAGACCTGAGGATGGACTAACCTAATTCAATTTCTGAATCTGCAAATGTAAGAATGGCAGTTGCTAAAATGGTGAACAGCCACAGCTTATTTGACTTAGATAAGGGGTAACTTTAATATTAGATAAACTATCAATGCTGGATGTATCTGTGATTATGTGTCTTAAGGACATGAATATTTGATTCTGTAGTCTGAGAAAATAACTCATTGGACTGGTCAATAGAGACAGTCTTTAAAGCTTTAAAAGCCTTAATAGAGCACTAGAAGGAGGAAGGGATATGTGCATGCCATCTTTAAGGGGCTATGTCCACATACCCTCTTTGGGGTGGGAATTGGTGCTTCCTTTCTTTAGGCCTTCACACCCAGGCTCAATTCAAACACCTTTCCTAAGTGCTTAAGTTTTAACTAGAAGGTTATCAGTCTCCTCTGATATCTGTAATTATGTACTTAATTTTTTTTTGCTTATCTGTAAGTCCTAATAACCGCAGACACTTTACACAAGGAGCTTGTTATTCTGAGAAGTCCTGCTTCCCACAGACTTACATTATAACTTTTGTAAATGTGGTATAATATGAATTAATATATCCACACTGTAGCTTCAACCAGCATGAGCAGGAGGCCATTTGGAATGAACACTACCTGTAGTGAACATGGTATGAAAATCTCATGTAATTTGACTTCCCCTTCAGTCTCATTTCCCTTCATTTGAAATATGTCTCCTCTAGACTGTAATATGAATTGCAGTCAGTCCAAAGCCAGGGGTTATTGCCTAAATCCAAAACTGTACATGGTAGGAAACTTTTTTTTTTTTCAGTTGGAGGAGCTATAACAGAAATAACATTTATGTGGTTTTTTTTCTTGATAGTTTTTGGTATTTTTTTCTTACCATATATCTTAGTATAAGTTAACATTTCATTTTTATATTTTAAAATCAAGTCTAATTTTTAAATTTATTCTTTATTTACTAATCTTTTACTTAATGCGCCTCTTTAGAGTTCCTTTTTTCCAAAGTGACACCATCACTATTTTCTATTTGGTTTTCTGAAGCCATTATAATGAAAAACAAGACCAATTGAGGCAGAATATTCAGATGTAATCAGGGTTGATCTGATCAATGAGAAAACTACTGGAAGAGTAATATGTGCTGTGTACCCTTTTGCATGTGGATACTGCAGACAGAGTGATGTCTCTCATTCTGGGATAAGCAGAATGGTAAGACAGGGTATTTTTCTCACTGCACAGAATAATTTACAACTTATGAGTGGGTAACTTACAGAGTTTTCTATTTAATATTTTCAAACAATATTTGGACATAATTAGATAAAACTATATGAAGTGAAAAACACAGTTATTATAGTTGAGTTTTCATTTATTTAATGGCTAATGTCACTTAAAAGTTAACACATACCATATTTGTCTTTCTGGATTTACATTACATCACTCAAGACTTTTTTTTTTTCCTAGTTCCATCCATTTTGCTGAAATTTACATACCTTTTTTTTTAAACAACTGTGTACTACTCCATTGTGTAAATGTAACATATTTGCTTATTTTTCTTCTATTAAGGGATATCTTGGTTAATTCTAGTTTCTGGCATTGATTAATAAATCCAGAATATACATGTTTGTCAGCAGTCCTTTGTCAGGATATAGCATCCTTTAGGCAAGGTCAAGAGTGGTATGGCTGGTTCTTGAGGCAGATTATTTCCCAACTTTCTGAGGAACCACCATACTCACTTACATAGTGGATGTTTGCACTCCCAGCAGCAATGGAAGTGTGTTCCTCTTACTTCTTATTCTCACTAGCATGAGTTATCACTTGAGTTACTGATCTTAGCACTCTGATATGTGTAAAATAGAATCTCAAAGTAGTTTTGCTTGGCATTTCCCCAATGCCCATGGATATTGAACACTTTTAAAATTTCATAGCCATTAGAAATTCATCTATTGAGAATTCTGTGTTTAGTTCCATAACAATTTTTTTTTATGACTGGATCATTTGTTTTTATTTTTTGATATCTAGTTTATATTTGTATATATTGAAAATATATATTTATATATATTGAAAATTAGTCTTCCAGCTGAACTGAAGTTGGCAGAATTCTTTTTCTATTGTGTAGGCTGCCATTTTGTCTAGTTGATGATGCCCTTTGCTTTATGGTGTATGCCTTCATGTGGTTCCGTTTATTATTTGTTTATCTTAGTGCCTATGCTCTTGTTTTCTGTTCAGAAAGTCATCTGTGCCAATGAATTCAAGGCTGTTCTCCACTTTCTTTTCTACGAGGTTCAGTGTATCAGGTTTTATATTGAAGTATTTGAGGTTTGAGTTCATGTACAGTGATAAACATGGATTTCTTTGCATTCATCTTCATGCATATATCTGACCAGAATAACTTTTTGTAGATACTTACTTTTCTTTCTTTCTTTTTTTGCTTTTTGTTTATGTTTTTTGTTTTTGCTGTTTTGTTTTGTTTTGTTTTGTTTTTTCGAACAGGGTTTCTCTGTATAGCCCTGACTGTCCTGGAACTCACTTTGTAGACCAGGATGGCCTCGAACTCAGAAATCCTTCTACCTCTGCCTCCCAAGTGCTGGGATTAAAGGCGTGTGCCACCACGCCCGACATTTACTTTTCTTTCTTAAGTGTATTTCTGGCTTCATTATCAAAAGTCATATTTCTGAATATGCTCTGATTTATGTCTATGTCTTCAGTTCAATTCTATTCATTATTGTGTTTGTTTTTATATCAATACAATACCTATTTTATTACTATATCTCGATATTAAAACTTGAAATTAGAGATTGTGATACGCCTAGCAATTCCTTTATTGTTCAAATTTCTGTACCTATCGAGAGATAGAAGTTGAGAATTGTCATTTCAAGGTCTACTAATAGTTGTGTTAGAATTTTACTGGGGATAGCATTGAATTTCTATATTACTTTTGGTAGGATGGCTACCTTTATCGTTATTTCTACCGATCCATAGCATAAGAGATCTTTCCATATTCTGATATCTTGAATTTCTTTCTTAAAAGACTTGAAATTTTAATTAGGCTAATGGAGATCATTACTCAAAATATAAACTTTTGGACTTCACTGATAACCAAGGACTGAACCTGCTACATGTAAAGACCAATACTTCACACAGTTATTTCTCTCGATTCTTTTTATACTCCTTTATACATTTTTAAAATGGAGGTGAGGTTGAATTATTCAGCTCAAATCTTTGAAGTAACTTTATTACCTAGTACTTCACTTTGAAGTAAAGATTATTAATATTATAGCTCTCGCTTGCCAGAGAGGTAAACAAGATGTACTGACCTATCTGTGGGAATTAAAGAGCTTCTTAAAGCACAACAGGCTGCCCTCATCAGGGACCTGAAGTCTTCATTATTCACTTGTATGATTCTCACTTACCAAAAGGCCCTGACAGGACCCTCAGCAGAGTCGCATCAGACTCTGACTGAGGTGAGGGTTAAATTTTTCATTTCACACTTCACTCAACTCCTTGCTTCAGTAATCCTGAAGAGCCAATAACCCACCTGTTTCTGCATGCATATTAGCACCAATAATTTAAATATATAGTTTGGAGTAATTCTTAAAAGGTATACACACAAAATAATTTTATGACAAACTATTTTGTTAAAAAAGTCACAAAATGAAAACAACAACAACAATAACAAAAATAATTTACCTTAGCTCCTGATTGTCCCGTCCAGCAGGACCGAGTTATTCTGTGGGTTGAGGAGGGCCAAGGCCTGCAAGAGAAGCGGGCAGAGAAAGGGGAGCCAGACCAAGCAAAGAGTTGTCAAGGTCTGTTTAGTGAAGGCTAGGAGCCTTATTATAAGCACACAGTGAGAGAAAATAGGGAGGGGTCGAGGGGGCATAATAAAATACAGAGAAATGTCTGGGCATCTGGGGCGAATGCTGATTACAGGCTTCTCGTAGCTTATCTTGGAATGTCAGCCCCTAACATTCCTGGGTGGCCTTCAAACATTCTGCAGTTTATCTTGGTGTGCCATAAACAGTCCCAGGCACCAAACAGGCATGGAGGAGGAGGTGAAGCTGCCTTCATCTAAGCAGTTCTAGGCGCCAAGTGGAGACATGAAGTAGGGAGTGAAGCTGACAGTCTCAGGCGCCAGGTGGAGGCAATGAAGGAGGGGGTGACATAATTCCCTTCAAAGAGACAGTGGATCTTCAGGGTGAGAGTAGCTGCTCTGTGGGACTTAGTTTCCCACAGTTTGTTCTTTCATACCTGATCTTCTTTCTTCACATTTGGGAGTGTTGTCTTTGTGGACCTTCTCTGTAACTTCATGAAGTATATAATTGTATTTGACTTTACATTTAAAAAATGTTTTCTTATTTACTATATAACACATTTTTCAGTAAAGTTCATTTGATGCCTGGTAAAAAATTAGTGGTTCTGGTGCTATGTGCAGCAACCCTTTTGGTGTCAAAAGACAATTTTTTACAGCGGTCACACAACCGATATTTACCTTAGGATTCATAGCAGTAGGAAAATTACAGCCATACGATAGCAACAAAAATTGTATTGTGGTTGTGAATGATGACAACATTAAGAACTGTAAAATGGTTGAAACATTAGGAAGGGTGAGATCCACTAAATTAGAGAAGGGAGATAAAATACTTTCATCCACAAGTGATATCATGAATAAAAAAATGCATATCTTCCAATCCTTAACACTGAATATTTCAAAATATGGAATTTCCTAACTGATAACAACATTGATAGATTCAGTATAATATAGAAAACAAAGAAAATAAAATAGGTGAAACCCTGTATCTCAGCTGTAGGTCCACAGCTTATCACTCATGAGAAAATGTATTCCTATTTGTTTCAGTACTTATATGTTTTATTTGTTAACTTGGTTATGAGACTGCTATAAATGTAAAGAATGATGAAAATAGCCTAAAGACTAGGGTTAAATTCTATATCCATAATTTGAATGCAAACTTTCATATGAATGGGGTCATTACCATGAAATAACGTTTTTTTCTCATGTTGTATTTTTTTCTTTAGTTTTGGTATAGCCAGGTTTTACTCTGTAGAAATGATTTAGATTTTCCTTGCTAGCACATATATGCATTAAATTGGGGATTGGGAAAGCAATTCAATTTAGAGAATATTTTAGTCCTTAGTAAATAAATAAAACAGTTCAGAAAATAAGACTTTTTATTAAGACTTTTTATCACAAAACAAGGCCGCTATGAACATAGTGGAACACGTGCCCCAGTGACATGGTAGGGCATCTTTTGGGGTATATTACCAAGAGTGCTATAGCTGGGTCTTCAGGTAGATCTATTTCCAATTTTCTGAGGAACCTCCAGATTGATTTCCAGAGGGGTTGTACCAGTTTTCAATCCCACAGCAATGAAGGAGTGTTCCTCTTTCTCCACTGCCTCTTCAACCTGTGTTGTCACCTGAGGTTTTGATCATAGCCATTCTGATTGGTGTAAGGTAGAACCTCAGGTTCATTTTGATTTGCATTTCTCTGATCTCTGAGCACTAAGGACTTTGAACATTTCTTTAGATTCTTCTCAGCCATTTCATATTCCTCTGTTGTGAATTCTTGGTTTATATATACCTTTTTTTTTTTTTTTAAATTGGATTGTTTGGTTTTTTGGTGGCTAGCTTCTTGAGTTATTTGTATATTTTGGGTATTTGCTCTCTATTGGATGTGGGGAGAGTGAAGTTTTTTCCCAATATGGAGGTTGTCAGCTTGTCTTATTGACTATGTTTTTTTGCCTTACAGAAGTGTTCCAGTGTAATGAGGTCCCATTTATAAATTTTGGTTTTAGAGCATGAGGCATTGGTGTTCTATTTAGAAAATTTCCCCCTGTGCCAGTGAGCTCAAGGCTCTTTCCCACTTTTTTATTAGATTCAGTATATCTGTTTTTACGCTGAGGTCCTTGATCCACTTGGACTTCAACTTTGTGCAAGGTGACAAATATGGGTCTATTTTCATTTTTCTACATACAGATAGCCAGTTATACCAGCACCATATATTGAAGATGCTTTCATTTCTTCATTGTAGTTTCTTTGTCAAAAACCAAGTGTCCATAAGTGTGTGGTTTCATTTCTGGGTCTTCAATTCTATTCTATTGATCAATGTGTCTGTCTCTCTACCAATACCATGCAGTTTTTATCACTATTGCTCTATAGTAAAGCTTGAGGTCAGGGATGGTGATTCCCCTAGCTGTTCTTTTATTGTTAGGGATTGTTTTTGCTCTTCTGGGTTCTTTGCTTTTCAAGATGAATTTGAGAATTGCTTTTTCCATGTCTTTGGAAAACTGTGTTGTGATTTTGATAGGAATTGTATTGAATCTATAGATTGCCTTTGGTAGGATGGACATTTTTACTATGTTAATTCTGACAATCCATGAGCATGGGATATCTCTCCATTTTCTGAGATCTTCTTTAATTTCTTTCTTGTGAGACTTGAAGTTATTGTCATATAGGTCTTTCACTTGTTTGGTTGGAATTACCTCCAAGATATTTTATATTATTTGTAGCTATTGTAAAGGGAGTTGTTTCCCTAATTTCTGTATTAGGCCTCTGGAAGACCCAACAAGCAACTGAAAGTGTCAGATGCAGATATTTGTACCCAGCCAATGGATAGAAGTTGCTGACCCTTCTGGTTGAATCAGGAAAAAATTGGAAGATGCTCAGGAGGAGGGTGAGCCTGTAGAAAGACCAGCAGTTGCAATTAACCTGGACCTCCAAGGTCTCACAAACACTGGACCACCAACTAGGCAGCATACACCAACTGATATGATGTCTCCAACATATATACAGTAGAGGAATGCTGGGTCTTGGTTCTGTCAGACAAGTTGCACTTAACTCTCAAGAGACTGGAGTCCCCAGGGAGTTTAGAGGTATGATGGGGTAGGGAGTGGGGACATTCTCATGGAGACAGAGGATAGGGTGGAGGTATAGGATGTGGAACAGTTTCAGGGTATAACGAGGGGGGGATAAATAAAATCTGGAGCATAAAAAAACCAAATAAATAAATAAATAAATAAATAAATAAAGACCTTTTTATATAGAGTTACCTACATATGTCTTTATATAAGACTTAAGACTTTAGGACACACACACACACATACGCACACACTCTGGGAATTTTTGAGACAAGGTTTGGTTTTATAGCCCTTTCTATTATAAAACCTACTCTGTATATCCGGCTGCTCTCAAATTCAGAAATTTGCCTTCCTTTGCTTCTCAAGTGCTGTGACTTAAGGTTTATGCAACAATAACCCCTGCCAAATTTGAAAATTATATGCAAGGTAAGTCAAATTTCTATCTAAATCCCACCTCTCTGCTCTTGAGTTTTTTAAGTCTTTATATCTAAAACTGAATAACCAGTGTTTAGGCTAGAGAAAACATTTCATCAAATAGTTGACCATCAAAGCTAGAATGATATTGGCTGTTGCTGGAACATACTGGGAAAAAAAAAAGTCATTTGTGTACCTAGAAATCACATTTACATTGATACTACTTAGATTAGTCGTATGGATAGTAGAAATTGTAGACTAGAACAAGTATTTCGTCCTATCTGAAGCATGGCTCAGTGTCTAACAGAGCTTATGTACAGAAGAAAAGTTTCTCAGTGGTGAAACCTTGGTCATGATAGGCATAGTGTAGAAGCAGCATGCGGCAGGGGATAGCTACTCCATTAGTCTCAAGCACAGAAACAAAAGAGATTGGATATAGCAGCAAGTTTTACACCATTGGTCATTTCTAGTGTGTAAGCAATCGTGAGGTCATTTCTATCCTGCTACTATATTAATTCCAACTTAGGAACAGAATGAGAGTAATTGTCTCTAAATACTTAAAATGACTTATTATCTATGAATAAAATGCTGGGGTAGATGTTGGCATCTTAGAAATGAATCTCACTCACAATCAACCAGAAATGAAATACAGCCAAAAACATTCTGAGAATGAGCTTCTCCTTTGCCGCAATTTTCACTGACAGAAATGATTTCCTAATTGGTATCTAATGACGCTTTTAAAATTATAGGATTGTCCCTTTTATGAGAAATCTACACTTTATCACAGGATAGAATATAAGACTTTGGTATTTTATTCAAACTGGAAGTAGATTTGTTTTAGGGTTTTTTAAAATATAAACATGTAGATCTAGTAAATTTCAAATCCATAATTAATTTTTACAATAATATTGGAACAACTTTTATCAAAATCGGTTACTATCAATGCAATATAGGTAAACAAAATACAGCTCATGAAGGTGAACTGATTATTCATAAAGATCAATATTTGAAACAGATGATGACAACCTCCTTCTAATGTGTCAGTATAAACATGTTACACATGTAAAGTAATATGTTAGAATAATTGGAACTTATTTCAATGCTTCAGAACTATCATCTGCTTACATTATGAGGCAACATGATGCTTATAAATGTGTGACTTGGTGGTACGTAGAAAAAAACAATATCAAATAATTATATGTGATTTTTTTAACTATTCTAATGGAATTAGAAAATTTGAAAGGGAAATATATGTGTATGTATTCAGGCCAAAAATGTGTATACAGACACACTATAAACTATACTATTTTTTATCATACCAGATAAATATGGGAAGAATGTGAGTATGCAATCAAATAAGCACAATATAAAATTTTAACTGTAGACTGTTTTAGATGTCAGTGGCTGGATTTAATTTAATAATATTAAATTCCTGAAATTAGAAAAAAAATCTACTCTTTATGATTTTGGTAATGATAATCAAACTACCATATTTCAAATTTTATCAGGTAATCTCAATCTAGGCATGGCTTTTCAGCTGTTACAAGAAATCTGGTCTTTACAGGTTCAACAAGAAATTCCAGAGACAAAAAGACCTTCAGAAAGATGTATTATATACTGTGTACTTTAAATATTCAAGGTATTGTACTGTTTAATTGTAATGATACTATTTGTTACAACTTGTTCTTCTGGTAACATTTGTTTGATAATTCTGGCATGTATTATTGGATGGCTGAATGTCAAGGTGAGTGAATTACTTAGTAATTGAACTTCAAAGCTGTGCTGAATATCATTATTACTTCAAAGAAATTGGCATTTCCTAAATCCAACATAAGCTGAATTTTCTGCAATTATAAGTTGTAAATACTACTTGTAAAATGTTAAGCTTACAATTAAACTTAAAGAAAAACTGCTGCAAGTGTATTGGCAATCTAAATCTGGCTAGAATGACATGAAGCACAATAGCCTGTCATCAATCTTCATTAAATGACTTCCAGACTCTTTGTTATTATCTCTATGAGAACTTTTCTCCAAGTTCACAAATCATAAGAGTTCTAGGCAGAATCATGGCATATCCTCATCAGTATATATCAAGTGAATGCTATCATGTCATATTAGGCACGCTCTTTATCAACGTTAACAAAACTAGTGATTGATGAATTCATCAGTTATTAAAGACACACTTCTCTCCTGCTCCATATGACATTTTCATTAGACTAATAAAATGGGTGCTGAATATTTTCCAGTTTCCATTTAAGAGTTAAAATATCACTGTAACGTATACTATAATAACATAGTGGTTTGATTTGATAAATATTTTAGATGGTTTAAGGAATTGTAGCATGTTTATCATTTATGCAGAAAACTTCTGCATATTCAAGTTTAATAAAAGTAAATAAAATATTTGCAGGAAAATAAAGCTTGTAAAGGCCCCTTGAAATTTGCTAAAAAGAGTGTTCTTTTGTTACTACATGTAAAGGATATGAAAGTAAATTACCATTAACATAGTTACTAAACTGTGCTTTACAGTTAAAAAAAAAAAAACATTGTTAGTATAGGTGTAATAACGGCAGTAACAGTTCAGACTTATGTATAAGTTAAAAAATTTATAGAACATTTAGATTTATATCCAGAAACAACTGAGTAAAGCATGGTCTAGAGTGAGACCGAAACACACATACGCACATACACATGCATAAAAACATACAGACACACACACACACACACATACAGACACACACATACATATACACACAAACATACACCTACACAAACTCACACACACACACATACACACACAAAGAGACAGAGAGAGAGAGAGACAGAGAGAGAGAGAGAGAGAGAGAGGGAGAGAGAGAGAGAGGGAGGGAGGGAGGGAGGGAGGGAGAGAGAAAGATTTACGGAAGAGCAAATTAAGAACAACTGGCTAAACAAATCCTAATATTCAGAGACAAAAATGGCTCATCCAGTCACTTTCTTCTAAGCACCTCATGAAATTTTCTCCAAAACTGACAATATACTCAGTCACAAAGCAAGTCTCAATAGATACAAGAATGTTTAAATACCACATCTGCACTTTATCTGAGAACCATAAGTGAAATCTGGCTATCAGTGCCAACAGAAACCACAGAAAGCTTACAAACTCATGGAAACTGAACAGCTCATTACTTACTGAAAACTGCTGGTCAATACAGAAATTAAGAAAGAAAATAATGGGTTTTCTAAGTTTGAACAGGAAGGACATTAGTCAAAATACCCAACAAAGGAGAGATAGAACCTGAAGAGACCTCATCAGTGGATAGACACGATCCCCAGTTGAGGGATGGGGCCACACACTCACCTCAAATATATTAATCCAGAATTCCTCCTGCCAAAAGGAAATACAGAATTGAAGAACGGAGCAGAAACTGAAGGAAAGGCCATCCAGAGACCGCCCCACCTAGGGATCCATCCCATCTGCTGACACCACACCCAGACACTATTCCTGATGCCAAGAAATGCTTGCTGACAGGGGCCTGGAATAGCTGTCCCCTGAGAGGCTCTGCCAGAACCAGACCAATACAGATGCAGATGTACACAGCCAAACATTGGACTGAGTATGGGTACTCCAATGATGAATTAAGGGCAAGGACTGTAGGAGCTGAAAGGGTTTGCAGCCTCATAGGAAGAACAACAGTTTGAACCCACCAGATCCCCCAAAGCTCCCAGGGACTACACCACCAACCAAAGAGTACACATGTGGTACCCATGGCTCCAGCTGGATATGTAGCAGAGGATTGCTTTATCAGGCATCACTGGGAGGGGAGATCTATGGTCCTGTGGAGGCTTGATGGTCCAGGGTATGGGAATGCTAAACTGGTGAGGCAGGAGTGGGTGGGCAGGTAGGGGAGCAGCCTCATAGAGGCAGGAGTAAGGGAGAAGAGGGATAGGGACTTGTGGAGGGGAAATTAGGGAAGGGGATAACATTTAAAATTTACACAAATAATATAACCAATAAAAATTAAATGATAAAACCAACAAGTGAGAAAATTGAACTAAATTCCTACTAATAAAAAAAGAAAATGAAAACACAACATATCCAAATTTATTGGACACAATGAGGGCAGTTTTATGAAGCATGTGCATATATTGCTATCTTCTTAGGTTTATAAAAGAAGGGAGAGATTCCATACTAGGTACTTAAAACCAGATTTGAAAAATATAGAATGAAAGAAGTCACACCCAAAGTAAATAGATTAAAGATATAAACTTATGACCGAAATCAATACAATAAAAACAAACAAACAACAACAACAAACCACCATTAATTCCTTTAGTCACAGTTCTTCCTGAATCCTTGGAGGCCTGGTGCTGCCCAAGACAACCACATGAGATGCCCCATGCAACCATGCACTGCTAGCTGGGTCCCTTAGCAAGCCCTGCAGTTCTGAGGTCAGCCCTTTCCCCTCTGTGCTCCAATTTATAGTCCTATATCTAACTAAAATCCTGGAGGCCTGGAGCCTTCAGGACAGCCAGCTCTTCCTGAATCCTCAGAGTACTGCTACCATCCGGGAACTACCAGGCCTGCCAACACTGAAGACAAAAAGAAGCAAACACAACTAAGAGGAGCAAATGGTAAGAAACAGTCAAATTCAGAGTTGAAATAAAAGAAAGAGAGAGAGAGAGAGAGAGAGAGAGAGAGAGAGAGAGAGAGAGAGAGAGAGAAGGGGGGAGGGAAGAAGATAGAGTCAGGGCCAGCAGAAAGAATGGAAACAGGTAGTTTCCATTATCTTACCTTGAGGTAGGAGGTTGGAGAAGCCTCTAGAATATACCAGAGGCCTGGGAGGTGAGAGACTCTCAGGACTCAAAGGGAGGAACCTTAGATGAAAGCCCTACAGTGGGGAGAGGGAACTTGTAGAGTCCAAATCCAGTAGAAAGACAGGGCATCAGGTGGAGGAATGGTGTTGCCTTCCTACAGTCAAAACCTCTCACCCAGAATTGTTCCTGTCTGAAAGAATTGCAGGGTCAAACACTGAGAAGAGTCTGAGGAAGAGGAGGTCCAGTGACAGGCCAAAATTGAGATCCAGCTCAGGGAGAGGGATTAAGGCCTAACACAATTACTGATGCTATGGTGTGCTTACAAACAGGGGACTTACATGGCTGCCCTCTAAGATGAACAACAAGCAGATGAGTTAGATGCAGATATTTACACACAACCAATTGACAGAAGCTGGTGACTCCTGTGGCTGTATTAGGGAAAAGCTGGAAGAAGCTGAGGCTTGACTCCTGAGGAGGAGGCTGACACTGTAGGAGAAACAGCAGTCTCAACTAACCTGGATTCCCAGGACCTCTCAGACACTGAGCCACCAACCAGGCAGCATACACCAGCTGATATAAGGCCCTCAAGACATATAGAACAGAGGCCTGCCAGGTCTGGACTCAATCAGGGAAGATGCACCTAACCCTTAAGAGACTTGGTGCCCCAGGGAGTGGGGGAGGTCTAGTAGGGTGGGGTGGGGAGGATATCTTCTTGGAGACTGGAGGGTAGGGGGGTTGGGAGAAGAACCAGAAAGGGGATAAAGTCTAAATTCAAATGAAAGAAAGAAAGAAAGAGAGAGAGAGAGAGAGAGAGAGAGAGAGAGAGAGAGAGAGAGAGAGAGAGAGAGAGAGAGAGAGAGGAAGAAAGGAAGGAAGGATAAAAAATAAAAAGAAACAAACAGCACAAGGGAGAGGAAGCACTTATCCTTGCAAAAACTTGAAGTGCCAGGGTATGGGTTATGTAGGGGAACAGTCTTGCAGAGAGCAAGGGAAGGGAGAAATGGGGAAGGAACATGGGGGCGGGGGGGCTAGGCAGTGACAGTGAGTGTAATATAAAGTGAGTAAATAAAAATAAAATAAAATTTACAAAAAGATATGGAAATAAGAGCTGGTTCTTTGAGAAAATTAACAAAATAAAAGGCAGTGAGACAATATCCAAATTAACAAAATCAAAATTAAAAAAGGGGAACAAAACAACAGGCACTGTGAAAATCTAAAAAATCCATAGTTCTTACTTCAAAAGCCTATACTCCACAAAATTGGAAAATCAAAAATAAATCGGAGAATTTCAGGATACATTCCACTTGCCAAAGTCAAATCAAAATCAAACATACAATCTAAATAGTCCTATAACACTCAAGGAAATAGAAACAGTCATTGATGCTCCCTCCCACCCCCAAAAAGGCCCAGGATCAGATGGTTTTATTTCAGAATTCTACCAGACAATCAAAGAAGAGATAATTCTTTAAGCTATTCCACATAATAGAAACAGAGGTACACTGCCAAACTCATTCTCTAAGGCTACAGTCACCCTTATACCTAAACCACACAAAGACTTAACAAAGGAAGAGAATTTCAGACCAACTTCCCTTATGAAGATTGATACAAATATGCTCAATAAAATATTCACAAACTGAATCCAAGAACACATCAAAAGCATCATTCATCAGGATTCAAGTAGAATGAATTCTAGGGATGCAGGGATGGTTCAATATATAAAAAGCTGTTAGAGTAAAATTCACCTTTATACAAAACATTAAAAAAACAAAACAAAACAACAGCAAAAAAAAAAGATAATCTCATTAGATGCTGAAATTTTTTTAAACAAAATCTAAGACCCCTTCTTTTAAAAAGTATTAGTGAGATAAGGGATACAAGGCATATACATTAAAGCCAATATACAGCAAATCAATATGCAACATCAAATTGAATGAAGAGAATCTTAAGGCAATTCCAATAAAACCATGCACAAGAAATGACTTTCCACACTCTCCTTATCTCTTCAATATAGTACTTGAAGTTCTACCTAGAGCAATAATACGAAAACAAACAAACAAACAAACAAACAAACAAACAAAAAACCCCAGAGATCAATAGGATACAAATTGGGAAAGAAGTCAAGGTATGACTGTTAGCAGATATTATAGTATACATGTTATCCTAAAAACTCAACCACAGTAGTCCTCCAACTGATAAACTCCCTCAGAAAAAAATGTTTTTAGAAAAAACTTAACTCAAAAAATTAGTACCTCCTCATTATTCAAACAAAACAAATGGGCTAAGAAAGAAATCAAGGAAACAACACCCTTCAAAAATAGCTACAAATAACATAAAGTACATTAGTGTAGCTGTAACTAAGCGAGTGAAAAACCTGTATAACAATAACTTCAAGTCTTTGAAGAAGAAATTGAAAAAAATATCATTAATATAGTTAAAATAGCCATTTTATCAAAAATAATCTATATATTCAATCGAATTATAATATAACATAATTCTATACTGATCATGAAAGAGCAATTCTCATCCCCATAGCCAAAAACAAAACAAATCAAATAACTCAGGATAAGATGAACTATCCTATAAAATAGGGAGAGAGGGCCAGGAGAATGAATGGAAATTGGTGGAGGATAGGGGAAGGGAGGGCAATCTCTAGGGCGTTCCAGAAACTTGGAATTTTCTTAAGAAGATGATAATTCATCTACCTCAATATCCAGCTATACCAATCTTGAGCATGTTAACAAAATGATGCTTCTTATACCACATGAGAAATTTTCTCAGCCATGTTCTTCACGCCACTGCTCTATTCATATTAGAGAGAATTTAGAAACCCTCTGAATGTTCCTCAGCAAATGAATGGATATAAAATAAGGTTTGTTTATGCAATTTGAAGGCAAATGGATGGAACTAGAAAATATCCTGAGTAAGTTAACCCAGACAGGAAAGAATATACATAGTATGTACTCACTGATAAGTTGATATTAGGTCAGAATACCCTAATAAACACGATACAACTCACAGACCATATGAAGCTTAAGAAGGAAGACCAAAGTATGGATGTTACAATTTTATTTAGAAGAGAGAAAAAAATAATCATAGAAGGGAGAGAGGATGGGGAGGAAAAATGGGGAGCACAATGAGGTATGGAAAGAGACAGAGGAGAAGTCTAGAGGGTCAGGAAAATGAATAAAAATATGTGCAGTGAGGGAGGGGAACTGGGTATAGCCACTAGGAAGTCCTGAATGCCAAGGAATTGAGAGGTTCCAGGACCCAGTGGAGATGATATTAGCTTAAATACCTAATAAACTGGTGATAGAACCCTAAAGACTACCTCCAGTAGGTAGGCACAACCCCAGTTGAGGGAATTTTTAACCCAGAACTGTTCTTTTTTCTTCTAAAGGAAACACGGGGACCAAAAAAATGGAGCAGAAACTGAAGGAAAGACCATACTGAGATCACCCACCTAGGGATCAGTCCCATATACAGACACCAAACCCAGACACTATTTTGGATGCCAAGAAGTGCTTGCTGACAGGAGCCTGGCATAGCTGTCCCCAAGAGACTCTGCCAGCACCTGACTGATACAGATTCAGATACAGCCAAATATAGGACTCAGCCCTGGAACCCTGGTGGAAAAGTTGGGGGAGGGAATGAAGGAACTGAAGGGGATTGGAACCCCATAGGAAGAACAACAATATCAACTAACTGGACCCCCAAGATCCTAGGGACTAAACCACCAACCAGAGTTTAAATGGAGGGTTCCATGGCTCCAGCTACATATGTAGCAGAGGATTGCCTAATTTGGCATCAATAGGAACATAGGCCCTTGACCCTATTGAGGCTTGATGCCCCAGTGTAGGAGGATGCTAGAGAGGTGAGATTGGAGTGGATGGGTGGGTGGAGTAGCACTATCATAGAGGCAAGAGCGAGGGGGTGATGGGATGGGGAACTTACAGAGGGGAGACTGAGATGGAGGCAACATTTGAACTATAAATAAAATAACCAATAAAAACAAAGAATTTCTAAGCCTTTAATAAGGAAATCATAACATGTACAGATATATGAATGGACTAGAAAATATGAATAATCCCAGGTGAGGGAACCCAGATGCAGAAAGACAAATATTATATGTATTTACATATACATATACATATACATACATATATTATGTTAAATAAATGTTTTACATAAAAAATAGCTGTATTACATAGGAAAAGAAGAGGTTAAGTATAGAATAAGGGACTAAGGGTAGATACTTCTCTTTAGAAAAGTGAAATAGAAAGTAAGTGTTGCCTGTACCCTGGACAGCTCTCCCTTGGACCATACCTGCTCTTGGAGGTTGGGGGGCAAGTTGGTGCAGAGTCAAGAAGACAGACTCTGGGGAGCAGATGGGAAAAGCTGCAGAAAGCTCATCTGAGCACTGCTGCAAGCTCCTTTAATACCCTCAACCCACACCTCCATT
Source organism: Mus caroli (assembly GCF_978045245.1). NCBI lineage: Eukaryota > Metazoa > Chordata > Mammalia > Rodentia > Muridae > Mus > Mus caroli. The sequence continues at coordinate 94,660,447 of NW_028227269.1, forward strand.
GGTCCCATGAATGTATTTACTCTAAACAGCAGTTTAGAGTAAATGGCTGGCATTATTTGCACCAGCAATCCTTGTTCTTCCAGGCAGTTCTCAATTAGGTCCTCCTGAAGGAAGGCTGGTGTCACAGGCAGTTCTCAATTAGATCCTCCTGCAGGAGATGCTCTTGCAGATGAATAGCCCCCAGTGTTTACATAGAGTCAGCCTTGTTGTTCCTCCTACAAATAAGAAAAGGCCATCCAGAGATTGCCCCTCTTGGGGAGCCATCCCATATACAGTCACCAAACCCAAACACTATTGTGGATGCCAAGAAGTGCTTGCTGACAGAAGCCTGTTATAGCTGCCTCCTGAGAGACTCTACCAGAGCCTGACAAATACAGAGGCAGATGCTTGCAGCCAACCATTGTACTGAGCACCGGGACCCCAATGGAAGAGTTAGAGAAAGGACTGAAGGTTCTGAAAGGGTTTGCAATCCCATTGGAAGAACAACAATATCAACTAACCAGAACTCCTCAGAGCTTCCAGCGACTAAAGCACCAACCAAAGATACACATGGAGGGACCTATGGCCCCAGTTGCATATATGGCATTATCTGGCATCATTGTGAGCAGATGCCATTATCCTGTGAAATCTTGATTTCCCAGTGTAGGAGAATGCCAGGGTGGTGAGGTGGGAGTGGGAGGATAGTTGGGGGAGCACCCTCATAGAAGCAGGGGAAGGGGGTATGGGATAGGGTACCCTGGAAGGGAAACCAGGAAAGGGGATAACACTTAAAATGTCAATACATAAAATATCCAATTTTTAAAAAGCTGTAAAACTGTGAAAAAATAGAAAATAGAATTGGTTTCTTTGGTGAACATATTTACTCAGAAAGCTATCAAATCAGAAATATGGACACAAATCCAGTTACAAAATCCTTTGATCTACATGGTATCTGGTCAACATATCCCTGGAACTGAGGTCAGGACTAAATACTAATGTTTAAAACCATCAAGCCAAAAAGAACCACTTAAAGGTATAGGAATAAAATTACTCCTAATTGATTGTGCTGCACTCTTAGATCTGTGTCCTGTTTAGCCATCATCATAGAATCTTTCTCCCTCTGCATATGGGCACAAATACAGAGACCCATATCAAACGTTCGGAATATTAAGGCCTAAATTTACACAACCCTCAAATTCATCACCTTATGGCTCAAGGAACCTGGAGAAAGGAGGCAGAAAAAGTGGGGGCTAGGGACCAGCATGGATATGCTCTTTGCTTGGTGGCTTAATCTCTAGTACCTCTGAGGGGTCTGGGTTACTGGATACTTTTGTTCTTTCTATGGGACTGCCATCCCCTTCAGATGCTTCCATCTTTCCCCTAACTCTTCCATAGGGGCCCCTGACCTCAATGTTTGTCTCAGTAAGCTGATGGTAGAGCCTCTCAGAGGACAGCCAAGCTGGCTCCTGTCTGCAAGCACAACAGGCATCAGTAATAATGTCAATGTTTGGTGCCTGTTCATAGAATGTATCACAAGTTGGGTGGTCAGTAAAAATATTTATTTACATCAGACCTTGGACAGAACTATAGAATTGAAATGATGTGTACTAGAAAAGCTGCAGTCTCACAAGCTAATATTCTGTAGGTTTATCATGAACAAAGAAATAAATGTGAGTAGAAAATACAACATAGAACAAGTATTATAGTTAAGTCTCTTGTCAGTATGGTAAAATATTAAGCAAATAAAAACTTGGAAAAATGGTTAGAGGTTACAGTCCATGACTGAAATTCCAGGTAAGAACCAGGAAGCAGGAGCTGAAGGAAAAACCCTGGGAATCACTCGGATGGAAACTCTCACAGTCACCTGGGCCCTCTAAAATCAACCCTTAATCTAGAAAATGTCCCCTATATGTGGCCAGAAGCCAATTTCATGAAAACAATTTTATGCCTGTCATTCCTTCTTTTCAGGTGACTCTAGTCTGTGTCAAGTTGACAAAACCTAATCAGCATAGCAAATAAAAAGAAATACATGCAAACCTCTCTGGCAAAGAATCAACAAACCAAATGGTGCAACAGATGAAAGAAATGCCCAGGCTCAGTGGGACATAGATCTAGAATCCTGTTAGTTGAATACTGTAAAATCAATTTAGCATTCTCTGTTAATGAAGTAATTAGCAAAATCACTTATTATTTCAATACAGTAGAATCAGCTTTGAAAAAAATGTGTACATTTATTATAATACATTTTCAAAAACTAAACATATAAAGAACATCAGTTACACTTAGCAACAGTATAGACAAATTCATGTAGCTATCCTTGTAAATGAAGGTAGGAGTCAGCATGGCTCCAGGTTGAGGATGAGTGAAATAAATGGGGCCTCTAATCAGAGCCTCACACTTTAGATCGTACATATAATCACAAAGCTTCAAAAGACATCAGGAAAAATAACTGCCTCCTTGGTCACATAAACAATAAAACCTAGGCAAACAAGCACAGAGGAGAAAATGATACAGAAACAAACATGATTGTGCATGTAAAGAAAGATATATGTGTGATGCAAATGCATTTTAATTTCAGTGGCCTGAACTTTATATATATATATATATATATATATATATATATATATATGCTATCCATAAATGTCTAAAATATAAGCAAATCTATTAAAGCTCAAGCTAACGGAATTTAACAACAATAAACAAATCTTAATTTCTATAAGTTAATAATAATAATAATGATAATAGCAATAATAATAATAACAATAATGTGTGGTGATTTTTTCCTTCTTAAACAGACCACCTTCCTCTCTCTCCAGAGAGATTCACTGACTGTCCTAGAATGTATTTTAATCTCAACATGAAATAATTTCATCTCCACCTCCATATAGTCCGTGACTCTCCTTGTTTTCATGATGCTTGATAACAGTGAATTCTCAAGAGACTGAGAATGTTACCCAACATTATCTGATAAAAACTTAGGAAAACCAATGGGAAAACAAATACAAAAACAAAAATAAAAACAACTTTACAACCTTGCCAAAAGGGGCACCACAATGGAAAAGGAATATATTTAACAGTTTCTATATAAGCTTATGAGCAATTTCAACACAATCAAAGTGTTCATATGCCCTAACCAATCTACTTAAAACTTTAGAGAGAGATGGTGTTGGACAGTCCTCCATTATCTGGAGAAACAAGGGAAAAATGGAATTACAGCTCTTTGAATCCACACTAAAAGAGGCATTTGCAAAGAAGTAAAAAGAGGGAGAGATGTTAGAACATGTTTCAAAATGGAGCCACGTGAGGAGAATTCTGAGTCCTTATGAAAACACTCAAAAAAGAAAAATCTTGTGGCCTTGATTTCTTCAAAACACAAAATCACTCTTAGAAGTTCCATACATCTCCTAGGTGTAACAGATAGGTGTGAATAGCCATTTATGGGAGGTTACTAGCCCACCTATCTTAAGGATATGTGAAAGTTTCAGAGGAAAGGGTGAGGTTTTACTTAAAATCAGTGATTTATAGAAAGACTGTGGATGAGGCTGAAGAAACCAAACTGGTCAAAGAAAACATACAATAATGAATGCAACACAAATTATTCATTACTGAATCATAAACAATCCTATGCTTGTTGGTTCCTGACCACTTGAAAAGATGAAAATCAGCTGAGAGATTGCTTCCATCAAATTAAAGAGTGGAGTCGTCTGTGGAGTAATTTTTGATTATTTATTATTGATTTATTTAATTGTTATTTAATTATTGATGTGGGCTTATTCTATAGCACGGTGTGCTGTGCCATACCAAAGCAGTTAGTGCTGGGTTGTATAAGAGAGCAAGCTGAGCAAGCCAGTAAGCCATGTTCTTCCATGATTTCCACTGTATGCTTTTACCCTGAGAGCCTGTCTGCCTTGACTTCCTACAACGATGGCCCTGTAACCTATAGGGTAAAATACAACCTCTCCTTCAACAAGAAGCTTCAAGTATCTATAAGTTAGAGAGACAGATATAGCAACATTCACATCACCCTTATGTTCAACTTAATGACTTTCAAGTAAATTCACAATCAGAACTTTCCTCTTAACTTTGCTAAAAATACACATTATCACTTGGATATTTCTTTTTTTAATATTTTTTATTACGTATTTTCCTCAATTACATTTCCAATGCTATCCCAAAAGTCCCCCATACTCTCCCCCCGACTCCCCTAAGCACCCATTCCCACTTTTTTGGCCCTGGCATTCCCCTGTACTGGGGCATATAAAGTTTGCATGTCCAATGGGCCTCTCTTTCCAATGATGGCCAACTAGGTCATCTTTTGATACATATGCAGCTAGCATTAAGAGCTCCGGGGTACTGGTTAGTTCATAATGTTGTTGCACCTACAGGGTTGCAGATCTCTTTAGCTCCTTGGATACTTTCTCTAGCTCCTCCATTGGGGGCCCTGTGATCCATCCAATAGCTGACTGTGAGCATCCACTTCTGTGTTTGCTAGGCCCCGGCTGAGTCTCACAAGAGACAGCTATATCAGAGTCCTTTCAGCAAACTCTTGCTAGTGTATGCAATGGTGTCATGGTTTGGAGACTAATTATGGGATGGATCCCTGGATATGGCAGTCTCTAGATGGTCCACTTGAATATTTCTGTGCTGACTTGTTTTTGTTTGTTTGTTTTTTCATTTCAAAATACACAGCCAAGTTTTTCAGAAATGTTAATATTTAGAGGATGAGAATTTTTCAGGAACAACATATGCAATCATAACCTGTAATGTCACAATGCTGAGATTTCAAGGAGAAACCCAATGTCTTACTTGAGAGCTGTAAAACACAAGTTTTGGTTGATGGCAGGATTTTTTTGCCCATAATCAGGTGATATTCCAATGGGCCTGCTTTTATATGTGACTTGGTCTTTCATTTTTTATAGATTTTTGAATCTTTTCTGTTTTCTGTTGATTGTAATCTTTGTTATGTATGTATTTTTGTATGTATGTATGTATGTTTGTATGTATGTATGTGTGTATGTATTTTTGTTCTTTAATTTTGTGTGCTGTGTATTCTTGATTACTACTTGTGAGTTTCTTTTCTGGCCCTGTCTATTTGCTTTTCTCTTTGCTTCTTGAGCATTAATAGGAATTTCTTCAGATTTGGAAAAATTTCTATATGTTTTTTGTTAAAGTGTTTTCTGTGCTTTAACTCTAATTATTTCTCTTTCTTCTACATCTGCTAACCATAGATAAGGCCTTTTCATAGTGTTCCTGATTATCTATATGTTTTGTGTCTAGATTTTTGTTTGTTTAGTTTTAACATTATCTTCAATTTTGTGTTTGGGGTTGTAGGAGAATCATAAACGGATGAATACTGACTTGGAGGAACAGCTGTAGAGGGGTCCAGAGATAAACTTCAAAGTTTTCTAATACTGTGTTACATGTGGAAGCAAGAACCAAGCAAAATCTATATATTTCTCCACTAGCACCATTAAAAGGGTAATAAAATTAATCCCAATAAGATAAAACCTACAGAAAAACACTACTTTGTGGTTCTTATTTTATTCATTGAGGATCACAAGTAATTCTCTTTTTAAAAATAAATTAAAATCAATATAAATATTATTGTAAGAAAATACCTTTTACCTGCCTTTGTAATAAAAAAATACAAATTTCTCAAATTGCTCACCAATATGATTGCAAAATTTGCCTAACAGCCACACAACTTTTTAGCCACATAGTCAGCCATTATTATCCCTTATTTAATCACAAAAGAACTTTCTGTTAAAACTCACAACACTCTACTGACTCATGAGATACACTACAGTTATTTCTATAACTATGCAAAAGCATTTTCTATAGCACCAATCCAGCATGGATCTGAGTTCGGATTTACAGACTGGCTCGATGGTGCCAGGACAATCAAAGTCTTCCTTACAAGGCACATGGCCACCTGAACCAGCCATTTCCTATCCTGCTGGAACATGATCCTTTTGATTTCTTCTCCGGGGTACAATTTTTTCACCAATTTTCAAAAACTAAACATCATAAAATAATGAAAATTGATATAATTTAAGATAGAAAAGTAAAATCACCTGGAGCAATATTAATTTAAAATATACACAAATATCAACTCTTTATTTATAGGAAACAATGCTAGACTGTCATAAGTATGATAAGCTAACATGCCGAAGGACAAGTAAACTTCAGAGGACTAGTTACAAGTGAAAAGACCTCATGTCAAATAGATATTATTTTAACAAAACATTTGGAAACCTTTTGTGGATTTTATAATGAGCCAAGTATGAAGAAAAATTTCTTAGTAGACAATAATAGCAAATTATGGGAAATAGATACTTAAGCCACGGTAATCATAGCTTATATCTGGGTTTTAAAAAGAAAGAGAAGAGAAATCTAGATAGTAAATGCTAGGAAGTATGGAGAAAAGCGACCCAGTAAATGTTGTGTTAACATAATTTTGGGGATCTATTGTGACAAATCATACAGGAGCTTCTGAAAAAGAACTATAACAATTATGGGATCTAAAAATCCTATTTTCTCTTTCATGGATAAAAGAAATGATGCAAGTATTACAACAAAAAACTTGTAGGACATTGTTTAATGCAACATTATTCACAATAATTAAAACATGTAATCAAACTACATACAAATCAAAAACTGGAGATAAACAATATGGTCTACACATGTAATTCAATAGTATACACCTATTCAAAAATGAAAATAAAATACTCCTGGTCATTTGTAACAGCACATATTAAAGCAAAAAAGGGGGACACTATGTTCTAAATAAACCAGAAAGGCAAATTTTATACAATTTTACTCCACACACAACAAAAAGGTTAGATTTCCAAAGCTCTCTCTCTCTCTCTCTCTCTCTCTCTCTCACACACACACACACACACACACACACACACACACACACACACAGAGGCGGGGCGGAAGAGGAGGGGGGGGAGAGAAAGAGAGAGGGAGAGGGCGAGGGCGAGGGCGAGGGAGAGGGAGAGGGAGAGGGAGAGGGAGAGGGAGAGGGAGAGGGAGAGGGAGAGAGAGAGAGATAGAGAGCAAGAGCGCACATAAACAAGGGTGTACGTTCAGTATTCATTTATGCACACAGGGCACTATTCTTTCAATAGCAGAAGTATTGATAATATTGTAGATAAAAATTCTTAGTCATTGATATGGTGATATTTGCTTCTAATTCTTGCACTGAGCAAGTTGGGCAGGAAGTGAAATAGTGAATTCCTGGTTGAAGATCAATTAATGAGAGAGAACAAGAGCTAGAGAAGGAGCAGTGTAGAAGCAAGAGCACCCAAGTGGAAAAGAGGGAATACCAAGAACACATCATTGATGCTCTATGAAACATACCAATGCATTTTATTTTTACTCCTTATAAATGTATATTTTTGTAAATTATGCCAAGAGTTTAGCATCTATATAAAATTATAAATCTATACTTAGATATTCAAGTTGTTCTAAGGTTCTATATGAAAACATGTAGCTATCATTTTTATTAGATATTTTCTTTATATACATTTCAAATTTCAAATGCTATCCTGAAAGTTCTCTATACCTTCCCCCTGCCCTTCTCCCCTACCCACCCACTCCTGCTTCTTGGCCCTGGCATTCCCCTGTACTGGGGCATATAAAGTTTGCAATACCAAGGGGCCTCTCTTCCCAGTGATGGCCAACTAGGCCATCTTCTACATATGCAGCCAGCGACACGAGCTCTGGGGGTACTGGTTAGTTCATATTGTTGTTCTATCTATAGGGTTGCAGATCCCTTCAGCTCCTTGGGTGCTTTCTCTAGCTTCTCCACTGGGGTCCCTGTGTTCCATCTTATAGATGCTTATAGATGACTGTGAGCATCCACTTATATATATGCCAGGCACTGGCATAGCCTCATACGAGACAACTGTAACAGGGTCCCTTCATCAAAATATTCCTGGCATATGCAATAGTGTGCAATAGTCGTATGAAATTCATTTCTTCCTCTAAACCCAGGACTTAACAGAGAGTGTTCAGGAGCATAGGTCATGACTTGTATTATTTGTAATAAGCTTACTTATGAGTAGTAGGCAAGAGATCTATTATGGTGACAAAATAACAAAATAACTTTGGGTTCTCCCTTGATGGAAACAGGCACATGAACTTTGTATACTACCTCTGTCACTTTGAGCGTTTTTAAGGTTTTTTTTTTTTTTTTTTTTTTTTTTTGCTTATTGATCATTTTACATATTTTTACTTCCCATATGGTTTAAGAATCAGATCCTTATTCAGGAGCTAATCATTTTTCTATAAGTACCTTTATCTGCTGCTTTGATAGTTTTGAATGGGAAAATCACATGACACTTACCTGAAGCCTCTGAGATTTAATTTTACCATGAGTGTACAGAAAATTTCCAGTCTGGATTGACCAATTGATGTAAAGGTATAGGCTGTAGTTTCTTACATTTGAGTTCTTTATCAAGATGATGCATCAGTCTTCTTTCTTGAAGACATTTTTATGTTTCTTGTCCATGCTTCTCCTATGTATTTACAGATATTCATCTAATTCTCTAATATGTTACTTTTTAGGGAATAATTTCAGTGTTGCTTGAGAAAATAGAGATATTTCATCACAAGTGTTCAATGGGTAATTTCTGACGTTTTGTGCAAAATGTTCAATATAAATATACTTTTGGAGGCTCATGGAAAAAAAACAGCAGCTTGTAATTGGCTTATTATATTTCAGCTTGATAAGCTAACAAACGCTATGAATGTTATGAACCAAGTCCCTTTGTCTGAGGATGTTTGGCACAAAACCAGTTGCAAATGGAAGTGATTACTGGTAGAGTTCTTTTGCTGCACCTACTGAATAGCTCCATCATGGTTGCTGGAAAGAGGTAGGCACAGCTCTTTGCAAATACACACAATGCTCACTTGAGTTACAATTGAGTTCCTAAATTATGGCTTAGCTCTGGTAGGTAACAAAATATCTGAATAAAATTGGTCTCATGGTGTTAGTATTGTTTTAACATAGAGCATTCTGAAATACAAACTTCTCAGGTTCTGCAATGAATTCAAATATAAGTCTTAAAAAATGGTCTGGTTCTACTTAGTTTAAAATATGCAAATACAAAAGGCCATTTAAGTCATTCATTTTTATTTATGCCATTTCCAGATGGAAACATAACTAATTGCAAATTTATTTCTACATTGCATCTCTTCATTTTCTGCCTTCAAATTTGAAAACAAATTGATGCTTAAATATTACAAATTGAATTGTAGCCAATGTAACTTATCCCAGTCTAAGAGAGTCCAAATTTAAAGTCTCCTACGGGAGATTTTTCTAAATAATTACCTCATGCAGTTTGGCTTTGTATTTTAAGAATACTGGTAGAAAAATTAATGATTTGAAATAATAGTCTAAAATCATATTTTATATAACTAAATATTTCACTTTGATTTTTCCAAAACACCTTGTGCTTTTGTGTAATGTTAAAAGGTTTTTTTAATTGCTAAGAAAATATCTAATTTTGAAAATTAAAGCACAAATATGCAATATTTTGAAGTATGGCTGTGCAGACAATATTTTACTTTTTGACTAGAGATAACTGCTCTACCAGACAGTTCATAACATGTCGTCACAGTAGAGATTCTTAAGTGAGATCCATTAAATTCATGATTTCTCAATCATGATATTTTAATTGAATTTTATTCTTTTTCGTCTGATATTTAAGTGTAGCTTAAAGGATCAGATTATCCTTACCAACTGTAGCTCTTCATAATTCTGATAATTATTTTTCACATTTATGTGAAATTTTCTGAATAACCACTAAACATGATAAAAATAATAAAAATAATAAAAAATAATAAAATATTATTTTTGAATATAGCAATTTAAAATTTGAGAATATTTTTCAATGGTTTGCACTTTAAACCCAGCTACATATCTTAAAATTATTCATGATTCCAATTTTTATTTAGAGTTAAATGCCTGAAAAATGATTTGTACTAGCAGTAGTTTTTTTTCTACATCTATTCCTTTCTGTGATAGAGTTTAAATTGTGGTAGAAGCCTTACTGTGTCAAACTGGGCCTTGGTGCTTTGGGTCATGGTGATTTCAATGGAGTCATTTGTATAAATTTAATGGACTCTGAATCTTAAATGTGCTCCAACAATTCTATGTGACCAAATCCTCAGTTTTCAACTCAACTTTATTTAGTATTGGACATCTGTAACATTCCATGTCAATAATCTACCAAAGAAAACAGCAAGAATCAGAGCCTGTTGTTAGTACTTAGCACAGTCTTCTGTCTCTGCTATAGGCATCTCTATTAATGGGTTCTGGGTACACTGGAGGTATTGTTTCTGTACCTGCATTGATGCCCTCAATCTTTATTTCCAAATATGTGTCATCGTTTTGTATACGTAATTAGTAAAATTTCAGTTGGTGTTAAAGCATTCTTCTCTGATACATTTCCTGACCCTGCATTCCAGGTCAAGATGGGCTACAGCTCTTCTTTTGAGCCAGAAAAGATAAGTATGGAAGACAAGCTCTTCTCACTGCTAGGCTAACTTCAGGCAAGGTCACTGGACCAGAAAGAGAGAGTCAGTCAAACACAAGTCTTATACTTGATTTTTCACAGAAGAGCTAAGGTTCAGAATGCCTTATTTAAGTCCATTCCAAATAAGTGATATTTTCAGTTTATATATTTTGGTTATTTTACTGATTAATAGCTGAATTCATAGACAAGAGCCATAATAAGGTTGACCTCAATTCAGTTGATAATATAATAAAAATTTAATTTCATATTTGGCTGTGTCATCTCTCATTGAAGAAATATTTCCAGTAATATCTAAATTTTTCAGCTTCCTCTGTTACTTTTTCCTATTCAAAAATTTTACTTTATCTTGTGTTGCTATATTCACCTTATGAGTTTATGTATTTTCATGTCAGTATTATATTTTTTTCTGTTTCCCAATTTTCTGTTGCATTGTTATTTAATTTTACTATTCTATATCTGATGAAACTAGGTTTATAACTAATAAAATAATTTAATTTTTTCAATAATATACATTTTAACTTTGTATCTAATGTTTGAATTGTTGTTTATATGAGAATTAATGGCATTATAATTTAAAATAAGATGCTGTCTTTTGTTTAGAATTCCTACTGTTTATATTGTTTTCTTACTAGCTTGATGTTAGTCCACTCTTTATATTGAATCATTTATTGAAAAATATTGATCTTATATGAGTACAAAAATATTTTTATCGTCTTCTTGCATAATACCAGAATCTCAGAATACATTTTTCTGGGTTGAGATCTACTCTGTTGTATTGAAATTCCTTCACTTATCCAAAGCAAGCATTTACTCTTTGGCTTTAGATAATGTTCTTCTATTATTTATGTATGGAACTGTCACATTCATTGATCCTAATTATGTGTTCTCTTTGAATATTTGGTTGGCCTCATAGAAGTTAAATTTCTTTAAAGACTTCCACAATTACTGATTCCATTACTTTTCATTCCAAAAATGTATTTGTATTTACTTTCCAAAATGTTCATGTGATTGATTTTATAACCATAAATTGTCAATGATTTTCTTTGTTTTCCAAATTGAGAGAAACATATTTCATGTAGAGACTTAGAGATCACTGTCTTAAAGGGTTTGCTTCCAACGACATCAATCAGCTCAGCATAAGGTGCTCTTCTCTTCTCTGGATATGTGTTTATGTCCACCATGATAATTTATATATTTTGTAATTTATTAATTTTATGTCCATTTTTAATCTCCTTCTTTTGGCTCAGTGTCTGTATTCACAGGTGCATTCCAAAGTAGAAGAAGTACTAGTTGGTGAGTTCTTGTTTTACATTATCTTATTTAGTATACAATGTGTGTGTGTTGTGTTGTGTTATGTGTGTATGTATGTATGTATGTATGTATGTATGTATGTATGTATTTGTGCTTTAGTGTCCCAATGTGTGAGAGAAGGTCAGAGGAAAAGTTTCAACCTTTCAACCATCAGAGTACCAGGCATAGAACCCAGGGCATGAAGCTTGGTAGCAAGCATCTTTTTCAACTTTGCTGAGAAACACATAAAGCAATGTTTAAAGTCCTTAGTGATCAGGGAATTCCAAATCAAAACACCCCTGAGATTCCATTTTACACTAATCAGAATGGCTAAGATCAAAACCTCAGGTGGCAGCACATGTTGACAAGGAGGTGGAAAAATAAAAACACTCCTCCATTGCTGGGGGGATTGCAAACTGCTACAACCACTCTGGAAATCAATCTGGAGATTCCCCAGAAAACTGGAAATAGATCTACCTGAAGACCCAACTATACTACTCTTGGAATATACCCAAAAGATGCCCCACCATGCCATAGGGGCACATGTTCCACTATGTTCATAGTGGCCTTATTTTTGATAGCCAGAAGCTGGAAACAACCCAGATGTCCCACACAAAAGAAGAGATACAGAAAATGTGAACGGTTCATAATTGAATACTAAGAAGTTATTAAAAACTGAGACATCTTGAGTTTGGCAGGCAAATGGATAGAACTAGAAAATATCATCCTGAGTGAGGTAAGTCAGACCTAAAGGATATACATAGTATGTGCTCATGAATAAGTAGATATTAACCAAAAAAAAAAAAAAAAAAAAAAAAAAAGGACAGAATTCCCAAGATACAGTCTACAGAACTAAAAAAAGGTTAAGAAGACAAAGAACCCAAGTGAGGACACCTCAATTCACTTGGGAAGTAGAAGAAAGCAATCACAGGACAGTGGAGGGAGGATCCTGGGTGGGAAAGGGTTCAGGGAGGGGAGGAAGGAAATGTGATCAGGTATTGGGTTGGGAAACAGACTGATCCCAGAGGATCAGAAGAATGGAAACAGGCAACCTTGGGAAGTAGGAGGTAGGGGGATCCTCCAGAATGTACAGATACTTGGAAAGTGAAAACCTCTCAGGACTCAAAGGGAAGGACCTTATATGAAATGCCCTACAGTGGAAAAAGGAAACTTGTAAAGCCCACCTCCAGCAGAAAGACAGAGCATCATGTGAGGGAAGGGGTTGCCATCGCACAGTCAAAACTTCTGACCCATAATTGGTCTTGTCTGAAAGAACTGCCGGGACAAAAATTGAGAGGATCCTAAGAAAAGGGAGGTCAAGTGACAAGCCTAAAGTAGGATCCAGCTGAAGGATAAGCCTCAAGGCCTGACACTATTACTGAGGCTATGGACTACTCACAAAAAGGACCTATAATGACTGCCCTACAAAAGATCCTAAAAGCAGCTGAAAGAGTAATATGCAGATATTTACATCCAACCAATGGACAGAAGCTGCTGACACCTGTGGTTGAATTAGGGAAAAGCTGGAAGGAGCTGAGAATGAGGGAGACCCTGTTGCAGGACCTGCAGTCTCAACTAACTTGGACCCCCAAAATCTATCAGACACTGAACAAAAAACCAGGCAGCATACACCAGCTGATATGAGGCTCACCAAGATACATACAGCAGAGTAATGCCAGGGCTGTGTTCATTCAGAGAAGATTCACCTAACCCTCAAGAGACTGGAGATCTCAGGGAATGGAGAAATCTGGTGGTGTGAGGGGTTGGGGGGTAGAAATATCCTGGTGGAGAAGACAGAAGGAGGTAGGTGTGGGATGTGGAACAGAGGTTGGACCAGGAGGGGGATAAACTCTGAAGTGGAAAAAAAAAAGAATAAATAAATTCCAAAAAAAATTAAAAACCACATTTGTGTGGAATCACAAAAAATAGCAGTTTTGATTTTCACGTAAAATTTATACAGTGATAATTTAAACATACCATGATTGTATTACATTCAGTAATACAACATAATGCAGGAGACAATGTAATTCATAAATTCATCACAGAATGATGTAAAAATAAGTTATCATTTCCCTGTGTACTGTGCTTTTTCAGTTGTGTTTACATTATTCTTATGCATTATATTTCACAATATAAATATTTGTTAACGCTGATTTGTTCTTTTGGTACCCTATATAGAAGTTATTCTTATCAAGGAAGTAACAAAATTAAACTCCTGATTGGAAATCAGCTAACCTGTAATTTCATGATGAGTTGTCTTGAAAATCTTTGTTGCAACAGCATAATTACTCTGAGGATTTTCAGTAGAGAAGCTTTAAATTCTTCCTCTTGGGTTAGGAATGAGCTTGACTAGCAAGCATACATGGCTAAGTTCACTGTCGCCAGTGCTGCATAAAGATTGGAAGGTGTAGCATATCCTCGTATTTACAGCACTTGGTTGGCAGAGGTAGGTGAGCTTAAGGCCTCCCTAGGCTTCAAGTTATTCTCCTGTCTTAAGACCAACAAACTAATAACATCCCTTCTAATTTTAAAGAACATATTCCTAGATAATGCCAATAACTAATGTGCCTCTAACATCATTCTGTAATATATTATAGGATCTTGAAAATGGGTATTGAATTAACACAACTCAAAGCTTCCTGACCTATACAGACCTCTCACATTATGTCCTGGACATTTGTTATAAGGTTCACCTATAACACAGTTGATTTTAGTCTTTAAACATTCTATTTTTAGATAATGATAGCTTCAGGTTGAACTTCTTCTATGTTGACTTCTTTAATTTTATTTTGAAATGTTCATTTCGCTGCCTAGAAAAATATAAATTTTAAAGAGGCAGAGTTTACTTCATAAATACTATACCTAGTCCTTGGCATTGACAACTAAATTTTATAAACATTGTTAAAATTTGAAGATACTATTTGATAAGTTAATACTACTTACTCTATACACTATGATACTGATAACCACTGAAAAATAAAGCTTGAGAATCATATTTCATAAGTGGCTAATAACATTTACTTTAGCCACTATATGTTATAGAGCTTTAAGTCCTTAAAATTTGTGTTTCTAAATAATTATTGACAATACTAAAAAAATAATGTTAACAATAATACTATGTCAAAATTAAACAGATATATACTGACACTTTTAAATACTAATCTGAGGTTGTAGTCAAGGACAGGTGACTAAAGCACCTGCCACCAAGCTGTGAGTTCCATAATCTGGATTCTGACAAGCCATTTAAAAAGAAAATGGCAGCTATCAGTAATCCCAACACTCAGGAGACAGAGAAAAGTGATGTCTTGATCAAGCTGGATGCCAACCTACCTATAATAAGCAAACACTTGATTTAGTGAGATAGCTTAAATCAATAATGTATTAGTCAGGGTTCTCTAGAGTCACAGAACTTATGGATAGTCTCTATATAGTAAAAGAATTTATTGATGACTTACAGTCGGCAGCCCAATTCCCAACAATGGTTCAGTCACAGCTGTGAATGGAAGTCCAAGGATCTAGCAGTTACTCAGTCTCACACGGCAAGCAGGGGAAGGAGCAAGAGCTAGACTCCCTTCTTCCAATGTCCTTATATTGTCTCCAGCAGAAGGTGTAGCCCAGATTAAAGGTGTGTTCCACCACACCTTTAATCCCAGATGAAAGGTGTAGCCCAGATTAAATCTCCTTAAACTCGGAGATTTAATCTTCTGGAATCCATAGCCACTATGGCTCAAGATCTCCATACCAAGATCCAGATAAGGATCTCCAAGCCTCCAGATAAGGGTCACTGGTGAGCCTTCTAATTCTGGATTGTAGTTCATTCCAAATATAGTCAAGTTGACAACCAGGAATAGCCACTACAATCCACCCCTTGTCAACTTGACACAAATAATATCTCATGTTCACATGAAACAATAACAATGTTGTGAATACGCCTAACATGATATAACTATCCCTCGTACAATTGCAAACGCATTTGTAAATTTACAATGGGGCATTCATATTACTTTATAATCCTCGTTTCTGCAACTGGTTACGTGGCCTTAATTGGTATTTATAACTACCTTCCTCTACTACCCATTCTGTATTTCCTTCACCTTCGGCCAGCACCTCAGCAGGTCTTGGCTCTTTTCCTGGAGGATTGACCCATACCTTCATTCCTGATGGGTCTGCGTCCTTTGTCATCCTGCTTGGATTAGGCTGTTGTAGTTTCCCACTGACTTTAATCACAGGACATGGTAGTACTAGGAGACGCCCTAAGGGATCTCCTACACTCCAGACATAATCTTGCTTACCTCCATTGTGAAGAGGTAATCCAATTTCCCCATGGTAATCTGGATCTATCACTCCTCCTAACACGGTTATTCCTTTTTTAGCCTGTTGGTTTAAGGGCATTAAAAGCCCAAAATGACCAGGGGGAAGTCTGAGCTTCCAGTTCAATGGAATGTTTGTTGTAGCTCCTGGTAGGAGCATTCCCCTCTCTGGAGCCAAAACTTCTAGGCCAGCAGAACCTAGAGTTATGGGGACAGGAAGCAAAAATTTTCCTAGAGGGTCACTAGGAGTGATAGTAAGTGGAACTATTCCCTTTTCCACCCCTTGGTTCCTGGACCCATGAATCCTGGCTATGGGTGAAACTGTACCATATATGGAGCGCTGATTCAAAGCATATACTGCCTTCTGAAGAACTCTACCCCAGCCTTCCAAGCTGTTACCACCTAATTGGCGCTGTAACTGTGTCTTCAAAAGGCCATTCCATCTTTCTATCAGGCCAGCTGCTTCAGGATGATGGGGAACGTGGTAAGACCAGTGAATTCCATGATCGTGGGCCCACTGTCGTACTTCTCTGGCTGTGAAATGAGTTCCTTGGTCAGAAGCAATACTGTGTGGAATACCATGACGATAGATAAGGCATTCTGTCAGCCCATGAATGGTGGTTTTAGCAGAGGCCTTACGTGCAGGAAAGGCAAATCCATAACCAGAATAAGTATCTACTCCAGTAAGAACAAAACGCTGTCCTTTCCACGAAGGAAGTGGTCCAATGTAGTCAACCTGCCACCAGGTTGCTGGCTGGTCACCTCGAGGAATGGTGCCATATCTGGGGCTCAGTGTTGGTTTCTGCTGTTGGCAGATCTGGCAATCAGCAGCAGCTGTAGCCAGGTCAGCCTTGGTGAGTGGAAGCCCGTGTTGCTGAGCCCAAGCATAACCTCCATCTCGACCACCATGGCCACTTTGTTCATGTGCCCATTGAGCAATGACAGGGATGGCTGGGGAGAGAGGCTGACTGTCCACTTCTGGGTGGTGCCTGCATAACGTGCAGAGCCATCAGTAAACCAGGCCCTAGTCTTTTCCTCTTCGGTCAGTCGATCATAGGGAACACCCCATGAGGCTATAGGCGCATGCTTGGCAGCAGATGGCATTGTAACAGGAGTAGAAACCATAGGCATTTGAGCAACTTCTTCATGTAACTTGCTTGTGCCTTCAGGACCTGCTCTGGCCCGATCACGTATATACCACTTCCATTTGATAATAGACTGCTGCTGTGCGCGTCCCACTTTATGACTTGCAGGGTCTGATAGTACCCAGCTCATGATGGGTAATTCAGGTCGCATAGTAACTTGGTGTCCTATTGTCAAACGTTCAGTTTCCACTAAGGCCCAATAGCAGGCCAAGAGCTGTTTTTCAAAGGGAGAATAGTTGTCTGCAGATGATGGTAGAGCTTTGCTCCAAAATCCCAAAGGTCTTTTCTGTGATTCACCTACAGGGGCCTGCCAGAGGCTCCAAACAGCATCTCTATCAGCCACAGACACCTCAAGTACCATCGGGTCTGCTGGGTCATATGGTCCAAGTGGTAGAGCAGCCTGCACAGCAGCCTGGACCTGTTGAAGGGCCTTCTCCTGTTCCAGGCCCCACACAAAGCTAGCGGCTTTCCGAGTCACTTGATAAATAGGCCTAAGTAACACACCCAAGTGAGGGATGTGTTGTCTCCAGAATCCAAATAGCCCCACTAAACGTTGTGCTTCTTTCTTGGTTGTAGGAGGGGCCAGGTGCAATAACTTATCTTTCACCTTAGAAGGAATATCTCTGCATGCCCCACACCACTGGACTCCTAAGAATTTCACTGAGGTAGATGGTCCTTGAATTTTGGTTGGATTTATCTCCCATCCTCTGATACGCATATGTGTTACCAATGAGTCCAAAGTGGTTGCTACTTCCTGCTCACTTGGTCCAATCAGCATAATGTCATCAATATAGTGCACCAATGTGATATTTTGTGGAAGATCCAAACGATCAAGATCCCTTCTAACTAAATTATGACACAGGGCAGGAGAGTTAATATATCCTTGAGGCAAAACTGTGAAGGTATACTGTTGGCCTTGCCAACTGAAAGCAAATTGCTTCTGGTGGTCCTTATGGACAGGTACTGAGAAGAAGGCATTTGCCAGATCAATAGCCGCATACCAGGTGCCAGGAGATGTGTTAATTTGCTCAAGTAACGAAACTACATCTGGTACAGCAGCTGCAATTGGAGTTACTACCTGATTTAGTTTTCGATAATCAACTGTCATTCTCCATGATCCATCTGTTTTCTGCACTGGCCAGATAGGAGAGTTAAATGGAGATGTGGTGGGAACCACCACCCCTGCATCTTTCAAGTCCTTGATAGTGGCAGTAATTTCTGCAATGCCTCCAGGAATACGATACTGTTTTTGATTCACTATTTTCTTTGGCAGAGGCAACTCTAAAGGCTTCCATTTAGCCTTTCCAACCATAATAACCCTCACTCTACAGTTCAGGGAACCAATATGAGAATTCTGCCAGTTTCTGAGTATATCTATCCCAATTATACATTCTGGAACTGGGGAAATCACCACAGGATGTGTCCGGGGACCTACTGGACCTACTGTAAGTCGGACATCAGTCAAAACTCCATTAATCACCTGCCCTCCATAGGCCCCTACTTTAACTGGAGGGCCACAATGTTTCTTGGGATCTCCTGGGATCAGTGTCAACTCAGAACCAGTATCCAGCAGACCCCGAAAAGTCTGATTATTTCCTTTTCCCCAGTGTACAGTTACCCTTGTAAAAGGCCGTAGGTCCCTCTGGGGAAGAACTGGAGAAAGGGTAACAGCAAAACCTTTGGGTGTCTTATCAGGATCCTTCCTCAGGGGAACCTGGCCACCCCTTCATTCAAGGGGTTCCGGATCTGCAAACTGGCTCAAGTCTGGAAATTGATTCACTGGCCGAGATTGCTGTTTACCACGAACTACTGTAGCCTTTCTTTCATTTGTTTGAGAATTTTTTTGCTTATACAAATCAAACAAATATGCAGTAGGCTTCTTATGTATTTCATTCCTGGAAACACCATGATTTACTAGCCAGTACCAAAGGTCCAAGCGAGTCATGCCATTATAAATTTCACCTTTCCTGTGCTGACCGTTACTGGGTCTGTCATTATAAACATTCTTTTGCCTACGCTGTCCATTATAATAACTAGGATCACCTTGTCTCCGGCGATTCAATGCTGCCACCTGGCCCTTGTTACCTCGGAATCCAACTAAACCCAGTGAATTTAATTCATCTAATTGAGCAGAAGCATCTCCAATGCTAAGATCTGGCACAAGGAAAAGGGAAAGAACAAAACCCTTCAAATGTGCTGGTGCCCCTCTCACCAATTTGCGTCTTATAGAGCTGGTGAAGGGCATATCTTCTGGACCTTCCCATTGTGGACAATTAGGCTTTACACAATATATCCACTCTAGCATTGCAATTTCCCTAAGTCTTAAAATCCCTTCATCAACACTAAGCCATGGAATATCAGGCATCTCCAAGTCATTTCCAGTAGGCCATCTTTTGATAAACACGTCAGCCAACCATTCAAACAAACTTTTGACACCTTTTTTAACCATGCGAGCTTCCATATTAAACCTAGAGTCTCTACTCAGAGGGCCCATGTCAATAAACTCAGCCTGCTCTAGTTTTATGTTCCTTCCACCCTTATCCCACACCCTTAAAATCCATTCCCACACATATTCACCAGGTTGCTGTTTGAATGAATTAGCAAACTCATTAAGCTCCTTAGTAGTGTAGCGAATTTCCTCATGGACTACACTTTCTACCTCCCCTCTAGGAGCCTGTTTTGCTTTGAGTCTGGTTACAGGTCTAGAAGAAACTATTGGTGGGCCTTGAGAAACATCAGTAGTGAAAGTCATTGCTGGTTTATCAGACTCTGCAAAATTAATTTCCTCATGTGGGGAAGGCATTATTTCAAGGGGTGGGGCTGAGGGTACTACTTCCTCAGGTGGGGCAAACCCTTGAGAATCTGAAGATTCAAAATTCTCAGCTTCAACATGGTCTTCCCACACATCCCCGTCCCAAGTTATAGGATCCCATTCTTTGCCAATTAGTGCCCTTACTTTAACTGTCGACACATTCTGAGGCTGAGACTTAAATTTTCGCTGTAGTTCAGCCAACCTTACAATGAGGGTTTCAGTTTGATTTTCTGCAACTTGAGCTCTATTGCTGCAAGAGAGAAGATTCTCTTCAAGGACACACTTAGCAACTTTTAGATCGTTTACTTGTGTCTGGAGCCTTTCGATTTTATCACACAACTCCTTCCTTTCATTCATCATTTTTTCCCCAGATACTAAGAGCAGCCAGCCAGTAAAATCATTTTCTGATTTTTTCCCCATCTTGTAGAAAGCTTTGTGCACTGAATCACCTAATTCATTAAGAAAATCAAGGGCATTAGCTTCTTTAAGTTTGAAATATAGTTTCAACCATGGGTCTTCAAAATTCTCTGAGCTCCCAGGAGGGAGAGAATCTAGAGAGGTTTCAGTAGTTGAAAGTGCTGGTGGCTCAACAAGCCAATTCCAGTATTTTAAAAGATTCATCCTTGTACTTCTGTTACTCTAGAACCACTCCTGGTACCAAATTCTGTATTAGTCAGGGTTCTCTAGAGTCACAGAACTTATGGATAGTCTCTATATAGTAAAAGAATTTATTGATGACTTACAGTCGGCAGCCCAATTCCCAACAATGGTTCAGTCACAGCTGTGAATGGAAGTCCAAGGATCTAGCAGTTACTCAGTCTCACACGGCAAGCAGGGGAAGGAGCAAGAGCTAGACTCCCTTCTTCCAATGTCCTTATATTGTCTCCAGCAGAAGGTGTAGCCCAGATTAAAGGTGTGTTCCACCACACCTTTAATCCCAGATGAAAGGTGTAGCCCAGATTAAATCTCCTTAAACTCGGAGATTTAATCTTCTGGAATCCATAGCCACTATGGCTCAAGATCTCCATACCAAGATCCAGATAAGGATCTCCAAGCCTCCAGATAAGGGTCACTGGTGAGCCTTCTAATTCTGGATTGTAGTTCATTCCAAATATAGTCAAGTTGACAACCAGGAATAGCCACTACAAATAAATATAGAGAAGAGTGACCCAGGAATAAACAGAACATTAATTTCAGGCATTGACACACGTATATCTCACAAACACTTGAGTATACAGATATATACACGTACCACATGCATGAAGGCATGCTAAAATATTATTCTATATTATCCACTGTAATTTTAGAAATATATTTTTAAAAATTATCATTAACTGGGGGGCAAATTTTATTATATAGTCATAGTTTTCAGAGTGGACATGGTACTTCCTGCTTGGCCTGAATGAAAGACTAAATAAGAAAGGAAACAAATACAACTTAGTATAGAGATAATGTATGATAGTTTTTAATTATAGATATAGTTTCTGAGAAGGAGGGAGCATTTTGTTCATATAGACATACTTATTGGAAACAGTGTAAGCAAAGGACAATAGAATGAATGATAAAGTTAGAACAATGCTCAATAATAACTGGGTCAAGGAAGAAATAAAGAAATTAAAGGCTTTATAGAGTTTAATGAAAATGAAGCCATAACATACCCAAATTTACAGGACATGATGAAAACTCATAGCTCTGGATGCCTCCAAAAATAAACTGGAGAGAGCATACACTAACAGCTTGACAGCACATCTAGATTCTAATAAAAATCTCATTCAACTGAAATCCTACCAGTAAGGAAATTATAAGGTAGTATAGGACAAATCCCTAGAGATGCCAAGAAAAAAAAAACCTATAAAAGTTCACAGTGTCTGTAAATGTAAAGAGAGGTTTATTTAGTAAGGTGTAGAATTATAAAATCTTAATTTTCTTGGGAAGTTGAATACATTGATTAAAAAGAATAATCTGTATGAACCAGAATTGTTGAGTACCTGGATTCTCTCTCATGCACTCAACATGCACATAATATAGCTATGTCTGTTACGTAAATTAATTGCAATGATATATAAGATTAACTTTACATAGGCATTTTATCATCAGAATAGGCAGGGTGGAATATGAAAATGATTTGGGCTTCTTTATTTAAAAGAGAAATACATTTTCTAAGAACATTTTCCATACTTTAAAGCTTCTTATAATGCAAAGGACACTGTCAATAGGACAAAATGACAGCCTAAAGATTGAGAAAGGACTTTCATACACCCTACATGTGACAAAGGGCAGACACACACACACACACAGAGAGAGAGAGAGAGAGAGAGAGAGAGAGAGAGAGAGAGAGAGAGAGATTTAGATACCATCAAATAGCCCAATAGAAAATGGCATACAAAGGTAAACAGAACATTTTCAACAATGGAATCATGAATGACTGAGAATCACTTAATAAAATGTTCAAGTTCCTTAGTCATCAGGAAAATGCAAATCAAATATCCCTGAAATTCTTTTTTTTAAATATTTTTTATTACATATTTTCCTCAATTACATTTCTAATGCTATCCCAAAAGTCCCCCATACCCCCCCCCCACTTCCCTATCCACCCATTCCCATTTTTTGGCCCTGGCATTCCCCTGTACTGGGGCAGATAAAGTTTGCATGTCCAATGGGCCTCTCTTTCCAGTGATGGCCAACTAGGTCATCTTTTGATACATATGCAGCTAGCGTCAAGAGCTCCGGGGTACTGGTTAGTTCATAATGTTGTTGCACCTACAGGGTTGAAGATCTCTTTAACTCCTTGGATAGTTTCTCTAGCTCCTCCATTGGGGGCCCTGTGATCCATCCCATAGCTGACTGTGAGCCTCCACTTCTGTGTTTGCTAGGCCCCGGCCTAGTCTCACAAGAGACAGCTATATCAGGGTCCTTTCAGCAAACTCTTGCTAGTGTATGCAATTGTGTCATCGTTTGGAGGCTAATTATGGGATGGATCTCTGGATATGGCAGTCTCTATATGGTCCATCCTTTTGTCTCAGCTCAAAACTTTGTCTCTGTAACTCCTTCCATGGGTGATTGTTTCCAATTCTAAGAAGGGGCAAAGTGTCTACACTTTGGTCTTCATTCTTCTTCAGTTTCATGTGTTTTGCAAATTGTATCTTATATCTCGGGTATACTAAGTTTCTGGGCTAATATCCTCTTATCAGTGAGTACATATAATTTGAGTTCTTTTGTGATTGTGTTACCTCACTCAGGATGAAGCCCTCCAGGTCCAACCATTTGCCTATGCATTTCATAAATTCATTCTTTTTAATAGCTGAGTAGTAGTCCATTGTGTAAATGTACCACATTTTTTGTATCCATTCCTCTGTTGAGGGGCATCTGGGTTCTTTCCAGCTTCTGGCTATTATAAATAAGGCTGCTATGAATATAGTGGAGCATGTGTCCTTCTTAGCAGTTGGGACATCTTCTGGATATATGCCCAGGAGAGGTATTGTGGGATCCTCCGGTAGTACTATGTCCAATTTTCTGAGGAACCGCCAGACCTTACACCAATCAGATTGCTAGTGGGAGAATCCACCCATTGGTTATGAGAGTCTAAACTTATACAAGCACTTTTAAAATCAATTTGGCAATTTCTCAGAAAACTGGAAATAGTTGTACCTCAAGACCCAATTCTACTACTCCTGGGCATATATCAAAACAATACCCCACTATACCACAGACAGGTACATTTGCTCAACTATGTTCATAGCAGCTATGTTTGTAGTAGCCAGAAACTGGAAATAACCAGTTTCTAGATGTTCTTCAAGTGAAGAATGGATAAAGAAAAGGAATGGATAAAGAAAAGGATAAAGAAAATGGTATGCTATTCAGCTGTTAAAAACTAAGGCATTATGAATTTTGCAGACAAATTGGTAGATCTTGAGAATATCATCTCGAGTGAGATAACCCAGAGTCATAACACATTTAAGGCATGTGCTCATTTATAAGTGGACATTACCCATGAAGTGCAGGAAAACCAGGCTATAATTCACATACACAAAGAAACTGAGTAATAAGCAAGTGCCAAGGGGGCAGCAAATATCACACTCAGAAGGGGAAACTAAATAGTTATCAGAGGTGGGATGAAAAGAACTGGTAGGAGAGGGAGTGAGGTGCAGAAAGGAGAGAGATAACAAGTGTGGGAAAAAAAAGGGTGTCAGGAGAGGGCTCTGAAGTGGAAATTTCTGGTTTCTTTGAAATCTCACATATTGTCATGTTATGTTTTGCTGGAGTAGACAGGTGAAAGTCTATTTTGCTGAAGGAGATGCAGGTAAAAGGATGCTTTGATGAAACAGACACTTTAGAGGGCATGTGATGTTTAGAAAGAATATAAATATGACCCCACTTAGTGGGAGGAGGCAATTGCATTGGTTCTCCTTGCTGTTCCTCACCAGTCTTCTCTGAAGAAGCTCTTGTTTTGCTTCAGTGTGCGTTGCATTGCTGATCTTCACTTGTCTTGACTTTGTGGAGAGTGACTTGCTGAAGAACATCTTATGATATTCTCATAGCTACTTGCCTTGGAGCCTTATAGTTCCTTCTGGATCTAACTGCCTTTGATGTTTCATGAATGGTGATTGTCCAG
Source organism: Mus caroli (assembly GCF_978045245.1). Lineage (NCBI taxonomy): Eukaryota > Metazoa > Chordata > Mammalia > Rodentia > Muridae > Mus > Mus caroli. Next base: position 94,685,142 of record NW_028227269.1, read on the forward strand.
TGGATAGTTTTGTCACTAATGATTCATGTTGGTATTTTACTATTGGACCAGACCCCTGACAATGAAGATTGTAATAGCCCCAAAGAACTATTTCTAAACAGGTTCACAACTCCCATTTCTTAATAAAATTTCTTTACTACTACCTCTGGTGGGTGATAGGCTAGAAAGGAGGATAAAGCATTTAAGAACATGTATTAAAATAGGTTTGAAAATCTGAGACTCTAGGGCTGGATGCGAGAACAGAAACTAAAGGGGGCATCTCTGGTGAATATCAGGAGGACTGGGAAAGGGGAAAAAGATACAGGAAGTCCATGTGGCTGAATTATCCTTTACAAAAGGATATTGCAACTGAAGTGGCTACCTCTTGAACTAAGGCAGGACTAACAAAGGAGAAAGGAGGATATCAACCCACCACAAAACTTCAACCCAAAATGTGTCCTGCCTGCAATAATTACAGGAACAAAGATGGAGCAGAGACTGTGGGAACAGTTACCCAATGACTGTCCCAACTCAAGACCTACCCCATGTAAGAGAGCCAGCCAGACAGTGTTAATGATACTCTACTAAGTTGCAGGTAGTTATCTTGTATAACTGTTTCCTGAGATGTTTCATCCAGCAGTGGATAGAGGCAGATGTAGCCAAACATTAGGCTGAGCTCAGGGAGCCTTGCAGCAGAATGAGAGATAGAAGTAAGCAAACAGGAGGGGACAAGGTATAATGCAGCTTCTAGACCTAGACACCCTACATATTTGTTGTGGTTCCCCTACATAGTGGAGGATGGGCTATCTTGGTCTCTGTTCTCTCCCACTGGATCCCCTTTCTCCTACCTGGACTTCCTTGTTGGGCCTCAGTTAGAGAGGAATTGCAAAGTCCTACCGTGACTAGATGTCCTATGGTGCTGTGGTACCCGAAGAGGTATCCCCTTCTCTAAGAAGGGGAAGTACAGTGGGGCAAGGGATTTGTAAGGGTAGGACTTGGAGGAGAAGAGGGAAGTGGGCTGTGATGAGTATGCAAAGTGAATAAAAAATAAATTATTGTAAGAAAAGTATTTTTAGGGTTGTCCTTCTCTTGACCTGGCATGCTCAGTTGGGATAGTTTCTATCTGATATGTCACTTCTGCTTTAACTGTTGTCTTTGAGAGTTGGTAAAGGAGAAACAAAATGGTGCATATGAAAGTCTAAATTTGGAGGGAATGAATGATGGTGGAGCAGTGACTTTCAATAAACCGATCAAAGCCAGTGGTAACTTCACTTGTGTAGATTTTTTTTCTAGGAAATGTGCTAAGCATTATCTAGTTTTCCAGGGAAATTTGAGCTGGTACAGTAGTAAATGGAATAATCAGTAATATTTTGCAACAGGTTACATCAGTCCTACTATTATCTACAAAATATGCAACACAAACAAGCATAAGTAAATACATTGCAATAAACTGGCAATAGTCAAAAGAGGAAGATTTCCTTTTAGTTTAATTGACTATGCTGTTTCTCTAGTGAAAAAATATCTTGATATGTATGTGTGGTATTGCAAGTATCCTGGGTGAATTGTCCATATATTTCCATTATGCCACTAACTGTCACCAATTAGAGCTATCATACATAACATGATATGATGTATACATTGTATAAGCAGCAAATAAATCAGATACTGGCTATAAGTGAATACTGTAGCACTTCAGAGATCAAAAATTGCTGGAATAATTTTGATTGGATTCAAAACTAACTCAAAATTTGGGAGCAGATATCTTTAAGAAAAGGTTATGGTAATCCTAGTTATGACTTTTAGGTAATATCTGATATTTTGAGCCGGCTCAGTTAAGTCTTAATGGGTTCACAAAGTACAGTATGTACTCTAATATTATAGCTATTATCACAGCACCATGTCCATTCAGGCATGACTATATAGTTCTGGATTGAAATTATATAGGATTGTGACTCCCTAATATAGTTATTTATTAAATGAAGAAGTGGAAATGCACAAAAGGAGGTTCATAGCTGGTTTGAATCTATTTCCTTTTGTCCAGCTCAACCAAAAGCGTTTGAATAATATAGTTAGCAATCAAAAGCTGAATGCAAGCTTGATTATTCAAACAATCTAGGGTTTTATCAATCCTTTCCAAGAACACTTTGATATGATCATGAAATGAAATTTCACTTACAAAGTTCAATATAAATGTTTACGTGTATAAAAATATGACAGCATTTTGACCAGGTTGCTGTTTACACAATTGTTTTATGAAATTAATCATTTCATACATTTCATACATTTGATTTTGTTCTGTTTTGTACTTAATCGATGCCTTAAAAACATGATTTGCTTAAAATGTTACAGTGCTATTTTTATTCATGTTTATAATATATTTACTTATTGTAGAATAAGATAATGTTTACTTTAAGTCAGTATTGATTATAATAAATAATTAAGTAGCACTATAAAAAATGCAGGTTGAAATGCATATATGAAGGATGGAACATAGATAACAAACATGGTTTTATAGGTTTTTTTTTGTTTTTTGTTTTTTTTTTTTTTTTTTAGATTTTCTCATCTAATTTTATGTGTGAGATTTTAGCCTGCCCATGTATATAGGCATCAAATATATGCTTGGTGTCCATAGAAGTCAGAATAGAGCATTATATTCCTTTGAGCCAAAGTTGTGAATGATTGTGAATCATCACATGGTGCTTGGAATTAAACTGCATTCATCCAAGAAAGTGAGTACTCATAATTACTCAGCCATCTTTCAGCCCTTCAAAGTAATTGAATGAGACTGTTTCATAATTTTTATCATAGCTAAACATCCCTGTACATATATCTATAATTTCCTAATATATATAGTCCTCAGTAAATGACATCAGATTAGTATGAATAAGGAAAAGTATCTCAATGGTTTTTAATATCTTGTTAAATACAATGAAAAAAGCATAATATCATGATAGATTAAAGTCTTATGATTGAGTTTGTACACATATCTAGTGTTAAATATTTTCTAGTCTTTCATTTGTCAATCTACTTTTTAGAATTATGATGCTCTTGCTACAAAGAGGATGTTTTTTGAGTCCTCTACTGAATGTGAACATTGTTATTGTGGAAAAGCTTACTTGAGATAAACGACTCAATTATTGCCACAAAGGTTGTTGAATGGTTATTTTAAATTATGAAAAATAAATAAATATGTAGATGATAGATAGGTAGGTAAGTAGATAGATAGATAGATAGATAGATAGATAGATAGATAGAATATATTTTCATAGTACTGGGGTCAAATGCAGGGATGAAGCACACTGAAAACAAATTGTTCAACCAAGTACATTCCCATTTAATAAAGTACAAACCATTTTATATGAAGAATATGAAATATATGTGATTTAATGATGAATAAATTTCACCCAGTGGTTCTTGTTCATTGATGTGTCCTCTGGGTCACAGTAGCCTTTGTCTCTTTTGAACTCCTTATTATGTTTTATGTCAAAATACAGCAGTCATTCCTGTATGCTTGTGAGAAGGCATGTTTATAATATTGTGTTGAAAGAATATGAACATACAGTTTAACATTATCAACTGTTTTTTTTATTTTTCAAGGTACCATCTTTATAATTACTAATGTAGGTTACTTTTAACTTCAGATTAGCAAGACGAAGGCAACAAAGCACATAATATTTGTCCACAAAACCATCAGACTACAATCTAGAATGTTCTTCTTGTGATTGTCTTGAAAGTTTTTCATTCTCTCCACCCAGTAAGATCTTCCATTTCTCAGGCACAAGTATGCATTTGTATATATAGATGTATTTACCTATGTCATAGAAAATGACATGGACAAAAGGAAAATTATTTTGCAATCCATCATGGAAACAAAATCCGGAAATAATGCTCATTTCAGTAAATGGGTATCAATATTAAAAATTCGTCAAAGGTATATAAAGTGAAGATAAGTTAGATTTAGTCTTTTATCATTAGTGCTCAAGTGGGCAAGAGTATAAACTTCATTTTAAAATTCAAATCTAGGTAAAGCAAACAAATTCTTCTGCCTAATATCTTAACAAATTCTTCATGACTTCCAGGTTGGATTTTTTTTTTTTGAAGTAAACAGTTTATCACAATTGGAGAGAGAACAACTAGAAATTTGGAATTATGCAATATAAATATTTTCAAATAGTTACATAATTAAGAACATCTTCAGGAAGAATGAGAAGAACTAATTGCTTTTTAATACTCAGTTTTTAATATGTTAATTTATTTTAGTTTTAAACTTACTGATGACAATTATGACCTGTCAAGTATTTTTTAAAAATACTTGAGTTAATATACCAGTTGTTTCTAACCATATTTAAAAAATGACTAGAGCTTTCTTTTCTTCATTAAAGACCAATTAATGAGTTGTATCTCTGCTTTGCCTGACATCTATATTTTAATTATTTGAAGAAAATTTATAAATCTCCACTTTATATAATTCCAATTATCTTTTTCTCCTTTGCTGCAACAACATGCAGGGAAAGGTCAGCAAGGTATCCTGAGTTTACACCTACCACTGTCTACTGAGGTATCTCTCTATATACTATGCCATATGTCAGAAAAAATGTACTTTTAAGGATGCTGAAAATAGTTCTATTAAAGTAAGTGTTATTATCTATCTTAATAGCAAGACTTCCGCTCTTCTACAGAGTAATATAAAAGAAACAGTTACTTTTGTGTAAAAAGATATGATATGCTTTAAATCCACTCATTTTCCTGGATTAAAATATTCAGCTACTTTCTTGGGACACTACTGTGGCTAAGCAAAGAATATCATGCATGACTGGTATATGTGACATGTGAGATTACTTATGACTCACAAATCAAAGATGACACAATCCTGATTCAGCATGAGGAATAACATTGCCAATTGGAAAACATAGTTTAGAGATGTGATGTATTGGTGGTTCATGATGTCAGGAATATCAATAAATATAGACAAAATGGCATCAGAAGCCTGCTCTCTATAAGCATTAAGTCTTCAACTCAGAGCTTTCCCTATGTTCTTTTATGATGGAGCTCCTATTTCACTACTCTACCTTCCTGTCCTCATTGTATTGGACCTGAGGCTCCCTGAATTTCAATGGAAAGTATATTTCTTCTTCATGGGCACTAAGCCACCTGAAATTCTAGAAGGAGAGGAATTTCCATTTTAAAGGGACTGTCAACATAAACATATTTTTAGAGATTTGTTTCTTTAGTCCAGGAACTCATGACAGAGATGACAGCTGCTGTCAGACTATGTTTTTAATGAATAGAAGAAGTTTACAACATGGAAGTAACTGGCTTCCTGTGGGTCTGTAGACTGCTAGCAGGAGAAAACTAATCTAATTAATCCTTCTCCTTGTCTGTAATGCATCTCAATATATGGTATGAGGTCAAGAGAATGAACAAACATTTGTTTTAATAGTAATCACATATTTACTGTTTAATATTACAATTAAATGCAGGGGGAGCTGGTGGTTCCTTAACACTCTAACAATTCTGAAATATACATTTTTTCCTGATATAACTTCATTATAATAGTGCTATGCAAAATGAAAAAAGATCCCCAAACCTGGAAAATCTTTACTAGGCTGTGACAGCTTAATAAGTACACAATAAAGCAAAGTAGAATTGACATTAATAAATCTGTGTTCTTCATATTCTATAATCTTTTAGTGAAATATCAAATGGGTAGATTCTAGACTCTAGAACATTCTGAGAAGCACATATGGAAGTTCTAATGTTACAAACTGGAAAGTAGATCTTCCCAGGAGCCCTTAAGAACACACAATGGGAACCATCTCAACTTTCACTGGCAGGTGGATATTGCACCTAATTGAATGTTCTCTAAGATATAACGTTCTAGCACTGTTAATATTAGAATGAATCACAATTTACTTGGAACATATTGAATGTACCATGTGACCTGCAGTCCATTGTAGGCATGGGAAGGATCCTAGAGAGTACATAAAATTAGCAAGAGTACACGCCTATGCTTATCTCAAGAAGTATGACGAAGGATATCAAATGATAAATCTATGTATATCTTGAAAACTTCCCAAGTGTTATATCATGGTTGATAACTAATTTTCTTTCATTTCATACAAAGTGAAGGGTATAGGTAGGATAAAAGGGACAGAAGGTTGGAAACTCCAGGAATTACAAACTTTCAGCAGGTGCAGAGACCCTCAGATAAACATCAGTCAGATCTCAGAGAGATTTGTGAAACTTTAGGGGATAGAATCCAACAAGTGGGAGGACTTGAAGACACCGGTGACAAGTGGCCCCCTAATAATTAGAGCACAGGCTATCTCTGACTCTATTACTTGTCCTTAGATCCCCTTCCCCTAACTGGACTACCTGGTTGGGCCTCAGTGTGAGAGGATGTACTTAGTTATGCTGTAACTACATGTCCAAAGATGGGGTGGTTCCAACAGGTGAGTTTCTTCTTCTCAGAGAAGATGGGGATGAATTAATAGGGGGAGGTATTTGTAAGGGTGAGACTGGGAGGAGAGGAGGGAGCAGACTGTGATCAGGATGTAAAATGAATAAATAAATACATTAATTTAAAAAGGAAACTTGCTAAATATAAAAAGCCCAGAGAATTTTATAGGATTTCATCTATTTTGTGAGGGCTTTTTCTGCATGGAAAAGAACATTTATTTACATTGTGATATTCTTCTCTGACATTTATTGATAAAAACATTTTGTAGTGCCTAAAGGAAATCTGGTACTATTAATTAACCATGAACCAACCTTCAGGAAAAACTACGGCTTAAATTTGATTTTCATGTTCAAAAACTAGGGAAGTAATTAAACTTAACCTGTACCAGTCTCATTTCCTAGTCTGATTAATCTAGATTACTCCTTTTGGTTGCTTCCATTTTTTTTTTCTATTCCTGTTGTCCTTTACATAAGTTTTGTTTTTTGATACTTCACTGAAAATGTAAAAGAAAAGAAAAACTATAATGTAAAATTTTTAAACTAAAAGATGATCTCTAGAAATTGAGTTAAAGCTAAACAATAGCTAAGAAGGAGAGTGAATGTTTTTCTTATACCTCAGAGTTCTTGATGAATTTCATTCCTTGGTAAATCCCCATTTTCACCAATTGTGGATCAATAACTAGTGTTTAGTTACTTGTTTACAACTAAAATGGAAAGAGTGTTAAAAAGCGGCAGGATAAAATTTTTCAAAAGGGCACAGCAATGGCTATTCTATTTCCAACTCCCAGCTGCATATGTAATACTATATAAATCTGAGGTTTCTTTCAAAAGTAATTCAAATAACTTTCCTACTGAGATGTCTTCCCAGACTTCTGAACTGGTAACTCTTTTGTCACTAAAATACTGCACATAGACACAGAATGCTTAAATAAGGACCACATGAGGCAATTTTGGCTGGAAGAATGCTGAATATCATGTCGAGAATATAAGGCTGCCAAAGCTGCTTTCCAAGACAGGTCTGTAACTATATTCATCTCTAATCCTGGAGATATTCTTTCTGCCAAATTACGGAGGAATAAATGTGCCATTTTGATACCACAATAAAGTCAGCAGATGTAGCTAGTCAGAAAAGACAAAAAAAAATAAAAAAATAAAATCATAGACAATTAAAGACAGGAAATCTGGAAAGCCACCAGTTGAAACATAAATATCATAATGACACTTGGAAGAATAGAGTTTTTGTACATCCTCAGAAAAAGAAAAAAAGTAATATAGCTCTACCATTAGGATTGTGGAGAGTGAACAGTAATTAGCACTGTAGTGGTTACTAAGAAACTGGAGAATTAACAATTTTCCAATGACTGCATAACTTTGGTTTCTATACCTCACCTTAAAAGCCCTTAATATTATTTGCAAAAAAAAACAAACAAAAACAAAAACAAAAACAAAACAAAACAAACAAAACAAAACAAACAAACTACTGATTTTACCCGGAGAGCATATAACTTCAATGAAGAGAGTATTAACCAAAATAAATGTTCTTGGCTCTGTCTGTCCACTTTTCTCTAGAACAGAGAAAGGTGAATGAGACACTAAATACATCAGCCAAATTTATCAGATACTAAATTAGATGTGGGTGATATGAAAGACAGAGTACCATAAGTGATTACCTGATGACCTTGTCAGGGAGACTAGTAACCCTTATTTCTCACATCCAGTTTTAATAGTTAAAACAAAAACTAACAGAAGTTATGGAACAAATGGCTCTAACAGATATCTACAGAACATTTTATCCTAAAACAAAAGGATATAACTTCTTCTCAGCACCTTATGGTACCTTCTCCAAAATTGACCATATAATTGGTCAAAAAACAAGCCTCAACAGATACAAAAGTATTAAAATCATCCCATGCAACCTATCAGATTACCACGGACTAAGGCTGACCTTCAATAACAAAATAGATAATAGAAAGCCAACATTCATGTGAGAACTGAACAACACTCTTCTCAATGATAGCTTGGTCAAGGAAGTAATAAAGAAAGAAATTAGACTTTTTGGAGTTTTATGAAAATGAAGCCACAACATACCCAAACATATGGGAAACAATGAAAGCATTTCTAAGAGAAAAACTCATAGCTCTGAGTGCCTCCAAAAAGAAACTAGGGAGAGCACACACTAGCAGCTTGACAACACACCTAAAAGCTCTAGAACAAAAGGAAGCAAATTCACCCAAGAGGAGTAGATGGCAGGAAATAATTAAACTGAGGGGCGAAATCAACCAAGTGGAAACAAGGACTATTCAAAGAATCAACCAAACGAGGAGCTGGTTCTTTGAGAAAATCAACAAGATAGATAAACCCTTAGTCAGACTCACTAGAGGGCACAGGGAAAGTATCCTAATTAACAAAATCAGAAATGAAAAGGGAGACATAACAACAGATCCTGAAGAAATCCAAAACACCATCAGATCCTTCTACAAAAGGCTATATTCAACAAAACTGGAGAACATGGATGAAATGGACAAGTTTCTAAACAGATACCAGGTACCAAAGTTAATTCAAGATCAGGTTAATGATCAAAACAGTCCTATATCCCCTAAAGAAATAGAAGCAGTCATTAATAATCTCCCAACTAAAAAAAGCCCAGGACCAGATGAGTTTTGTGCAGAGTTCTATCAGACCTTCAAAGAAGATCTAATCCCAGTTCTTCACAAACTATTCCACAAAATAGAAGCAGAAGGTATTCTACCCAACTCATTCTATGAAGCCACAATTACTCTGATATCTAAACCACAGAAAGACTCAACAAAGATAGAGAATTTCAGACCAATTTCCCTTATGAATATCAATGCAAAAATCCTCAATAAAGTTCTCACCACCTGAATCCAAGAACATATCAAAACAATCATCCATCTTGACAAAGTAGGATTCATTCTAGGGATGCAGAAATGGCTCAATATACGGAAATCCATCAACATAATCAGTATATAAATAAACTCAAAGACAAAAACCACATGATTATCTCATTAGCTGCAGAGAAATCATTTGACAAAATCCAACACCCATTCATGATAAAAGTCTTGGAATGATCAGGAATTCAAGGCCCATACCTAAACATGATAAAAGCAATCTACAGCAAACCAGTAGCCAACATCAAAGTAAATGGTGAAAAGCTGAAAGCAATCCCACTAAAATCAGGGACTAGACAAGGCTGTCCACTCTCTCCCTACCTATTCAACATTGTACTAGAAGTCCTAGCCAGAGCAATTTGACAACAAAAGGAGATCAAGTGGATATAAATTGGCAAGAAAGAAGTCAAAATATCACTTTTTGCAGGTGATATGATAGTATATATAAATGACCATAAAAATTCCATCAGAGGACTCCTAAACCTGATAAACAGCTTTGGTGAAGTAGCTGGATATAAATTTAACTCAAACAAGTCAATGGCTTTTCTGTACACAAAGGATAAACAGGCTGAGGAAGACATTAGGGAAACAACACCCTTCTCAATAATCACAAATAATATAAAATACCTTGGTGTGACTCTAACTAAGGAAGTAAAAGATCTGTATGATAAGAACTTCAAGTCTCTGAAGAAAAAAATTAAAGAACTCAGGAGATGGAAAGATCTCCCATGCTCATGGATTGGCAGGATCAATAAAGTAAAAATGGCTATCTTGCCAAAAGCAATCTACAGATTCAATGCAATCCCCATCAAAATTCCAACACAATTCTTCAACGAATTAGAAAGGGCAATCTGCAAATTCATCTGGAATAACAAAAAACCTAGGATAGCAAAAACTCTTCTCAAGGATAAAAGAACCTCTGGTGGAATCACCATGCCTGACCTAAAGCTTTACTACAGAGCAGTTGTGATAAAAACTGCATGGTACTGTTATAGCAACAGACAAGTAGACCAATGGAATAGAATTGAAGACCCAGAAATGAACCCACACACCTATGGTCACTTGATCTTTGACAAGGGAGCAAAAACCATCCAGTTGAAAAAGGACAGCATTTTCAACAAATGGTGCTGGCACAACTGGCAGCAATCTTGTAGAAGAATTCGAATTGATCCATTCCTATCTCCTTGTACTAAGGTCTAGTCTAAGTGAATTAAAGAACTCCACATAAAACCAGAGGCACTGAAACTTATTGAGGAGAAAGTGGGGAAAAGTCTCAAAGAGATAGGCACAGGGGGAAAATTCCTGAATAGAACAGCAATGGCTTGTTCTGTAAGATCGAGGATTGACAAATGGGACCTCATAAAATTGCAAAGATTCTGTAAGGCAAAAGACACCGTTAATAAGACAAAAAGACCACCAACAGATTGGGAAAGGATCTTTACCAATCCTAAATCAGATAGGGGAATAATTTCCAATATATAAAAAGAACTCAAGAAGATGGACTACAGAAAATCAAATAACCCCATAAAAAATGGGGCTCAGATCTAAACAAAGAATTCTCACCTGAAGAATATCGAATGGCTGAGGAGTACCTGAAAAAATGTTCAACATCCTTAATCCTCAGAGAAATGCAAATCAAAACAACCCTGAGATTCCACCTCACACCAGTCAGAATGGCTAAGTTCACAAATTCAGGTCACAGCAGATGCTGGTGAGGATGTGGAGAAAGAGGAACACTCTTCCATTGTTAGTGGGATTGCAAGCTTGTACAACCACTCTGGAAATCAGTCTGGTGTTTCTTCAGAAAATTGGACATAGTACTACCAGAGGATCCTGCAAGAAGAACACATGCTCCACTATGCTCATAGCAGCCTTATTTATAATAGCCAGAAGCTGGAAAGAACCCAGGTGCCCCTCAACGGAGGAATGGATACAGAAAATGTGGTACATTTACACAATGGAGTACTACTCAGCTATTAAAAAGAATGAATTTATGCAATTCCTAGGCAAATGGATGGACCTGGAGGGCATCATCCTGAGTGAGGTAACCCAGTCACAAATGAACTCACACATTATATACTCACTGATAAGTGGATATTTGTCCAGAAACTTAGAATACCCAAGATATAAGATACAATTTGCAAAACACAGGAAACTCTAGAGAATGAAGACCAAAGTGTGGACACTTTGCCCTTTTTAGAATTGGGAATAAAGCACCCATGGAAGGAGTTACAGAGACAAAGTTTGGATCTGAGACCAAAGGATGGACCCTCTAGAAACTGCCATATCCGGGGATCCATCCCATAATCAGCTTCCAAATACTGACACCATTGCATACACTAGCAAAATTTTGCTGACAGGACCCAGATATAGCTGTCTCTTGTGAGACTATGCCGGAGCCTAGCAAACACAGAAGTGGATGCTCACAGTCAGCTATTGGATGAATCACAGGGCCCCCAATGGAGGAGCTAGAGAAAGTAACCAAGGAGCTAAGGGATATGCAACCCCATAGGTGGAACAACAATATGAAGTAACCAGTACCCCCTGGAGCTCGTGTCTCTAGCTGCATATGTATCAGAAGATGGGCCAGTCAGCCATCAGTGGAAAGAGATGCCCATTGGTCGTGCAAACTTTTTATGCCTCAGTACAGGGTAATGCCAGGGCCAAGAAGTGGGAGTGGGTGGGTGGGGGAGTGGGTGGGGGAGCATGTGGGGGACTTTTGAGATAGCATGAAATGTAAATGAAATAAATACCTAATAAAAAATACAAAAAAGGCCTGGTGAGATGGCTCAGTGGGTAAGTGGTAAGTGGTAAGTGCTCTTCTGAAAGTCCAGAGTTCAAATCCCAGCAACCACATGGTGGCTCACAACCATCTGTAAAGAGATCTGGCGCCCTCTTCTGGAGTGTCTGAAGACAGCTATAGTGTACTTACATATAATAAATAAATAAATAAATAAATAAATGAATAAATAAATATTAAAAAAATAGATATATGTCTGAAGAATAACTACAATCTCTTCTAATGGGTATTCTTCAAATTTGTCTACCATGTGTGAGCTACAGTCTTTAATATACTTCTATTACTCTTTTAAAGTTGTTAATATACGTGTCTCTGACAACAGAGTTACCAAACTTCTGTCAAAATAGAGATAGTGAATGTGCTATTATTAAAAACAACTATATGAATATTTCTTGTCAATTGTTTTTTCAAATCTTACCTTAAGAAATATGAAAAGTTGGTTGCTGGGAACAAATTACTCTTATAAGATTTCAGTTTTACTGCCCCAGATTTCAACCTCTTAGTTATCCTATCCCAGCTTGCAATGAAATTGGTTTCCCAGGCCTTATCTTCCCCATTCAAGCTGTTCCTAATAATAGCTTTACAAAGTTCTCTTAGCCAGTTCACCTTCCTAGAAGAAGTCCTATAAGTCAAGAGCTACTGTAAGAAGGAGGTTCACTTCCTAACCTCTATGCATTCTGTTCAAGCTTGTTTGAGAAAACATACTACACAAATGATCCTTTCATTATCCAAAACCTATTCCATGAAATGATGACATAATAAGACAACCAGTGGCATGGAGTTTGGACAAATTTCTATTACATAAACAACAACAACCATACACACACACACACTAACCTTAAACTATCACTTTGGACTTTTTAGTTTAGGTAAAGTGGAAGTTGAGGTGCATTAAATAGACTTGAATGGAAGTAGAAGACACCCTGGACATACTCAGATCCCTTACGGTTCAGAAACTGCTTATAGCTCTGTCCAGGTTGCCATTCTCTGTTAACTTGACATAGCATATAGTAATCACAAAAGAAAGGCTCCAATAAAGAACTGACTAGAACAGATTATCCTGGAGGCATGACTATAGGACCTTTTATGATTGTTAATAGATGCAATAAATCCCTACTCACTGTATATTAATTTGAACACTAATATATATATATATATATATATATATATATATATATATGGATGGTATGGTATAATATTATAACGACCATTAGTGTAGATCAATCCCAGTGTCATACTACTCCACACTCTTATTGGTTTCTCAGTGTATGAACTTTAAACAGGAAAAGTACAATGAACTCAGTTATTTTAAATCTTGCTCCCTCAATGATCTGAACAACTGGTCACGCTGTTAGGGAAAGTTGCAGATCCTCTATGAGATGGAGCCTCTTTAAAGGAAGTAGATCAGTGGGGTTGACCATGAGGGATTATAGTCCAACCTTACTCCCTGTTCAGTCTCTGCTTCCTAAGTATATATGTAATTTGATAAGACAGCCTCCTACACCTGCCACCAAGGCTAGTTTCTCATGTGGGCATTATGTTGAGTCTCTCTCTCTTTTTTTAGATATCCTCTTTATTTACGTTTCAAATGGTATACCCTTTCCAAGTTTTCCCTCCAAATATCCCCTATCCCCTCCCACCTCCCCCTCCTCTCTAGCCCACCCACTCCCACTTCCTGGCCCTGACTTCCCCTAGACTGGAGCATAGACCCTTCACAGGACCAAAGGGCCTACACAGCAATTAAAAACAATGAATATATGAAAGTCTTAGACAAATGGATGGATCTGGAGGATATCATCCTAAGTGAGGTAACCCAATCACAAAAGAACACAAATGATATGCACTCACTGATAAGTAGATATTAGACCAGAAGCTCTGAAAACCCAAGGTAAAATTTGTAAAACACATTAAACTCAAGAAGGAAGACCAAAGTGTGGATACTTCGATCCTTCTTAGAAGGGGGAACAAAATACCCATGGAAGGAGTTTCAGAGACAAAGTTCGGAGCAGAGACTGAAGGAATGACCATCCAGAGAATGCCCCACCTGAGGATTCATTCGATAAAAAATCTACCAAAACCAGACACTACTGCGGATGTCAATAAGACCTTGCTGACAGAAGCCTGTTAAAGCTGTCTTCTAAATGACGCTGCCAGTGCCTGACAAATACAGAAGTGGATGCTCACAGTCATCCATTGGATGGAGCACAGGGTCCCCAATGAAAGATCTACTAAGCCAGTGCCCCCACTACATCAGCTTCTATTAGAGGTACTATGATAATCAAGTCTAAATGCTAATTTTTACTACAGCTGATCTTCTAAGTTTGTGCTATGATATATTCAGATGAATGCAAAGTCAGCAACCTCTTTTCATCTAACAAACAGTGAAATTCAACATGCACAAATAGAAAACTACATTAGTTTTTCAGTGTGGCTTCTGGCTGTTCTTTCCCACCTGAATGTCAGAGCCACATCTGAGTCAATCCCTTCATTTCAAATAAAACTCACATCACTCTATAATGCTGTATTTCAGGTCTAGTATAACACAATTTAAACTATTGGTTATGCTTAAATTTCCACTAAAATTTTTTTAGAAGTCATGTATTATTTCTTTTTATTTATTTTTTTCAATAACTTTGTCTTTTTATTCACTTTACATTCTAATCATAGCTTCTTCTCCTTTCTTCCTTCCCATATTCACCTTACAAAATGCTTTCTGAAGCCCCTTTGTTTTCTCCTTAGAGAAAAGGAGCCCCCCTTGGGTACCATCCCATCCTGCAGCATCTAATCCTAGCAGGTCTACGCATTTCCTCTTCCTGACCAGACCCAAACAGGCAGTCCAGTTAAGGAAACGGGTTCCGATGGCAAGAAACAGAGAATGAAACAGCACCTGATTCACTTGCTAGGGGATTCACATGAAGACCAAACTACACACAAGCTTGTAGTGGGGTCTAGGGCCAGCTCTCCCATGTTCCCTGGCTGATTGTCCAGGCATTATGACCTGCCCTGCCCTGGTCACAGGTTAGTTGACATTGTAGGTCTCTTTGTGGTCTCCTTGACGTTTCCAGTTTTCTCACTTCTATCCCAAACACAAGACTCCCCAAGCTCTGCCTGATGTTTTGCTGTGAGTCTGTGCATCTGCTTCCATCTGCTGCTCAATAAAGCCTCTCAGGAATAAGGTAAATGGGAGCCAGAAAGACACCTAAGGTATGTACACCTTGCCAGGGGACATTAGCCATAAAGTGCAGGACTACACAGTAGAGAGACCCAAATAAACTGGTTGATATGGCAGTCCCAGAGAGAATGTGTGAATCTCACTCAGAAGGGAAAACTGAACCTCATGAGAGGTGGATGAAGAAAGGAAACTGGGAAGGACAAGGCGTAAGGAGGGGGGAGGGTGATGATGGTGGATAGTTATGCAGAGAAATGAGCTTAAAGAAGACTGGGCTTGAGAATGGAAATAGGCAAGGAGTGGCTCATCTCTGGTGATTAGCTGGAGGCCTGGGACAAGTGCCAATACAGGAGTGTATGGGGGTGACCTTAGCTGAGATTTATACAGGAGAGGGATATAGAGACAGAAATGGTTCCCTCCTGCAGCCAGGCAGGACTTCCAGAGGAAAAATGGGGACATCAATCTACCCATAAAACCTTCAACCCCAAATTTGTCCTGCATACAAGATACACAGGGCTAAAGATGGAGCAAATTCTGAGGGAACAGATAACCAAGGACTGCCACTTGAGACCCACTCTGTGTGAGAGAGCCAACCCCTGAGACTATAAATTATACTCTGCTATCTTTGGAGACTGTCTCATTTATTTTTTAAGGTGTCAACATACAATTCTTAGCCTGTATTTTAAAAGTTACAAGCCAAAAGTTTTTACTATGTTATTGATCTTGTCATTTTGAAATAAATCTGTCTAATAAACTTTAAATGCTTTACAGGAATGCAAATTTTTCTACAATCCTATATGACCTATCACTTGAAATCATCTGATAAAGTACAATTATGTTTCCAGGGTAGAGGCTGGACAGTGAGTGGTTGTAGACAAATAGTGGTAAAATACTCTAATATATCATGGTATATTCTGCATAGTATAATCATAATAGTTAAGAATAATGCCCTGTATACATGAAAAAGTCGAAATAATGGGTAGTGAATGCTTTTGCCGTCAACAACTGATAAACATTTGAAGAGTTACAAGTTTATCTTATTATAAAAGCACATAATATAGACATATAATGTTCATGTTTACATATAGTAATTAAAATAAATTTAAATTTATGTGAAAAAGGATGTGTTCCTATCAAATAGCTGAACCAAGAAATTAAATATATTTTATGACAACAATGAAAATGTATAAACAATTTTTAGATGGCACATACTTAAATATATTCTTTTTCTGCTTATATAATCTACTCACTTTGTTTGAGTATAATTTTATGCTTGAAAGACTTTTATTGATCATCATATTATATTCCTCACAACAGGAATAACTATGGGCAAATATATGAATCTGTATATCTGTAAGATAAATGAGAAATAATATCTATATTTTCATATAATTATATATGTGCATCTTTACAAAAGTTCAACATTGTATTATTTTTAGAAGTGTGAAAGCAGAGTCACTTAAAGGCTTCATTAAATAATTATTATGAATCATGTGAAGTAAATTCACTAGTAATTCTTTTCTTAATGAGAAGAATTGTTTTTATTAATTAGTTGTTATGTCCCTGTATTACAATCCAGGGGTCTTAAACAGGCTTATTTTCTCTGTCAGCTCCAGAATTAAAAAGCAGAATAAAATCAGAATCGAAACAAACTGAACAGAAATCTCAGACACAGGATGAGTATAACCCTGTAAAGGAAGTTTCATTTATTAATGGGGAGGGGGCAAAGAAACCAGAAGAAGGGAGGGTGCTAGGGAGGGAGACTGAAACAGACACAGAGACTGACATATAGGGAGAAAGAGACAGAGAAATAAGAAGAGAGGGAGCCAAAGGGAGGAGAGAGAGAGAGAGAGAGAGAGAGAGAGAGAGAGAGAGAGAGAGAGAGAACGAGGTCTGAGTGAGTTTTGAAGGATCTTCCTGCACTTATTTTAGGTTTGTCATGTCTGTCAGGAAGCTGACTTCTGACATAGCTCTGGCTGTAATCCTCTGGCCATGGGGTCACTACTGCCTAGATAAAATACTAGTTTGCCTTTTAGGCATCTCTGTAGTTAGGCTTATGATGAAGAAGCTGGACATTTGCCATCTTTATTTTCCTCTTGTGGCTTCTCTTTCTGCCATGTTGCCTGTCACTGACCTTTTAGATGCCTACCCTTACCCCTGCATTGTTGCAGACTAACTGACTTTCTTACTTGTTCTGATAAAAACCCATTGACAAGAAACAGAAACACTTTATGTTAGAACTCATTTCCTAAGTACAAGTGATCACCCTGTAGATTTTATGTTTGCAGCAGATTCATTGTGTCCACAGTCAGGATGGCGGGAGAAATGAGTGCATACCTCCGCTCATTTCCTTTTACCAGAATCTCAGTCAATGGCACACCGCACCAACACACAGTAGGAAGTTTTCACACCTCAGTTACTACCACCTAGATAACCCCCTACATGCATGAAAAGAGATCATTCCAGTTGATCCTTAAATTGGGCTCCTTGACAATTCAATTCATGCTAAGTATCTCACTCTTTTTGTAAAGTATACATCAGCAGTTCTACTTTTATCATGTTGTGCATGAAAGCAATGAAGGACTTGTTTCTAAATTGTGCAAGTCAAGCAACAGTAAATTCTATACAACGTATCAATCCTAGGCATCAAAACAGTGCTAATATTTGGTGAGCCGTATTCACTACTTTTCAAACAGAGAAATTGATAGGCATTTCAGTTATTTCCTTCTTAAATTTCTGTAAAGTTTCTTAATTTCCAAAAGCTTCCTATTAACTAGGGATGAAATTGTTTGTTATACCATTGATCTTTCAGTTGAAGCATATTATTATCTTATTTTATCACACATACTCAGAAGTCTTTAGAAGCATCAATCACTGTTTAATTTAATATTAATTTACAATGCAATGGCATGTGTAATATGTTTTTATCATATTACATGGAGCTGGAAAAGGGAAGCAGAGAATGATTGGTTATTTATCAATTAAAAAATATTCCTACTTTTTGTGTCTTATGTCTTCTAAACTATTTTTGAACACAGTGACAAAAATCGCTGAGCAATTTTTAATTTCTATTTTCTTTGTCCTTTTTCCCCCCTTTTTAAACAAAAGTAAAGGAGGAAATGACAAGTTGGCAATATGGTTTAGTGTGTAAATGTATCTTCTGCCAATCCTGAGTTCAGTTATAAATTCCATATGGTTGAGTGATAAAACAAATCCCAACAGGTCCTTCTCCGACCTCCATAAATTATTATATATCTGTAACCTCATGCCACACACAAACACACACAATTTTTAAATTTTTATTTTTAATTTATTTTTTACACTCCATATTCCATTCCCCGCCCCCTATCCTCCCTCCAACTGCTCCACATCCCACATCCTACATCCCACACCCAACTCTCCTCCCCAGCCCCTCTGTGTCCAACTGGATGCCCCCACCCCACCTCACCTGACCTCTAAACACCCTGGGACCTCCAGTCTCTTGAGAATTAGGTGCATCATCTCTGGATGAACACAGACCTGGAAGTCCTCTACAGTATGTGTGTTGGGGGCCTCATATCAGGTGGTGTATTCTGTCTGTTTGGTGGTCCAGTATTTGAGAGATATCGGGGGTCCAGATTAATTGAGACTGTTGATCCCCCTACAGGATCGCCCTTCTCCTCAGCTTCTTTCAGCTTCCCCTAATTCAACAACAGGGGTCAACTGCTTCTGTCCATTGGTTGGGTGCAAATATATGAATTTGACTCTTTCAGCTGCTTGTTGAGTCTTTTGGAGGGCAGTCATAATAGGTCCCTTTTTGTGAGTGCTCCATATACTCTGTTTCAGACCTTGAGACCTCCCCTTGATCTGGATCTCACTTTGGGCCTGTTGCTGAACCTTCTTTTCCTCAGGCTCCTCTCCATTTCCATCCCTGTAATTCTTTCAGACAGGAACAATTATGGGTCAGAGTTGTGACTGTGGGATGGCAATCCCTTCTCTCACTTGATGTCCTGTCTTCCTGCTGGGGGTGGGCTCTATAACATCCCTCTCCCTTCTGTCTGGCATTTCATGTAAGGTCCCTCCCTTTGAGTCCTGGGAGTCTTTTATCTTCCAGGTCTTTGGTGCATTCTAGGGGGTCCCCCTCAAACCTCCTATTTCCTGAGGTTGCCTGTTTACATTCTTTCTGCTGGCCCTCAGGACTTCAGTCCTTTTCCCTCACCCTTACCATCTGACCTTACCAGATCAGTTTCCCCTCTACCCCCATGCTCCCCCATCCATCCACTTTCCTTCCCAGGTCCCATCCTTCCTCCTTCCCCACTTGTGATTTCTTTCCTCTCTCCCAAGTGGTCCTGAGGTATCCTCTCTTGGGCACTTCAGCTGGTTGGACTTTTTGAGCTCTCTGGACTGTATCTTGAGTATTCTGTTTGTTTGTTTGTTTATTTATTTATTTATTTATTTATTTTGACTAATAGCCACTTATTAGTGAATACATACCATGCTTGTCTTTTTGTGTCTGATTTGCCTCACTCAGGGTGATATTTCTAGGTCCATCCATTTGCCTGAAAACCTCAGGATGTCTTCGTTATTAATAGCTGAGTAGTATTCTACTGGGTAAATGAACCTCATTTTCTGCATCTCTTCTGTCTTGGAACATCTAGGTTGTTTTTAGCTTTTGTTTATCACAAATAAGACCATTTTAAACATAGTGGAACATGTGCCCTTGTGGCATGGTGGGGCATCTTTTGAGAATATGTCCAAGAGTGGTATAGCTGGGTCTTCAGATAGATCATTTTCCAATTTTCTGAGGACTCTCCATATTGATTTCCAGAGTGGTTGTACCAGTCTTCAAGCCCAACACCAATGGTGGAGTTTTTCTTTTTCTCCACATCCATTCCAACATGTACTGTCACCTAAGGATTTGATCTTAGCCATTGTGATTGGTATAAGGTGGCATATCAGGGTCATTTTGGTTTGCATTTCTCTGATCACTAAAGACTTTGATCTCAGAAAATGGAAGGATCTACCATGCTCATGAATGGCAAAATTAACATAGTAAAAATAGCCATCCTACCAAAGGCAATCTATAGATTCAATGCAATCCTCATCAAAATCCCAACACAACTCTTCAAAGATATATAGAAAGAACAATTCTCAAATTCATCTGGAAAGAAAAAAAAAATAAACTCAAAACCCAAAACCAAAAATCAAAACAGAATAATGAAAACAATGCTTAACAATAAAAGAACAGCTTAGGGAATCACCATCCCTGACCTCAAGCTTTACTACAGAGCAATAGTGATAAAAACTGCATTATATTGGTGCAGAGACAGAGAAGTTGATCAACAGAATAAAATTGAAGACCCAGAGATAAAATCACACACTTACTATCAATTGATCTTTGACAAAGATGCCAAAAATATACAATGGAAAAAAGAAAGCATCTTCAATAAATGGTGCTAGTATAACTGGCTCTCTATATGTAGAAGAATGAAAATAGATCCATATTTGTCATCTCTTACAAAGCTCAAGTTCAAGTGGATCAAGGACCTCAACATAAAACCAGATACAGTGAATCTAATAGAAGACAAAGTGGGAAATAGCCTTAAACTCATTGACACAGGGGTAAATTCCCTAAACAGAACTCCAATGGCTCATGCTCTAAGATAAATAATTTATAAATGGACCTCATGAAACTGGAAAGCTTCTGTAAGGCAAATGACATAGTTGATAAGACAAATTGGCAACCTATAGATAGGGGAAAAAACTTCACTAACCCTAAATCCAATAGAAGACCAATATCCAAAATATATAAAGAACTTAAGAAGTTAATCACCAAAAAAACAAACAACCCAATCAAAAAAAAAAAAAAAAAGAAAGAAAGAAAAAAGAAAAGGGATACAGAAGAAAACTGAGAATTCACAACTGAGGAAACTCGAATAGCTGAGAAGCACACACAAAATTTTTTAAAAGCAAATGTCTTTCTTCTATTAAACTTACTTAGTCCTTCTCTTGAGAACTACACATGGTAAAAATAATGATTTAAATTATATGGAAAGCACCAGAATGTTAACAGTATTCTGAAGGATTATCCCTTGAGGCTAAGCAAAGGAAGAGTAAACATCTTAGCATAATGAACACATGGTTCAGTTACTTCCCTAGAAGCATCTGCTGGGTTCATACTGGCAACTGTCATGGCTTGGACTTAGGCAGTGGTTTCGACAGAGTGTGAACTTGAATTATTGGAAACACTGGAAAGCAGGATCTCAACAGAAAATCGTAGAGTGAACATAGAGACTTACACACATTGGTTCTGCTTGTAATGGTAAACTATCACTACAGCAGCTTTCATAAGAACTGTGGCCCAGAATTTAACTACATCAACTCTTTATTAATGTACATGTCTCCTAGCTCCCCACATTTAAGGAATATCCTTTGCAAAAATATTTCAACAATTACTACTACTAATGAGTAATATTTACCAAAAACTAGGTTGAGGGAATTAACAACATATAAAGAAGAGAAAAATGGAGAAATTATAGATATTATTACAGACTCATAGATTTCCTAGATGCTTTATTTTGTGATATGAGAAATGATAGATTTTCTATTAATATTTTAAATAAACAAAATAATGTATAAATTTTAACATAATCTGTCAATGTTAAAAAATTAATCCAATGCTGGCTTCACAAGATTCATGATGAAAAAGTATAAACATAGTTGATGAGAAATATTATGGATAAGAAGATAGGACATAAGTAAATATCAATTGAGGAATACACTATAAAAGAAAATAAATAAACATGATTTTCTACAGTGGAAATTGAAAGATGAGGAAACAGATACAGAAATAAAATGAGCTGGAGAGACTGTTATTATAGCATAAATCAAAATAAAGATTGAGTAAATAAGAAAATAAGAGTACAAAATACCCAAGGGAACAATGATTGTATTTTGTTGGCATTAGTAAGCCATTAAATTTAGAATAGGGCAAATGCTCTGGTACAATTTTTTTAAAAAAATAGTAAAATGAGTTAGTACTGCTCTTTTGTAAGCCAAGGATGTTGCATTATTCAGGCTAATAATAAATACAAAGAGATTATACAGAAGTAATAAATTGAATAGAGGAAATTAATAAATTAAATAATAAAAAAGATTAGAGGAAAATAAACAACTTTAGACAAATAAGCAGATTGAATATTAACAGTAACTAAAGGATTGAAATGTTTTAGGTAAATGGATTATGTGTTCCAACTAAATAGATGACTTTCAGATTATATATGAGGTTAACTTTAAGCCAAACAAATTTGTCTACTAAAATATATGGAAGTAAAATCACATAAAATGTACACATGTTCCTTATAAACAACAAAGAAACAATCAAATGTTCTATGAAAATCCAAATAAATTGTAAAAATTCTTTTCATTTTCATTATTAAGGAAGGATTAAGGAAAGGTATCAAGAACAAGAAAAGTTCACTGAGAAGATATTACAACTTCAATCTTGTTTGTTTCTTGTGTCCTATCTTCAAAAGAAAGCCTATAATCAATAAAATCAAGATACAAAAAATCATAATTTTGGTATGATATTTTATGTTAATAACTATGATTATTATCTAATATTATATGAAAAGAGTAAGAAAACCAAATCTGCAAGAATTGAAAATATTAAAACTGGTTTTTCAAGGCATCTTGGTAACTCCTATCCTTTGGAAGATGGGGCAGGAAAGTTGAATTCAAGACCAACCTCAGCTTCAGAGTGACTCTTAGGCCAGATTCCCAAAAGAAGGAAAAAAAAAAAAAGCTATTGAATTTTGAAACATAACTAAGAGGTACATGAAAATACCATATACACTCTAGAATATATGAACTTTAAAAACATTCTGGATTAATTATTAAAATGTCTAGCAGATCATTTCTAAGCAACCACAATGGCCATAGTAATAATACTTAGGCATAATTTTTTTTCTATTTATTTAATGAACTTATAAATATCAACAAAATATGACAATATCACAGTATTTTATTTGATGTGAAGAATAATATAAATATTGTGCAAAGGCCATACCCCAAAATAAACTGTATTGACTTTACAAGCTGTTCATGTTTAGTGAATTACAGGCTTTATAATGTTGATTATGCTTTTCCACAGTAATGATTTTCTGGGGCTATTGATAACTTATGTTCTAAATATGATAGGTTTTTTAACTTTGTGGGCTTTATTTTCCTGGAATTCTAATTTGTACATATTTATGTAAGAAAAAAAGATGGATGCTTCATTTTACTCAATGTCTCGGTCTTCACACAATAAAGTCCTTTAAAAAAAAAAAAAAAAAAACCTTGGGTACTCTCCATTTCTTAGTTTATCGTCATGCATATAACACATCAAAATTATTGCTATTCTAATGGATATCACCAGTGCTAGGAATTAAGATATTGTAAGCCATATAGGTGAGAGACTCAAATAGTTTAAATAATGTCTTCTCCTTTTTGCTGTCTTTCCATATCTGTGACCCAGCCACCTCTAAAGCAATCTTTACTTGTTCTAAAAAAAAAAAAGAGGAGAGCTCAAGTATAGCATACCTTCTGTAAAATCAAGCTAGTATTTTAAGTTCGTTATATAAAATCAATACCCCCTACTGGTCCCTAGACTGTGACAGAAATGATAAATAATTACGTTTTATCTCAATAGGAGAAATTGGAGAGAAGACATGCAAATACGCTGTCTCAGCCCTCTTTAGGGAGTCAGTGGAGACGTGGGGCAAGGAGAAAAGATGCTTCTCCAATTCTCCAGCTTCTTTTATTTTTCCCTCTTACATTTATGTATTCGGTGAAAACTTTTCCCCAAGGTAGCACAACAGAATTTATTTGGCAGTGGAAATCCTTGTTATAATTCTTACGTGAGCAATGAAAATTGAGCACCACCATTTAGGACGCTCCAATCATTGAGATACTGGGTATAGTGGATTAACC
Source organism: Mus caroli (assembly GCF_978045245.1). Classification (NCBI taxonomy): domain Eukaryota; kingdom Metazoa; phylum Chordata; class Mammalia; order Rodentia; family Muridae; genus Mus; species Mus caroli. The sequence continues at coordinate 94,709,410 of NW_028227269.1, forward strand.
TGACAGCTATAAGACCTCTAGTTCAGAGGAAGTTAGAAAAAAATGGCGTTCTGAAGAAAAGTTCAAATATGGGGCGGGTCTGATTTCAAAGCACACAGGAGACTCACACTGAAGATTAGTAAAAGCAGCACCACAGCCTAACATCTGTGACCTTAAAGTGGTGGTTGGAATGGTCCTCTGAGGAAAAAAAAAAAAAAAAAAAACCTGAGCAGCTTGTGTTTCTCTCAGGCTCAACACATCACATCCTAAACATTCTGTGAGTCGATCCTCCCAAGCAAATAGTCTGCAGATGCAGAGCTGAACAATGGGAATGATTTCTGGTGATGAAAGGTTAGGGAAGCAGCCAGCATCCCTCATTGTAGACTATTGTCTGCTCCAGCTGCCATCTGCTACAGAACAAGAATTTGGCACTAGCCTGAAAGATGTACCCACCAGGCAAGTCAGAAGACAGTTAACTTTGTTGACACTCATAAAACTATATAGGGGATGCCCTGGTTCTCTTGTTGCCTTGAAAAAAATATACATATTAAGGTTAGAGAAGTTATGGTTAGGAACCTTGTCCTTTTGTATTGATTTAAATGCTCTATGTTGGAGTTTATGGGTTCCTACTAGGTTGAAGCAATGAAACACACAACTTCAAGGGGCTCTAGGAATAGAAACCGCATGCATCATGATCATCTACAACAAAGACACATCTTCCTTATGCCTCTGGGTTCCTGGGTGAATAGGGGGCTCACAGAAGAACCTGCAGAGAGCAGTTAAGTATAAAGAACTTCTGGATTTCAGAAGTTGAACTTTGGGAAGGAGCCACACATGACATCATTAGACATTCAGAAAGAGGCAGAGAGCAACGGTTAAAGTTGAGGATAGAGACAAGAAAAATCTTAGGTGAAGAAAAAAATTTAAAGATATAAAATTTTACGGTTCTACTTTTTGAGGGTCAAGTTCAACTAAATTATCTGAAACAGATTTGTTGTGCTTTTCAGTGAGGTTTGCTGGAAGATGGTGTCATTTTCTTCTGTGTGGTAACATAACATTTCATTTTGGAAGCTATTAAGGCTCTAAGCATGCATTCTTCCATTATCCATAAGTGTACAATGATTACATGTATGCACTTAAAATATAGTTGGAAATAATAAGAGATGTAATATATTCAGAAAAAGTTCTTGTGTATATATTTCTTGACTTTTTTGATAAAATTCATATTTTATTGTGAAAATGAACATAAGCCAGGAATTATGTGTCCACCACTGTAGAAAACAAACAGACAATTCTGAAGTCGGGATTTATTTACATCATTTTGTAAATATTGTTATCTATAATCTTAGCGAGATTCAATAACAAAAAAACCTGTAAATATTCCCATTATCTGTTAAAAACAAAGCAAAGGAAGAGTCCATACAAGTGCTTCCCATTAGTCACCAGCTTATAATGCAAGAGTGGATAATACCGACTCCAAGCACAAGTCTATTATGAAGTAGATAAAGCTACACAAGAAAAGATTGTGATTTCGAGATAATAATTTTCATTTATTCACGTTACCTCCTGATAACAAACCCCTTTGCCTCCTAGTATCCCCTGAGGCAGATCATCCCTCCCATTCCATTCTCCTCACCGACCTCCCTTCCCCAACACTGCATCCTCCCTTCTTCCCTTCCCTCCCTCCCTCCTCGGCACTTCCATAATGGCATTACTCTATACTTACTTGGACACTAATGTAATGCTGTATTATATTTCCTGGCTATGTTAGCTCAGATCTATCTTTTCAAGCATGTTCTCTTTGTTTATTCTAGACTAATGCACACAACTAAATTGATATGCATCAATGTTCCACCTGATTCACAATGATTGCAAGTTCATAAATCTCCAATTTTCTTTGATTAGTGTTCAACAATCCCTTTAATTGTGACAATGTATATTAAGGCCTCCATGGAACTCTGTGTTAGTGTCTAGTTGTTATGACATCTTCTAACCAGTTCCCCTAATATCTCGGTCCACTGCCATGTGTTATGTGTACTTTATTTTTTTAAATAAAGCTTTATGCATTACTGTGCTATTCTCCAATATTTTTGTTTAATGAAATTTAAGTTGTATTTAATACTACGAATATCCATACATAAAGGAAAGCACCCATGTGTACAAAAACGGTAGGTGAATCTTTTTCTAAAAGAAAGTGAGGAATATTACTTCAATTAATTCTTATGCTTACAACACATAGTCAATGGTTAAACCATTTGTCTACTTTCTTTAATACACTTATTTTATTTTACCAACTTAGTTCACAGACATATGCATGCTATGCTGTTTAATATAGGTAGGCTAATTAATAATTTAGGGTTCCAAATATGTTGCAAAGCTCATATTCATCACTGTCATGAACTTCAGAGAAGTCACATAGGAGGAAAATACCTTCCTTTGTTTTGCAATGTTATTCTGTAACTGGACACTGGCAGTACTGAAAGCTGGAAAACTTTCTCTGAAGGAGATCACATCTACTCTAATGTAATGCTCTGCCTATCAACAGAAGAGAAGAGAAAAGCCCCAACATACATCTGGCTTTTTAAAGCTAAGCGACACAGTTTAGCCTTGATTATATAAATCTGTGGATGATAATGAGTTATAATGGGCCTCTTTATACTTCTAAAATCACATATATTTTAGAAGGCCTTTTGGCTCTCTAAATTGTTATTCTGCATATCATATGTGGGTAAAATCGTGTGTTATTAATGGTTATTCTTATGTAACATAAAGGAAGATAATATATCAAACAATATATTAAATTGACTCTAATCTTACATTGAACATTTTGGTGCTAGTTCTCCCAGAATTTCAAAGTCTTACAAAATATAGGGTCTAGAAGACATTAAATAGAAACACTCTACTTAGGAAATAACCCTGAGACTATCAGTTCTCAGTTAACAGTAACTTTTTTGTGTCCTTGATGAAGTTTTTTTTATGGGTTATGTGTATGTCAATCTCAATTTATTTTTTAGTTGATAATTTTGGATATGAAACTCAAATAGTAGTTTTGTTATTAGTTATGGTTTATATCTCCTAAAAGTGTCTGGAGTGTTAATCACGTGGTAAAATTTTTGAAAGGGGAAATCTGTACATCCTGGAAGTGATAATGGTGATCCAGGTGTGCATTATCCTCATTGCAATCAGAAGTGATGCCTTAAACAGTTCATACTTTGCCTAAGAAGCATGATATAATTTTTGCACATGGACCATTGTAAGGAGACAATCTCTCATTTCCTTTGATTGATATGCTTTTATAATCACACTGTTATTAATAACTAGAATAGAGAAACTCAATATGAAAATGCTCTTCTCAACTTATAACTCTGAAATCATTGCAAAGATCAAATAATAAACATTGTTAGTTCTTCCAAGGATTATGCACTTGTCCTTTGTGAAATAAACTTAAATATTACCTTCTAAAGAAACAGAAATTATATATATATATACCAGAGAACTACATTGCAAACTTTAGGGTAGAAGAAGAAAGTATAGATTGTTCTGATTATAGCACTACCACGGTATTTGGTTTAATGATGCTTTAAATTACTGGGGACTTTTCAAATAGTAATACTATCATGACCATTATTGAAACACATTTTACATACATTGTAATAGTGCATGCCCATCTGTTAAAATTCTAATAATTATAAACATAAATAGGTTTGCTGCCTGAAACAGTACTTGAGATATTACTTTATTTCAAATATATCCATTTCATTTCTATCATTATGATCAATATTGCCTACACTATATCACTATTAAAATGTAGGAACTGCACTATGCCAGATCAGTGCAGTTATTAATCAATTCAGATGAAATAAATGTATATGAATTTAAAATACTAAAGCACTAATGAGAGGCTATCCAAGTTTATATTTCCTGATTAAAATTCTAGATCAAGGAGTGGTCAGAATCAAATTTTATTTATTTTTTTTATTTTTTTTTCACTTTGTTTGACAACTTTATTCTAGATCTTGTTTTGTGAAAACCATTCTATTTTTAGTAACCATTCACCTCTGGCATTTGAATGCCAGAGGTGAATGATAGATTTGAATGATAGATAGATGGATAGATAACTATATTCAAAATGACTCTTCTAAATAGAACATTCCACTGACCGTATCACATCTCTTGCTCTAAAATACCAATGGGGAAATATTCTTCCAGAAATATTTTCAATTGATTTTACATTTTCTTTTAGATACTCATAATACAGAACTTCTTTTATACTTTCTCATATCTACCCCTCTGTTTTACTTTTAAGTCTCTATATTCTATCATATATGTGATTGATCCCTATATTCACTTAGTAAGTCTGGGTGCTTTATACATTTTCAGGTCTTATAATATTTCTCATAAACTACTTAGTAAAATTTCAGTAAAACATGTTGGCTTAACTATGAAGCAGTTATAGTTTTTCAAATTCTTGCTGATCATGTGACATCCAAGAAAGAAAACTAGATTTGCTCAACTGAGGATAAAAATAACAACAATGTTTGTGGGTTCTTTTTGACACAGGCCTATTAAGGATGGTCTTTGAATTCTTATTATAACTCTTCACTGATGGACTATCTTTGTTTTTTAATTTCCTGTTTTGGTTTTAAAATTTTTTCCAAAGACATGTGCAAGATACTTAGGCTTCAACGTTTATTAAATAACAATATTTTGAGTATTTGGCATACATTTTGTGTACAGTTTTGGCTTTACCAACAGCACACTATCTCTTTACTGTCAAACCTTCATATATCCTAGCTTTTGCAAAGGATAATGATTACAAATTCCTAGTATTCCCTTTATTTCTTTGGTCATAGGTCTACATCTCTAAAATGCAGCAGTTCCTGTGTTCCTGTTCTACTTAGCCATATAGTTCCTTCTTCCTGACTCTAAGGCTGAATTAAAGAATGTGTGTCCTGAGTCACTAGTTTTATGGCTTTCAGGGATCATCAAAAAATAAAGTAAATTATCTGCAAGGCATCTACTAAGCAGAAATAGGACATGACCAGACTGAATGGAGAGAGGAGATGACTTGTATTGGGTGTGGAAACCTACTTCCAACAAAGGGGACTTGGAGGTTGTACCACTGTGAAGGGGAGTGGCATGTGGGAAGCATGAAGAATGTAAATCTTAAATCACAAAGTGCCAGAGGAAATTATAGAGATCACTATGATAAAGTCATTAGGCTGTGTATGCATTCTTTACTTTTTCTTGAATGTAAGTTCTTCAGATTTAGTTAGTTAGTTAGTTAGTTAGTTAGTTAGTTAGTTAGTTAGTTTGTTTGTTTTAGGGCCAAATCATCTAATTTATTTTTTCATGTACTTTTCTTTCATTAATTATATACTTATTTGCTTAATACTACAAGATCATATCTTCCTCTATCTTCTTTCTTCTCAGTCCTCCCCTTCTCTCCCCTTCTCTCCTGTTACCTCTCCTCCTCAGAGAAGGGAAGGCTTCCAATGATAATCAACTGCCCTTGGTATATCGAACTTTGGTAGGCATAGGTGCATCTTCTATTGAAGCTAGACAAGTTAGCCCAGTTAAGGGAAAGTGATCCAAAGACAGCCAAAAGAGGCAGATATGGCCCTGCTCTGGCTATTACGATCTTATATGAAGACCTTGCCACACATCTGATACGTAGATGTAGGGGGTCTAGGTCCATTCCATGCAAGCTCCCTGGTTGGTAGCAAATTCTCAGTAGCCTCATATGGGCCCAGGTTAGTTGGTACTGTAAGTTTTCTTTTGGTGTTCTTGATCTCCCTGGCTCCATCAATTACTCTTCACCCTCTTCCAGAAGATTTCCTGAGGTCTGGCTCATTTGTTTCCATTAGCAGTTGAATAAAGCCTCTGCGATAGCAATTATGCTAGGCTCCTGCCTGCATGTATAGCACAATATCATTAATGATGTCAGAGGTGGGATCTCTTTTATGCCATAGGTCTCAAATTGGGCCAGTCCTTGGTTGTCTTCTCCACCAATTTCTGCTCTATCTTTATCCCTGCACATCTACAAAGCAGGACTAATTGCAGGTCAAATGTTTTTTTTTTTTTTTTTTTTTTTTTGGGTGGGTTGGTGTTCCCATTCTTCCATTGGAAATATTGCCTAATTATAAGAAGTAGCAATTTCAGGTTCCATATCTCCTGTTGCTGGGAGTTGTAGCTAGAGTCACCCTCATCTCACATTCCTAGGAGTTTCCTTTCTTGCAGTGTTCCAGCTCATCCAAGAGATGACCCTCCACCAATTCCAGTTCTCTCTTTTTAGTCATCCCCACAGTTGAACCCTCCTGTTACCCTTTTCACACACTCTACTACCCAGTTCTCTCCCTCTATCTAACACAAAGTCCAGTTTGTTTTCTCTTCTAAGTGAGCTTAAATCATTCTCCTTTGGGCCCTCCCTCCTATTTAGCTTCTTTGGGTTTGTGTATTATATCTTGAGTATCCTGTACTTTAAGGCTAATATACAGTTATAAGTAGGGACATAATTAGCATATTCTTTGGGTGTGGGTTATGTCACTCAGGATGATATTTTGCAGTTTTATCCATTTTCCTACAAATTTCATGATATCATTGTTTTTTATAGCTGAGTATATATTATTTGACTTGATAAAATACTGCATTTTCTTTATCAATTATTTGGTTCAGGGGCATCTAGGTTGATTCCATTTCTAGCCATTAGAGATAAAGATTTTATGCACATAAGTGAGCAACTTGGCTGGTGGTGTGATGGGGCATCTTTTGGGGATATTCCCAGAAGAGGTATAGGTTGATCTTGAGGTAGAACTATACCCAGTTTTCTGAGATATCACAGAATTCACTTTCAAAGTGGTTGTGCAAGTTTGTACTCTAATCAGCAATAGAAGAGAGTTCCCCTAGTTCTATATCATTGCCAGAATGAGTTGTTTGATGCATTCTTGATTTTAGACACTCTAATGGGTGTAAGATGGAAGCTCATACTCCCTTTGATATGCATTTCCCTGAATGACTAAGGATGCTGAACATTTCATAAACTTTTCCCCATCCATTAGAGAGTCCTCTATTGGGAATTGACTGTTGATCTCTGTACCATATTTTTAACTTGGTTTATTTGGTTTGTTGATGTCTAAATTCTTGTGTTCTTTATATATTTTCAGATTAGAGCTCTGTAGGTGTATGGTTGAAGAATTTTCCCATTCTATAGGCTACATTTTTGTCTTATTGACTTTGTCCTTTGCCTTACAGAAGATTTCCAGCTTCACAAGGTCCCATTTATTGATTGTTGATGTTAGTGCCTGAGCTGTTTGTTTTCTGTTCTGGAAATTGTCTCCAGTGAAAGTATGTTCAAGGTTATGTATCCAGTTTTATGTTGAAATTTTGATCTACTTGGACTTGAGGTTTGTGCAGGGTGATAGATAAATATCTATTTGCATTCTTCTACATGCACAGATTCAGTGAGGCTAGCAATGTTTGTTGAAGATCTTTTTCATCCCTATTCCATTTCATAATTTGGGCTTTGTTGTCAAAAACAAGTATCAAGAAGTGTGTGGGTTTATTTCTGGTTCTTCAATTTAATTCTAATAATCAACTCATGTTTTTATGTCAATATCATATCATTTTTATTACTACAGATTTTTCATACAGTCTGAAATCAATAATGTTGATTCCTCTAGAGTTTCTTTTACTGTACAGGATTGTTTTAAGATCTGTAAAGAGTTTGTTCTAATTTTGATGGGAATTGCATTGAATCTGTAGATTATTTTGGACATTTTTACTATGTTAATCCTATGGATCCATGAGCATTGAAGATCATTCAATATTCTGACATCCTTTTCAATTTATTTCTTACAATACTTGAAGTCCTTGTCATATTGGTCTTTCACTTGCTTGTTAGAGATACAAAGAGATATTTTACATTATTTCTAGCCATTGTGAAGGGTATGGACTCCCTAATTTCTATCTCAGCCCATTTCTTGTTTGTATAAAGAAGGGATACTGATTATTTGTTATTTTTGTTTGTGTTTGTTTGTTTTTGCTTTGTTTGGAGTTAGCTTGTATCCAGGCACTTCACTTAGGCACTTAACATGTTTGTACTGGCTGGTTTTATGTGTCAACTTGACACATGCTGGAGTTAACACAGAGAAAGGAGCTTCAGGTGAGGAAAGGCCTCCATGAGATAGCTGTAGAACATTTCCTCAATTAGTGATCAAGAGGGGAGGGCACCTTGTGGGTCGTACCATCTCTGGGCTGGTAGTCCTGGGTGCTATAAGAAAGCAAGCTGATCTTACAGCACAAGCCATTGCTGTTCTGTTCAGGAATTTTCCCCTGTGCCCATATCTTCAAGGCTCTTCCCAACTTTCTCCTCTATAAGTTTTAGTGTTTTGGGAAAGCATCTTTACCAATCCTAAATCAGATAGGGGACTAATATCCAATATATATAAAAAACTCAAAAGGGTGGACTCCAGAAAATCAAATAACCCCATTAAAAAATGGGGCTCAGAGCTAAACAAAGAATTCTCACCTGAGGAATACCAAATGGCTGAGAAGCACCTGAAAAAATGTTCAGCATCCTTAATCATCAGGGAAATGCAAGTCAAAACAACCCTGAGATTCCACCTCACACCAGTCAGAATGTCTAAGATCAAAAATTCATGTGACAGCAGATGCTGGCGAGGAGAAAGAAGAACACTTCCATTGTTGGTGAGATTGCAACCACTTGTACAACCACTCTGGAAATCAGTCTGGTGTTTCCTCAGAAAATTTGACATAGTACTACTGGAGGATCTCGCAATACCTCTTCTGGGCATATATCCAGAAGATGTTCCAACTGGTAATAAAAATCCATTCTCCACTCTGTTCATCAAAGCCTTATTTATAATAGCCAGAAGCTGGAAAGAACCAAGATGTCCCTCAACAGAGGAATGGATACAGAAAATGTGGTACATTTACACAATGGAGTACTACTCAGCTATTAAAAACAATGAATTTATGAAATTCCTAGGCAAATGGATGTATCTGGAGGACATCATCCTGAGTGGGGTAACCCAATCACAAAAGAACTCACATGATATGCACTCACTGATAGGTGATTATTAACCCAGAAACTTAGAATACCCAAGATACAATTTGCAAAACATGAAACTCAAGAAGAATGAAGACCAAAGTGTGGACACTTTGTCCCTTCTTAGACCTGGGAACAAAACACCCATAGAAGGAGTTACAGAGACAAAGTTTGGAGCTGACACAAAAGGATGGACCATCCAGAGACTACCATACCTGGGGTTCAGACACTATTGCATATGCCAGCACGATTTTGCTGAAAAGATCCTGATATAGCTGTCTCTTGTGAGGCTATGCCAGTGTATGGCCAACACAGAAGTGGATGCTCACTGTCAGCTATTGGATGGAACACAGGAACCACAATGGAGGAGCTAGAAAAGTATCCAAGGAGCTGAAAGGTTCTGCAAACCCTCTATAGGTGGAACAACAATATGAACTAACCAGTAACCCCAGAGCTCATGTCTCTAGCTGCATATGTAGCAGAAGATGGCCTAGTTGGCCATCATTGGGAACAGAGGCCCCTTTGTCTTGCAAACTTCATATGCAGCACCAGGGTCAAGAAGTGGGAGTGGATGGGTAGCGGAGGAGGGTGGGGAAAGTGTATAGGGGACTTTCAGGATAGAATTTGAAATGTAAATGACAAAAAAAACTAATAAAAATTGGAAAAAGAAAAAAAAGAAAAACAAGCTGAGCAAGCCAAGGGAAAAAAAGACAGTAAGAAACATCCCTCCCTGGCCTCTGCATCAGCTCCTGTTTCCTTATCTGCTTGAGTTTCTCTGGTAGAATTTTTGGAGTCACTGTTGTATACTATCATATCATCTGCAAATAGCTGTACTCTGTCATCTTTCTTTCCAATCTGTATCCCCTTGATCTCCTTTACTGATCTTACTGATCTAGATAAAGCATCTGGTACTATATTAAATAGGTAAAGAGAGAGTGCAACCTTGTCTCTGATTTTAGTGGAATTGCTTTAAGTTCCTCTGCATTTAATTATGACATTGGCTATTGGCTTGCAGTATATTATGTTTATTGTGTTTAGTTATGTGCCTTCTATCCATGATCTCTACAAGACTTTTATCATAAAGGAGTGTTTGATTTTTTTCAAAGGCGTTTTTGCATGTAATGAAATAATCCTGGGTTTTTTTAAATTATTTATATGGTCAATTATATCGATGGATTTTCTTAAATTTCACCATTGCTACAACCATAGAATAAAGCTTAATTGATCAAGGTGAATGATGGTTTTAATTCAGCTTGCAAGTATTATATTGGGTATATTTACATCAAAGTTCATATGGGAAACTAGTCTCAAATTCTTACTTTATTGAGTCTGTGTAGATTAGGTATCAGGGATAGTTTAGCTTTATTTAGATTTTCCAATTCATGGCATATACATTTTTTTTTAAATCCAGATCTTTTTGTATTTCCATTCTGTCTGTTGTTTACGTCTCCCTTATCCTTTCTGGTTTTGTTAATTTGAATATTCTTTCTGCCTTTTATTTAACTTGGCTAAGGTTTTGTCTATCTTCCTGATTTTCTCAAAGAACCAACTCTTGGATTTATTGATTCTTTGCATTGTCCTTATTATATGTTGGAGCATCTTCTGGGTACATGCCCAGGAATTGTACAGCTGGGTCCTCAGGTAGAACTGTCACAGGTCCTCCGAGCTGGTGGCAACAGGAATGACACAGACACCAAGTCGGATTCAGGCAGCAACTTTACTTCGGCCTTTTTCTTTTACAGCTCCCTTCCCCAGCAGCTTCTTCTTATGGCAAGGGCTAAACTACTCCTGTTCTACTTCTCTTACTCTACTTCTACTCACAGCAAGGGCTAAAACTTCTCACTACTCTACTTCTGGCTTCTACCTAGGGCAAGGGCTAAAAAACAACTCACCTCACTACTCACCACTCCTCCCCTTCTAGCTCCACCCCACCTCATCCAATCAGAATTCACAGATTGACTGACAAATCTGGATCAAGAGGAACTGTCCAACCTGACAGGTATCCCACTCATGCAGCCTCACTGCGCATGCTCAGGCAAGGCAGTAAACAAGTGGATTTCACAGGACCTGTGGCCATCCAGCTTCCCACAAAGAACTATGTATAATTTTCTAAGGAACCTTCAAACTGATTTCCAGAGTGGTTGTACCAGCTTGCAATCCCACCAGCAATAGAGTAGTGTTCCTCTTTCTCCACATCCTCACCATCATCTGCTGTCACCTGAGTTTATGATCTTAGCCATTCTGACTGGTATGAGGTGGAATCTCAGGGTTGTTTTGGTTTGCATTTCACTGATGACTAAATATGTTGAACATTTTTCTAGTTGATTCTCAGCTGTTCGGTATTCCTTAGTTGAGAATTCTTTGTTTAGCTGTGTACCCTATTTTTAATAGGATTATTTGGTTCTCTGGAGTCTAACTTCTTGAGTTCTTTGTATATATTGGATATTGGCCCTGGATCAGATGTAGGGTTGGTAAAGGTTTTTTTCCCAATTTGTTGGTTGCCATTTTGTCCTATTGACTGTGTCCTTTGCCTGACAGAAGCTTTGCAATTTTATGAGGTTCCATTTGTTAATTCTTGATCTTCGAGCATAAGCTATTGGTGTTCTGTTCAGGAAAATTTCCTCTGTGCCTATGTGCTTGAAGCTCTTCCCCTCTCTCTTTTCTATTAGTTTCAATATATCTGTTTTTATGTGGAGGTCCTTGTTCTACTTGGACTTGAGCTTCGTACAGGGAGATAAGAATGAATCATTTTGATTTTTGAGACCCCGACTTAGAGCGTTTCTCCTTGGAAGGTAAAGCCCCTGGATGTTCCCCAAGCTTGTTTTACCTGATCTTTAAAAACACAGCTAGAAAGAAGCTCTTTGTTCTCTATAGCCAGCAAAAGACTTTTTTGTTTCTATACTGTACAACCAGAGATGCCTGCCTTCCTGTGCCAAGGACATGGAGATAGACACAGGAGAGGAGGCTGCAGCTCACTCCCTGCCTCACCAGAAAGGAGCTGTAGCAAACTCTCCTCCCAACTCCTTCCAACTCCTCCCAACTCCTCCCAACTCCTCCCAATTCCTCAGCTAGCTGTTAAAAGCCCCCTACTGTCACCACTCAGGGTCGAACTTCCCTGCCCTGCATGGTGGAGGGACTTTGTCCTCAGCTAGCTGATAATAAAACCTCTTGCAGTTTGCATCAGGTGTGGTTTTCTCTCGGGACACTGAGGTGCTGGCCAGCTCATCCAGGGACTTGAGCAGAGGCCCAGCATTGGGAGTCTTACACAACCATTGGACTGAGCACAGGGTCCCCAATGAATGAGCTAGAGAAAAGACCCAAGGAGCTGAAGGGTTTTGTAGCCCCATAGGAGGAATAACAATATGAAACAACCAGTAACCCCAGAGTTCCTAGGGACTAAACCACCAACTGAAGAGTACACATGGAGGGGCCCATTGTTCTAGCCACATATGTAGCAGAGCCTTATTGGTCATCAATGGAAGGAGAGGCCCTTGGTCCTGTGAGGAAGGCTCTATGCCCCAGTGTAGGGGAATGCCAGGATAAGGAAGCAGGAGTGGGTGTTTTGCTGAGCAGGGGGAAGGGGAGGGGATAGGGGGTTTAAGTGGAAAAACCAGGAAAGGGGATATCATTTGAAATGTAAATAAAATGTCTAATAAAAATAGTATTTAGAAAAAAAATAATCTTTCACAGAAAAAAAAGCACATCTGTTATTTAGCCAATATCAAATGAACAGCCCAGAAAACCTACATATAGGTAACATTATTCTGAATTAACAGGTTTATTTAGGTGTTTTACACACACACACACACACACACACACACACACACACACACACACACACACACACAATGTATATATGCAAATGTATAAATATAACAATAATTAAAAAAAAGGGCCATGAATTTGATAAAAGGACAAGGAAAAGGGATACATGAGAGAATTTGGAAGAAGAAAAAGAAAAGGGAAAGAAAAAGAAAAAGAAAATGGTGGGCCAGGGCTAGAGAACAGTTCACCACTATAGACTATGCCCTATGGGGACCTGAGGCTGCTAGGATATGGTTCTGTACATTGTCCTTGGTGTTGGCATGCTGTCAGGGATGAAAGCAGAGCCTTGAGCTGAAAATGGAGTGTAGAGGGGAACAGTCATAGGGGAATCTGGGAATGTAGGGTCCTCACCTGCCTAGCCCTGGTGCTGGCAGGCATCTGGGAATGTAGGGTCCTCACCTGCCTGCCCCTGGTGCTGACAGGCATCTGGGAATGTAGGGTCCTCACTTGCCTGCCCCTGGTGCTGGCAGGCATCTGGGAATGTAGGCAGAAGCTTTTCATTTTCTCCTCTTTTCTTTTCTTTTCTTTTCTTTGCTTTTTCTTTTTTTTTTTTTTTTTTGTGGTTTTTTTGAGACAGGGTTTCTCTGTGTAGCTCTGGCTGTCCTGGAACTCACTTTGTAGACCAGGCTGGCCTCGAACTCAGAAATCCGCCTGCCTCTGCCTCCCGAGTGCTGGGATTAAAGGCGTGCGCCACCACGCCCGTCTTTGCTTTTTCTTTTCTTTTCTCTATTCTTCTTCTTCTTCTTCTTCTTTCTCTTCCTCTTCCTTCTTCTTCTTCTTCTTCTTCTTCTTCTTCTTCTTCTTCTTTCTCTTCCTCTTCCTTCTTCTTCTTCTTCTTCTTCTTCTTCTTCTTCTTCTTCTTCTTCTTCTTCTTCTTCTTCTTCTTCTTCTTCTTCTTCTTCTCCTTCTTCTTCTTCTTCTCCTTCTTCTTCTTCTTCTTCTTCTTCTTCTTCTTCTTCTTCTTCTTCTTCTTCTTCTTCTTCTTCTTCTTCTTCTTCTTCTTCTTCTTCTTCTTCTTTTTTACAAGAGGCTAACAACAATTTTCTATTCTTTGTATGAGCACATCTGTTTAATTATGTATAAAAAAAGTCATCATTGTTGGTTTTCATTCTTTTTCAAGAGAACTAAGTTTGGTCTCATTGCTATCACAGCTGCCTTCACTATTGGGACAATAGAAGGAAAAATTAGGCTGCACTTGGCTGGACTACTTCTGATTAACAGTCTCCAGGCTTTTCTTAGGCTTAATTTTCAATGACACTCATGTTTCCACAAGTGGCTGCTGTTTGTGTTTTCTCCAGAGCTCATCATTTGTTAGGATCCTTCCATGATGTCAGAGGTTTGGTTGACAGTGGAGAGAACACACCTTGTGAGCACGAATGAGTGAACGGCTTACAAAGCCACCTTCAATTTGACTCACTTCTTTTTTTTTTTTTTGTCATCCAATAATGTAATTTTACATCCTTTTTTGACAGAGTAATTGTAATATGAAGCCATTGAATTATTGGTTAACAGTGCTTTGAATGTGACTTTCTTGTCTTTTATTTAGAGAAGAAGTGGGGCCTTATAGTTTTTGTATAAAGCAAAATTCATGTGCGTGGTTATGGGTTTTTTGCATGTATATGTGCATTGGTGTCTTTCTGTTTCTTTGTTCCAATATCTGCTTTACTTAAGTACCTAGATTATCTACAAAACTGTAAACTGTTAAGAGCATTTAAATTATATACAAAATAGTTATTTCATCCTCTGTGTGCTTTTAAATGGACCATGCTACAAATCTATCTGCATCAAAATCTTTAATTTTTTAAATTTATTTTGTGCTTGAACAGCCATTCTCTGTTCTATAACAGTGGCTATTATTCTAAATATATTTCCTACTATTTCCTACTGCTTTTCTGTAATAAATTCTAACATTTGTTCAACATGTAGAGTTACTAAATTATAAGACTAGAAAATAGAAAGAATTCTTCCTAGCCTCTCCTTGGTTTAAATTTCCCGTCTGTAATGTAGCAGCTGTTTGACCTCCAGCAATTTTTACCTCCATTTCCTGATTTACACAAATCTAGGATAATCAGAATAATTACTGTCATTTACCGAATGTAGGTGCAGCTAGCATTAAGTGAGTCAAGACATTTGAAGTCTTTAAAACTAGTGTTTATTACAGGTCACAGTTGTAAGTGATATTTATCAACATTTCTGATGCTATTGTTCACCATATTCTTTGGGAACTGTACTCAATGCAAAATCTATGCATTTATTCTCATGACCTTTCAAATACTTTCTATTCTCCCACACCCTAGATAAATAATCTAGAGGGTTATGATTTCATGGTGTTATTTTTCTAAGTAAATTAGAAAAACAGTAGGTATTGTGTTCATTAAGGCATAATTTTCTTCTTTTAAAAAGATTTATGCATTTTATGTTTGTGAGTACACTGTAGCTGACTTCAGACACACCAGAAGAAGGTACCGGATCCCATTATAGATGGCTATGGGCCACCATGTGATTTCTGGGAACTGAACTTAGGACCTCTGGAAGAGCAGTCAGTGCTCCTAACTGCTGAGCCATCTCTCCATCCCAAGATATAATTTTCATAGCTAAGTGAAAGTACACACCTTTAATAAAAACCTAAAATAATAATGCAAAGATGCACTTAAAATTTAAAGATCCACTTTAGCATAGCTTAATATTTCTTGTGCTTCATAGAATTTTATAAGACAGAGGAAATTTTAGAGGAATATTTTCTATACTTGGAGTTCTAATATCTGCCTGTCATGAAACAACCCAAATACCTGAATATATTAATTATGCAAGTGTATATCTTTCCTAAATTTATAACAAAATGCCTCAAGAATTACATTGTTTTATTATATATATAGTATTATTTAGCATCCTTACTCTTATAAATGAATTGATTATTTTCTCATCTCTGTCACAAAATATGTGGAAGAAATAATTTATTAGATGAACGGCTTGCTTTGGTCATTAGTTTCTGAGCGCACCTCCCATCACTGACCTTCTGTTTGCTTTTTGGCATAAATAACATCTCAGTGGGCTGAGAGGTAGAACTTGTGCTTGAAATAGAATCAGCAATAAACCTGAGATCTCTTCTCAAGTAGCCACCTCCCCCAGACAGCACAATAGCTGTTACACAAGTGTCCAAGCATAGGAATCTGTTTGTATTTAACTTCAAGCCCACCCCATTAAGAGTGACAACCCACAAAAGATGGGGCTGTGGAGCAACTGCACAGCCTACCGGCAGCTGTAAAGGATGGAAAGTATCCTTCCCAAGTGATCCATTTGCTTTAAACTTTTTCCAGACAGCTTGCCTGATCTGCTTATTTCAGGTAGCTGGTATGGTCTCACAGTCTTACCAAGGGCTTGACTTATCCCAGGAAACCTATGGCATAGAGGCAGAGCAGGGGGATCCCCAGGGAGACAAGGGGTCCAGCAATGGCTTGGAAAAGGAAGCTCAACAAAGTATTCTGAAAATTAATAATGAAATATATTATTTTGCATAGTAATTAAAATTAGCCAATTAAAAAGAGAAGTATAACTAGATAAAAGCATACATCGTGGAATGGTGTTGTTAGGCAAAGAAGTAAGGTTCACACTAAAAAAAGAAACACCTTTTTACTCACTAGGCTTTCAGTTATTTCCTTCTTGGGGTCACAGCAACAATAACCCGATAACCTTTCTGCTATTGACCACCATACCCTCACTCAGACCTAGATTCCATTATTGAATTCCTTAGAAAGGAGCCACACACCCAACCAACACCTCAGGAAAGGGGTTCAAGGCTTTATCAAGCTTCTTTAGTAAGTACAAAGGCCACACTCAGAGATGTCCCAACCTACACAGACAGATATTGTGACTGTGCATCTGTTTTTCTGTTATGTTTTACATCAACCTTCCCTCTTAGGCAGCGTGCACACAAGACTGTGGCTATGTCACAGTGACCCAGAACAATCAGCCCTCAATGATGAATGAACTGTAATACTGTTGATATCTAGAATCAAAAGACGCTTCCTACATCCTAATATTAGATTAATAAACATGCCCAATTTTCTAAATATTATGAAAATGACGTTCATTGCAATGATAACAAAATGACATATATTTATCTAGAGATTCAAAAATACTATAATGTGGTTTTTTTTGTATATTTGTTTCATTTCTTAGTATTGTAATGTCAGGCAGTTCACTGTGGTATCTGATAATGTAAAGCCAAGGATCAGATGTATATTCTCCATTGACTCCCTTTCAACAAGAAAGACCCTTTCTCTGGATTCATAGAGGGATGAGAAGCAGAGGTGGCCAAGGTAGTTATTAAATATTTTGTAACCATTTGGAAACATAGAACATTCAGAAAAACAGTAATCCATTGTCTGCTCAAAATGTGCATGTATTTTATATGATGTATTTGTCTCTCCACTACCTTCATGGTTTGTATGATGTAATAACCAAGGCTCAGACCATGGGGTAATTCAATGTCTATGAGCTTCTGGGTACTACAGGCTTTTTCATTCTCATTTTCCTGAATTGAATTTGTCTTAACAGACACCTGGACTCAACTTTTCTCCTCTTTCTTCCATTCCTTGCCTCTGCACAAATTCCTAGACAGATAGATTTGAATAGTTTTTGGCTTTTTAATCCTCTTCATTATTGACAGGTATTTAAACCTTAATATGGTGAGAAGCAAATAGTTCTTTCCTCCAAAACATCCAGGCAGCAGGAGGAAAATTCTATTTCCAATCAATAACATCTTCCCAATATTCTTCCCTGGACAGGGAGCTGAAATTCCAAATATATAAGAGCATCCTTGCAATTGTCTGATGGATTGAAATCACCCTGATTTCTTTTTTAACTCTGTCTCTTTCAATATCATAATTCCCTTGATTGCTTGGTAATGGTCCCACCTCTCTTAAAATGTGTCTAGTCAGTAATGTTTGTAAAATATTTGTCATTTTGATTAGAGTTTAAAACATTCATTTTTTCCCTTTTTGGAGTTGAAAGGTAAGACTGCTCCTTTTCTCTCTGTATTCATTTATTCTAGAGCCATTTGAGAGAACATTAACAGTGTAATTCTTGAATTTCAGTTTTGAAAGTTTGTTGACATTGGACTTGATGGTCTGTTGCCCAAAGGCCAGACTTGCAGCAGGTAGAGTTCACCCTTTCTACCTACACAATTAAGACATGGATTACAGAATTCTCAATAAATGTTCTCGAAGTAGAGGTACTCCTGTGTGCTTTGGAAGGGAAGTTCATTGCCTGAATGGGCTGCACCACTCTCTGGAAGCTGTTGAGCAAAGCATCACAGTACTGAAACATTCAGATAAGTGTATAGTTATGGGGGACAGTAGAAGTCTGAAGGGTTTTCTGTGGACTGTGCAGCTGTGCATCTCGCTTAGTTCATGTTAAACAAAAGATCTAAAGAATATTGTATGAAAGGGAATATGAAATTCCACAATTGGCTTTAAAAGATTGACTTTGAGCCTATGGCTGCTTATCTACTGCAGTGTAAATCCCCCATTTTTCCTCTAATGGTCTTTGAAAATGTTTTATAATGGGAAGCAGATTCAAGTAATCCACATTGTGCTCAAATTACTTTTCTCAGTATCTTTTCCAAGAGCTATTAATAAACATATAAAGTCTAATCTGATATGTTTAAAAAAATGTTCATTTCTAAGCCATGCTGATTGTCAACTGTTGGTGACTGGTATGAAATAACTCATTGTGGGAACCCAATTAGAATCTTAGAATACTAATGGAGGAATACATAAATGGAATTCTAGTTATTTTTTTCTTTTTAGAATCATTAAATTCAGTAAAGCTTACTTGTAATCTCAGTCCTAGTCTATAATGTCTATCCTCAATGCTTTTCTGTAGAACAAATAAAATAACTGAAAATTGGAAAAATCTTGACCAATGTCCCAGAAAGCATTATTTCCTACATGCCTCACATCTAGAAATTGCCTCTCTTCATTTTTTTTTCTTTTCAATGGGCTGACATAAATGAATCTGTTTCCAACCATTTCATGATTTTCTATATATGAGAAAGACATGTTAACAGTACTAAGCTGCTAATAAAACTGAGTCTGCCAGAAACAGGAAATGGTAAGATGAACTCTACAATATATGGGAGCTTTTACCTTCTATCAAGGACAAGGGTCATATGTCTCAAATTTCTCATGAAACCCCAGAGAGAAATCATAAGAGATCACCACCCCTCACATTCAGAGAAGAAATGATGGATCCTCTGTAGTTGGTTTAATGAAATATAGAAAATCATGTTCAAAGACTTGAACTTCATCAATTTCAATATCCTCCCCCCCCCCAAGTTAAAGTAGAAATCTTTAAGTGTTCCCTTACATACATATAAAATGTTTCAGACCAGGCAATAGACCCAATTCCTGGCCCAATCTCTCCACTAAAAAGCACGGGCATCTTCCATTCCTCAGTCATGAATCTGTTAAGGATGGTTAAGAAGGACATGTTGGACTATCCTACCATCTGGTCTATAATCTCTCACAACTCCAGTTACTCTTACTCCATCAATTGAGATTTAGTATCTTCACCAACAGCTCTAATTTCATGATCTTAAAAAAACTTTGTACAATTAGAGACTCAATCTTTATTCAGACTGTCTCAAATAAGATAAAAACTAACAAAACAAAATATCTATATATGCTTTTATGTTTCTGTTTTTAACTGAAATACAATATGTGTGTGTGTGCATGTGTGTGTATTTCATGTGTATGTGTGTATATAATTTTCTTATCTATCCTCATTTTAATGCAGTTATACAATGAAACAAAGAATTTAGAATATCAAGAACAAGATATTTCTAAATTTGTTATATTTTGGCTTAAGTGTTTGTGTTTTTGTGTGTGTGTTTGTGTGTGTGTGTATGTGTGTGTGTGTGTGTGTGTGTATGTTTGTGGCCAAACAAACACACATGGGATGATAATTCCCAAGAATATTAAGAAAATTTACTAATTTCAACTATCTTTAATGATGGAAACTAAATTGGTACTACATGTTACAATCTGCTAGCAATAGCATAAGTAATTAAAAATAAAATTTGAGAAATCTCAAAATTCCTATCATATTATAATTCTAGTTTTGTTTCTATGATTATTTTTTCTCATAAAAATACAACCCTACCTCAGACTCCCCTAATTCCTCTTTCCCCCTTCACCTCCCTTTTCCCCCAGATTCACAGGCCCTATATTTACTTTCAGAAAAGAACAGGCTTCCCAGGAATATCAACAGAACTTGACATAACAAGATGAATTAAGACTATCAAGACACAGAGCAAGGAAACCCAGTAGGAGTAAAAAGTTCCCAGGAGCAGGCAAAAGATTCTCTGATACTACTTGTTTACCTCTAAAGAGATGCACAAAATCCTCAAGTTCTACAACCGCATCATGTATGCAGTAAACCTAGTGCAGACCTCCTCAGACAACTGGAGTGCCAATGAGTCTTGCTTACATGAGTCTGTGGTTCCTGATGTCTTTGATCTCTCTGGCTCCAACAATATCTCCTCCCTTGTCTGCAGGATTCCCTGAGTTCTATCTAATATCTGACTGTGGGTTTCTCCATCTGCTCCCCTCAGCGACTGGAGAAAGCCTTTCGGATATCAATTGAGCTACAAGGCTCAAAACCAAAATCTTAAGAATAAGTCTAATTTATAAATGGCTATTTTTTTAAAAAGAACCATCATTATGTGTATGGAGTCAGCTAAATACACAATTAGGAGAGAACCATTCCAGTTTTTCAGCTTAAAATTCAAAGCATGCAGCTAGGGTAATGGCTCCATTGTTAAGAGTAATTACTGTGCCACCATGTGGTCCTAGATTTGAATCCAGTACAATCTCTTACAGCCTTGTGTGACTGTAAACCGAGTTCTGATGGAAGATGAGGCTGAAACAAAAGAATTGAAAGGATTTTATGCCCACTCTGCCTAGGGAGTGAACATCAAACTCAAGGTTTATTGAGAACCCCAACCCCAAAAGAATAAATTGAAAATCGGTAGGGTAGGATATCAAACATCTATGACCTCCACCTGTGTGCAGTGCAGGAATATTCATATCAACACATGCAGATGTTTACAATACACTAAAATACAGAGAGAGAGAGAGAGAGAGAGAGAGAGAGAGAGAGAGAGAGAGAGATGCACACACTAACTTCAAAGCGAATGTAAACATGGTTCAGTCTTAGCCACACCTCAAAGATAATTACCTGCAAATGCTACATTTCAGATTATATATGGGAATAAGAAAAATCTCTTCTTTATTGCTGGATTTTTAAAAATTATCTATTCTATGCTTTGAAATAATTTTCTGTCAACCATAATACCAATCTGGGGCTGACTGTTATTAGGTTGCCAGCTTAAGAAGACACTGCTGTAAGTAAGAGCTTTTATTTTCTCTGAATTAGTGGAAACATGGGAAGGGCACAATGTCCATTGTCTTATGCACTGAGTACCTTGCCAAAAATCATTTCAAATCACCACCCCCTTTTTGCCAGTACATTTGACTGAACTAGAATCAAGATCTTAATTGGAAAATATAATACCACTAAGGGACCATGTTGACACTTATTTTTCTTCTTATAACTCCCTTTGCCTTCATTTTCTTTTTAATTTGGTTGGAATTTCTAGAGCTCCAGCGAGTCAAACTGAACAGCCACTGTTTGAATTTCTTTTGTGTACATTAAACCAGTGGATCGCAAACCGTGGTCTAATGTGATTCTGGAATAAGGCAAAATCAAGTTTTTAATATCCTTTCTTTGTTGTTCAGAAAACATAGGTGTCTTTTTTGTTATCTGTGAAATATATAATAAACTTATACCATATTATATGTCTGTTATCAAAATACAATAATGAAGATAAAGTATCTTCTTGAGATATGTTTCCTAAAATACGGTACTAATGCATTTTTTAGTGTATTGATTTCTATCCATCACCAAAGGCTAAAGGAAATACTAAGAAGTATCTTCATTGATAAAAATATATGAAAAGGTATACCATTGTAGACAATTAGGATTTTATTCATACCTAAAGGACATAAGTTTTAAATCTGTATCTATGATCTGCTGAGTATGCAAGTGACCTCCATGTCTTTATTCACTGATTGTGCAAATTATCTACCTTGATTACTTGAGAAGGAATTAAAGGACTAATGAATGCAAATTAATTTCCTGAACAGCATTTTGAGAAAAAAGAGTGGTCCCTATAATCATGGTGATTGTGTGAGTAGTAGGAACAGTAATAATGATGGCAGTAGAAAAAGGTATGGGGGAAAAAATTTAGAACATACATGGAACATCTTTACAATAAAAAATGGATGTTTCTCGGGTGGCTTGGAAAACTATTTGCGTTGTGCTTGAACACTTAGGTAGCAACTGGTGAGTCTCTTTATTAACATCTCAGCCGATATTAGACCTCCAGGACTACACAAGTCCTGATTAGAGACCTCACAATGTGCAGCTGTGAGCCACGGGCTGTGACTAAGGCAACTTTCCACATCTACTGTGGGACATGTAAAGTTAACCTTGGTATTTCCATTCCTGGGCAATGAAAATGGCATGCTTGTTCTCTGAGAACAACCCTGGAATATCCTCATCCGCAAGGTACCTGGTGACTTTTAAAAGCAATTCCAGGTAATGGCAACCATCTGCTCTGGGCTCTGATCCATAGCAAAGCTAACACTGAGGTCACTGGGATACAAGGCCAGCTACCACAGAGGAAGTACAGAGCTGAATTTAAACATATGTGCTGTGGCTTGGTTTGT
Source organism: Mus caroli (assembly GCF_978045245.1). Taxonomy (NCBI): domain Eukaryota; kingdom Metazoa; phylum Chordata; class Mammalia; order Rodentia; family Muridae; genus Mus; species Mus caroli. Next base: position 94,732,075 of record NW_028227269.1, read on the forward strand.
TGTACACTGTGATGGATTCAAATAGAGAAAAAAAATGGAAGAAAATACAAGATATTCTCTTTTAAATTAAAAGTAGGACACACATATTAAAAATTAAACAATATCACTATTATTATTTTGAATAAAAATAAATGTGAATATGTTGTGAAGAGGTATTTTATGTGAGTGAGTTTGTTTGTGAGATGTGTACATGTATAAATATGTGTATAAATGTTCATGTATATATGTATATATATGTTTTACATTGTGTTTGTTCACACATGTGCAAATTTGTGCATGTGTTTTTGCATTTGTATGTACATGTGTTCATGTTTGTGCATTTGTATATGACTTTCTGCATGGTTGTACATATGTGGATATGTATGTGTGTGGTTGTGTGATCATGTGTATTTGTGTGCATGTATGAGTGCCTATGCATATGAGCATGTGTGTGTGTGTGTTTATGTGTGTGTGCATGTTTGTGAAATTTATAGATTTACCCATACTATTCTGTTTGTTCATCTTCAGTTTATCTTCAAATGAATAAAATTCTGTAAGTAATATTATCTATGGTGTGGTCACAAAAGCTGTATGTGACATTCTGAACCATATAGGGCAATGTTAGAAAGGCAAACTATGCTGGACTGTATGAAATGCCACTTTAGAAAATAAAAAACGGAAATCTATGACATTGTTTAGGCTCATCAACTTCCTTCTTACCTCACTGTTCTGTGCCTCCAACACAACTGCAGAAAGAACAGAGAGGATCACAGAGTGAGGGTCAAACTAATGCTATCTTAAGATCTAATACCCTGGCTGTGATGGAGTGAGGCAATGATATATGTTCTCTAGGATATAGCCCCTAAAGAAATGGAATCAGGTGCCATAAGGATACAAAATAATAACTTTTATTAAAATGTACCAAATTTTGTGGAATTTATACCATCTATCAATTTATTAAGCTTCTCTGTAGTCCATCAAGTAGAGGGAATTACAGTTGTTTTTTTAAAAGAATGATTTTATGTTAAAATTCCATATAAAACCTAATAATCATATATGAATGAGCTGGTCCTGTAAGTTACATTGCAGAATGCTGCTGTGGTCATAACAAAGTTAAATATTTTAAAGATGGTGTGTGTGTGTGTGTGTGTGTGTGTGTGTGTGTGTGTGTGTGTGCGACACATTTGTGGAGCTGCCTACAGAGGACAGGATAAATGGTTCTGGGATGAAGGTACTTTGTTTATTAAGAGTACCAAGAGTGTATTAACAGACTGGTCATAGATCCAGTCACTGTAAGTACATTTTTTTTTATTCAGTATTCTATTGATCTTGCATTGCCAGGCATATTTACCATTAAAGAGGGTGCCATAACCCTGAAAAGCTAGTGATCAGGATGCTGAGTGTGTATATTTGGTTCTTGATTCTGTTACTCATACTCTGAAGAAACTTGCAAATTAAAATTTCTTTGAATCTTAGAAAACAGTAGTTAAGATAACAAGCTCAAAATTACAGTCATAAATTATTATTTCTTCTTAGATACTTGCCACCTTACTATAATGTCCTTTTCTGACCCTCAATTCCATAAGTATAGCATCCATCAAATGATGCTATGGAATAAACTTTATACGGAAAATAAACACATTCACAGGATGCAATACTGAAATTGACAGCAGTTAAGAGATATTTTCCCCTGAAATTTCATTTATTTTAAAGACATTATATATATATATATATATATATATATATATATATATATATATATATATATATAAAACCATTGGGGATTTCTGTCTTTGAAAACAGTCGAATGACTCTGATGTGTGTTCCATTGATAGCTATGAATCTTAAGTCAGACACCTTAGGGGCTAAACTTAATAGTCTATTCTTTTTTATTCCAAGGCAGTTAAACTACCAAAAGCCATAATAATAGAGAAGGTGTGCTTATATTTTTACTGTTGACACTGTTTCAGCCATGCTAAATGATAGTTAATATATTTGGCTAATCATAAGTGTTTCATGACTCAATATATACAAATTAACAATCAGAAGAACTTGGACCCCAATAAGTGATGCTGGGAAAAAAATGATGTAAATATATTAAAACATCAATAAAAAACAAAATAAATATAATAATTATTTTTATCAACAGCTAACAGAATTCTAGAATATTCAGATACCAAGGTGTTTTGTTGAGCAGTTAACAATCCTGAAAAATATATTAATTGAATGCACTGCTTTATCTAATTTTTATCAGAATTCTGCGAATATGTTCAGAAATAAAGTGGTCAAGTACATAGATTAAAGGTTGTCTATTGAGCTTCTGAATGCAATCTGATGACAACGCAATCATGCCTTTGCTGTCAGGAAATCAGTCTCACATTTATCTATGCAAGAATGAACATGATTCCTGTTAGAAAATATCGTCTTAAAAGTTATTAACTCATTGGTCTTAGTTATCATATTCACTTAAGACGAGGATAACATATAAACAAGGAATAGATACTGAGTCTATGCATATTTTGAGATCTTGTGTAATTACCATTTCTATTATCTTTCCGAACCCACTAAAGAGATCCTATCCTTGCCTGAGAAGTAAAGAAGAAAAAGAAGAAAAAGAGATAAAGTCATACCTGTCCAGGGTCCCTGCTCAGGTGCCACTTGCCACGAACTGGCCTCAATATGGAGCCCTCCATCCACAGGAGAATCAGAGTCCAGGCACAGGTGGGCAGGAGTCAGCAAAAAGGTGACAAATAGAAGCAAACACAAGGGAGTGTATCTAAATGTAATGTCTCAAAGCAAGCATCAGACTTATATTACAGAAGGAGACAAGGAAGTTAAGTGATACATTAAGGTCATCCAAGGTACACAGAGGGTACCCGATGCAAAAGAACTTTTGCAACAAAACAGAGGAATGCTTACATAAAAGCTAACAGGAACCAACTGGGATAAAAATCAATGTTAACAACCGGGATCAAGAGCAGCCCTATCTAAGGTCAGTTTTATCTTAGAAGCCAGGGGCAAGGGCTTCATGCCCTTGCCATAGTTTCAATTCTAGTCTATTGTATATTCCACCTTGCCCCTAGGCCATTGTAAATTCCTGTGTATGGGAGTGACCTAGCAGTTGTTCTAAGTATTTACTCTAGTTCCTTGTTAGACCACAATCTTCCTTCTTCCTAGGTCATTGTAAATTCCTGTGTGTGGAAGTGATTCTGCTGCTATTCTAAGTATACTATGTAGACCAGCCCTGAGATTACTAGCCCTATTCTAGTAGAATGTAATGCCTGATTTCTACCACTGTCTATCTACACTGGAGGCATTTTCATCTGAATGAGTAACATTCCTAAAAAGATCAAAGCCCAGGGTTGGCTCAAGAATTTCCTAGGATATTGGAACACTGGTAAAGGCTAATCTAACTTAGCTATATGTCAAATTCATTCCTTAGAGGCACTTATAATAAAACAATGTTGAAGGAAAGCACACAGATCCATTCACCGACTAAAGCAAGGACAGATTTGGAGCATTCATTTTACAGGATCCCATGGTTCCTGGAGACTAAGTTTCTGTGAACAGTTTTTGTCTCGGGACTGAGTCCAAGCTTTTGAGCCTGTCTCCTGAGTCACTACTGGAGTGGGTGTGACAGCATAGCTAATATGTGTTAAAGTGGAAGAGTATGTTATGATTAAGCAAAAAATATAAATTAAAAACAATCAAATATGGATAAGGTCAGGAGAAAAGTAGCCATTATAGCCAGTTAGACACAAATAATAATTCATTTAGTGGAAGATGGCTTAGATGTGACTTTGTGAACTGTGCACATGGCCTGTGAGGGGAGCTGGAAGAAAACTGATTTGGAGTGGCTTGCCTCCTACATGGTGTTCTGATTACAATTGCCATTGTACAATTGATTGTATGGCTATTTGATCATAAACAATGTATGGAAGTCAGTTAAACTACTAACCTATAATTTTCTTCTATCCAGGAGTTGCTAAGCCTTCTCAGTTATATTGAAGGAATGAATATTAAAAATGTCTCTAAAGCATTCCAACACTTTCTCAAACTTACAGGAGGTAGGCAATACTCCTTTCAATTCTTTGAATTCTAATAAAAAAGAATTAAAAGTATAAGTACTTGTGGTACTTAAAGTACTAAATCGGAGGTAGCAAAAATAAAGTGTAGAAATAATTTTAAAAGGTACAGGCATATAAATTTGTGAAGCTATTCATGCTTATGCTTAATTGTTGATAATAGTAAATTATTTTGGGCTTTTATGAAAAAATTTAATGTCATGATTTTAAAATGAAGAAACATGGTCTGAGAATCATGGACATATTCAATTCTAAAATATAATCCCTCAAATACCATAATGCCAATACATATTGCATACACATACATACATACATACATACATGAAAACACACCTATATATGTACACACAAATACACATAATAATATGATTCCTTGAGAATTTATCAAACAATCCTGGTGATATTTGTATCTAACCCCTCCTTCTTCTTCTGTGTTTAAATACTTACTACACAGTTGGAGTCCCCTCTCAGTCCATATGAAGGGAGCATAGGTTGAGAGTGGGGCAAGAGAGGAAAATAGGAAGATACTGAAGATAAGAAGAAGGAATCATCAACAAAGAACACAGAAAAGAGGATCAATATTTATTTTAAGATTAATTTCAGTGCTCAAGCTAAGCCATTTTTCTCTGGAGGGTATTTGACAGTATGTTCAATCATTTTTTTCCATCATTGTGAGAAAATTGCTGTTGCTATGTAATGAGTAGAAAGCACTGCTTCATATCCTAGAGTGTATCTAACAGCCCTGATGACAATTATCCGACATCAGGCATCAGTAGTATTGAAACTGATTTAGAGTGAATGAAGCCCTAGAAATCTAGTGCTTCCCATGCAGTGGAACGACTGCTATGCCTCTCAGCCTTGACTGGATAACTCCATTTCACTTTATTTAGGCATTTTCAAAATTAATATATTGCTATTGCTCAGTGAGCAAATTGAGACCTAAGACAGTTACAAGAGACAGTAGCTGACTGTGAGGACTTCTCCAGAAGGGAACTGATTGTGTTTCTCATATTATCTTTGCATTTAAAAGTCTAATGGTCCATTAACATTTGTATGATATGCTATTGCAGAAAAGAGGGTTGGATTTTAGTAACATATACTTAGAAGTCTATAAGGGCATAACTCACAAAATAATGAAATATATATGAAATGGCCTCTGCGGGTGAAGAGGCCCAAAAGGGAAAGATTATCAATTTGGCAGGATTGCTTTCTGTACCAATTATACAGTGCTCTTCACATGAAAGGAAAAGTGGCTGACCCATTTCTACTATTTCTTAAGAATTGTGCCAGGCTCCTATTTTGCCTCATCCATGCCTGTATTTACTTCATAAACAAGACTCTGACACATCAGATAATAAAACTTGTATAGAAATTTATAAAATTTGCATAATAATAGAAAAGAATCTTTTCCAGGAGAGTTTCTAGGGTGAATGATGGAGACATGTAATGTTAAACGTATACAAGGAAACACGAATAAGGGGATAGTGGGAGAAAGTCTTGGAGTATCAGACTGAGAGCAAATGTCTAAGACAATGTCGGAGTGGTGAGAAGCAGAATGCTGAGCCCTTCCTTCACTGATTGCAAACATTGGCTCCCAACAGATTTTAGTGAGGGATGTTAGGACATAAATCAAGTACATCAAACAATTTTATACAAGTGGAGCTTTAAGGCTAGTTTTGAATTTTAAATTTACAACAGTGAGCTTGCTTTTTATTGCCACCTCCCTGTAGAGATAACTAGATATAGGCATGAGTCTAATGACCTAGAAAGCCATGACTTTCACCATATGTGATGGGCATTTTCACAGTAAGGACCATATCAGTGACACTCTTGAAGTGTTTCTTTTTCTTTTTTTTTTTTTTTTTTTTTTTGAAAATCAAGTAAGCATTATTTATTATGTAAGGATTTTCTTTTTTTTAATATATTTTATTACGTATTTTCCTCAATTACATTTCCAATGCTATCCCAAAAGTCCCCCATACCCTACCCCCTCTCCCCCATTTCCCTACCCATCCATTCACTGTACCCCTTCTTAGAATTGGGAACAAAAAATCCATGGAAGGAGTTACAGAAACAAAGATTGGAGCTGTGACGAAAGGATGGACCATCTAGAGACTGCCATACCCAGGGATCCATCCCATAATCAGCTTCCAAACGCTGACACCATTGCATACACTAGCAAGATTTTGCTGAAAGGACCCTGATGTAGCTGTCTCTTGTGAGACTATGCAGGGGCCTAGCAAACACAGAAGTGGATGCTCACAGTCAGCTAGTGGATGGATCACAGGGCTCCCAATGGAGGAGCTGGAGAAAGTACCCAAGGAGCTAAAGGGACCTGCAACCCTATAGGTGGTACAACATTATGAACTAACCAGTACCCTGGAGCTCTTGACTCTAGCTGCATATGTATCAAAAGATGGCCTAGTCGGCCATCACTGGAAAGAGAGGCCCATTGGACACACAAAATCTTGAAGTGTTTCTAACGTGGGGTTTGTGGTTAGAAAACAGTCTTTTTGTACAGCTGAGTCCTGAAAATTTAAGGAAAATGAAGAATTCTAGCTATGTCGTCTGTTTTAGTAACTTTTTACTGAAAGCAAACAAACAAACAAACAAACACACCAATGACAAATTCTCTCTGTGAAATAGAAAGTTGATTTTTTTTTTTTTTTGTCTTTTGGCTCAAGAGAGAGTCCAAATGGGGCTCCTTGAACATGACAGCAGGTCACTGTTGCAGGACTTTGAGAGACTGCAACTTTTACTGTAGGTAGAAGCAGAGAAAAACAAACAAACAAGTGACAAAAGAACAGGAAGTAAATAAAGTTATAAACCCTCAAAGCATGCCTGTGACATGCTTCCTTTAGTAATGTTCCATATATTACAGGCTTCACACCTCCTTTAGCAACACCACCATGAAAGGATTAGGTATTCAAATATACATGCCTATGGGGAGTATTTCAAAAAGGAGCACTTTTGTGATTATAAGAAGAAGAAGATACGTTCTCTGGGGGTGTGGTGAGGTATAGGGGTAGGGGGTGCCTCAGCAAGCCCATGTCAAGGCATCCCTTCCCTTAGAGACCAGACATACAACAATATAGTATAGAATAAAGTGTATTCAGGGCATGGGGAGGGGAGTTAAGGGGGAGGTAGTAGAGGCAGAGAGAGGGAGAGAATAGAAAAGTAGAGCCCAGCCATGACCACATTGGGTGGCAGGGCCAGAGGGGGGGGGGGGGGAGGCGGGGAATGCAGAGAGAAGGGGAGCAAGGGGGAAAGAGGCAAGAGAGTAAGAGAGAGAGAGGAGGGGGCAAGCAGCCGCTTTTATAGTGGTCCAGGCCTACCTGGCTGTTGCTGGGGAGGAGCTAAGTAAGTTGTGGGGGTGGAGTCCAGACAGAATACCAACAAGCTTATACAGTTTGCAGTTACAAGATTTTTTTTTTTTTAAGTGGTTAGCTGGCAAGTAGGAAGGATGACAACATCAGCAAAGGTAGTTTCAGCAGCTGGGCTTTGTCATTGTGCTGAGTGCTATTTTTATTTTTAATTTTTCAATCACATTTCAGTTTTTAGCACTTTTTCGCAGGGGTCGCCTAACACCATGCTGCATATCAGACATTAACGTTATGATTTACAAGCATAGCGAAATTACAGTCATGCAGTAGCAACAAAAATAAATGTAGGGTTAGGGAGCATCCCAGCATGGGGAACGATTGTGTCACTTCCTTGGGGAGGTTGAAAACCACTGCAATCAGCCTGTAGATTTTGTTTAGGACTGGATTGGAATTTCTTCTGCCTTCTGCTGTTTTTGGTTCTGTCAGAAAAAGTGAAATGCTTCAACTCCGATGCCCAAATTACCTACCCGGGTGTCACCTGGATCTGTATTACTCCTGCATTCTCCACATCTACTTAGTTACCAAATCAGGTGAATTCTTCTAGTTCACCTCCTGTCATTCCTCTTTCTCCGAGGCAAAAATGGAGCTAGGAATCGTTTGTATTAAGGATGGCCACATTCTCTACTAAACTGCATATGTTAAAGCAGGGACTCTCAGTATTAGCAATGTTGACACTTTGGGACTTATTTTTAGTAGGAAATATGACATCCTACTCTCTGAAGGTCACAGTGAAGAATCATTGAACTTTTCCTATCAGCTCGGATACCGAACATGCACAGGTCTTTGAAATGTGTGTAAATAGATTTAATGAATGCAAAAATATTTCCTTTTTAAGGCAAAAGTAAAGCATAGCATTAATACATCTGAAGTATCCAAAGGATCCTTGATATATTAAAAAAACAAAAACAAAAACAAAACAAAACCTATTTAATGTTACACTTTTACAATTATACAGCAAGGAACCTAAAGGCATTTTAAAATTATTATTTTATGTATTTAAATTCCAGCCATTGCCCTCTAATCCTTCTTCCCACAGTTTCTCATCTCACTCCTCCTGCCCCTAGCCACCAAGAGGGTGCTCCCTGAACTACAAGGCCCCACCATTCCCTGGGGCCTCAGGACTCCCTAAGATTAGGCTCATTTTCTCCCACTGAGGCCAGATCCATTAGCCCTAGGCTAGGGATCTCAGACCAGCCCTTGTGTGCTACCGGGTTGGTGTGTCAGTCTCTGGGAGCTTCCTGGGGTCTGGGTTAGTTGAGACTGCTGGTTTTCCTATGAGGTCACGCTCCCCTTCAGCTTCTTCAATCCTTACCCTTATTCAAACAGAGGATTCCTGACCTCAGTCCAATGGTGGAGTGTAAGTAGCTGCAACTGTCTCACTCAGCTGCTGGAAGAGCCTCCCAGAGGACAGTCATGCTAAGCCCCTATCTTTAGTCTCTATTGCATTTTTTGCCCCTGTAGTTCCTTTATGCAGTAACAGTTCTAGGTCAGGAATTTTGACTTTGGGTTAGTAACCTGGTCCTTCTACTTGAGGCCCTATCTACTACTGGAGGTAGACTCTTGATGTTAGCTCTGCCAATTGTTGGGTGGGTATTTTGGCTAACCAACCAAGGCAGCATTCAGTCTCTTGGCCCTTTGGGTTTCTCTCCTGCCTCCCCTATACCTGCTCTTTTCCTCTCCACCCTGCTTCTCTCACTATGGTCCCCCATCCCTCTGCCTCCAGTGATTATTTTCTTACCCCTTCTAAGTAGGATCGAAGCATCTCTTCTTGGGCCTTTCTGCATGTTACACTTCTCACAGTTTGTGGATTGTATCCTAGGTGTTCTGTACTTTTTGGCTGATATCCATTTATCAGTGAGTACATACCATGCATGTCCTTTTGTGTCTGGGTTACCTGAGGGTGATATTTTCTAGTCCCATCCATTTGTCTGCAAAATTCATTATGTCCTCATTTTAATAGCTGAATAGTATTCATGTTCCATTGTGTAAATGAACTAAATTTTCTTTCTGCATTTTCCAGTTGAGGGACATCTGGGTTGTTCCAGCTAGACTTTTGTGTGTTGCTAAAACACAGCAGTCCAGTATAATTGTATTACTTGTGTTTACAAATAAAATAATGTCCACTTGTTGCCTTATGGCAGCTTGTCAATTGAATCTGCTTCAGGTACCTTTGTTCTAAGAAAATTCACTTGATGTTTTGTCACTTTTTAAATATGTGTTAATACTAAACAAAAAATACATAATGTGAAAGCTGTAACAGTATTCTTTATTCAAGATCTATAATCATTATTATAAACAAGTCCTCAAATGAGTCAGGAGATTCAGCTTTTTACATACAAAATATTGTAGGCTGACATCTGGATCTCCTTATAACAAAGAGACTTTATATGAAAGCTAGTAATGATGTTATTTTCTAGTGCATACTCCATCTTATATTGGAACATATGTATTCAATGTCTGGGAGGGCAAGGGTGGGTGTGTGGATTTGTGTGTAAAATTTATTGATGGAAAGATCATTAGGAACAACATTGTATACAATCCACATACAATTTAGGATATTAGCAAAGTAAGAGAGTACCAAAGTGCTATAGAAATTCAATAAAGGTTGACTCATAAAATTAATTACCTAATGTTTCACAGGCTTATATTTTTTCTATTCTGATAAAAAAAAAGCAGTTTGCTTTCTAGATTTTATCTGTGAGACTATTTTCATTAAATATATTATTGAATTGCTGTTTTACCCACGCTGAGTAGGCAAAAATCTATTTCTACCAAGAAATAAGTACAATTGTAGCAGAAAAGATTTTTGTATCATATATTCTTCTCAGAGGTGGTTATAACTGGACAGTAGATAAGATGGGGTGATAAAAGTACATGTAGGTATCTGCATGGAATAGTCTTTGTGTGTTTTTCCCTAATTTTTGACATCTTTAAATAATTTCTAGTCAGCAGATACTTTACCCCCAAAAACATACACCACACACACATACACACACAGAAAGAGACACACACCTTAAACAATGTGCACAAATGTAACTGTTATTAATAAATTGATACAAATAGTCAAATTTACTTTACCTAAAGTATCACTAAGTTTAGGGAATAATTCTAATGAGACTATTAGTAATTCCTTCTTGCTCACTGTTCTTATAATATAATGTGATAATGTCCTTATCCTGCCCATTATTCTCCACATTCTACGAATCATTCTGTCCTCCCCTTCACAATGATCCTCACGAAGATCATTTGTAAAATTACCTTGTCTACTGTTCTTGCAAAATCACCATGACATTCCCTACCAATGTCAAACCTAAAAACTGTAACTAACTCTATCTTATAATTATAAAATTTAAGTAACTTATTAAGCATCATCTTGGATTTTTTAATCAATAATAGCCAATATTTTATGCTGATTTTTCTGATTTTGAGGTCTTTAAAAATACCTTCTATATAGACATGTCCTGTATTTTCCCCCTTTGCTTTGTTTTCCATAATTGAATCTACAAAATTCTTCTCTAAAATCTTAGCTTATCACGGTATCATCACATTCTTTTAAGTCATTTTAACTTTTTTTCCTTATTTTAGAATTTAAGTAAAATATAATGGTTTGACTTCCCCCTTCCATTTTATCCCTTTGGCCTCTCTCACATTGCTTACCCCCAATCCTTTCTATATCCTGTTAGCCTCAAATTAATAGCCTCCTAAAAATAATTGAGGAAGAAGAGTCATAGGAGTTTTAATATCCAATCACTCTGTATTATTTATGTAGAATCCTAACATATTAAAAATAATATATTTTTCCTGATTAATAATTCAAATATTTCCCCAGTCTTATTTCATATCATAAACAGTTAAGAGTTCAATTCATATTTGTTATTTTCAGTAAATGTAACTATTAAATATGTTTGATTAATTATGGTTCTTTTTTGCTAAAATGATTCACTGTTTAATAATAATCAGACATTCTCAAAGCAAGGCAGAATTTATTTTTAGAGAATGTACTCTTTCCCATCATCAAATTACTAACTGAGCTTGCATTTTTGTGTATTTAGTTAGCACTGTATATGTGTGTTTTGTTATTGCTTGAATAACTCACATAAAACAGTGCTTTCCAGAATTTTTAATATCATAAATCTCAATGATGTAATTTAGGCAAAGGCCTTCTGTTTGATTTAATAGTAGCAGTTTGCATATGTGTTTGTGTGTGGCCTGCATACTACTGGAAGGACTTAGAGATAGAACTGAGGTCAAAGGATGATAAGGCTTGTCCTTCACGGGAGGATCCAGGAATGTCTAACTTCCACAGTGAAGCTTAAAACATATGTCTTTTGTAAAGTTAGGCTCAGAATATATGAGATAATATTCTGACTGTAATTTACTGGCCTTCAGAATCTAAGAGAACATTCTTTGGTTGGGAGTAAATTCTATGACCAAGAACAACTAACCAATGTACCCCAAACTTACGTAGAACATATGCTTCTGCCAACATGGACACGATATCAATTTGAGGCCTTAATATTTGTTCTATTTTGCTTAATGATTAGAGTACAGTAAATAATTTATACAGGGTGCTACTTTGTTACTAAGAATATACAAGGAATCTAATGAAGGATAATTTCTGCACAGTTCAAAAGCTCCTGTGGAAGGAACATACCTTCTACTTACTGCTAGTCACTCTCTTGCTCCAAATCTATTCCTTCATTTCCAATCTGTGGTGGTCTTCTCACAGGTGCTAGATGTGTCATCCCCCTCACCACTAGGACCATCGATGACTGCATCTGTGGCTTGAAAGACCAGTTATAGTACTTTTATCTGAACCTTCATTGATGCATCTTTTCCTTTTAAATCAAGGAGGAAGCTCAGCTGGTTAATATTTGCCATTTCTTAAGAACCCAATCCACAGTGATCACTGTAGTAAAATCAGGACACGATTAAGCAGAGAATTAGCAGGATCCATTGTGCAATTATTAACTGAAGTCCAAATCTCTGGTCTTCAAAATCAAATCTCCTTCTGATCTAGACCACTGGGTAAAATCTCTCCTTGCCTATTTCTGCTTGGATCTGACAACCAACTGAAAAGTATTGGTCTTGACTCCCTACACCAAGTGTAATTATCAACACATCTGCTCTTGATGTGGCCCAGGAAGAGCAGACTGCAGATCCTGTGCATTTGTGGAGCTTGTGGCTGTTCTTCTGGGAAATGCCTTCATATGCAGACTGGTGCTTATTGCTCCCAAGCTACTTGCTCTTGATCTGGCTTTGTCTTGCAAAAGAGTCAGAACATAATTGCCATTACTTGTCCGAACATTGTCCATTAGAGTTTGAGAAAGCAGATTACTGTGGACTCAGCCACTTGCTGTTCTGGTACTGCATGGAATGTGCTCAATCACCAGGGCAAACATGCTCCTCCTAAACAGCTTTGTAGTGCCAGTTCACTTTGATAGACTCCTTTTCTGTTTCTCCATCTTGGATTCTCACCTACTTCTCACGTTTTCCTTCCTCCCTCCCCCCGCCCTTATTTCTGTCTCTATCTCACTGTCTCAATCACTCTCTTCCTGACACTTATAAATGAGAGCAGTATATTATTTCCTTTATTTGTAAACAAAAATCAAAAACATAGTTAGGAAATATTTCAACTTACCATTTCACCCTTGTTGTACCAATTTAATGTCATTAAACACGTGTTCATTTAGCTGTTGACCACAAAATTAAGGTATACCTATATAAACCTGATATAGTGCACCCAGTTGCAGGGGACTCATTATTAGTCTTTCTATCCTTTTATCATTGACAAACATTACCAGAAATGACTTGCATTCACTGTCCTTCTCTCAGTAAGGTAAGGTAAAGTGTTTATTATATCAGTATTGTGTTCCATTAGGATACTGTAGAGAATGGGTAAAGAATTAGAGAAAAAGGGGGGGGTAGATAAAGAAAAAGAAAGGAAGGAATCATGAAGACAATGAGGGAAGAAGGGACATGATACTAAAATGGAAGGCACACTCAAATGTGTATAAGACATTTACAAACACCTCTGACAAAAAGATATTCTTAATATTACCTTTTACTAAGAAGATACATTATCTACCAAAATGGTGCTTTTTGTGTATACACTCTATAGATTTAATCTAGACAATAATGAATGACTTACTTTTTTGTTGTGAACAACACACTGTAAAGATGTAATGATTGTGACTAGAGAGTTTATCTGGACTTACAGTTTGAGGTCATAGAATCTATCATGGTAGAACAATCGTGTCAGCAGGAGGGTTTGTTGTCAAGTAGTGAGAAAGACCTAACAACTGGGGCCACACTAAAAATAAAAATAAAAGTTAAAAAAAAACAAAAAACAAAAAACCTGATGCCTGTGGCACACTTTGCCAAACCAAAACTCCACTATTTTAAATGTAACAGCTTTTTCCAAACAATGCCTCTCTCTGGGGAATCATGTATTTAAACACAAAGTCCTATGGAAGACAATTAATATTCTAACTGCCGCACATGGTATTATCATCTTAATTTACATAGATGAAAATACAAAGGAGCATATCCACACACCACAATTTACATACGTACAAATTATTTGCAAGTATGTGTGCTAACATTTCTGTGCACACATGCATGTGTAATGAATGTTTATGAGTGTATGCATATGGAAGACAGAGGTCACCTTCAGGTCTCTTCCTTGACCACACTGCATCTTATTTATTGTGCCTTTCTGTGTGTGTGTGTGTTTTTGATATCTATGAATGGTACTCTGTTTTGTTTTGTTCGGCTGGTTGGAGAGTTTTGCCATGTACATGGGATATAAACCCAGATGCATATGGAGAACAGGTGTTCCGGCTCTTACACTTTTTCCTTCCTTTTTGAAAGAGTGTCTCAAAAGGAATGTGCAGGTGCAAGTGACGGATTCACTTACACTGGCCAGCAAGCCTAACCTTCTCTGTCTGCCAACATTTGCATTTAAGTCATATGTTGTGCCTGGCTTTTATGTGAGCACACAGAATTCCAACTCGCTTCGTCATTTATACTTGCAAACCAGCCTGTCTCCAAAGTCGTTTTGATCAGACTGATACAGCTGACCTATTGTCTCTAACTTCCTACCTTTTGGGTATTTTATAGGAAGTTTGAAAACTGAAGATTAGACAAATATTAATGCAAGCTATCTTTTCCCCCACACTTTAATTATAAAAGAGAAAGGTGAAGATGCTTGCGTTTGTTGCCCTTACTAACAGCATTACAGCGTGAGTCAGAAAAGTCTAATATGTTAAAAAGAGCAGATCCCACTCTTGCACAGGCCCCAACTACACAGCAAATCAATAGACATTTGTAAGCAGGATACAGAGAAATAGTTAGAAAAACAACTTCAAGCTATGGTTCATATCTCTTTTAAATAAATATTTCAATGTCTCTAATATGCTGAAAGTGTACTTATAAACTGAATTGAGAAACAAAATAGTTTATCATTTACAATATCCCTCTCTATAAAAGCACTGCACACTCCTTGGTTTGAATTTTTAAGTGAAATGTCCATCTTAAAACATTCTCAGTTATTTCCTCTGTGAACAAATTCCTTCCTCCAATATGTTATGAAATTTTAGAAGACTCACTCATTGAATCTGATTTATTTCTGTATATACACCAAGAAGTGAAAGGTGATCATGTTGGTGTCAGTTTAAATAAAATGTCTCTGAAACAAAATTGCACGTAAAAGTTTCTTTTTATTTCTACATAAAACATTCCTTTTCTTCCCTATATTTCTCAGCTAAACCAATAGTGTTCTTTATTTTATCAGCATGTGAGCCTAAATATTGCATTAATATACTTGTTCTTACAATCACTTATGCCCCATATGGCAAAAATTGATGCATACAGCAAGAATCTAGGGCATTTTCAGTCTCTAATATCAGGGTCTATAGAGATATGTAGATAAATGAGAACCAAGCTTGGTTTAGCTTATCCTGGTTTTAGACACTGTCTTAGGGTTTCTATTCCTCCACAAACATCATAACCAAGAAGCAAGTTAGTGAGGAAATGTTATATTTCCACACTGCTGTCCACCACTAAAGGAAGTCAGGACTGGACATCAAGCAGGTCAGGAAGCAGGAGCTGATGCAGAGGCCATGGAGGGATGTTCCTTACTGGATTACTTCCCCTAGCTTGCTCAGCTTGCTTTCTTATAGAACCCAAGAATACCATCTCAGAGATGGTACCACCCACAAGGGGCCCTCCCTCCTTGATAACTAATTGAGAAAATGCCTTATAGCTGGATCTCATGGATGCATTTCCTCAAGGAAGGCTCCTTTCTCTGTGATAACTCCAGCTTATGTCAAATTGACAGAAAACCAGCCAGTATAGAGACCATATTCCTCCAAGGCTCTTGAGAAGACCTTAATGTCATATCATGTAAGTTCTATGGACAAATTTTGGAACCCATGAGACTGGTCTTGACTACCTTTCATGTTTTTTCTTTCTTCTGAGAATTTCATCCATGTATACAGACATACATTCATGTTTACTTCTATCCCTTTGTCCTCTTCACCTACAACCATGATCCATCAACATACCTCTTCTCAGTTTCATGTGTCTTTCAGTGTGAATAACTTGCTAATTAGCTACTCGTACTGCTCATACATGCATGGCCATTCACTGGGGCACTAGGAAATTATATGTGACCATAACTCCAAAATAAGAATGATTTTGCCTCCGTAATTAATCATTCACAGCTATAGCTCCTCAGTAAGTTGTGGTATCTTGATATCATCTACCATAGATATGCTATAATTCCTTTTTCTTTTTTTGGCTTAGGCTTATATGTATCTTTTCCAAGTAACCATGGCTTCTGTAAGTTTATGTGTACAATGAGTGTTCTATATACAGAAGACAGGATTTCATAATATTCCTCTCAATCCTTCAGCTCTTATATTCACCCTGCTTCTTCTGGGATATTCTCTAACAATTGGGTGTGGTTTTTATTTAGATGACTTATTTAGAGCTATTTAGGGGTTATAAATTCTTAGTGTTCTGAATTATGCATCTATCTATTGGTTGCTGCTCACTGAACAAAGAAAGTTCTCTGAGAAAGGTTGAGTAATTGAGGTCTGTTGATATATGCTAAACATAAATGTTTACAAGGAAATTTGTCAACATGACCATTTAATTTAAATGTTAGGTTCTACTGTAGGCCTATGACCTAACCAACTGTTTACTTTTGACCTAGATTACAATAGCAGAAATGAACTCTCCTCTTATGGAGCAGGCCTATAATCTAAATAGAAATTGATTAGCTATCACATTGAAAATCATGGCATTAATCACCAATGGGTCCATATTACCTCATAGATTGATACTATAGTTACTTTTTCTACACCGTGTAGCTGAAATATGTGGTGTCTTCAGCAATAGGTTCTTACCTTGTTGTAATGAAGGTTAACAAAAAGGCAAAAACAAAATCCCATATTGTTTTAGGGAGCTCTTGGGTCACTGTAACTAGTGACTCCTAGCGATATATCCCCTGTGTGGCCCTGAGACCTATATTTAATAATTTACGTTTTGGTGAGCAAAGGTGTACACCAAAGCACAGGAATTCTAAGAGAATTCATGTTTGATTTCCATTTTTATGCATACTTTGGTTTGGTCAATACATCTACTCTTTATGTTCTCTCAACTCTCTATACCTATCTCACTTAATATTTGAACTTCCAGTATCCCTTCCTCTGCTCCCACATATGTTTTACTATCACTGCATGTGTTATGTCATTGGTTCCTATGTGAGAGAACAGACTTTTATATTGCTATCAAAGTGCTTCACTTTGTATTTCTTCATCTTCACTTCCTTATTTCCCATGATTCTAATTTTCCTTACTGCTCTATGCTTGCAGGTATTCTACCTCACAATTGTAATCACCTCGGATCTACTAAACTCCCCTTGCTTAGTATGTCCTCTCCTAAAATATCCCATTTCTAGTTCCCTAATTTCAACTGTGCACCAAGTAAAACAAAAGTATTGATATACATAGTAGAGAAAACATGTCTACAATTCTTCATTTGAGAAACTTCTGTTCATTTCCCTAGCCCACTTTTTAATTGGGTTGTTAATTTTCTCAGAATTTTTAGGAGGGTTAAAAATATCCCAGAAGAGGCAGAATGAATGTAAGAGCTAAAAACTTGAGAGGAGTGTTATAAAATCCTATCTTCTGGCCATGGCATACTCATTGCACACACAAACATACAAAAGCCATGGTTACTTAGAAAAGTTACATACATATACAGATACACCTCCAGCCCAATTTAATATTGTACATGGAGAAAGGTAATTTTTCTTTCATTTTTCTGTATAATGAATTCACATTTTTACCAGTATATATAGTTGTTCAGCCTTTGTAAAATCAGGTAACATTATTTGGCCTTTTATCTGGGTCCTCAACTATATGGATTATTGACTGTATTTGTGACATTACAATAACTTTTTTATTACTATGGCTCTGTAGTATGATTTGAAATCAAATTAGATGTTACCTGCCAAATTATTATTTTTGTTCAATACTCCTTTTGGAACAATTCAACTGGTCTTTTGTGCTTCCATGCAAATTTTTAGTTTGTTGGTTTTTTTATTTTTTTATTTTTTATTTATACATGCTAAGAATATCATAGGCAGTTTGACAGGGTCTTGCGTTAAAACCATAGACTGATTATACTTTGGTCTATGGGGTTGGGATAATCTTTCTGTCTTCTGTTAACTTTCTTTATTTCCCTTCAGTGTACATCACAAAACAATTCTTACTGATTACATTGAAAAGCTCTTCTAGGAAATATTAGAAGTGTGAATTCTGTGATTTCATCAGTTCCTGGATGAACTTACCCACTCAACTCCTAGTTAATGTGTAAATACTGAGTGGCAAGATGGTTTTGAAAGAACTAGAAAATATTGGAGTGAAATTGATTAATGTTAGGAAACTGATAAATATACAGATGTGAATTACATTAGTTTTAAATGCAGTCAAGAACCAAACTGAAAATATATATTAGCAACATCTGAGCATTTTTCAAAAGTTTAAGTAGTGCATTTTAATGTAGTGTTAATTGTGTATACATACATTATTATAGAACATAACTTTTCTCTCAAGCACATTTTAGTCTGGTTATAATGAAACCAACTATTTTATTTATTCAAAATATTATAGTTTATTATGACTAGAAAATAAATGAAAGATGAGTGGTTACTTGGTTATGGGAGATGATACTTTGAATGTAGTCAAGCCCATAAATCATTTAGCTTGCAGATGCAGAATAAGTCTATATCATATACATAAGTAAAATGAGTAACAACAGAAACCCTCTAAATAGATTCTTCACTAGAAATTAGTTGACTTATCAATTGAGCAACCATTTTTAGCCACAAGTTAAACAAGAAATTATTTTTAGACTTCTTTGATGAAGTAATTTTGTCTATGTTAGGCTGTAGGCTGTAGTGGTCTTCACTCATGTTTGCTGTCTTGGCAGGCTGTTATTGGAATTATTGTGCCCTGCAATATTTGACTACGTTCCTCCATTTCCCAGGAATGGTACTTGTGATGATGTCTGGCAAAATTCAGAGTTTCGTCAACAGGGTGATGTTTTAAAGGAAAAACCATCAGTATAGATATTGAATAGGGAATTTAAACTCAATGAGTAAATGATAGATTATTTAATTTTAATCAAATTGGTGCTGCATACCACGGATATTTCAAAGTAGATGGTCCTCTCATAGTCCTAGCTTAACATTACAGTATCAGTATTTAATATTCACACTTAGTAATACTTGAAGGGCAAAGAAATTCTATATAGTTCACCATGGTTGTACTATGATGTGATGCAGAGAGAGATGTTCCACATAGAGAATTTCTTAGCAGTTAGTTAGCAACACATAAATGTAGCTCTTTATTATACACTTCAAGACATTGATCCACTTATAACTCTCATTAATACATTTTTTTGTGTTCAACTAAATTCTCTAGTTTCTGTAACAGAGAGTTATTTCTCTGTATCAGAAGAATGACTGCTTCATTTACATTATGCTTTCCTTTATGGCTTTCTTTGTAGAACCAGCTCTTTGAGAAAATAGACCATTTTATTTTATCACATTTTAAAATGTAGTGTCCATTTTATAACATTTTTCAAAAAGATACTGTAATGTCTGTGGAGGAGAGTAATGGTTAAAAGGCTGCCGTCATTGAGATTGTTTCTATTAGTGATCTGGCATTAATCAGAAAAGTGACCTTAAACTAAATCCTGACTATTTCTTTATCAGTTTAATCATTTGGAAGCGGATATTTTATTGTTGTTTTGTTGGTAGTTTTTGCTTACAAGAAAGTTCACATGATGACCAATATTTATATATTTACTATACATGCAACTTTTGAGTCCTCATAGGGATGGCCTGCGGTAGCTACTGATAGCTCTATATTTCTTTCTTTTTTAATGCAAAAATGCTTTTACTTTTTATACCCCATATTCCATTCCCAGTCCCACCACTGATTCAACCTCCAACTGCTCCACATCCCATACCTCCTCCCCAGTACCCCTGTCTCCACCTGGATGCCCCCACCCCAACTCCACCTGACCTCTAAACTCCCTGGGACCTGCAGTCTCTTGAGGATTAGGTGCATCATCTCTGAATGAACACAGACCCCGAAGTCTTCTACTGCATGTGTGTTTGTGGTCTCATATCAGCTGGTGTATGCTGTCTGTTTGGTGGTACAGACAAGTTTGAGATATATCAATTGAGATTAATTGATAGTTCTATATTTCAAGGGTGTAATCTGATACCCAGAGTAATGGCTACATACGCACTCTCCCAGTTGAGGGATATAACCAACTCCTCAACAACTCACAGTAGTACTTGACATGGAAGAAGTTTACAATAAATATCACTTGAAGTTGTTTTAATGGAGGCTCCGTCAATCTATGAAGTGCCTTTGATTTGAGGCATGTTATTCGTTGTTCAGTTGCCTACAGTCTTTCCAGTCCCCAAGGTCATACAGTCATTTATAAGGCTTCCATCCATCCTCAAGTTTTAAACTCATATATCTGGAAAATAACTCTTCATTTCTTCCTGTGGGTTTGTTTTGATATTTTGAATTCAGTTAGTTTTAGAAGATGTATAGTTGGTATGCGTTGAAACAGCTTCCCACCACAGATGAGAAAACTGGATCTGTACTGAGTCTTATGAAGGCATTGTTGACTGTGTGAATGAGCAGATATATGCCAAACTACTCCAGTATAAAGTTACTACTCATTCCTCTACAATTAATAAGTATATTACCTGAAGAGGTATTGAAAACATGTAAATATCCCTTTCAAGATTCTACTTAATGTATTTACATTGCCATGACTTTAAAGATAAATTCCAAAATATCCAGTATTACAATCTATTTATAACAAAATCTTCCATTTTTAAACCTTTTTTTAAACTTTAGAATGTTTGAAATTTATGTAAAAATTTTAAAAGAGTAATTTTGTTTGTTTGCTTGTTTTTTAAATTTCTTGTCATGCAGCACTCTCCCCTTCCATTACCAACAGCTTATACTCTAGGTCATATTTATCAAGGATAGGTAAAGTAAAATGATAACTGAACTGCTATTTGAATTGTTATTTGTTTTATTTCACTTTACTGTTGCCCATTTGAAACACTAGTATCTAATTCAGCATAGTAATTTCCCTTTATACAATTTAGGAATAATTTCTTTTTGACCTCTGATCACTGACATTTTTGAGTCTTTCCTAATGACTCTGACTTTCTACTTTGGAAACATTTCAGTTGGGTATTTTGAAGAAAAGAGAACAAAACAAAACTTCCTTCTTTGATTATCTACTTGTAGAAGGAACTGCTGTGGCCACCTCTGTTTAAACGCCAGGGTACTGCACAGTCCCACATGCATCTCTTGCAGAAAGACCTAACTGAAGACTGCTTGAGAGACCAAGGATTGCTGACGGAGACAATGCCAGCCAATTGAGAACTGCAGTTTAGAAGAGATGCTTTCTTGAGACCAATAGGACATGGGGGGAGTGTATTAAAGGAAATTGGAAAAGTGTTCAGATGAGCCTAATGAAGCATTTCTCACCTACTCCCAGAGACTGTGTCATTGATTCCACTCCACTCGACCTCACCACTAACCCCCAAGATCATGTAGGGTCAGCAGCAAGTAGTCCGGGGCACAGGCAGCATCTAGTATTTCTTATGATTTGATTCTAGACAACAGGGAAGATGACTACTGAAGAGAAATGTTCTTATTTCAATGAATCATGAATTATTGGACTGATTTCCACTGGATTCCTCAACTGTGTGTGTGTGTGTGTGTGTGTGTGTGTGTGTGTGTGTGTGTGTGTGAGAGAGAGTGAGAGAGAGAGAGAGAGAGAGAGAGAGAGAGAGAGAGAGAGAGAGGTCTATAAGTCTGAACAGCAAGAGTGCTAATCTGCTGAGCCATCACACTGCCCCTGTCCTGCTTTACACCACACTAATTCTATTTAACTCTTTCCTCAATTTTTTGATATTAAACATATAATATTTGTACTGTTTTTTATTTTTAATTTCATGCCATTCATTATTGAGGAATGCAATGCCTCTGGAGTTAAATTTCAAATTTCCTGACAGAATTCCTGTTATTTGCTTCACAAACCTTGGGATGGGATACTACTCCATGGTTTGTTGATGACTAAACATCAGATGCCTCATTATATATTATAAAATCTGCTGAAAAACAGCAGGGCCAGGACTTATATCCAGGTGCTTTATGTCTCAGACTTCTGGCATCTCAAATGCTTTATCATAGTGGAAAATGAAGTTTTCTCAAGACTATTTGTCCATAGGTACAATTTTAACTTGTTCTCTTTCACAGATTATCTGGAATTTTAAGTCTATTATGTAAAACACATGCTCAAAATTCTATATGAAAACTAAAAATAAGTTTATCTATAAAAAGTTGTCTTTACCCAAAACAAAGTTAAAACTTTACAGGATAGAATATAGATTTGTATTTTTACTTCAAAGAACTTAACAAATTATATGGCAAATTCAATATGATTTAAAAATTCAAATAAGTTTTATTTTGATCCTTTCAACGCCTGAGTTACTTTTTTGCCTCCCCAATATTTTTTGAAACACACCATTTCAGCTACTATTGACCCTTGCAGACAGAGTGTACTGAAAGAAAGTAAAAAGTTCTCCCCTCTCTATGTTCATGAGAATGCTTGGAGTATCCTGTGCCTTTAGAATGTAAATATGTAAATGACTATGCAAATTGTGGTCTAAGATTATTTAAAAATATGTTTGAATGATTGAGTGACAATAACCATGTCATCATCTTTCTTTCTAATACAGGGATATTCATAAACACCAGAACTAAAATTTGCTGTTCAGCAAAGTAGGCAATGGTAGTCTCTACAGTTAAAGATTCCCCCCCCTAAAAAGGTTACTTAAATAATACCCATTTACTCCATATTGTCCACCATTCTTCTGCCTCCTTCTCTACAACTCCTAAGATATACAGAACATATTACAAATGTTTGAAGACATTTAATAAAATTATATTCCTTTCCTCAGACTTAGTAGGCTCTGTTCATATTACATATAGGTCACCATATTTTCTGTAATCTATGTAATGTCAACCTCCCCTCAGAAATTATTAGTATACGTAAAAGAAATGATTATGTTTTACAATGTTGAGGTACGTCAGAAGAGTAAATATATATTTGGTACTACATATGATTTTCAAACTAAATGATTATGTATAATTATATGTAGCAATAATAAATGTTATTATAAATTATGATAATGATTTTCATAATTAAATGTTAACAACACATAAATGTGGAAGAGAAAGAAATGAACTATAGAATATTGACTGGATGATTAATACAGAAACCCAAAACAGGTGATAAGATTATTTTACAGGATCACATCTGCCAGATTCTCAAAATTTGGAAGGGACAAACTACTTCTCTTATTTTGCTCTTATAACAGAATACAGGTCAGAGCTAGGTTCTACAGCAAAGTCAAACTGGCCTGAGTCTTATGGATTTAGGATTGGCTTCAGTGTCTTCTTCTGTGTATGAAGGCAGAGGTATCCAAAGAACATTACCCTTGGACTAAGATAAAGATATCTAGGCAAGAAGATACCTAATCAATAGGTATAAAGACAAGAATCAGCAAAGAGTCTCCACACCTAACTAATTCATCACACCAGATAAGTCAATGTGCCATGTCAAGTAGAGAAAACTGCTTTCTCCTGTGAGATATACAGGTAAATGTCAGCTGAGAAAATACATATGGGCTTCAAACCAGGAATCACACCCTGAAAAGCATCCTTTGTGAGGTAGGTGTGTTAGTGTGTGCCAATCATGCCAGCACACGGGGCCCCTGCCACTTGGGTGAAACTTGGTTTCAATTCATCAAATAGTGAGCAAAGGCAGGGGATACGGAGAAAGAAAAGCTTATCAATCGCCTAGGATACGATGGCAGTCTTTTAAGTGTTGCATGTGGCTTTGTTCCCCCACCTAAACTCTAGGAGTGGTCCATGCTACCAAATGCCACCCAGATTCCTTGAATAAATACACACCTTGCTCATTTTGAACTTGCCTTTGACACAATTGCTGGGCACTACTTATCTCCTGCTTAGAAAAGTACTCCCTTATCAGTATTCTTATCTCTGCAACTCTCTACCTGCCATAAACTTTAGTTGCTCAGTTACAATTTAGTCCCTGCTAAACACCCCTGAAACATTGGCCTGGCCTGTAGGAACATCCTGAGTGGTGACTCTATTTTGAGATCTGACAGGGCTGGTCACCTTTTCTCCATCAGAAGCATGGTAAACTCTGTTCTCTTCTCTTCACATCTGTCTGCTTGCCTCCAGGGTCCCAAAAGCCCTGCTATCCCTTTTACCCAATAATTAGCCCATGGCTTCTTTACTGACAGATCAAGAACCAATTCAGGAACAAGACCTACATGAGAACTCCCCCTATAAGTGTTTTGCAAATGAAGCACTGTTTTAGTTATCAAAATCAGCTTACTATCCCCACATTCATTTTTACTGCAAATAAAAACAACAACTTGCTCAAGTTATCGGAAAGCAATAGCAGAACCATGATTTGTGGTCAAGAAAACTGGTACACTATAAAATAACATAGGGAATGTGGTTTTCTTTCTTAGTGAAGAATCTCTATCTGTTTTCAAACCATCACTGAGCAAGCCTCTGAAGCTGTGATCTACTGTGAGTTTTCTAGAAATGATACTACCATGTAAAATGCTTAGTGTTATACTTTACTTCCACTATTTATGAAAATCAAATGTATAGTGACAATATCATTTACAATATCTCGGCTGTCAAAGAAAGAACCTCAACAGAGAAAATATTTCCAACACATGGGCCTCTAAGCAAGCCTGTGAAATTTCCTATTTAAGGATTAATGGGAAAGCATCTAGCACACTGTTGTTGGTGTTACCTCTGGGCACGTGGTCCTGGGTTGTATGAAAATGAAGATTGCATAAGCCACTAAGAGAGTGCAAGTAAGCATTCTTTCTCTGTGGTTCTGTTTCAGTTTCTACCTCAGTTTACTGCCTTGAATTCTAGGTTTGGCTTTGCCTCTTGGGAGACTAAGAGCTACAAGTCAAATAAAACCTTTTCCTCTCCCAAGGTTTCCCCCCCCCCTTGGGTCAGTGATACATCAGAGCAGAAGAAAAGCAAACACAAGACCACAAGTGTCTGTGTAGTGAATATTGAAATTGTGAAATGAGTGTTTATTTTCAAAACCATTCCATTCAGGATTGTTGTTGTGAATCTGGTTTATTAGATATAATTTATTGAAATAAAACATTTTAAATATGAGCCTATTTTGGCAAACAAAAGCAGACTTTGGTATTTACAAATAAAGGTATATCACAGTAATATTAATTAATACAATTCCTGGCTAGCCTTGCTATAAATGTGATATTTACGGCATAATATACTGAAAAGATGGTAGTAATTTGATTTTTTATCTTAAATAAAATTGGGATAGATTGATACACATCAAACATTTATATGAAGGTCATTTAAGTTGGCTTCAATATCAGAGAAGCACAAGTAAAACAAATAAGTATTTACATATGGTTTTGTTTATACAGATGTGTAGATTAACATTTATTTGTGGTTTTATTAGATATTATTATAAAAGTAAAGTTTCTAGTTGAGGTGTTAAGCATATGTTTAAATTATTAAGAAACTTCTAATAGGTTATAGAAAAGGCTGTATCATGTCATATCCTTATTTGAAGCATTGAAGTTCATTAGTTATTGTGTGTCTTTATCATTCATTATTTAATTGAAATCAGTGAAATTTGGTGTTTTATATCATGACAGTAATTTAGATTTGTCTAACAAATAATATTTAATACTTTAATGTGGCAATATATATCTTAATTGTTAAATTGTATTTTCTAATGACCTTTTTAATTGGTTTGATCTGTTTTAATATTGTGTTCGATATCTGTTATACTCCTGAAGTCTAAAAAACAAATTTGTCTCTGATTGCTTTTTATTCTTTAACCTTTTCTGTAATTATATTTGAAAATCAAAATTTTTGTTTTGGATAAAGCCATTTTTTACATGTTACTTTTCTTTTATGAACCCCACCTTGGCTGCTAAATAACATAAATCTAATGAGAAATCAAAGATTTTTTTTTCTGCAATCATAACTCTTAAAGATTTTATGCCTCAGGGATTAAGCTCATCTATTTAGCGTCTGTGGGTTGAGAATCACTTTGACTCTTAGACCTTCATTGTTGCAGAATCCATTGCGAAGAGCAGGATTCTCTCTCACCGTTCTCAAAATGAACTGACCTGTGTATCTCTGGGTCTATTTCAAAAGCTTCACTGTGCCCCTTTGATCTCTGTCTCTATCCCTCTACCAGAAACACAGTGCTGAATACGGATTACTGAGTCTTTGTGTTAAGCTTTGGAATCAGATATTGTTAAGTGTGACTTTTGTGAAAGTCATCTGGAAGCTTCCCGTCTCCTTTGCTTTCCTAAGGAATGACTGAAACCGGAGAGCAGATTTCAAAGGACAAGTGTGGCATCACATGTTCTCTCTAATTGAAGTGACATTCCATCCTCTCATGACTTTGTGGACAATAGTTACATCAAATTTAATCCATTCTCTTCATTTTCCATTTGTCTAGATCTTAATTCATATTGTTATTTACAGAGATCTTAAATTTTCAGCACATAGATAGTGCATGTGTCTTATTCAATCAACTGAAGTATAGTGTAAGTAGTAAGTTTATGTAAATTTCAATATTTATTGATGTGGTATGAAATTTATTAGATGTTAAAATATTTAACTTACAATCTGAAAAAGATAAAATATAGTGTGATTAGATTTAGTAGCTTTTTTTTTTTTTACAGGATCTGTGGGTTATTTCACATAAGGAAAAAAAAAAGGCAAGAATTGAGGAATCTGCTGCCTAAATAATAAATCCCTGAACAACAGCCCCAGCCATCACTCATAGTTTCAGGGGAGCCTGGTGACATTTTACTCCAAATGTTCTAGGTCCTAAGCAAAAATTTTAGGGGACCGATTCCTAGGATAGTAAATAATAAAATTTGTGTAATTACAAAAAAAATGATTGATGAAAATAAGTTTTGAGATACTTTGATTTGCAGCTATGAATAACTAACATAGTTCCCTTCAGTGTACCTGATCTGAAATGCAAGATTCCTCCTGTGTGCTTACAGTGGGCATGCTCACCTGTGGCTATTGGATTAGCTCAAAACATTCTCTAAACCAAGCTGAATGTATACACTCTTGCTTCATGTGAGCAGTAGATTCCTAATGGACATGTGATTACTTGCCAGGTTCTCAGAACACAGAGTCTGAACTATTTTCTCTCTTGGGAATATCCCTAGTGTTACTAAGCTGTGCTTGTAATCTTTGATTACACTTAGGCACCAGAATTGGTGATTTTTTTTGGCCCTTCCTCGTTATAGAAGACCACTTGATTTCATGTCCAAGATGATACCTCATCATATTTCAAGGTTAATTATTTTTCTTTAAGTTTACACATTTTACTGTTGTTAGTACACTTTGGAACTTTTCCTATGTCCACAGTGGCAAGATTTACAAGTGTTTCACAAATGAGTTTATTTCTTTTCTTTTCCTTCTTCTTTCTTTTAAATCAGAAGAGACCAGGAGGAAGGATCAAGGTAGAATTTTGCTTTTCCTGTAAAGGCAGTGATGTTCTTCCTCCCAGGACACAAGGGAAGCTTTATTCCAGATTCCCAGCCTTCTCACTGGATTCATGATTGACTTCTCATATAGGTGGATACGGTTACAGAATTGTGATTATGGTTCCCAGAGATTCTGTGCTTCTGTGATGCTCTGCATGCTCCCTCAGAGATAAACTATTTTATTTGCATAATTTCTCTCATATATTGTCAGGTCCTTCTGTACTCTGCCACAGTGATGCAGAGCCTGTGTTTCTTCTTTTTTGGATAGGTCCAGCTTACATTTCAGGTCACTTGATTGGTTCATTAATGAAAATTTCTGAGATAATTAAGAAAAGTGACATTCTTTGGCCTTGTGCCTTTAATCCTTATTGTACCATGACATAAAAAATCCCTCAAAATTTTTAACCTTATTTTCTTCCTTGTAGTTCCTTTTATAACCTCTGAAATATGATTTTAAAATGTTTCTAGGTAAATATGTAAATTATTTCATCCATTTATTTTTTTTTCAGAACATTAATCAAAATGTCTGACAAGAATGTTCTTAGTCATATTTCCCATAATACCAATGTAGGAGAAGCAATTCAAATTTTCACAACTTGGTGGAGTAATCAACCAATGCTTAAGGGAAAACAGAACTAATGATGTGTGTAACAACATGGTCATATGTCAAAATCATTATGTTAAATAAAAAGATATACTAAATATGATCAAAAATGTGCATGGTCTGAATTCAGTTTCACTTATTAATATTCTTTGGCAAATCATTCTAATTTATTAGTGATTTAATTGGGAGAGGGACATGCATTACAAATGGGCTTGCAAGATCTTATAAAGTAAAAAGAATCTATACATGTATAATACTAGGAGTTTCAGAACCAGAAAAGACTAACAAAACCTATTTCATCTCTAACTTAATTTGACAGTTTATTTTATATACATAAATATATTTTTAAAATTATTGGATTCACTTTTTTTATATTGGGGTGGGTGGAAAATAGTAAATGAGTATTATTAAGATTAGAAAAGAAATTCCAGTATTCTAGTGATTGTTATACATTTATCAGACAGTGCACATAACAGTCCCAGTGCACCTAAACATCCCTCCGATGAATTGGTGATGTTTGTTAGCGTGTCTACTTATATGAGATACCATAAGTCTAAGACAGTAAAACCATGACAAACACTGCATGTGTATGTATGTATGTATGTATGTATGTATGTATGTATGTATGTATGTATATTATATAAATGTATATAATGGATATTTTGCTCCCACTTTCTCTTTCAAACACACTTAGTTTTATGATCAACAACTTTTGACGGGTAATTTCAACACATTTTTCCTGGTCCAGTCCCAACTATTCAACCTATAGAGTCCCACTTACCGTAGTTCCTAGTACTTTTTTTCCTCATTTAGTGCTTAAATATTTTCAGAGACTATAATGTTTTATATAGCATGATGTGCCACATGTTTTCATAGACAGAAATGCTAATGTGATTTTCATTTGCATGTGTTTATTTAAATAGATAATACTTTATTGATAACAAGATTCTAATGTCAAATATGATATCATAATAGAGTATAAGTTGAGTATGTGTGACCAAAGCTATAGAATTGTCCCATGTATTAAGACTATTTACTGTTCTTGTAAAGCCCACACACTCATGACCACATTTATTTCCTGTTCTATGAGATCCAGCGGCTCCTCCTGGCCTTCATCCATTCCTGTACCCATATGGTACACATAAACACAGACAGACACACACAAATTGATATAAAATAAATCAATAAATAAAATTTAAAAATTTTTATTTAAAATAAAAACTAGCTACAAAACATTGACTGCAATTCCCTTGAATTTCGTTCTTGGTTTCTTTTCCTCTTGAGATCTCCAAAATGAGCTTTCAAATTTATTTTGAAAACAACATAATTTTGGCCATATAAATTTTGTAACACTGAGAGTATGAATGGATTTTAAAACTTCCAAACTAAAACAAAGCAAAGACACTTAAGTTCTTGGCTAAGGTTCTTTTTCCACCAAAAATTCATTAAAGCAAATTTCATCTTATGTTCCTTTGAGTGTGCCATGAATTTCATGTGACACAAAAAGGAAAGCAGGCTAACAATGGCATAAGTCCTATGTCTTTACCAGTCTCTATAATCTCTGATTATGTTGTGAAACTATGCCCGGGCCTAGCAAACACAGAAGTGGATGCTCACAGTCAGCTATTGGATGGATCACAGGGCCCCCAATGGAGGAGCTAGAGAAAGTACCCAAGGAGCTAAAGGGATCTGCAACCCTATAGGTGGAACAACATTATGAACTAACCAGTACCCCAGAGCTCTTGACTCTAGCTGCATATGTATCAAAAGATGGCCTAGTCGGCCATCACTGGAAAGAGAGGCCCATTGGACTTTCAAACTTTATATGCCCCAGTACAGGGAAAGGCAAGGGCCAAAAAGTGGGAGTGGGTGGGTAGGGGAGTGGGGGGGTATGGGGGACTTTTGGGATAGCATTGGAAATGTAAATGAGGAAAATGCCTAATAAAAATATTTTTAAAAATGTAATGTATAATATATATTATATATTTTAGACATATATGATAGATAGATAGATAGATAGATAGATAGATAGATAGATAGATAGATAGATGCATTTTAATTTTGCTTGGTTCTTTCAGCTGCCAAGTGAGGACAGTATTGAGTTCTTTCCATCTCAACTGGGAAACAAATTAGGCTCAGAAATATTGTTCTCTCTCTGTTTCTCTCTCTCTCTCTCTCTCTCGCTCGTTCGCTCGCTCGCTCTCTCTTGGGTTTTTTTTTTTGTTTTTGTTTTTGTTTTTTTGTTTCTCTGTGTAGTCTTGGCTGTCCTGGAATTCACTTTGTAGAGCAGGCTGGCCTTGATCTCAGAAGTCCTCCTGCCTCTGCCTCCAAAGTGCTGGGATTAAAAGTGTGTGCCACCATGACCACCTATGTTGTTTTCTCATAATTCCATAATGACCTTAGAAACTTCCTTTAGGTACTTTGATCTCAAGGTCTGTTCCTTTGCCACTAAAGGATATCAAACAAATAAAGTAAGTGAATCTCAGATGATTGATTAATTAACCACTATGATTATCATTTGGGCAAAAGGATGCATTTTTAATTTTTTTTAGCAAACAAAGTTGAGTATTTTGCTTCATCCAAATCATTTATTCAAGACCCTTGAATAGCATGTGTCCCTTGAATAGCATATGCCTGCAGCATTTTCTAGAAGGGTAAGAAGTTAATGGTTGCCCTTGTATTTCCTTGTCTCATGCTGTTGTCTACTAATATCCTTATGACATTTTGACGGATATGGGTCAGAATACTACTCCAGGTCCATAATTTTCTTTAGCCATAGGTGGTGTGAGCTTTTTCTGATGACAAGCATACCAGGGGTAATGAAACTTTCTCCTTATAATCTGTTTCCTAAGGCGATGTGTATATTTAGGATTCAGGAAAGATAAGGTATCCTCTTGAGGATATGTTAAAGCAAAGGTGTAGGAGATTACTGCATATTTTCTCAAATCAAATCATATTTAACCAGAATAAGATACTATGAATTGAAAACTCATGACTTGGTCACTTGCTGGTGTGGTTTATACCTAGTTGAAAAACCAACATTAAGGTACTGATATGTACAGCAATGGTCATTGTAGAAAAGGAGGCGTTCATGTACAGAATGAATCTGAGTTTCTTGGCTGAATTACAGTATGGAAATGATGACACAGTTTGCATCATTTTCAACCCAAGTCTTCTCCCATTCTATGTTCACAAGCTTCAAGTGTGAGCCAAAGAGTGATTTACATTTATTGCATTTTCTACAGTATCAATTCCATGGTCTCATTTTCAAATGTTTGATTTTATAAAATTTCTACTTCATAAATTAATTAATACATCCAGCACAGTTAGTATCATACTCAGTCATTAGATCTATGTTCAGTTCATGGTTACATGTATGCCTATTAAAAAATTAAATTATAGCAATCCCTCACTTGTATCTACCAAAAAGATTGTTCTATTTTACCATTAACTGTTAGATTTAAGCCAATTTAAATGGTATTAGGGGCAGAACAATACTAATTCTTATCTTAAATCAGAATCTAATCATAATGGTTTTATTAGTCATCCATGTAGTATTTCTTTATATGGAATAGTAATCAAAGCTATATATTGTTTGAAAGCTTGACTTACATTTACTCAGTTTGGGTTGTGTCTGCTTCCTACCCATATTACTTAAAATGTCTTTACATTCTTGTAACTTTAAATGAGATTAATATGACTTTTTTGCTACTAATATTATATCCTCAAATAAGACCATTGAATTAGTCAGGCCATCCATTTTCCAATCCCGTAGGTATTAAAGTAATAGGCTCAGTGGCTAGTAGGTGGGTGGTACCATTAACTAAAGTGTATTTTATTTTTATTATTAGGAGTATCTCCCCATTCCCTAGTCTGAAAATCAGTTAAACAAAGTTCAATTGAGCCACACTACCAAAGAGTAATTTTTCTTCCCAGAGATTGTACTCTAGAGACAAAGGGAGTAAATGCCTGAACTATTTGAAGAGTTCAATTTTTCAGGCAGTAAATGACTTCAGCTATTACATTGTCCACACATATTTTGAATTATGATATATTTAAATGTAATGCATACTCTTTCTTATGTGCCCAGGATAAATAAAAAGAAGCAATAATCAACTGTTACATATGTATATTATAGACTTAGGTGTCTCTATTTAGTTTTCAGGTAAGATTATACAGCACTATGCCACAAACTAGTTCAGCACACTTTATCCATTTAATAAATCAGCATAATTAATTGTGATTCCTTAATAAGTGGATTCATAGATTTGTTTGTTGTGGAGAGAATACATTAATGCTCACTTTCAGAGTCATTGTGGCCATTCATACATCCATTTTATCTTATCTGGCTTTACAGTGAACATGTTGTAGATCAAACCTACTTTCACATTTAGGTGTTTATTCATGACATGCCTTGGCAAGTGAGAACAGATGTGATATGTCACTTCTAAAGGAACTTTGAAGACAATGAATAGCATTTTCACACTGCTATCTCCTTGCTGCGGTAATCAAAGAGCAAGTAGATCATGAACATTTTCCTGGTTCTCTAAAACCTCTGTATACAGAGGCCTCTTATTGAACCAGAGGGATAATTAGCTGAGAAAGAAATATGCATTTATCATGTTTGACCACAAGGATTCTAGGATGCCATAGTCATGGCTGTCTGAGATACACAATCTCCGTGTTAACTGAGGATATATTTGACTTTCCACACATCTCAACCATCTAATCCTCCATTGCAGAAAGAATAAAATTTTTTGATATGCCTTATTACAGTCTCCTGACATCTCCTTGAATCCACAATTATTTCTATAAAAAGCTTGAAAATCACACAGTGGGGATTTGATAATCAAAGAATGTGAAGTCCAATTAACAATTATTTTTCTTTAATTTTCACATCCTGACACAAAGTTCACAATAGAAATTGAATTGAAAAGTGAATTGGATTTCTATTCAATTTGCATGAAATCTAAAATTGTTCTAGATGTAGTCTGATTCAAATGGGGGCATTTAATTGCAAATTTTAGTTCCTTTTTTACAATATTTTTGCTAAAAATTTTCTGTAATTATCTTCCCTACCTAGATGGTTATATTCCTTTTTATACAAGCCATTCTTATTTATTGGCTCTCAATTGAAATGTAATGTGCACATGAAAAGATTGTCTAACCAACAGATTTTTTTTTAAATGTCATGATTCCCCAGAATTGTGTGTTTTAGTTTTGAAGGGTGTATTCTAGAATTACTTAAGACACAGCCACTATCTTTCATTTAGTACAATGTGATATTTATTGTTAAATCCAGGCTCAACCTTATTATGATGACACTGAAATATGACAAGATGTTGGGAAAAGTATAACTACCACCATTATTTTGTTTGCTATGGATGGCTTTAGCTTTCCAGAGAATTCTGTGTTTCCACATAATTTAGAATATATTTTATTTTTTAAAAATAATATAATCATTAAAAATAATATAAGAACCTAGGACCCAGCTATTCCACTCCTTGGCATAGAACCAAAAGATGCTCTAACATACAAGAAAATCACATGCTCTACTGTGTTCATAGCAGCCTTATTTATAATAGGTAGAAGCTGGAAACAACCCAGATGTCCTTCAACACAGAAGCAGATACAGATAATATGGTACATTTACACAATTGAGTACTAATCAGCTATTAAAAACAATGACTTCATGAGATTCTTAGGCAAATGGGTAGAAGTAGAAAATATAATCCTGAGTGACTGTCTTAGTTACAGTTTTACTGCTGTGAACAGACACCATGACCAAGGCAAGTCTTATAAAAAACAACATTTACTTTGGGCTGGCTTACAGGTTCAGAGGTTCAGTCCATTATCATCAAGGTGGGAGCATGGCAGCATCCATGCAGGTATGGCTCAGGCAGAGCTGAGAGTTCTATGTCTTCATCCAAAGGCTGCTAGTGAAAGACTGACTTTCAGGCAACTAGGGTGAGGAACCTCTGCCCACACCCACAGTGACACACCTACTCTAACCAAGTCACACCTATTCCAACCAGGCCACACCTCCAAATGGTGCCACTCCCTAGCCCAAGAATATAAAAACCATCATAGTGAGATAACCCAATCACAAAAGAACACTCATTGTACACAGTGGCTGATAAGTGGATATTAGCCCAAAAGCTCAGAATACCCAAGCTACAATTCACAGACCACATGAAGTTCAAGAAGAAGGAAGACCAAAGTGTGGGTGCTTTGGTCCTTCTTAAAAGGGGTGGCAAAATACTCACAGGAGTAAACACAGAGACAAATGTGGAACAGAAATTGAAGGAAAGGCCACCCAGAGACTGCCCCACCTGGAGATCCATCCCATATGTCACCAAACACAGACACTATCGTGGATGCCAAGAAGTGAATGCTGACTGGAGCCTGATATAGCTGTCTCCTGATAGGCTCTGCCAGAGCCTGAAATATACAAAGGCTCACAGTAAGCCATTGAACTGATCACAGGGTTCCCAATGGAGGAGTTAGAGAAAGGACTAAAGGAGCTGAAAGGGTTTACAACCTCATAGGAAGAAAAACAATGTCAACATACCAGAGCTCTAGAGGTCTAAACCACCAACCAAGGAGTACACATGGAGGAACCCATGACTCCAGCTGCATATGTAGCAGAGGATGGCCTTGTTGGGCATAAATGGGAGAAGAGGCCCTTGGTCCCTTGAGAGCTCGATTCCCCAGTGTAGGGAAATGTGAGTGCTGGGAAGTAGGAGTGGGTAGGTGGTTGGGGCACACCCTCATAGAAGCAGGAGGAGGAAGAATGGTATAGGGGCTTTCTGGGGGAAGGACTCCAAAAGGGGATAACATTGGAAATGTATATAAATAAAATGTTCAATAAAAAATGACTAAGCATAAAATATTAATTTAAAAACCTCCATAATTTTATTTCTATCTAAAATGTGAATATTTCAATGGTAATTTTAATGGGAATTGTGTTGAATCTTTATTCATTTTTTCACATTAATAATAACTAACAAGCATTTTAAAATGTTTAATGTCATTAACAATCATTAAAAATGCAATTGCTAATATCAAAAAAAAAAAAAAAAGAAAAACAATACATGCCTTTGAGGAGTTGAGCAAAGTAGAACATTCATTCACTGTTTTGTGAGAGTATAAAATGATACAACCACTGTAATAATCAATTTTAGAGTTTTCCAATAACCTACAATTAAAGCTGCCATATGGCCCAACTAGACCCTTGCTGTGCCTTAACCAAAGCGGTCTTTATCTAACCCTAGAGACACATGCTCATACATGTTCTATGCCATCTATTGAAAGTGGCCATGAATTGGAAACATTAAATTTCTATTAACTGATGAATAGATAATAAAAATTGTATATGTTCTCATAGTAGAATCGTATTCAGTCAAAATATTAAAAAAATGAAAATTTGAACCTCATAGGTAACTGTATAGACATAGAAAAGATTATATCAACAATAAATCAAATTCTAAAAAAAAAATAAATAAAGACAAGTTCTGCATGTTCTCCCTTATAGGTGGATCTCAGCTACAGATTTCTAGATTACACAAAGAAGAAAGGATTCCAAAATGACAACATTGAAGGTCCAGTACATAAGGTGGTGGCAGGGGTAGAGGGATTGAACAATGTAGGTCAAATGAAATATAAGCAGGGAGTTCATGTGGGGTGGTAAGGTTTAAACGGGAAAACGAATGGGAAGAAAAGGAAAAGAAAAGAAAGGGTTAATCAAATGACATTGTGGATGAAAGTCATGAAAAGATCTCTTACCTTATTATCAAATGTGGTCCTTATAAATACCTTTAAGGAATGAATGCAAATAAGACTAGATGTAGCTGCCTCTTTGAGTCATGAGCCATTAAACAAGTCACAATTCCTAGGATTAAGTACATTCTTTTGGTTCTTCTGAACCCCACGTCTACTCCTAGGTGGGGAAAACTGAACAATACAGTCTAGGCATTTTTCTTGATTGACACCAGAAATAGATGATAATCTAATGCTGAAGACAATACACACCTTGATTGGAATATACAGAGAAACATAGCTGAAAGTGTGCATTCTACTAGCTACCTTTTGTTGTAGTAGCAGGTGCTCTCTGGGTTACTGAGGGAAAGTGCGCAATGCAATTTTTTTTTTCGATTTTCTTAATTAGATATTTTCTTCATTCATATTTCAAATGCTATCCCCAAAGACCCCTATACCCTCCCTCACCCTGCTCCCCAACCCACCCACTTCCACTTCCTGGTCCTGGCATTCCCCTGTACTGGGGCATATGATCTTCACAAGACCAAGGGCGTCTCCTCTCATTGATGGCCAACTAGGCCATCTTCTGCTACATATGCAACTAGAGACACAGCTCTGGAGGGTACTGGTTAGTTCATACTCTTGTTCCTCCTATAGGGTTGCAGACCCCTTTAGCTCCTTGGGTACTTTCTCTAGCTCCTTCATTAGGGGCCATGTGTTCCATTCAATAGCTGACTGTGAGCATCCACTTCTGTATTTACAAATTATTTTATTTATTTACATGCCAAAACAAAAATCAAATTAATGAATACTGGGGAAAGACAAGGGGCAAAAAGGAGCTTGCTATGGATGAGATAGGAACAAAGGTAGTTGGAGTGACACTAAATTGCATTCATTATACACATGTTTGAAAATGTCAAAGGAATAAAAATATTCTTAAAATCCATTTTTATGAAAATCATAATACAAACTTTAGTAACTGAGAACATAGCCCTTATACATAATACAAGAAAAGAGCAGAGCAGGGTGTTTTCCAACAAAAATTTAACTAGTATGAAGATTAAAAGTTTAAAAAGTTAATACAACAGTGGTTTAAAAATCACAGCTCTTTTTGTGTATCATTGGGATATGTTGTGGTTAAAGTGATTTAGTTAATTCAACTTCATGGTGCAAATGAGTATATAATCTTTAGGAAGAAAGCTTGCCATGTAGAATAGTAGTACCTAGGGAGAATCTACAGTTCTTTTTGCCATTTGATACTCAAGGAATTTGTCAAAGCACTGATCCAGTAAAGGTCATCAATAGATACATGCTGAATGAATATATATGATCATGTCCGTAGATAAGACCTGAGCCCTAAGAGTCAAACTATGGTTCTTCTTGTAAAAATGAACTAAAAGTGAGGGAATTTGGATCAGAATAAAAGAGGTGCATTAGAAAAACGTGTCAACTTCTGTGCGTGTTTCAGGTGAAATCTTGGTTTAAGCCAGCCTGAAGAAGTAACTCAGCTTCATTACCAACTTGAAGATTGAAAGAACAGACCCATGCTGACCTTTCTCTGCGCTGGTGAGAAGGGTGCACATCCTTTCACTTTAAATGACCAATTAAGTAGCAAACAGACAGCAGTGAAAAAGCCACAATACTCCCAAATTAAATGTGACCAGATTAGTCAGTGACTGTCTGGAGAGGTATACACAAGCAGTCTCTCACTGTTCTGGCTCTTGTCTAGCTCTCGGCTAGATGGTCCTTGGCAATTTATTTTCAAGATGAACCAACTAGCACAGTAATAAAGAAGAGATCTAAAAACATGATTTCAAAGGGCCTTCTTATGCAGTGAAGGAAATAAAGTCAATGTTTTATACATTTGTTTTATTACTGATATAATTACAGTTTTTAAAATACCTAATATGACAAGATATAGTAATTTAAGTTCCAAGGGATCTCATGCTACCTTCATGTTTCCACAGGCATCAGATACACACAGAAGCAAGCCAAATACTCATAACATAAAAATACATAAAATGAAAATGATGGATATTATTACTCCTTTTTTATTTTAATTAATTTATTTGGTTTACACTCCATATTATATACCCCCCATCTACCATCTGAGTGTACCACATCCCATACCTCCTTCCCATCCCTTATCTCCATGTGGATGTCCCCACACCACACCCCACACACATACCTCCTTTTTTAAAAATAGAATAATTTGTGCACCAAACTCAATCATCTACAAAGCAGATACAATGCTATAATTGAACAATGATGCAAAATGTCAAATGTATGCTTTAGCAAACTAAGTCCATAAAAAAATTCGTCATGATGAAGAAAAAAATGATTCTATGCATATCTAAAGATTTCTTACAGGTAGAAATTGCCTTACAAAACAATTCATCAAGTGTTACAAGAACCAATATCATCTTTATGCAGAAAGACATGAAATGAAAAGAACAGTTTATAGGCAGAGTAATATGTGTAAATTCGATTATGATATATTGAATGTCTGTTTCAAAAACAGAACCCAATAAAGAAAGAAAGAACCATTGAAATAATCTACCAAATATCACTCACTGATATTTATAAGTTTTTTTAAATTAATTATTGCTGGGGCAATGGCTTTCATAAGTTTGTATGTGTCAAACATGTTGAACTTTGGGAACAATGAGTTCAAAGAATGACTATATTTTTTCTATGTGTCAATTAGTAATAGATATTAAATTTCAGACTTCCTGACAACTGATAGCATATATTAGATAATACGGAGTAGAATAGATGTAAAGCTGACTTACAATTCAACTGATGGGCTGTAGAGATGGCTCAGAAGTTAAGAGCACTGACTACTCTTCCAGAAGTTCTGAGTTCAATTCCCAGCAACCACATGGTGGCTCACAGCCATCGTAATGTGATCCAATCCCTCTTTTGGTGTGTGTGATGACAATTACAGGGGGCACTCATATAAATAAATAAACAACAACAAAAACGAAATTATAAAGGGATGTACATTCCTAGTTGCATGCTGAGTGGAATATAATTTAGTATTTAAAAAATAAGAAAAATGGTCACTCCAGGCAATTTAAATAATACAATACATACTAAGTGAAATATTGGGAAAACATGGTGATGCTTGCTTACAAATTTCTAATTGGGGAAATGTGGGTCTATATACAATTCATGGAAAATTTTAGAAATTATTTAATAAATATCATTCCTTTAGAGGCAAAATAATGGCAAAAATTCACCTCCCATGAATCTTAGGAGACAGAGAGAGAAAGAAGTGGGGGAGGATTAAACTTTCCACTGTAGAAAAGGAATCCACTGTAGATGCTGAACATAATAAGAGACAATTACATTATCACAAAATCATGCCATGGTTGATTTGAGTGAACGTAGTTGCTCTTAAAAAAGCATACCACAAGGCCACAGGAGCCAAGTTCATATAAAAATGCAAAGGTTTCTTTCAGGTGGACAGTGCATTGTAACACAATTCATCATATTAAGTGTTAGTTCAAACAAAATAATATTTATAATGCTGAATATCATGTTGCCTTTGCCAAAACCACAAATGCAAAAGGAAAAGACTCTTCTAGAGACAGCAGAGATGAATGACCTTCTATTGCAACACTATGACCAATGTGGTCAAGTGTGACAGCTAAAGGTGAAGGTGCAT
Source organism: Mus caroli (assembly GCF_978045245.1). Taxonomy (NCBI): domain Eukaryota; kingdom Metazoa; phylum Chordata; class Mammalia; order Rodentia; family Muridae; genus Mus; species Mus caroli. The sequence goes on from NW_028227269.1 coordinate 94,771,793, forward strand.
TTGCACAGAATGCTCAGGAGGACCACTACAGGGAGAGACAAATAAAACATGGGCTGACAGTGGATCAAATTATTCAGATATGTACACAACTCTTGCTAAGCGCAGATATCCAGTATTCAGGCAGATGGAAGTAAATATCGTTTTCATGTCCACAGGGCACAAGACAGCAAGAAAGGGATCCCCTTTTGCTATTGGTTTAAATTTCCATACTTCCAATGCTACCTCGGGAATACCTTGAGCTGTAAGCTGTCTTTCTATGAAACAGAAGGTAGGGTAATCATCTTAAACAGAGTCAGGTGTGAGTAACACTGTAATACTGATGGAACCAAGATAGCAATAGAGAGTGATGAGGACTTTTAAGGGAGGGGTGCTCTGGTAGCTTAATGATGAAGCTGTGAGGTGGCTCCTGGAAATAAAGGCATACCACCACATGGAAGAGCCATGTGTCTTTACATCCCCAGCTTTAGGTTTAGGCTATGAAAAATGAACAACCCAGATTCATGCTCTATATATTTTAATGAAGTAAACTTTTTCTGATGTACCCTTCAGCCCCTTTGAGCTGCAACAGACGATATGCATTTAGTTTCTTTTCTAGTGGTTTGACATAAGGAAATGTTACATTTAATCTTGGGTTAAATAATATTCATTTTCTTTCTTTTAGAAGAATTATGATTTGACAATTAAAATATAGCATAATTACCATAAATTTGCCTTAAATATTAACTTACTACAATTAAAAACTACTTAAAGTACATCTTGATAGAAAACCTCAATGTGTTTCAAGAAATACATATAAGACTAGTATTCTTTAATTCAAAAGATTAGTAACTGGAAACAGTGAAAATGTAAAAAGGAACAAAACATGCTTTAATATTAAAAACAAAATAAAAAATATTAAACAACTCTAGGATCAGAGGGTGAATATAAAAGGATTGCAAAATGTTTTTGAAAATAATGGTAGTAATAATAATAGGATACAAAAGAATTTGTGGCATATATCCAAAGCAATTGTGAAGAAAAGTCCTATAATATTGAGAACCCTGTCAATAAAAATGAGTGTAAAATAAAATGAACCTTTTATATAATTCAAATCACTAAAAAAAAAAAAAAGACAAAGTAAAAAAAAAGACAATAAAACGTTTTAAAATGTGAAGTCATAAATATTGTAGGAGAGTCTACAACCCACCTTATTAATAAAACGACATAATCCCTAAAAATGTTTTAGTATTTGTCCTTATATCCCCAAATAAATGTAGTCCTTGACTCTCATTAAGGAAACTTCTTTTTGTAACTGACAGAGAACACAACATAAAACACAATCAAGATTCAAAGATGTTGAGCCCAAATCAATGGAAACTTCTACAAAACAGCTATTCCAAACCTCAGAAATACTGCAGAAAAGGGGGCAGAATGATTAGTAAAAAGCAAGCGAATCAGGGAGTGTGGTATGAGACTGTGTCTCATGATCAAACATAAACTCAAAAGGACAGCAACAATGGACATGCCAAAGCAGACAGGGAAAATTTCATGGGGGCTCAATACTAAACAAAGATCTTCTAGCAACAAAGAGGGGTTTCCCATCCCACAGTCAAAATTGTTCCTGTCTGAAAGAAATGCAGGGGTGGAAATGGAGAGAAGCCTGAGGAAAAGAAGGTCCAGAGACAGGCCCAAAGTGAGATCCAGCTCAAGGGGAAGGTCCAAGGTCTGATACTGTTACTGAGGCTATGTAGGGAACACTCACAACAAGGGACCTATCATGACTGCCCAGTGAAATACCCAACAAGCAGCTGAAAGAGTCAGATGCAGATGTTTGTACTCAACCAATGGACAGAAGCTGCTGACCCCTGTGGTTGAATTAGGGAAAAGCTGGAAGAAGCTGAGGAGGTGGGTGACCCTGTAGGAAGACCAGCAGTCTCAATTAACCTGGAGTCCTGAGATCTCTCAAATGCTGGACCACCAACCAGGCAGCATATATTAGCTGATATAAGGCCTCCAACTCATATAAGCAGAGGTCTGCGGTGTCTGCGTGTAGTCAGAGATGATACACCTAACACTCAAGAGACTGGTGGCCTCATGGAGTTTAGAGGTTTGCTGGGGTGGGTGGAGGGTGGTAGGGACATCCTCACTTGGGCATGGGGAGGAGGTATGGGATGTGGAACAGTCGGAGGGTAGACTGAGAAGGGAATAAAATCTGGAGTGTGAATGAATGAATGAATGAATGAATCAATCAATCAATAAAAAGTTTAAATAAAAAATACTCAAAAAAATTAAAAGAAAGAAAAAGAAAAAGAAAAGAAAAAAGAAATACTGAGTGCAGGAGAAATAATCCTTTCTAAGGAACAGGACACCTGTTAGTTATCTAATACCAAATGATCTACTCTGAAAACATACAAATGAGTAACATTGTGCAGAGCAGGATATATTTAAGAATATATATCTGTTTATATGAATCTAATCAGTTAATGAAAATAAAGTCAATTCTCTCTGTTCATGCTTACATGTTGTGGGAAGCAGGTGCAGCCCACGGGTGCCTGGAGCTTGTGTGAATTCTGACTGGATGAGGTGGGGTGAAGCTAGAAGGAGGTGAGTCCGTGTGAAGATAGTGTTTTAGCCCTTGCCGTGAGTAGAAGTAGTAGTAAGAGAAGCTGTTGTAATAGGAGTTTAGCCCTTGCTGCAAGAGGTAGTAGAAGAAGCTGCTGGGGAAGAGAGCTGTAAAGGAAAAAGCCAGAAGTAAAAGAAGTTGCGGTGTGAACCTGCCTTGGTGTCCATGTCGTTCGTGTCACCGCCAGCTCGAAGGACCTGTAGCACATGGACCATGAGGCTTGAGCTCAGGTCACCATATGCTTGTGTATTAAGCACCACATTTGAACCACCTTGCAGGCCTTCAATGTAGCATTCTCAAGTACTCTTGTAAACATATAAACTAAAGTACATTTTAACAGAATGAAATAAACAGCTATTGATTTCATTAATGTTAATATAGTTAAGTGGAAAGGTGATAATTAATAATTCCCTAAAAATGACAATATAAATAGAGCTTACACATAAACTGTATAACTGACTGTTTCTCAATATTTAATGAAAGCCTTTGCCAAAATTCAGCATAAAAAGCTATGGAATATACCCAATTAATGAGAATTAATGGACATATCTATAGAGAAATTTTAAATCTGCAATATAACTGCTATGATCTCTGTAAAGGATCTCATTTGAAGACCTTCTACATCTGATCTGGCTGGAATATAGACACATTTACACAACTTTAATCCCTTAGCTGTAATGCAGGCAATTTCTTAGAAACACCTTTAATCTCAAACAATGTTGGTAAAGTTAGTTTGAAGTACTACCAAAATATCAGTCTTAAAAAAAAGTAACAAATGGAGTAGGAATATAATTATAAAAGTTAAAAAGAATAGTAATATACTACTTAATAAATGGAATTTACTACTGAGAGACACAAAAGGAAAACAATTTAAGGGGGTAATGAGTGAATATTTTCATGAAACCAAAGAATAGTCAAGAAATCATAACACACAACGATGCAGGCAGGGACAGCTAGAGTGAAAATATGGTCATAACTGGAATCATGGAAAGGGAACAGTAAAAGGCAGAAACAATATTATAAAAACAGAGTCTGTGCCTTTCTCCCAAGTCAAGTTTGTAACACTGGAGTTGTAGATAGAGTCAAAATAAATAATGGACAACCTGGTAAGACTGCATAAAGATATTATATGAGATATTCTGGAAGCCATTTAATAATAATAATAATAATAATAATAATAAATTTTAAATGCTGACAGAAAGAATAGATACTGATACAAAAGAAACAGTGAAATCAGTTCTCCCATACAAGGTCTGCAGCACCATTAACTATATGATAGAGCAGCAGGACTTGCCAGAAAGAAGCCTTTAGGTACTTGGATTGTCTGCAAAATTGTACACAGAAGGGAAATCACACATGAAATTAAATCACAAAATGAGAGTGACCCAGCAAAGAACAACAAAATGTTCATTAATCAGAGGTAAACGGTTTAAATAGAATACAATGAAAAGTAAAGGATAGTTGATATTCACTTAAACAAATTATAAAATAGCGCTGCATTTGTGATGGTACTCACAAAAGAATAAAATTATATTTCATATAGATGTAATAACCAAGTCAAACTCAAAGAAAAGAAAAAGTAGAGGTATACACATACATAATTTCCCATTCTTTCTTTAGTTTGGATGTATATAGATGGAACATCTATATCCTAAGTATCCACATGCCAAGGCTCAAGGATCCTTATGCAAGACGGGACTGAAATAATGTTAAGAGTTAGAATGCATAGAGTACACTGAAATACAGTCTTTGTGATATGACAGGCCTCTTGCATACATGAACTCATAGTGCAAGTGCAGTACTTACCTAGACATGGACAGGCAGGGCCAGTTACAATTCCAATGCGAATGCTGGATAGGCAGTAGGACTCATGTCTAATGGAGGAGAACTATAGAGCTTTGCTAGTGGAGGGGGAAGAGTTACTTTTATTTGCAAGTATGACAGGGGGTAGATTGTGCATGCATCAGTGTATAGACATGTGCTCATGTATATGCAGCCATCAATAATTAGACTTGGTGGGTTATTAGTTATAGATAGATCGATAGATAAATAGATAGATAGATAGATAGATAGATAGATAGATAGATAGATAGATAATTTTTTCATGAACAAGTTTGTTGGTTTTTGAATAATCATATGAAGAACTCCTAACATAGAAAGGAATGAAGAGTTTTGATCTAAACTATAACGAATAAATTATTCATATTTTCTGAGGTGTTGCCTGAGGGAAAAATAATCAGATTTGCCTTAAAATACTAGAAAAACAGAATATTTGACAGGACATCAAATGAGTGATGGGGTTGCCATCCCACAGTCACATCTCTGACCCATAATTATTCCTGTCTGAAAGAATTACAGGGATATGGAAATGGAGAGAAGCCTGAGTAAAAGAAGGTCCAAAGACAGGACCAAAGTAGGATCCAGCTCAAGGGGAGGTCCCAATGCCTGACACTATTACTGAGGCAGTGGAGAACTCAGAAAAAGGAATCTATCATTGCTGCCCTCCAAAAGACCCAACAAGCAGCTGAAAGAGTCAGATGCACATATTTGCACCTAACCAATGGACAGAAGCAACTGAACACTGTGGCTGAATTAGGGAAAAGCTAGGAAAAGCTGAGGAGAAGGGCGATCTTGCAGGAGGACCAACAGTCCCAACTTATCTGGACCCTTGAAATCTTTCAAAAACTGGACCACCAAACAGGTAGCATACACCAGCTGATATGAGGCCCCAACACATGTACAGTAGAGGACTGCTGGGTCATTCAGGGATAATGCACCTAACCCTCAAGAGACTGGAGGCCCCAGGGAGTTTAGAGGTCAGGTAGGGTGGGAGTGGGTGCATCCATGTGGAGACAGGGTGGGGAGCAGAGGAGGTATGGGTTGTGGAGCAGTCAGAAGGTAGATGGGGCTCAGGGACTGGAATATGGGGTGTAGAAAAATAAATTAAGAATAAAATAAGAACAAAAACTGTGTGTAATATGATTCCTTTTCAAGCTCAAATAAATATATATTCAAAACAATAAAAATAAAATCACAATAGAAAGAATAAGTACTATATAAGAATAAACATGAAAATAAATATTAAGCCCAAGAAATGAAAGATATTTGAAAAGTGACAAAATTAACAAAATATTCAAGAATTAAATAAAAAAAATACATTCCAATTTTTTAGAATTTTTTTTTAATTTATTTTTTATTAGGTATTTTCCTCGTTTACATTTTCAATGCTATCCCAAAAGTCCCCCATACCCACCCCCCTAATCCCCTAACAACCCACTCCCCCTTTTTGGCCCTGGGGTTCCCCTGTACTGGGGCATATAAAGTTTGCAAGTCCAATGGGCCTCTCTTTGCAGTGATGGCCGACTAGGCCATCTTTTGATACATATGCAGTTACAGACAAGAGCTCCGGGGTACTGGTTAGTTCATATTGTTGTTCCACCTATAGGGTTGCGGTTCCCTTTAGCTCCTTGGGTAATTTCTCTAGCTCCTCCATTGGGGGCCATGTGATCCATCCAATAGCTGACTGTGATCATCCACTTCTGTGTTTGCTAGGCCCCGGCACAGTCTCACAAGAGACAGCTATATCTGGGTCTTTTCAGCAAAATCTTGCTAGTGTATGCAATGGTGTCAGCATTTGGAAGCTGATTATGGGATGGATCCCTGCATATGGCAATCACTAGATGGTCCATCCTTTTGTCACAGCTCCAAATTTTGTCTGTGTAACTCCTTCCATGGGTGTTTTGTTCCCCTTTCTAAGAAGGGGCAAAGTGTCTACACTTTGGTCTTCGTTCTTCTTGAATTTCATGCGTTTGCAAATTGTATCTTATATCTTGGGTATCCTAAATTTCTGGGCTAATATCCACTTATAAGTGAGTACATATTGTGCGACTTCCTTTGTGATTGGGTTACCTCACTCAGGATGATGCCCTCCAGGTCCATCCATTTGCCTAGGAATTTCATAAATTCATTTTTTTAATAGCTGAGTAGTACTCCATTGTGTAAATGTACCACATTTTCTGTATCCATTCCTCTGTTGAGGGGCATCTGGGTTCTTTCCAGCTTGAATTTGTTTTTTAAATTTTATTTAATGTATTTTTTTGTTCATTGTTTGTTTGTTTTCTGTGAGACAAGGTCTTTCTATGTATCCCTCACTGTTCTAGAGTAGATTGACATGTGCTATAACTCACAGAGTTTTCCCTATCTATCCTCTTATTGAAGGGACTAAAGCACGTTCCACCACAGTTTCAGTGTTAAAAGACAGATGTATAAAAAGTGAACAAAGGCAGCACATTGTAAAATTGTAACGACAGGAGTAGATTACAATCATCCTCCTATGAAATGTAATTTAAATGAGACCAAAAGAATGGCTTCCGCAAAAGAACTAAAATATTTTTCCGTGCAAGAAAATTCTACATACAAAAAATTTTTCAAAAAAGAATTACCCAACAAAGATTGTCTGTATTTTTAATCCTGAAATCATATGAAGAAAAAAATGAACATTAGAAAAATGTAAAATTGTGGTGAAAATAACATTTGGTGAAAACCATATATGCTTGTGTCCACATTTCACTAAGAATTTACAAACAGAAGGTCTTTTCTTACTTCAAGGGAAATGTAAAAAGTAATGATGAAAGGCAGCATCAACTGTATCATACCAGTTTTTCTATTTGATGTATTCTTAATGGTAGAATAGTTCCTGTAAGTTCTACTACATACACCAATAATGATATTTGTGACTTTATTCAGTGCAATAGACAAAAATAAAATGAAAAGTTACAAATAGAAATGTACATTATGGGATATAGTCATTATTTGTTCTTGATAAATTTGTATATTCAAGAAGGTTAACAGGTTATAGACAAAATATTAGGTCTTTTACCAAAATTTCTGTACATAAGGCTCTATAAATACATGAAAAAATAAATATTTGATTCCTAAACTGAACACTACAATCACTAGAAAAAAATTGAGTAAGTCATTAAAAAGCAAAGAAGTACTATATGACCACTGATTGGAGAAACCAATTTTGAACACATCCCAAGTCTACCAAAGTTATTCTGTATAAAATCTTAGCTGAAAGGAAAACTGTATTTGTGATTGATGATGGTTCAGAATGTATATGGAAAATGAAAGTGGTGAACAGGAAAAAAATTCTTAGATCATAAAATGCAGCTCAGATTTTGAGCTATCAGCTCTTATTTTAATATTCAGATGGGGAACTTAAGGACAAGTGTCCATTTATAGTTATTTGGTCTATAGTAGTTGTGACTGGGAGATAAGATATTTTGTCTAGGAGGTGGTTGTGAACATTCCATGTCAGAAACAGAGACACATTTGTCTCTCTCCACAGTGTCAGAATGTAAAGAATAACAATGAACTAAAGACTGCATAGACTTTGTGACCTTCAACTTGCCAAGTACTCCTGATTTCCCCTGATAACTGGTTACATTCCTAACTATTAATATTAACTCTTTCATCATACATTACATACCACAGAACAAATATTAAGGCTAAAAAAATGTCTCCAAAGGGAGAAAGAGTCCAAAGCAGTGTTTGCAAAATTCCACTTAGTTCTTACTGAAAGGCAGAAGTAAAAGAGTGATACCTAAAATGCTATCGGGTATAGTTCGGTCAGATGCAATGGTCTCAGAGTCAAGGCCAGCACTTGGGATCAGAGTTGAGCTAGCCTCAGTGATAATTATAGCTGTCCAGACAGGCCCATATTATAGACCCTGGAGGCTGGGGCATTAAGTACAGAATCAAGGAATGATGAATGATCAGAATGATAGGCTATCAGATAGCAATTCAAGTAGTTTGTGTTATCAATGTGATACCACATCAATGAGCTGAGTTGAAATCTTTGGAACAATTGAAGTTCCCTGCTTTGAGTCCATTGAAATACATGTGAGGTGGTCATCTCTGGCCATCATAGTCTTATGGGATTCAAGTGAGAGAGTTACATACTTTCTTCCATTTGGAATGTCCAATCACCTCATGAGCCTATTTTACTTTTTCTATTATGATTTCACTATACCTGTGTAACTCATAAGAACCAGATTTAATTGATGAATTTATATGGTTGTTTCATTTCTCCTATTAGGATTAAATTGATGCTCTGACTTATGCCTCCAGAGTTATGCCAGAGAGCATCAACTTGCTTTTATGTTTTCACTGAATATGTAGTAAATGCAGCTTTTAAAATAGAGTCTCAATGCAAAACTCACAGCCTATAATCCTACTGGTTAGCACAATATGCAGCAACATAGAGCAAATTACAACCATACTTCAAAAAAGCACTACAGCAACAAAAAATTTGGTAAAGTATTTGAATGATCATCACATATACTGGTAATAGGAAATTCTATACAGTGCACTCACTGATAAGTGGATATTAGCCCAGAAACCTAGAATATCCAAGATGCAACTTCCAAAACACAAGAAAATCAAGGAGGAAGACCAACACGTGGATACTTCATTCCTCCCTACAATAGGGAATAAAATATCCATGGAAGGAGTTGCAGAGACAAAGTTTGGAGCTAAGATGAAAGAATGGACCATCCAGAGACTGCCCCACCTGAGGGTCCATCAGCCACCAAATGCAGACACTATTGCATATGCTAGCAAGATTTTGCTGAAAGGACCCTGATATAGCTGTCTCCTCTGAGGCTTTGCCAGTGTCTGGCAAATACAACAGAAGTGGATGCTCACAGTCATCAATAGAATGGAACACAGGGCCCCCAGTGTAAGAGCTAGAGAAAGTACCCAAGAACTGAAGGGGTCTGCAACCCTTTATGTGGAACAACAATATGAACTAATCAGTACCCCCCAGAGCTTGTGTCTCTAGCTGTATATGTAGCAGAAGATGGCCTAGTCAGCCATCATTGGGAAAAGAGGCCCCTTGGTCTAACAAACTTTATATGCCCCAGTACAGGGAAATGCCAAGGCCAAGAAGTGGGAGTGAGTGGGTAGGGGAAGAGGGCGCGGGGAGTGTATAAGTGGCTTTTGGGATAGCATTTGAAATGTAAATGAAGAAAATATCTAATAAAAATGTTTTAAAAAAGGAAATTCTACATGGAAGCAAATTTTTGTGTAGCTTCAACAGACAGAAACTCTGTGACATTTGGTAGACATTCAAAATCTACACAAGTGCAAACTGACAAAATTCCAACACACACAAGCATTATATATATATTCATATATGCATGCATACATATAGATTTACATATATGCATACACATACAAATGAGACACATATATACAATGGACACATATATACAATGGACACATATATATGAGACTATAATATATATTATATAAAGGATTATATTGATATAAATATGAATATATTATTAGAGCACCATATTTAATTGTATAGCACTCAAATTTACCTATACAGGTGTCCACAGATGTCAGAAGCCTTCTGTGAGAGGCTAATCTTAGCAGATGACTTTCCTAAAATGGTCAGCCATTTACATGGTACATGATGGACAAAGTCTTGGAGGCAAGGCCCAAAATGCTTAATCTCAGGATTCATTCTTGCTATGGATATGTGTTTCCTATTATTATTAAATTAATAACAACAATCTCTGAGCATTAGTCCACACTATTGGGCTGATTTTCAGTAGATCAATGAAGATGTACTCTTTTGTACCAAATCTATGTAGACAGATGATTTCTTAGTAATTAATAATGATTGTATAAAATTTCCTATATTATATTAGTCATTGTTAAACTCTTTATAGAAAGGGCTGCAATGGGGGCTCTGCAAACCTTCATGTTTCATGGGCTAATTGCACTAATATAGAAAGTAGGCCTGCGATGGATTTACAATTAAACATGCCTTTCTGGGCACCTAATAAAATCATTATCTGATAACTAAATTTCATAAAATGGACCAAACAGTTTATTTTATGTGAGAGGCCAGAAAATAATATATTGAATGGGTTTATCTATACAAAACTTCAATACTAATCAGATATAATGCAAATTATATGGCATCTTGAGAGGAACATGCTAACTGAGAATTGTAATTTGAAACTTTCAATCTGTGTAGCTTGTGGCAGATAATGAATGTTTAGTTAGATAACTAGTCTTAATGGAGACACATGTAAACATATCTGTTGTAACTTCTTATCAATTTGAATTTATCAGTTTGAACTTTTTGTGTACTTTTTGAAGGAGGGATGCTTTGAATGTCATGTGATCTATTCTCCTAAATATGTGCAAAAACTAGGAATGATGGCATTGATTAGGGAGAAAGAAAGAGAAGAGAAATGATGCAGAGTAGAAGCAAAATAAAAACAGAAGATACAGCAGAAACTAGCAGAATATAATAGAGCTGAAGAGAAAGAGAAGCGACAAAGGAAAGAGAGGCAAGGCAGGATAGAACAGAGACAGCAGAGAAGAAGTTGCAGAGAGAGCAGAAAACAGCAGGCAGTCTTCTTCTTACCATGAGATGAGATATAACAGGATGCTTCTTAATGCCTTTCATTAAGCCGGAGAAATGTATAAGAGTTTTTCATTGTCAGTGCTATAAATATTGAAGCTTATTTTCCATCCACAATGAGTAAGTTATTTTCTGTGCTGGTACTTGGGTTTTTGACATATCCACCAAAATTATATATATATATATATATATATATATATATATATATATATATTTGTAAATATGTATGTGTTTAAGTATGTAAGTTGATGAGACAGATTGTTGGGCCCCAAAAAAGATGAATATGTATATGAATATGTATGTTTATAGCTACATTTTTATGTGTAAAAGTGGTTTATTCCGTGAACCTGACTCTTTTTACCTAGTTCAATAGAAGTTAATTGCTCAAAATGTCCTTGGAACAGAGATAGCAGTCCTAACCACCAACCCTTTATTTCATTCCGCACTGTTTTACAATTGACTATTATAGTCAGAGGTCTGCAGTCAGAGGAACTTAGAGACAAGACTGGCAAACGTTATTTTATAATAAGTAACCTTTATTTTCACTTGACCAATTCTTGCCCCAGACAACTCTCTACCCTGCCAGCTGCCCTCCAGAGTGGGCCAACCAAGGTCATGACTCCCGGCAGATTAATGAATTGAATTCATATATAGCATGTGCATACAGTTGAATAATAAGCTTCTATGTACAAAGAACTCTCAAATAGTTATATAGTGTGATTCCCTAAATGTATATTAAGTTAAGTTTCAGGCAAGAATGGTAATAGGCTAAGTAAATAAGAAAGTGAAAGACCAGGGTGAAGTTGCTAAAAACGAAAAGTAAATGAATATTATTCAAAACGCTTCAAAGAAAAGGGTATACTACACTTTCAGGGCTCAGGTTTTGTCTTTTACTGTCTATTGTAATGCTAAGTACAGGTACCAAAGACCTGCAGTCTATTTATAGCCCCTGTAACTCTCCCCCAAAGGTAATTCTGATTGATATATAGCTGGGCAGAAAAAATATAGTTGGTGATTAGGTTTCACTGGCATTGATTCAGAGAAGGAGGAGCAAAATAAGGTGCAGGAGAGGGGAAAGAAGAGCCCCCATAGTTTAAGGGTGGAGAGACTGTGGCCCTAACGCCTATGCAATTGGAGCTAAGAGCATCCCAGGTGGAACAGAGTAAATAGTAAGTAATAACTCATGGTTATTACATCCAGATATCCTGATAGCAAGGACAGAAAATAAGTGCCTGAAAACAGTGAAGACATAATATCAAGTCTAAAGTTCCTAAACCAAAATTTGGGGGAAAAATTAACTTTCTGAATCAGAAAGGACCAATTGCAGAAGAGGACCAAGAAAGAGTGTAGGAGCACAGGATGAGCAAGTTTGTTGGTAAATGTGTCTCTTACTAGTGTCATTCGCATAAAGTCTCACCAACATGACTAAGTAAACAAGGACAACGGACATGCCAAAGTTCCTGAAGGAAGTCCATGAGGCCTGAATCCTACACAGAGAACTACAGGCAACTAAGGAATCCTGAATGAAGAAGAAATAGTCTTCTCCAAGGAAGAGCACACATGTCTGTTATGGCAAACCTAATGAACAACCCTGGAAACAAATGTACAAATAACCTTTTGTTTGCTGAGCAGGCATACTTAGAAATATGTATTTAGATGCACATGTATATAAACTCAGAGTGATTCAAAACCTTAAGAGAAAGATAAAGAAGATTAATATGCATTTCTGGGCATAGCTTTAGAAACATCATGAGGCAAAATTATGCTTATATATGTATCTGCATATTCATATACACATATTTACACTTATATTTGCATATACATGCATATTTGTATGTAGCAATTAATAATAAAAAGAGGCCATGGATATTAAATAAAGAAAGGAGAGTTATGTGAGAGTGGTTGGAGGAGGAAACAGAGGCAGGAATTATATAATTAAAAATCTAAAAATAAAGAAAAACTGGAAAAAAACAACTCAACAAAAATATTCCTAGGAAATAGAAAGATAAAAACGTATTAAATTGTATTGTATCAACATGAGTTTAGAGTTTTCTAAGAAAGACCAAAATGCAAGCTACACATTAATTATCTCACAAGTAAACAAATGTACTGTTAAATGAAATACAAGCATATTGAATTCATTAGTAGAGAACAAAAGTATTTACCTGATAAGGAAAGAACTGTTTCTCAGATAAGCAAAGAGATTTCATCTCTCTTAGAAAATCTTAGATGGTTTCAATATGTATTTCTGGCTACAGCTGTAGAAATACCACATGACAAAATTTATGCTAATTTTTCACAAAGTGCTCATAAGAATGAAGATGAATTATGTGTGTGTTTAAGTGAGCATATGTATATATTTGTATGCGTACATGTGTGTGTGTGTGTGTGTGTGTGTACATGTGTGGTGTACATATGTTTGTTCATGAACTTCCAGGGACTGATATCTGGTGTTTTCTATCTTTCTCCACCATTCCATGCTATTGGGGATTGAGACTACCCAAATTTATTTTAATTTATATTTTCATTTTAAATTATGTGTATGTGTGTTGTGTTAATATGAGTTTGTACACATAAGCACAGATATCCTCAGAGGCTAGAAGGGAGTATAAAATCCTTGAAGCTATAGTATGTGTTCTTAGAATCAGTCTATGGTCCACTGAAAGAGCTGCCAGAGCTCCTAACTCTTGTTTATCCAGTCTTCCCTTCTCTTAAATAGTAAATTCTCTGTCAAGACATTATGTGATACAGTGGTATTTTTCTCCATCTCTGACCTATCTGACATGAGACTCAGGTTTTCACTTAAACATTCAACTGGATTTCCAGTTAGTAAGAGCTGAGAGTTTGTATCTCTGGGCAGGACTACCTGTATCTTACTGGCTTAGCTACTGGAGTTGGTTTCTTTTCCTCTTCCGTACCATGGAGCTGTGGGACTGAAAGCTGTATTTAGGTTATATTTTTCCCTTCTTTTCCTCTATAAATTTTGCTTATCCTTTAATTACCTTAATGGAAATAAGCAAAGAGATTTCATGTCTCTAAAGATATAGTAGTTCAAAATTTTAAGAAAATCTTAGATGACTTCAATATGTTGTTCTGGCTACAGCTGTAGAAATATCACATGGCAAAATTTATTCTAATTTTTCACAAAGTGTGCACAAGCTCACTCATTAAATCTGTCCTTCCTTTCCCCGTCCCCTTCTGTCTCTTACTCCCCCATTCCCCAAATCCTCCTCTGTCACCTCTTGTTTGCTTTCTCTTCTGGAACAATGCTATTTTAAAATTATTATTAAATGTAATTGAGGAAATTACCTAATTAAAAAAAATAAAATAAATAAAAAATTATTATTAATTTCTTCATCAAAAAGTTATAGAGTGTTCTATTTTACCATCTTACCCAAAAGTCACAATGATATCACTAAAAACTACTTTTCAAGCTTACCTCTTATGAGATTTAACATTCAAATATCTGCTCTGACTTACAAATGTAAAATAAAAATAGCTTTGGCTCTCTCTAAAAGACTATTTGTTTCTACTGAGGAAGTGTTATAAAATACAGAATAAAACAGAAAAGAAATTCTAAGACAAGGCCTCATCTCTTACCAAGAAAATAGAGATGATTTAGCTACACAGACTATTCAAATGCTGTCCATTTAACTACTGGAGAGAGATATGATTGATGCAGACAAACCATTAATTTGGAAGAAGACATAAAATTGAGCTCCAGTCAACTTATTCACATAAATACAGTTTTGATTCAATGAGGAATCACTGAGAATTTGAGAGTTTCAATGTCTAAGATTCAACAAAAATATGCTAGGATGAATAACTCAAGTAGAACGCAACTAAAAGCATAATTCCCACATCTATTAATACAATCACTGAGATATACGGGACAGCAATGAATAAGAACAGTAGGCTTGCTTCTAAAAGTCTCGTCTCAGAACATGGAGAGTAATGAATCTCAAGTTTTCCAGGTAGAGAGCCATGATAGTATTTAGTATTGAGGAGATCACATGGCAAAATATAATAAGACCCCTGGTGATATTAATGATTAAAACAAAGGAGGGGATAAACTTGAGAAGACCAGGTATGGAGGCACTGTTTGGAAGTAGAGGGTGGTACTGTTAGAAAACATCATTAAAATACCTTGTATAAAAATATAATTCTTAAAATAATAGATAAAATATTATTTTAAAGCCATATGTATAATTTCATTTGTATGTCATTTTTTTTCAGCTTTCAACTATTCTATATCACAAAAGGAAAAAAAAAAAGATCAACAAAAGGAAACTCTTTCTTCTTCCTTTCACTTACATGGAGGGCTATCTCTGACAGCTGTAGTGGTGACTGAATCCTGGATCCTAGCCCACACCATGGTTCTCACAGGCTATGGGCAATGGTTCCATAGGTTTAGCTGTCAAATCCTCAGGTTTTTGTTTTCTTACTTTCGCCCTCACACTCCATTTACATCTTCACATGCAGAGAGATTTCTCCCTATAAGTTGATGTAGAAAATCATTTGTTTATGTAGAAGTTCAAGGAGGCTACAAATTAGCCCTTTATAGACACACACACACACACACACACACACACACACACACACACACACACACACAATTGGCCTCGTAATAATACCTCCCTTTATAGAGGCTTTGCAAGGGCTTTATTCCCTATCCATGTGGTATTTAGAGATTAATGGGAATGGTGTCCACATATTTGTGTGGCGGCCAGACTATACCACTTATCTGCAGCCAGTGTCAGGGCCTTATGACGATTAATCACCTCTCTGGTCCCTGAAATAAAATCTGCATTGTACACTTCTTGGACCGAGGAGAGGAATGGGAATGGTATGGTTTTGGGCTGCTTCTCATCATTAATTTTCAATTATGATTTCAAGAACCATCCCAGTTAAGCCTCACATTGGAGGGCAGAGGGTAAAAAAGCTCTAGGGAAGATTAATAAGGGCCACATGGAGGGAGGAATCTGGGAATTATAAAGTCTTTTTTTAACAAATGAAAAATAATACACAATTTATAAAGTTTCTCACAGGACACTATAAAATATATCCAAACTAAAGTCACAGGGAGGGCAAAACAGAGAGGCCTTTAAAAAGTATAAATAAAAGGAAGGGAGTTATAACCTGACTTGGAATTAAAGATGTGAACCCACATTTTGCGACTGTATAAGATTGTTGTTTTCACTTAGAATAACTTTATGAATATGTCTTCAGCTCTACGGAAACTTTTCTCAGTGCAAGGATATTGTTATACTATCTTCCAAGGTTTGTCCTTAGTCTCTCCTTCTGGTTGAGCAAACCTAGAAACTCCTCTTTACAAGGGGTGATGGATAAAGCAAACATATTCAGGAGTTTACAAATGGCTTTGCTAGAGAATGTTACAATCTTGTAACATTTTAGATATTGTAAATGAATATTATTTTGAACAGAAGTATCTAAATACTTGGAGACAAATCCTACCAGGCAGATTATAGTTTAGAAGGAAGATGGTTGACATCCCACTGTCCAAGTCCATCTCTGAGTCCATGCCTTTGAGTCTTCAGCAACTGAACATGAAAGCACTTGTTTTGAGTTGTATCTTTACATCACAATGAAGATATCATTTTGACCACAGAGAATACTATAATATAAACCATAATGGATATTACTCAAACTTAGATAGTATTTCCATTCAACAACTACATTCCTTTGTGTATATGTGTGTACGTGTGCATCTATATTTGTATATGAGAGAGTGTGTGTATATGCATGTATGAGTGTATTTTCAGGTATTTGCATGTAGAAACCAGAGAAAAATTCTCATGTGTGGTTCCTCAAATGTCATTGACTTTGATTGTTGAGATACGGTCCCTCACTCACTTTACTGTCATCAATATACTTGTCTGGGTAGGAGTGAAATTCTGGCATCTACCTATCTCAGATATTCACAGCAGAGTGGGTCTTGATACATGTGCCAGTGGATCAAACTCAGGTCCTTATTTGTGCAAGGCATACACTATAAATTGACGCATTTCTCTAGTTCCCCACCAAAAATTATGGTCTTGTTTAATTCTGTTAATCTTTATGAATAACATTAATTGGATTATTTTGGATTTTAGAGGTTAGCTTCTTGAATTCTTTATCTATTTTGGATATTAGCCCTCTATCCAATACAGAGTTAAACAAAGAATTCAAAACAGCATGGCCTAGTGGTGGCAGAGCATCCTCTGAGATGGGAGGAGGAGGAATGGGATGAGGAAATGTGGGAGTGGTGACCGAGAGGGGGACATCACCTAGATTGTGAAGAAGAAGAAGAAGAAGAAGAAGAAGAAGAAGAAGAAGAAGAAGAAGAAGAAGAAGAAGAAGAAGAAGAAGAGGAAGAAGAAACATTTCTATAAATTTTTTGGAAAGCCCAGCTGTTATTTGCAAATTCTCTGTAAGTCTACTTATCCTAACTGTTCATGGATACCCTCTATGCATATTGACTTCTAAATGACAGGAGAGGTAGAGCCTTGCTGATAATCAATGCTATCTAGGAATTCAAAAGATTGTAAGCCAGCTACTTTATCATAATTTATAAGAGAAGTTTAAAGAAAACCTCAAAGTTAGGAATGGCTCTGCTGGTTCATTTTATGTCATCTGACACAAGTTATCTGAAAGTAGGTAATATCAATAAAGAAAATGTTCCCGCATGATCCAGCTGTTGGGCATTTTCATTGTTAGTGATAACGTGGGAGGGCCCATCCCATTGTGCATGGTGCCATCTCTGGGCTAGTGATCCTAGGTTCTATAGGAAAGCAGGCTGAGCAAGACCTGAGGAGTGAGCCAGTAGGCAGCACTCCTCCTATACGGCCTCTCAATTAGGGCCTGCATACAGGTTCCTGCCCTGTTGGAATTGATGTTCTGATGTCCTTCTATGGTGAATAGTAATTTGGAAGTACACACCAAATAAACCCATTCAACCCAAGATGCTTCTGGTCACGTGGTTTCCTCATGGCCATAGTAACCCTAACTAGGACAGTCCATCCTTCTCACATTCCATAATTAAAGTATTTGTCATTCTATGAAGTTTTAATTAAAAAATACCAGTGTTCAGTAGACTCAACTCAGGAATAAATTTTTCTCCTTTGCAGCTTTGAATATCCCTGGATTGTGATAACACTAATTAGCATGAGGCTTATGTCCTAGATTACAGATCACACATTAATATAAAAGGTTAATTTCTTTGAGATATGAAATCGAGTTTCAAGGTGTTGGAGATAGAATAGAGAAGACATCTAAGGAACTATTGGAAGAGAAATGCAATGTTCACAGGAAAAATGCTGAGTTTTGCCACCTTACACCCCTACAGTAGTTTAATATTAAATGCTTTAATATTAAATGTAAAGACATTGAAGGAGCAGTTCATTTTTAAAAACCCCTGCCAAGGTCCAGCCTCAGTGTGCGGAGGGTCCTGAGAAAGGCAGGAATGGGAACAGAATAAAAACTCGGAGTCAGTAGTAGATGCAAACTGCTAGTTTAGGTCGTCTGTCTGTTCCGTGATGATTCTCAGTATTTTTTATTCCTCAGCTTAATCCTTCTTCACCTTAATTCTTCAGCTTAATAACAAGAGAGAGCCTGAACCCTGTCTTTTCTTTGCTAAATCTACATCATCAAGGCTTTGAACATTTTTCATAACTATCAAAAAGTCATAAATTTACATAAACTCTATGAGTCCCAGATCAATAATGCCAGCATCCCTTTCCTCAGAGCAGAACTGGACCCAAAGCAAAAGTACCTTTCCTTTCATGTTTACACAGCCTGTTCTTCAAGGGTAGCTGGGCAAAGAAAGCTCTTTCAGTTTCCTGTTACCACAGACATCAGTCTTTTTAACTATTTTCATATAAAAACAGAAAGATAACGGACTAATAAAATTAAAATTATTCCTTAAAAAATTTTGAATTTATGTAAGTAAAACGGTTCGTTCTATGTTTCCAGACATTATTATCTCTAATTCTTCAAACAGCTAGAAAAACAGAGTGCTGACCTTTTATATGCGTCTACATCATCTTTTAATTATCTAATCTCCATTTCCTCACACTTGCAATTGCATTCCCTGGTGTACTCTTCTTGTAATCATATTTATTCCTAAATCATATAGAATTCCCTATTTTTTTTTCTATCTGTACCTTTTCTGCCTGAGACCACTTTAACTCTCTATCCTTGATGTCCTCAAGTTCACCCTGGCTAATTAGTGTAGCAGTCATTGGACCAGAGGGTTCATGGGTCTCCTCATGATTTCACATTCAAGGCTCAGACTGGCAATGAACTATTTCTACAGAGGACTTTCTAGGCTTTTAGGACCCTTGTGGCTATGTTGTTTAGATGCCTTCCCATAGCCCTAAAGGCCAAGCGAAGGTCCTCTACCCCATCCTCCGAAGCCTCATGACCATCTCCATTCCTCATTCCTGAAAACCGCATCTGTTTCAATTATTATGGTGTGATTAGCTCTGAGTAATAGGGGAAGTAGATTCCCAGGAAGAAAGATTGAAAATAGAGTAGTCAAGACAGCAGATCAGCTTCAGAGCAACAGCAACCATCAGCACTGTGGGGATCATGCAGATCAACGGCCTGGCAATGCTCCAGGGGCAGGAACTGTCTCAAACCTCACCTTACACAGCCATACCGGGACCAGGCATTTCCCTCTTTTTGTTTCAATTCGAGAGCCCACGTCCATCGTGTTTGAGTTTACTGTGTGCTGGATCTGCTTGATGAAGACTAGAAAAAGAAACAATACAAGGAGAAATAAGCCCAGATCAATCTCTCCATTAATCATCAGAGTAGTCCAGGATGATGAGGAGACATGTTTAAGCACTACAGAAGCAAAGATCCCAGACTCTTTTTCCACAGAAATAGATCCAGTGTTTGACTCACCAATCTCAACTATTCTTTGAAGCAAATTGTCAATATCAATAGACAAGTGAGTATTATTCCATAATCCTTCAAGATTTGATTAATTTTTTTTCCATTCATACTCAGAAATACTATACTCTAAAGCAGTAACACAGACCAAGCAGAACAATGAGTAACATTGAACTGAAAGCCCAGTCTTAAAATATCAAATTTGGTTTCCCATAAAGAGAACTGCTTCCTCTGAAGCATTAGGTCTGTTTTGAAGTCACTGTCAATGGTCTCTTGTATCAGCAATGCAACTGAAACATTTTTATTAGATATTTTCTTTATTTACATTTCAAATTTTATCCCCTTTCCTCACTTCCCCTAGGAAACCCCCTATCCCATCCTCCACCCCAACCCCCCCCCCCCCTCCACTGCTCACTAACCTACCCATTCCTGCTTCCCTGTTCTGGCATTCCCCTACACTGGGGCATAGGGGCCTTCACAAGAACAAAGGCCTCTCCTCTTGTTGATGTCCTACAAGGCCATCCTCTGATACATATGTGGATGAAGCCTTTGGTTGGTGGTTTAGTCCCTGGGAGCTCTGGGGGGTACTGGTTAGTTCATATTTCTGTTTCTCCTATGGGGCTGCAAGCCCCTTCATCTCCTTGTGTCCTTTCTCTAGCTCCTTCATTGGGGACACTGTGCTCAGTCCATTAGATAGCTGTGAGCATCCACTTCTGTATTTGTCAGGCACTGGCAGAGCCTCGCAGGAGAGAGCTGTATCAGGCACTTGTCAGCAAGCACTTGTTACTTGTTAGCATCCACAATAGATAACTGATCTACAAGATGAGCAGTATGAACTTCCCTGACAAAATATGTGGTAGATAATGCAGAACTAGAGATCCCTCCAATTAATGCAGGAATTCCCAATATTAAGGCTGCCACAAATCTTTTTGATCTTTTAAGTGTTAAAATGGCTTGGTGAAGAGCCTCAATTTCAGAATTATAAAGCCAAGAGCCAGTAATATTAACAGGCAATAAAATATAAGATGGCTAATGGAATATGGCATAAACATCCTTAGAATTAGGCCCAACACAACCAGACAAAACACAATTAATACATGTATAATATCTTCACAGAAGGCTTCCTTATTAACTAAGTCTGGAGCCCATTCATGTCTTCAAAGAGTTAACTTGAAGTTTTCCTTCTCTTCCAATTTTCAGTTTGATCTAGATGTCAGATTTTTGAGTAATAAGAATTCTATCCCGGGGAGTGAAAATGGCAAATTTCATGAAAAATGATCCTGGGTTGGTGGAATTTTCAGCCTTATTTTCAAGGTTCATTACGATTCTTTTATGTTGTTAAGCCAGTGTCACTAAATGTGCTTTTATGGTTGTATAATGCCAACGAAAACCACTAGAGAATGGGAGATTTACGTAGTCGGTGTGTGAGAGGAAATCCCTCATTCAGTGGCCACAGCATGTGTTAAATCTCAAATTTGATGAGACTGACACTCGCCTTTATTTATAAGGACAGCTGCCTATAAGCTGTGCAGACAAGCGAGATTAAGAATTTCCTGATAGGTTTTCTCTGAAGATCATGTGACAGGAAAGACTCAAGATTTAGCTATTATTATAGAAAATACAAATTCTCTTCCCTAAGAAGTACCTCTAAGAAGTAATTGTAGCAATTGACCATTTCAGGGGTGGAGTGGGAGAGAAATAAGCATAGTTACAAAATTAAGAAATGCTCTAATTTCATGCCAGAAAATGCACCAATAAAATTTATTTTATCTTTATTAATAGTTAAATCATTTTCATATCAAGAAGAATTGATGGTTTGTCTATGTGCAGAGAAATTTTTAAAAGGAGAAATATAATGAACGTCAAATTTATTCCTTAGGGCTGGTAAGGTGGCTCAGCATTTAAAAGCACTGGTTGCGTTTCCAGACATCCAGACTTCAATTCTCAGGAACCACATGCTGGTAGAAGCCCATCTATAAAGGGATTTGATGTTCTCCTCTGGTATGCAGGTGTATATGAAGACAGAGCACTCACACATTTTAAAAATTCATAAATAAATATATTTTTGATTTATTCCTTATGTAAAGAAAATGTGGGAGAGAAGATAATTGCAGAAAAGGGAAAAGAATATTGGAATAATACAGAAGGGAGCAGAAGAAATGGATAAGATTTTTAATAAATGGCCCAGAGATGAATTTATGATAACCCACATTAAAGTCATGATTTGGGTTGTTCAATTATTATGACCCAGAGAATCTATATGCATTGACCGTAACCCCATTAAATCACATATAACATTGATCTTACTTTGACCCTAATTTACAGCTTGTTAAAGAGTTAAAGGCAAGGGGGATAAAACCACGGTGTTTACAGCAGTTCTCGAAGTATAATAAGCAATGTTAGTTTCCTAAAATTGGCACCTGCAGGTGTGATTATTTAAAGAAATTATGTAAGTTCTAAAGACAGTTAAAAATTCTGACTTGGAGCCCTGGGACCTTTTCCATTCTTTCCTCACAGTCAACATTTATCCCAAAGGTGATGGCACAATTTACACTCGTTCGGTGTCTCTTTTGTTCATATACTAATTTCTGCTCTTTATGAAACTTCTATGTTCCATAAAGAGCCTTGGCTTCTGTTAAGAGATTCTGTGAAGGGTCAATGCCCCAGTGTAAGGGAATACTAGGGCTGTGAGGTGGGAGTGGGTGGGTGGGTGGGGTAGCACCCTCAAAGACTCAGGGGAAGTGGGATGGGATAGATGTTGGTGGACCCGAAACTAGGAAAGGGGATAACATTCAAAATATAAATAAAGAAAATAACAACAACAAAGAGTGGATTCGTGTCATCCACAAATCCAGAAATTCTGACCTCTAATGCCACAGAATGTATTTAGAATGACATCTGCATCAGACATAATTGGTGGAATTGCCTATAGCCACCATTGAAATGGGTTGGACCTCTATCCACTATGATTAAGAATCTCATGAGAAGGGGATATTATAACACACAGAGAAAAATGATGAATGCCATATGGAGAACGGAGGTACACTTTCTATAGCCAACCAATACTACAATGCCAAGAAAGCTTTGTTACAGACCCCCTTTTTCCAGCCCTAAGAGAACACAAGCCCTGTCAACAGCTTAATTTCAGACTTCTGGCCTCTGGAGCTGTGAAATACCATGTGTCTGCTGTTAGCTAGGCAGTTTGGTCTCTTTGTTAGGAAAGTTTCACAGTCCCATAGAAAGGAATCGATACATGGTCAAATTGCTAAAGTTTATACATGTGGGAACACCCACATACTGAGAAAAAACTTTTCCATGGGAAGTGGCAATTCTGTGCTCTCAATACATGGACACTGTAGATCTTGCTGCCTGTAGCAAGATATTTTCCTCCTTGTGTTTGAAGTTTAAAGACAAGTAACTAGAGTATTCTAAGTAGGCAGGTCTTTCACTACACTACTATATGTTTGAAGTTCATACTGAAGAAATAAATAAAAGAAAAGCAATGACACTTGCAGTTTTTAATGGATTGCTACTTTGAGAAAGTTTATACATTGAATTTTAAATTGAATTTAAAATAAATTTAGAAAATAGCTAATTTTTAGGAACTTTCAGAAAAACACATACAAACACATGATTACTAACTTTAGGAATGCGAGGGTAGAGGTGTTTCTGGCACTATGTGAACATGGATGAAGAAAATATTGATATTACAGAGACATTGCTTGGAAGAGAAGCTGAATGTGCCCAGAATGTGCTCATTCAAACTAGCAATTAAAAGAGAATTCATAAATTCCATGGCACTAAAACTGAGCTTTGCAAAATGAACACAGATTTATTCAACTGAGAAAATATAAAAGGGCATGGGGGTGCAGCCTGTGTATACTTATACAGAGATCACTTTTATGGTGATGTGAAGGCAAAAGGTAGATTTCTGAACAAATATCAGAAAATGAAGCTGAGAAAGAAATGAGGGTTAAGGCTGAAACACTGAACGACATGACTAAGACTGAGAAGTACCTAACTTAGTGGTTCTGCAATAGGGAAAGATTTATATTCCATTAGACATGTTTTTATGTTTAATCAGAACAAGTTTTAAAGTCATAATTGTTCATCCACAACTTCTCTTCCTTGATCAGAATTGTGTCAGTGTATCAGAAGCCTGATCACTTAGTAATTCAGCTTGAAAGGGCTGGGTCTTCACCTATGGCTAAGTAATCTTTAAGCCTAACTATCCCAGAGTTTCATAATGTCTTAAGCTAGGTATAAAGTTGGTAGTTTCTGTGTTCAAGGAAATGACAACTTACAACTATAACTTTTGACTTACAAGCATTAAATCCAGGTTTGATTCCTTATTTGGGCATTGTTACATGCTCTGAACATTGTAGCTCCCTCATTTGCTTAGATATTTACTAAGTCTCCTCAGCATGTCCTGGGGACCACCACATTGTTTTATGACAAGTGGAAGCTGCCTCAGAAATTCTTCCAGTAGGCTATAAGTTGCTAAGCATGTTGCCCTATTTAATATGAGCAGCTGTTAGAACACTAATAGTTGTTGAACATCGATGAGATACACATTGATCTACTGGCTCACATAGTTAATTCATCCTCATTAAATATGTTAGTATTTTATAGCTTAAAAATTTGAATGTCCCTTAGAAACATGTGCTTTGGAAGCTTGGACTCTACACCATGGAAAGTGGGGGACCAATGGTGAGAACTTTTCAGAGAATATCCGGTCATTTCCTGATGTTCATAACTAAAATAGACTTTTTCTCCAACATCATGACGTACAAGGCTGCCAATGAGCAGAGCAGCAGAGCAAGGAACCTGTTGGTAACCTTTATACTACTGAGAAGAAATAATTATTTTTCCATTATGTTGCTAAAGGAAAAACCAACTTTGGTGTTTTGTGATATGAAAGGAAAGTTAACTAACACATTATAGCCTTATATTTCGTTTTCTAGCCAAGATTGCCATCCAAAAAGACCTAGTGGCTTTCATTGAAAATTAGAGCAGAGCTATGCTTAACATTTGGGGCTGGCTTCATAGTGAATGTTCTTGCTGTACACAGGATCTGTAATTTTCAACATTGAAGTGTATATTAGAAAGATTTGAGACAACAGTGCACCTGTGCTAATGCAGTATGCATCGTCTCTGTTTCTGTGGTGGTTGTCGTCATTGTTGTTGTTGGTTGGTTGGGTTTTTGGGTTTTTTGTTTGTTTTTTTTGGTTTTGTTTTTTAATATAAAGTTGAAAGGTAGCCAAGTCCTGCTTCCAGAACTGCAGCTAAAATACAACATCAAGGAACTTTTTGACATTTGGACATTTGCCAAAATTGGGAGGTAACTAATTTCCATTGACACATTTTATTCCAATAATTTTCCAGAATGGAAAATTGTCAAATTTTTATCTTCTAGATAAGAATTTAAGATGGGGAAAAAGTTGAAAATGTCTCAAAGACATGTGCATAACACTGGTATTTGCTACACATATAGTTAATATTTCTCAAAAGAAATAAGGAAAAAGGGGGCACACATTTCTGATATTGGTCAACACTCTCCAGACTACACTTTTAGAGCAGAAAGAGATAGAGTGTCTCTATTTTTGCTATGAGGCACAATCAGTAGTCAGGTACTGAAGATTTCTGAGTATGGCTTCCATTTTCAGATAGAAAATAATTTCTCCTTTTAACAATTTATCTATGTGACTAAATATAAGCCAACAAAAGTAGTTCATATTCATGCCACAGAGGGAGATCTGAGGTTGAAAAAAAATCAATTATAATAATCGACAGGCCCTGGAAAATGCTAACTGCATGACAGAAGGAGTTGCTAACCATAAAAATTCAATACAATCTTCCTTATTCATAAGATTAAAGAGTAGATTGGGAGCACAGTTATATATATATATATATATATATATATATATATATATATATATATATATATCATCACTTTGGGTTTTTTATTTTACAGAGCTCCACACTCAAAGAACTACTTGCTAGACAGGGAAGAACTAGAATATACAAACAAAATGTTAAGTAATCTTTTTTGTTCAAGGTCACTTCAAGTAAGCCCCTTGGGACATAGCAACAACTTATTCAATACACTCTAATGTGACAGCATCAAAGAGCTTATTAAAATGAATTACTTGAGAGGATTCATTCGTTACATTGAGTGAGCCTGTAAAAACAAACCAAAGCAAAGAAAAGCATAAACCAGTCTTGAAATCATAGGGAAATAGAATAGAATGTGCCGTGTGCATTTATGTTTCAATAATCCAGAAGGGCAGTGTGCTACTGATTACATTTCCCAACTGTGATCTACCCCAGCCAAAGGTTGCCAAGTCAGTGTTTAAGCATGTGGATGGCTTGTAAAGTGGTTTTTAATAAACAATGAGAATAATATTTATACATTGTGATTTTGAAATAATTCTAAATTGACAGAATGGCAGCAATGATACCCCAACTACAATTCATATGATTTTATATATCCTTAACTCATAATGAGTGCTAAGTATTAACAATGGTATATGATATTGGATAATCTATCACATCGTATTTCAGATATTTTACTAATGTCCTTTTCTTTGGCTGTACTATTTTTTCTTCAATCTCATCCTACTGAAAATGTCATGTGTTTCTCTTTGCCTTTATGTTCCTCTCATTTTTTTTCTTTCCTCCCTCTCTTCATTGATTGCTCACACTACCCTCCGAAGTCCTTGTCAGGTTTTCTTCTTTTCATATAACGTTTCTCACATTCACTTTGAGTTCAATGATGCTTTATTATGACCAGACAATTATTGTAGATTTTGAGAGAGAATACTAGTTTCAGAGTCAGGTAAAATTTTTTATTTTATCTACAGAAGGATGACTTATTCC
This sequence comes from Mus caroli, assembly GCF_978045245.1. Lineage (NCBI taxonomy): Eukaryota > Metazoa > Chordata > Mammalia > Rodentia > Muridae > Mus > Mus caroli. Next base: position 94,798,615 of record NW_028227269.1, read on the forward strand.
AAGTATTGGTAATCACATACATATATACTATGTAGTAGGTAAATTAATTAGTTAGCAGCCCAGCATTCTATATTTAATTTGCTGGATACAGGTCACTAATTCAGTGATTCAGCCCATAGCCATAGGAGTAGAATGTCTCATCCCTTCTAGAAAATGTGGATGATTATGAAATATATTAAAGGAATATAATAATTTATAAATATCTTGGAGGTAAAGTCACCAAGTCTTAGAAAATATTCTATAGTTTTTTAGAGCTTTGCCCAGATTGTTACCATTCATCAATTAGATACAAGAATTATGTCACTACTCTAAAAATGATTTTCTTTTCAACTGTCTTTCTATTATTTATTTATTTATTTCTGTCTCGAATATCTGTGATATTTCACTATGCTTTAGTTATGCAAAGTCTTGATTGTGTCAATATTTACATATACTGGTAGTAACATAATTTAATTATTATTCTCTATAATAGTGTTTTATAATTTAATTTTAGTTATATGATTAAATATATAGTAGCTGTACCATATTTATTCGTATTCACTTTACCAAGAGATTTTATTTCTATTTTCATGATGTCTTAGTTAGGGTTTCTATTTCTGCACAAACATCATGACCAAGGAGCAGTTGGGGAGGAAAGGGTTTATTCAGCTTACACTTCCATACTGCTGTTCATCACCAAGGAAGTCAGGACTGGAACTCAAGCAGGTCAGGAAGCAGGAACTGATGCGGAGGTCATAGAAGGATGTTACTTACTGGCTTGTTTCCCCTGGCTTGCTTTCTTATAGAACCCAACACTGCCAGCCCAGAGATGGCACCACCCACAATGGGCCTCTTCCCCTTGATCACTAATTGAGAAAATGCCCCACAGCTGGATCTCATGGAGGCACTTCCCCAACTGAAGCTCCCTTCTCTGTGATAACTCTAGCCTGTGTCAAGTTGACACACAAAACCAGCCAGTACACATGGGTACAGATTAAATATAATAAAAACACTACAGCCAGGCATGGTGGTGCACACCTTTAATTCCAGCACTCAGGAGGCAGAGGCAGGTGGATTTCTGAGTTCAAGGCCAGCCGGGTCTACAAAGTGAGTTCCAGGACAGTCAGGGTTATACAGAGAAAACCTGTCTCAAAAAACCAAAACCAAAACAAAACAAAACAAAAAACAAACAAACAAAACCCAACAATACCACTACAAACATAGCTCTCATTGTTCAATGTACATCTTAATAACCATTTCCTATGTTTTGTCTTTTTCTCTGTAAAGCAAAGTGATATTTTGATGGTTTTGTTTGTTTGTTTGTTTGTTTGCATTGTTTGTTGATTTGCTTGCTTTTTGAAAAGCCAAAATGGAGTGAAATCCACAAATGATATTTTATGCATCAAAATTGATACACATGAGAAGATTAACCAAGAAGAAAGGATGGAGATACAAAAGGAGAAACTCTCAGGGTACATCTGATGTGCAAAGTCTAACAGGCAGTGTCCATCGCCATTGCACTATAAGTAGCAAAAGACACAACACAGAGGTCCAAATAATGGTTATAGTGGTTGTGAATTGTACAGTAAAAGTTATAAGGTAAAGTATAGCCAGAAAGAGAATCAATTCATTGATGATCAGGGTACAGAACAGGACACTGAACATGGTTGTGATTTTGTTTAAAGGAAATGAATGTACATAGAGACACTGGGCATGTACCTTTGCATGTAAAGTATTACAAGCTTATGCATTCATATTATGCAGGTGACCAAAAAAGGACATCAAATCTCTGAAAACTGGTCTTAAGGCCATTTCTTTTTTTTCTGGAACCTGGCATTGTATATGGTGCAGTGATCCAGACTCCAGTTGTCCCAATTGAGGAGCAAGGTCTCATAACCACTGAGCTCTCTCTCTAGATCCCAATATAACCTGTAAGTATACAAGGATACACTCCTGCAGCATTTTTGTGCCTGATAATCTGTATAGTATATACTTAAATTGTTTACTGAACATAAAATCTCTCCAAGCAATTATGCTTGGAGCATACATTTCTTCTTTCTGCCCACATGCACTTTTTATGGTTTCTATGCTGAACAACAGTAGTGAATAGTTGATGTTTTAAAGAAGGGAGAAAAAAGTAAACCTTGAAACTTTTATCAAGTTCTGAAAAGTGATCATGAAGATACCAGAAACTAGAACAACATTTTTGGGTCGGAAAAGTCTTTATCAAAACTGAACTTGTCTATTTATTTATTTATTTATTTATTTATTTATTTATTTACATTCCAGATTTTATTCCCCCAACCTGGTCCACCCTCCTACTGTTTTTCTTGTTCACCCACATGAGAAGTTAGCTGTTCAATACAAATAGTGTAGGTCACCTGAAAAACACATAGAATAATTGTAACTGCTCTAGGAGCCTTTGAAGTTATAGATTGAGCCAGTGGGAAATTAGCCAGATTGCCATTACAGCAGAAAAGTGCCGGAAGGCCCCAGCAGCCGGTGTAATTATGCAAGCTTTGTGAGCCTTGAACATTTTGTGATTGTAATGTGTACTCTCAGCCTTCATAAAGTTCTCGACCAACCTGCATCCTTTAAGCTTCTCTCTGGCCTAAGGCTGAGTAATGAAATTGAGAGAGAAAAACAAATATTGCATAATATATTTTTTTCATAACAGACCTTTCTCTGCGTGTGCTTGTGGCTTACACTCAGACTTTTGCTCTTCAGTGAACAGCCTGTCGCAGAAACAATGCCCTTTGGATGGAGCCTTTGCCTAAAGAACAGACATATACACAGCTGTGTGTGATTACAGAAGCTGAATAATAAAATAAGCCAGCTGGGGACAGGCAGGGGTCATTGATAAGATAAGGACCTCATCAGTGTCTTAAATTTTCAGGGCAGGATTCTGGGGTATGTAAGGACTCAAGTGGAATGAATGTGGACTTCTTTATTTGAAGTAGAATAACTAAAGGAAAGGGTAGAAAAGAGAACTTGCTTCTGTGAGTTAAAGTTAGTGTTGCTGTGATGTAAAACCATGAGAAAAGCTACATGGGAAGAAAATGTTCGTTTGGCTTATACTTCAACATCACTGTTCATCAGGAAGAATGTCATGGCAAAAACTAAAACATTGCATTGGTGTTAGGAGCTGAAGCAGAGGTCCTGGAGGAGTACTGCTTCCTGGCTTGCTTCTCATAACTTGCTAAACCTGCTTTCTTACAGAACACAGGACCATCAGCCTAGGGTTGATTCCATCCACAAAGAGCGGGGCCCTCACCCATCAATCACTAAGAAAATGTTTTCTTTTTCAGGCTTGCCAATAACCTAATACTATAGAAGCTTTTTTTTTTTCTATCTAAATTTCCTCCTCTCAGATGTTTATAGCTTAGATTAAGTTGACATAAAACTACCCAGTATTCAAACTTTACAATCCAAATACCATTACAGTCACAAAAGACCAAACCCTAAGTGAAGGAGAAAATTATCATTCTCATAAGAAGGATTTCTATTGCCCTTTTATTTGTGTCTGGAGAAGGAATTCCAGATGAACTGAGACTAGAGAATGAATGAGTGTGTCCCATCCAAGTCCAGGAATGAAATGTTTCTTGTGTGTGACCTTTGATTCTTCTGCAGATCCCTTGCCAAAGACAGCACTACAGACAAGGAGCATATGTCTGGGAATAGTCAGCACAAACATTGTGTATGACATTCACCTTAAAATTTGAAAGGCAGAGATCACATTAAGAATTTAGAGAAATTATCAATTCCCCCATACACAGTTCCCCATGCACACAAAGCTCATTAATCAGGAGTTCCAGAGCCCCCTGATACTCTTCGCAGCCTGCAAGCCCTCATTAGCAATAACTGATGCCCCAAACGAGAGATTTCTTATTGCATTCTCCCCAAGGAATAAAGGAACATTTCTTTAATCTCTCAGCTAACCCATGTTGGTTGCATACAATAGTCTCTCTCTCTCTCTCTCTCTCTCTCTCTCTCTCTCTCTCTCTCTCTCTCTCTCTCTCTCTCTCTGTCTCTCCATATGTCTCTCTGTGACCCTCTCTCTGTCTCTCTCTCTGTCTCTCTGTCTGTCTCTCTCTGTCTCTCTGTCTTTGTCTCTCTGTCTCTGTCTCTCTCTGTCTCTCTCTGTCTCTCTGTCTCTGTCTCTGTCTCTGTCTCTGTCTCTGTCTCTCTCTCTGTCTCTCTCTCTCTCTCTCTCTCTGTTCCTCTGCCTCTGTCTCTGTCTCCAGATAAGAACTTCTAGGCAAAGAGAAGTCTACTGCTACTGGCTAGCCAGCAGTGATTCAAGACTGAACACGTTCATGCATTTCCTACTCCACTGTTCACCAGACCATTGCTTGCAAACTTGGTTTTACACTCTCAAGGAGGAGCTAGAATTTTCCTCCTCCTCGATACATTTCTGGATTCCAGCAATTTAGTTCACAAAAAAACCCAAAAACCTCGTTCATCAGTGCCTTCCTGTAACTTTACAAAGTATAACCATTCTGCTGTCTCACTTGAAAAACATTTCTGTAATGAAACGGTCAAAGAAACAGAAGAGATTGTACTAAAACTGCACAATTAACTCTGCTATTTACGTGACTTTCTGTTGATTGATTTACACTTAGGAGTAAGGAAAGAATTGTCAACTACTGTTCAGTACATTTTTGTGTTTCTTAACACCAAATTACAAACAAGGAACCATGAATAAAATGTGACAAAGTTGTGAGAATAATGATTAGATTCTTAAATATAATCTCACAATAATTTCCTTAGTATGCATTCTCCCCTTGAATCTGCGATTTTCTTACGTAGCTAGAGAATGAATGTACACAATTACAAAAATATTTCTCTCTGAATACATTCAACTGTCTTCAAAAGACATGCGGATTTTACAGATTATTGTATATCAAACTGGTCTATATGGTGCATTTTTATGAACGGGTGTAATCCACATGTACACTGTCACACACATGCAACACACATTCACACACACACACACACACACACACACACAGACAAAATCTCAACCCAATTCTACAGTGGGATTTTTCTTTGGGCAGGTCATGTATTTTCATAGATATTTTGGGGAAAAACAAATATAATCTTTGGTTGGTTCTTTAATCTCTTCCATTTACAGTTTCTCTTTTTTATTTTATATATATATATATATATATATATATATATATATATATTTCGAGACAGAGTTTCTCTGTATAGCCCTGGCTGTCCTGGAACTCACTCTGTAGACAAGGCTGAACTCAGAAATCCGCCTGCCTCTGCCTCCCAAGTACTGGGATTAAATGCATGTGCCACCATGCCCGGCTCCATCTGTAGTTTTTAATCCAACTTAAATAGCAGTTGAGAAGTTTTTTGTTTGGCGACAGACATTTTACTGTTTTCCCATTTAATAGAGAGAATTTGGGCATCCCGTCTTCTTCTCTTCTATGTTACTTTTGTTTAATGACTGAATTATTCTTTTTAAATTTTTTTATTTATTCTTCTTTCATATGTTACCTCTGAACCACAGCCATCCCAGTCTCCTTCCATTATCCAACCACTCCTCTTCTAATTCCCTTAAGTAAGAGGTAGGCTTCACAGAGATATTAACCAAATATAACAGATCAAATTGCAATAAGTTTAGGAACCTCCCCTCATATAAAGGCTGGAGGTGGCAACCTTATAGGAGGAAAAGCATCAAAATAGCAGGCAAATATTCAGAGACATATTTTCCTCCCAGAGTTCCACAAGCATTTCAGAAGAAGACCAAACTAAACAACCATAACATTCATGAGAGGGCTTAGGTCAGACCCATGCAGGCTCCCCTGATTGTCTGCTCAGCCTCTGTAATCTCATATAAGCCCAGGTTAGTTGATTGTTATCTTCTCTTTACCCCTCTGGCTTCTAAAATCCTACCTCTCCCTCATCAGCAGTATTCCTCAAGTTCTGCTGAATACTTGGCAGTGCGTCTCTGTATCTGCTTCCATCAATTGCTAGATGAAGCCTCTGCTGTCTTATCCTTAGAGTCTGTTACTTTTCAGACATTCTGGTTTTTTTCCACATTTTTCTGACTAAAAGAACCTTGAACAGGTATTTTGTAATCTCCCCTCTCTTTGGGTTTAATGCTTGTTCACAATCAGCTTGTGGTTAGCAGAAAAGGCAAAATTAAGTTTGAGGTGAAGATGTTTCTCTTTGTGCCTTAGGAGGTACACAATATCCACTGAATTATTATTGGTAATCTTAATCTATGTGGCACCTGTACTTGTTCTGATGGAAAACTTCTTTCTTTCCTTTCTTTTCTCCTTGAGTCTGTACCTCAGCTCTCATTTGTAGATTAATTTCTGAGAACTCAATTTACAGAGGTTCAGCTTAAAAAATCTCTAAGATAGTAGGTGAATAATTGTGTTCTTAAATTTTAACTTTTTTATTAATAGGAAATTAAGACAAACACAACCTCAGTTAATATAATTACATAATTATAACTGAACTACACTAAGAATTATATGCTTCTGTTGAGTTTACATGGTAAGCTATTTTGAGCAATAGTTTTAACTCAAGGGAACTGTAGAAATAACAAAACAAATTCCATAGCCACATATGCATTGTTTATATATATATATATATATATATATATATATATATATATATATATATGATTAATGTCATGGATTCATTCATTTTACAGCCAGAGTACATATGTCTTCTATCACATAAAACTATAGGACAATGGTTGATCTTCTATGCTTCTATGTTTACCAATTATCCACACTACAATCTTTGAACAGTAACAGAAATTCAACCATTTTGTTTCCTCTTGAACCTATCCAAGAATATGGCATCTATGGCTACTACTATAATAAGTACAATTCACATTGAAAATGACTGGCTCTAATATCTACATCTATTCCATTCAATCTCCACTGAAAAGTCTTGAAAATCAGTCTCATTCACTTGCAGAAAATCATCTTTATCATTGCATGAGCTTCAGTGAACACCGTCTCATTTCCAGAGAAGTTTTATTTACTCAGAACCAGAAAAATGTTTTTTTTTTTCAGTTTACTTTACTCAAACTGGAAAATTTCTAAGAAAAACTCTTAAATTCTCCGTGGTTCATTGCAGCCTCTTGGTGTGGAATGTGAAACTATCTGTACAGGATTTGAGCTGTAGGGCAACTCAATTTTTCTTTTCATTAAGTAAATCACTAAACTATCTGGTCTGATTGTGGAGTGATTATTCTTTTGGTGAAATTTGGAAACACGTAATTATACAATCCTCAAAGGGGCATTTAATCCTCCAAAACAAAGAAGGGTATGCTCCATCCTTCCCTAAGGAGCAGTGGTGATTTAAGCCAGAGCCTTTGATGGCATGTGCTACAATCACCTCAGAAGATGAAACATCATTCTCTTTTTGCTGACAGAGTTTTTGAGAAAAGTGCACAGTGGTGCCACATATCATGTGTGATCCTGAAACAGGGTTATTCTTCCTTGACAGAGGACACAAATCGTGAGCAGCCTCCTCCTGACACAGCAGGGTCATCCCTATTATAAATTGTATCACATAGCTCAAGTTAAAATAAAATGCTCTGGGGATTGAACAGGCTGATTTTCCTCACCTTTCAGTGGACTGGCTCAGAGGTCCACACATCTCAAAATGCATCACTCTTCTGCTCCCTGCCAATGGCTGTGTCCTACCACTCTGGTAGCCTGAAGTCCCTGTCTAAAACATCTATCCCTCCAGAACTATTCACTCTTTCCTGGCTCTGCTTAATAATTCCTCCTAGTTCTTACTGTTACTCTTCTGTAGTTCTTGATTTTTTGTTAAATTTCTATTTCCTCATGCTATGTCATCTACAAGAGCATGAATAAGGGAAGACAATAATTGTTTACATTTTCACCTAATATCCATATTCATAGAATAGTAATACCATATACTAGGTGTTTAAAATGATGTTTTAAGTTTTTTTTTTTTGTGTGTTTATACCTTGGAAACCAAGTTCTGATGCATACTAGGCAACTCCTTGATGGCTGAGCCTCATCCCTAGCCAGGAGTTAGTGGGTTGGAAGTAAAGTGATGGAAGAGTGTGCTTCCATCCTCTCATACCTTGGACCAGGAGATGAAGCATTAAGGAAGCATGGCCTCTCCATAACATTTAGGATCCTTAAATCTGAAAATCAAATGTGGATAATTTTATTTCTTCCAAATAACTTATTGAATTTTATAATAGAAAGAGCCTCCTTTTAACATTCGATGTATATATGTAGCTTAACATATTTTCAACTTGATTTTCTACATTAACTAAATATTAAAGGGACAATATGATATTGGATCTTTGTCAGATTCTTGTGACCATAGTGGGTCAAGTACTAATTGACTTTATAACTAAATTTGTCAGTTCAAATAAGCATTTTTTTTGAAAGAACCTTGTATCTAGAACAATATTTACACATAACAAGAACTCTCTCGAAATACCTTTGTCGGACCAACATTTCATTATTTAAGACTTGTAAATATATACACTCCTTTCAATACAATTAACTATCATTATATGGGTCCTTTCACACTATATTTAAGTAGCTATATCTTTCATATGTCACATTTTAGATACGTTAAAGTTTTTTCTATTGTTATCAATTATTCCAGTCTTGCAATATTAAAGACAGCAAGTTACTTAGAGTCACAGACATGTTCTAGAAACTTATAAATAGATTGGATGTGTTGAATACACTCCTTTCAAACAGGCACACTGTCTGACTTTTTAAGGTATGTTACACAGAAGCCAAATCTTTAAGATTATATCTAGTTTTTTCTATATTAATAGTTGAAGCTGATCGAGGGATGTATTGTAATGACATGGACCATCATGCATAACATGCAGGGTGTTCTGGAGAGTGGCTTTCATATCTAAAAGTTCACTCTCTGGTTAAACAAACAGTGAAACATCGAGGTCGTTTCTGAATCCCCTGATTACTGATGTTAAGTTTAAAAGTCACTTGCCAAAACTATCCGCTTGTAATATTACTTAAATGCTGTGATTTAAGTTCCTCTTGGTAGACAGCCCTAGTTACATTTGTCTACATTCTTGCAAGTGCTCCACCAAAGGATGTGTCACAAGTAATAATGCAGAGCAAATGGTTAAAGGCGATGGAAGTGACAGTAAGTCATCTTGTGCCGTTTTGATGGTTAGTAGCTATGGCAATCATTGCAAATACACATTCCCAGCCTTTCCTCTTCAGTGAGGCTATGAAAATAGCCTCCAGGCTTTGGCGACACACATGTCATCACCATGGCTTTGATGGGTTTATCACCCAAAAAGACAGGCAGCAACTCTCAATAAGCCTCCACTGGAGAAGTCTTCTCTTGGGTCTACTAGATTGCTATGGTTATCGGGTTTCCCAAAGTACGACGTACTCCTCTCCTACCTCCAGGGCCCATAGATTATTATTTCCACCATACTTTTTATTATTATTACAGGAAACTTTCCATCAAGAGAGAACCCATATTATAACCATTTACTCTGCACTTTTCTTGTCACTTTTCTTCTGTGTCAAAATGAAATGGAGAAAAAAGCTTTCCCTTTTGGACTAGTGCAACCCTATTTGTTCATCGAAGGCAGGGACTCTGAACATCAGAAGTAGAGATTCCATTTCTCACAACTCTAATGACATCTTTTCTTTGTCACTTCAATACTTCAGTATTTCTCCTCATGAATTGATGCTATATATTTGATACAATATAATTCAGAAGATCAAAGTGTCTCAAACATAGACAAAACTTTGTTCACTATAGCAACGATGGGCAGTATAGTTAATTTCTTTACATAATTTGGAAATAAAAAACTTTTACTATAGTCACACCTAATGTCAAAAAATAAAATTGTAAGCTTATTGACATGATATATGAAAGGATTCTTCAAGAAAAGCATTCCCAAATAGAAACTTTATTATCAAGATCCAATTTATACATATATGAAAACCTCACGTTGAATAAAACAATGCTGTATAACTAACATGAAAAGAAAACATTGAAGATTTCTAGATTTATGTTTCTAGTGAGTTACATACTCTGATTTTTCAGACAGAAAATTAAAAGTTTTATCTTTTCTTAAATGACGTTTGCTTACCTTGTTCCTATATGTATCAATCAATATATTCATAAAATATATTTTTCACGTAAACCATTGTTTCTCATTTGGTCACCAGAGCACAAACATTTTTGATTACCTCAAATAAAATAATCATCCACTGAAATTTGATGAAAGCTTTGAATGGACCCCTAATTTCCTACTATTCTTTTGCCCAGTGTAAAATGTCTGTTTCTGTCACTCATTTTTCCACCAGTATTTGTTGAAGACAGTATGTTAAGAGAGATCAGTTCACAGTGTTGTAAATGACCTCTGATTTGGACTTTTAAGAATTCATTCTTTTTAAAAAATTTTTATTAGGTATTTTCCTCATTTACATTTCCAATGCTATCCCAAAAGTCCCTATACCCTCCCCCCACCACTCCCCTAACCACCCACTCCCACTTCTTGGCCCTGGCGTTCCCCTGTACTGAGACATATAAAGTTTGCATGATCAATGGGCCTCTCTTTCCACTGATGGCCGACTAGGCTATCTTTTGATACATATGCAGCTAGAGACATGAGCTCCAGGGTACTGGTTAGTTCATATTGTTGTTCCACCTATAGGATTGCAGACCCCTTTAGTTCCTTGGGTACTTTCTCTAGCTCCTCCATTAGGGGCCCTGTGATCCATCCAATAGCTGACTGTGAGCACCCACTTCTGTGTTTGCTAGGCCCTGGCATAGTCTCACAAGAGACAACTATATCAGGGTCCTTTCAGCAAAATCTTGTTAGTGTATGCAATGGTGTCAGCGTTTGGAGGCTGATTATGGGATGGATCGCTGGATATGGCAGTCTCTAGATGGTCCATCCTTTCATCACAGCTCCAAACTTTGTCTCTGTAACTCCTTCCATGGGTGTTTTGTTCCCAATTCTAAGAATTCATTCTTAAGGATGAAATCTTGATCTCTAAGAACATCTTCTCATTATTGCACACTATTGTCTTTAGGGGAGGAAGAAAGAATGTCCATATTACAGAGTTATTATTCCTAAGTATGCACATATTTCATTCGGTGAAATATTTTGTACCCTATGTCATATTAAAGAATCAAGTTTGGTAAATAATTGAGACTATGTAAGGAAGTGAATAAAATAAGATTATATTCCCAGTTCTTAACCTTAGTCACTTGTTATACTTCTGTTTCTTTCTCATTTTTGAAAATTTTGTTGGTTAGCCAGTTTTCTTTTAGGTTCTCAAACAATCCAGTCAACTTAAAAATTCCTTGAACTTTTATATACATATATACTGCAAATGACTGATCTCATCTGGAGGAGTAAAAACAAGTCATTTTTAACACCTGGAAGCTTTCTCAGAGTAATACCATTAATAACTATCCTGTCTGGCACGTTTCCCAAGGCCCTCGCCACACCCATGATCAAATTCCCCCTCTAATATGTAGGAAGGGGGATAAAAGACAAAGGAGTTGGAAATGATTTTTGTTTCCAAATATTCATTCTCTGAATCAAGATGTGTATAAACCACATATTTGGAAACAAAGAAAACTTCTGATATTTTAATATTCTGACCTATATTTTGTTATTATAATGAGAATTTTAACATTATCTGATGCTACTATGATGATTGATTCCAATATCTTATGTTAATCAACATATTATTAAAATGAATGATTCTTTTAACCCTATCATACTACATCAGTTTTGAGCAGTATAATAAAGGAGGACCCTAAATATTTTCCTCTGAATAAATAATAACTGCTTTTTAGAGACTAGAAAAACACATTAAAAGTATAAAGATAAGAATTAAACTTGTACAAATGAATACGCTTTCTCATGAGTGTAGTGAATATTTGATTTTCTCCTAAATAGTTTGCAATTATAGCAAAAGTATGGTGACAAATGTCTGAGCAATTAAAACTTACAGCTGTTTCCAATTACATCCGTATGACAAATTATTACATCTGGAAATTCCTAATTTACACTCAATATTTTAAAGTATTTCATGTACATTATCATATATCTTTGTGAGCAAATTTATGTATTACATATAACAATTATACAGTATATAGATAATTTTATTGAGAGAAAACCTAAATTCATGGTTCACCTGTATCCAAGGTTAGACTTCATGAAAGACAAAAAGAAGGGAGTAGGGCATCAAGAATCAAAAAGAAAAGACATGTGAAGAGGTGAGTGAAGATATGAGGTAAAGAAAATAGAGGAGCCCTGGCAACCTTGGAACCAGAGGAAGGAATAGAATCCAATTCTCTTAGAGTTTCTAGAAGTGCTCCCAACTCTCTTTTTTCTTGAGAGGTGCTCCCCTTTCCTTAAGTTGGATTTCAGGTGATCAGAAATGTAAGAAAATAGTTTTCTGATCACGTAAGCTTCTTCTATGGGTTTAGTAATTTGTTATACTATCCCAAGGGAACACAAACTTCATTTTGCTTTCTTAAACCCAACTTTCTTTTGTAGTATATATGTTTTATTTCAAGAACCAGGAAGTAATTCAATTACACATCCTAATTTTTCCTTGCCTCAAATATTATTTGCTGTTTCCTTTTGGTCTTTTCTTGTCGCGTCCCACTCGACCAGCAAGCAAAACTCAACCACAGGTTCTTCTTAAAGCAGTTTACTCAGGCAGCTTCTTTCTTAAAATCCCCCAGCCTCCCTGATTACAAGTGTTTTTCTTCACTCCAGCCACAACCACGCCCCCACCAATCACCACAGGTCACATCACCTCACCAGACAGGCTTGCTCAGCCAATCAGGTATTAGGGGTGGGCCATCCACTATACATGGGCTTGTTTACTGCCTGGAGCAGTTTTCCATCCAGCTGGCCAGGAAGTCTGGAATGACTCCCCACATTTTCTCACTTAAAGTTGTTTAAGTTTTCTTTGGAGATATTATAGAGAGCAGATATGAAGGTTTTATCATTTGATGCTAAGTGGAAGCCATATGATATGAATGAAATAAAGCTGATAAAATATTTTTAATAAGTGTGTGTACAGATCATCCAATTCACACTGAAATATGTATATGGAAAAGAAAATTACACACTTTGTAAAATTTAATATTACTTATTAAAGTAAACCTAATATAATAACTTTATAACTCCTAAAATATTTTTAAAAACCTGTATTATTTACTTATAACAAAAATTAAATTCATAAGTACTGACTTATTTATTTTTAATTTAGAATACATTTGGCTTATTTTGAAGATAGTTTTAGGGTCTACCATAAAAGGAGTGAAGGAGTGAAACAAAGATGGGAAGTCAATCAAAGTTATCAAAAAGCCATAGTGAAGCTGTAGCTACATGCCACTGAGTAAGTAGCACAGTAGAGTTCTGCCTACTAGTATAAGCTGGAGATGAGACAGAGCAAGTGAGTAGGCACTGGGTAATTGTCATTGTGTGGAGTCTCTTATCTGAAGGATGAAACATCTCCTAGGCAATTTTGTTAGCATGGGAAAAAGAGAATATGAAGGCAAAGTACAGAAGTAATGGAATACAGATTCTGTCAATGGAAATTCAGGCAGATTACTCTAAATGACAGAGAAGTATGACAAGGCCACAAAAGGGATCTTCTGCAATGACACTGGACACTAAGTTTTCAGTCAAAGTATAGAAAATCAATATTTAATACCACCATCATCATTTACATATGAACACAGCATTTATAAAATAGTAGCTACAAGTGGCAATTCTGTTATCCTGGTGATCTTTCTATTGTGAGCCACTTGCTCACAGTAATTCAATCTTTTGTTCTTATCTCACCAGTAAAAGAAAAAAAGGCAATATAGAGGTAGGAACATTTTCTAGGAGTTACCCCTTTATGAGCAGGTAAACTGTGTACTGTCATCCTCCAGCTCACATGTTAATTCTTTATTTTCCTCATAGAAAAGAGATAAACCTATTTCACCATCTCATCAGCAATCTGTTATCCTGATGTCAAACGACACCAGAAGAGTATTATTTACTCTTCTTATTTCTATAAGTGAACGCATGACAGAGAGAAGCAATAAGAAAGAAGTTGTTCTTTCAGGTTTATGGTTTAGGAAGGTAAAAATCTACAGCTACTAGGGAAAATGTGGAGTGAGTGTGGATTAAGTAGTTACACTGCATCCACAGTCTGCAAGTGGGAAATGGTAAATACAGGTCTCTGTTTGCCTTCTCCCTTGTACCCTCTTTATTCAGTGAATGACCCATGTTTATCAGATAACACTGTCTATCTTCAGGTAGTTAAACAGCTCTGTCCAGGTATGTTTACAATGAAGGTTAATCATTGCAGAAAGTATAATGACAAGAAAGATATAAGACTTTGGCAAATGGGGCAGGGAGTTTGAGGAGAAGAAACTGGGACATGGGATAACAGTTGAAATGTGAATAAATAAAATATTCAATAAAAAGTTAAAACGAAGAGTTTGGGGGAACAGCTCAGTGGGCAAAATGCTTACCATGTAGGAACGAATACTTGAATTTGGATCTCCCACACCCACGAAGCAACAGTGTACAGCTGTAACTATAGCACTAAAGCAAGGGTAGTATGTATTTGAGTGTCCCCAGAACTTACTGACCAGCCAGTATAGCTGATGAGAGAGACAGGGGGAGAGACAGACAGACAGACAGATACACAGAGAGAGACAGAGAGACAGAGAGACAAAGAGACAGAGACAGAGAGACAGAGAGAGACAGAGAGAGAGAGAAAACCTAGAATAATTACTTGCCTCTAAAAAGTATTTTTTAAGTGCAAGAAGAGTTAAATACTTATTTAATTCTTATTGTTTTGTGATCTTTATATGTATCTATGTATCTCTTCCTATATGGTGGAGATAGAGAAGTGACTCAAGCCCTTGAAGGAGCCCAGAAGGTCATGAGTAGTTCCCAGATATTGGAAAATTAGAATTTGATTTTGCTTTTGATTGTGACTGTGCCCTGATAGTTTTCCCTCTTGTAGTAAGAAAGTATTTTAGTGGACCCCGCAGTTAAGAGATTTCTGAATTTCAAAAAAGATTGGATATTTTAAAGGAATTGAATTTTTAATAGGTAAGAATTTGTAGGGCTGGAGAGATGTCTCAGTGGTTAAGAGCACTGACTGCTTTTCTGAAGGTCCTGAGTTAAATCTCAGCAACCACATGGTGGCACACAACCATCTGTAATGAGATTGACGCTCTCTTCTGGTGTGTCTTAAGACAGCTACAGTGTACTTACATAAGAGAATAAATCTTTAAAAAAAAAAAAAGCAAAGAATTTGTAAAGACTGTGGGACTTTTAGAGTTATTTAAATCTTGGGGATGAATGAAAAAGTAAGGGTTGAGGCTTAAAAATAAATACACAATCATGTGTATATGCTCAAATATATGTTATGAGAAATATGCATATATACGTGTGTGTGTGTGTGTAAACTTAACCGTCTTTGAAGTTGCTATTCTATTCAAAATCCTTACAATTTTGTTTAGATTTCCTTATATTTGTGAGATGTTACCTGTAAAATCACCTTCTATTTGCCTAATATAATTGTCTTGTAGGCTTACTATTAAATAACTCATCCTTTCTAGTTTTTTTTTTTTTTTCTAAACTCTGGTTAGCTGTTTCATCTTGGTGTTCTGACTTACACTCCTCTCTAATCAGACTGATTCAATCTATCTTCTCTTGGCTACTCACTGAATTGCTCTGCTTAGAAAAACTGACTCTGAATTCCATGATCTGAGTTTTACTGACTGGATGAACTCAACTCCACTCAACTTCACTGACTCCATTGAATTCCCTGCACTTTTCTGAAATAGCTTCTCTTTCCTGTGTTGCTCTTGAGAGAGTTGGGCATATTCCATCTCTGACTCAATCATGTCTTTCTCTGTTCTGTCACTTTGTCTGCCTCTCAATTAGAAGTCACTCTCAAACAATGCAGATCTCTTCTACAAACTGTTTTACTTTAAAAGTGTATACTAACGAGATGATCATGTGGTTTTTGTCTTTGAGTTTGTTTATATAATGGATTATGTTGATGGATTTCTGTATATTGAACCATCCTTGCATCACTGGGATGAAACCTACTTGGTCAGGATGAATGATTGTTTTGATGTGTTCTTGGATTCGGTTAGCAAGAACTTTATTGAGGATTTTTGCATCGATATTCATAAGGGAAATTGGTCTGAAGTTCTCTATCTTTGTTGGGTCTTTTTGTGGTTTAGGTATCAGAGTAATTGTGGCTTCATAGAATGAGTTGGGTAGAGTACCTTCTGTTTCTATTTTGTGGAATAGTTTGTGAAGAACTGGAATTAGGTCTTCTTTGAAGGTCTGATAGAACTCTGCACTAAACCCATCTGGTCCTGGGCTTTTTTTGGTTGGGAGACTATTAATGACTGCTTCTATTTCTTTAGGAGATATAGGACTGTTTAGATCATTAACCTGATCTTGATTTAGCTTTGGTACCTGGTATCTGTCTAGAAACTTGTCCATTTCATCCAGGTTTTCCAGTTTTGTTGAGTATAGCCTTTTGTAGAATGATCTGATGGTGTTTTGGATTTCTTCAGGATCTGTTGTTATGTTTCCCTTTTCATTTCTGATTTTGTTAATTAGGATGCTTTCCCTGTGCCCTCTAGTGAGTCTGGCTAAGGGTTTATCTATCTTGTTGATTTTCTCAAAGAACCAGCTCCTTGATTGGTTGATTCTTTGAATAGTTCTTGTTTCTACTTGGTTGATTTCACCCCTGAGTTTGATTATTTCCTGCCTTCTACTCCTCTTCTGTGAATTTGCTTCCTTTTGTTCTAGAGCTTTTAGGTGTGTTGTCAAGCTGCTAATGTGTGCTCTCTCTAGTTTCTTTTTGGAGGCACTCAGAGCTATGAGTTTTCCTCTTAGGAATGCTTTCATTGTGTTCCATAAGTTTGGGTATGTTGTGGCATCATTTTCATTAAACTCCAAAAAGTCCTTAATTTCTTTCTTTATTCCTTCCTTGACCAAGTTATCATTGAGAAGAGTGTTGTTCAGTTTCCACGTGAATGTTGGCTTTCTATTAGTTATTTTGTTATTGAAGATCAGCCTTAGTCCATGGTGATCTGATATGATGCATGGGACAATTTCAATATTTTTGTATATGTTGAACCACTCTGGAAATCAGTCTGGCGGTTCCTTAGAAAATTGGACATAGTACTACCAGAGGAGCCCGCAATACCTCTCCTGGGCATATATCCAGAAGATGTCCCAACCAGTAAGAATGACACATGCTCCACTATGTTCATAGCAGCCTTATTTGTAATAGCCAGAAGCTGGAAAGAACCCAGATGCCCCTCAACAGAGGAATGGATTCAGAAAATGTGGTACATCTACACAATTGAGTACTACTCAGCTATTAAAAAAAATGAATTTATGAAATTCCTAGGCAAATGGATGGACCTGGAGGGCATCTTCCTGAGTGAGGTAACCCAATCACAAAGGAACTCACACAATATGTACTCACTGATAAGTGGATATTAGCCCAAAACTTAGGATACCCAAGATATAAGATACAATTTGCTAAATGCATGAAATTCAAGAAGAAAGAAGACCAAAGTATGGACACTTTGCCCCTTCTTAGAAATGGGAACAAAACACCCATGGAAGGAGTTACAGAGACAAAGTTTGGAGCTGTGACGAAAGGATGGACCATCTTGTGATTGCCATATGCAGGGATCCATCCCATAATCAGCTTCCAAACGCTGACACCATTGCATACCCTAGCAAGATTTTGCTGAAAGGACCCAGATATAGCTGTCTCTTGTGAGACTATGCCGGGGCCTAACAAACACAGAAGTGCATGATCACAGTCAGCTATTGGATGGATCACACGGCCCCCAATGGAAGAGCTAGAGAAATTACCCAAGGAGCTAAAGGGAACTGCAACCCTATAGGTGGAACAACAATATGAACTAACCAGTACCCCGGAGCTCTTGTCTCTAGCTGCATATGTATCAAAAGATGTCCTAGTCGGCCATCACTGCAAAGAGAGGCTCATTGGACTTGCAAACATTATATGCCCCAGTACAGGGGAACCCCAGGGCCAAAAAGGGGGAGTGGGTGGGTAGGGGATTGGGGGGTGGGTATGGGGGACTTTTCGGATAGCATTGAAAATGTAAATGAGGAAAATACCTAATTAAAAAAAAGTGTATACTAAGTTGTGTCTGAATTGACTCTGGATTTAAATATGATCCCTTGTCCTAACAGCCATGTTGCTGAATTAAAATTCCTAAAAGTTACCACACATTCTTTCCTGGCATCTTCTCTTTTGGCATTATTTACTGCAAATATTTATGTATTAGTTATTAATTCCATTTAAGTAATTCACTCCCTCAACAAACATGACAGCTATCATAAAGATATATATGTTAATTTCAGTATTCTAAAATAACAAGCATCCCAGTCCAATACTCCTTTTTATACAATTAATAGACGACAGTCTCACAAACATGTTTTAGATTATGTTTTAGATCATTCATTATTTATTCTGACATATTTGCCAGAGTAAATTAATAATAAATAATAAATGTTTTGTATTTTAATTTCATTTTATTCCAACCAAAATTTTAACAAAACGTCCCACAGATTTACAGGCTTAAGATAATCTTAATTTGAATTATTCAAAGAAAAGCAAATTGTTCATAAAATCCTAAAGCATTATCCTGGATTTTCACTAACTTACTTTCACATCTAAAATAAATAAATAAAAATTCCTTCCCATCATCAGTTACATACTTGCTCATTGCTCCTAGAGGTCAAACTGTACATTTTATAGACCTACTATAATATGGTATTTTTCTCTCACCTCACTTAGATACAATCTAAAAAAGAGCTTCATGTGGAAACAGGCAGTCCTTTTTCTTGGTTTCAAGGCAAGTTCATGCTTGGCATTGTTTCAAAGAACACCTGTAAAGATTAATAAACAAGTTAAGACAAAAGAGGCGTACAGGAAAGATCATAGAAGCTTTTCATATATAATTATAAAAAATAGCACTCAATGTATAAGCCATTAACCTTTCACAGACTAGACTCAGATTAATAGCCACACCCTTCTACATGAATACATGGGAATGATAGTCTCACCTCAAGATCATTTAGAAAAAGATTGTTTCATGGTCCTCTAGCTCTCTTCTCCACATTGTTCTAAATTCTCCACATTTTCTGCTCAGTAATAAATTGGAAAAAATTTAATTTCATTTATCAATATTTTTTTTTCATTTTAAAGTCTCTTTTTTAAAATTAGCTTACAAAGTAGCAAGTTTCTGTACAGCACTTTTAAACAAAATTCACTCTGATGAATTCAAATCACCAACCCCCATTAATTTTTCTGCTTTCCCTGCTGGTGCTATCTGCGCTCAGTGTTCTATGGTTTGCTTCCTTCTACTTCTTTCCCCATACAAATCCCTCAAAGCCATTTTCCCAAAACTTTGGCCTCTGATCTAGTTTTTTTTCCCGTTTTAACTTCTACCTGAGTGTAAATACAGAACAGTTTAGAGGCTATACAGGAAAGAAAAATATGGAATTTGTTTTTTCAGATTTGCAGTACTTGGTATACTCCTGAAATTAACTCCCTGTCTGAAATACAGCTGACAAAGACTTTACCCATTCTGTACGTGGTCTTCATATTCTGCTAATGTTTTAATGTATGTTATCCCATTATTAATTATTGGAGCTCAACAAAAATGATACTAATAGACATGTCAAAGTAGATGGGGAAAAGCTTATCAGGCTTCAATCCAACACAAAGAACCATAAGCAACTGAGGAAAACTGGGAATGAGAAAGGCAGCCTTCCCTGGGGAAGAGACCACCAACTGGTTGTTCAGTGCTCATCCCTGAAAACAAACATACAAGTAGCATTATAGGGACAGAACAGCTTATATTATAATATATATATATATATATATATATATATACACACACATACACATATACTTACACACTTACACACTTACGTGCATGTAATACCAATATGTAAAAATGGGCAATGAATTTGAGGTAAGAAGAAGATTACATGAAGCACTTGAATGGAGAAATGTTGTAATTAAATTATAATCTCTAGAGTAAATTGGGAAAACAATTTAATAAAACATGTTATTAATTATTTCACATTTTCATTCTTACTGTGAAGCAAGGGCTTATCTGTGTATGAGGTTATAGAAATTATAACAATAATCTCTCACTAGCATCAATACTTAAACATATGCTCAACAGTGAAAATGAAAATAAAAATATTACAGAGGATGGAGGACAGTCCATGAGGCTTCCACCTAGACAAAGGTACAGACAACTCGGGAATGCAGAGAAAGGACAAATAAAATCTTTCCCAAGGAAGTGTGCATTATTAATTTAATTTTTTCATCTTAAACATGTCTTGATAGAACTATAAGAGGTAATATTGGGGTTATATTTTTCCTTTCATATACTAGAAAAGAAGGATAACTTATTTCTTCAAAACCCATAAATATTTGTAATATTAATGCTATTTCCTATCATTGACATGATTTGACTTTTGTTGATAGTATGACAGTTGGTCTCATTTACTTATATGTGTGAGATGTATAGATATTTTAAGGCAAAATATCACTCATATTTATTCTATACTGTGTTTTTGAAGTCATAGCAATCATTACAAATCAAATATTCTCTCACTTATAGTGTAATAGCACCTACAAATACAGTTTACACAAATACCCAAGGTTGTCATCTGAGCTATAAGGCAGGTTTCTTGACCACTGAATTTACACACTTGAGAGCAAACACATGTAGAAACACACACACTCACACACACACACACACACACACACATACACACAGAGACAGAGAGACAGACAGTCAGAAGAGACAGAAACAGACAGTTATTCTGTAAATGATACTACAAGTTTATAAGCTATAATAAAAATATTGAAAATAAATATTTTTAATATTTTCCCTAGCAATGAATAATTCACAGTTGCAACAAATGCTCTTTTGATATTGACTGAGAAGATGAAACTGCAAAATAGGACTGAGCATTGGTTGATGTTAATATTACAAATGACTTTCTCCACAAATAAAAACTGTAGAATTGGTGCATAAGTTGACATGTCAAGCGTCTTCCCCTGTATCTCCTAGTCTTCTATTCAAAATATTGTATTCTTCTTGAAATACTAGTTATAATAAAACTCAGGTCTGAAATTAAGAAAATGTATACACCTCATACCACCAGGAACTACTATTCCAGCCAATACCACATACAACCACATGGCTAAAGGTAACCACAAGAGCACTATCAACAAAAGCCAGTGCAATTTGGCACCATTATAACATGTTCTCCATTGGCAGCAAGCCCTGGATATCCTAATACACCTGAAGAGCCAAACTATGATCTTAAATCTCAACTTATGAAGATGATAAAGGTATTTAAGGAAAAAATAAGCAAACCCCTTAAAGAAATCTAGGAAAATACAATGAAACGGGTAAAGGGAAAAAATAAGACTGTTTAAGTCCTAAAAATGGAAACAGAAGAAATAAATCACAAATAGAGGCCACCCTGGAGATGAAAAACCTAGGAAATAGAATAGGAAATACAAGATGCAAGCATCATGAACAAAATACAAGAAGAAGTAAGAAAGAATCTTAGGAGTCAAATACACAATAGAAGAAATTGATGTATTTGTCAAAGAAAATGCCAAATCTAAAATTTTTCTAAAAGACCAAACCTAAGAATAATAGGAATATAAGATGGAGAAGATTCCCAATTCAAAGATCCAGAAAGTATTTTCAACAAAATCATAAAAGAAATTTCCCTAACATAAAGGAAGGGATGGCTATAAACATACAAGAAGCTTATAGCACATCAAATAGACTAGAGCAGAAAAAAATTCTCTCACTATACAATTTTCAAAACATTGAATGTACCGAACAAACAAAGAAATAATTTTAAACGTTGGGGGAGGGCATGGGGGACTTCCGGGATAGCATTTGAAATGTAAATGAAGAAAATATCTAATAAAATAAAATGCATTGCTAAAAACAAATAAATAAAAGTTGTCAGGGAAAAAGGCCAACTAATACATAAAGGCAGAACTATCAGAATTTCACCTGATGTTTCAACAAAAACTCTGAAATTGAGAAGGTGCTGGACAGATGCCTTATAGACTAAGAGACCCAGACTCCTATATCCAGCAAAAATGTCAATCACCATAGAAGGAAAAAACCAAGATACTCCATTAAACATAAATTTCAATGCTATCTTTCTACTAGTTGAATCCTACGGATGATACTAGTTGGAAAACTCAAACACTAGGAGGGTAACTACATCCAAGAAAACATAAGAAATTAATCATTTCATAACAAAACCAAAAGGTACAGACAGACAGAGAGAGAGAGAGAGAAAGAGAGAGAGAGAGAGAATGAATCACACACAGAATATCACCACCAACATGAAAATAACAGGAACTCGCAATCACTGGTCATTAATAGCTCTCAACATCAATGGAAGCAAATTGTTGAATAAAAGGACACAGGCTAACAGACTAGATACATGAACAGGATCAAACATTTTGCTGCATAGAAGAAACACAGCTCTTTGAATTTTATCTTGGGTATTCCAAGCTTCTGGGCTAATATCCAGTTATCAGTGAGTGCATTCCATTTTCCTAAGAATTTCATGAATTTGTTGTTTTTAATAGCTGAGTAGTACTCCATTGTGTAAACGTACCACATTTTCTGTATCCACTCCTCTGTTGAGAGACATTTCAGTTTTTTTTCCAGCTTCTGGCTATTATAAATAAGGCTGCTATGAACATAGTGGAGCATGTGTCCTTATTATCAGGTGGAACATCTGTGTATATGCCCAGGAGCGGTATAGCTAGGGCTTCAGTTAGTATTTGTCCAATTTTCAGAGAAATTGCCAAATTAATTTCCAGAGTGATTGTATCAGCTTGAAATCCCACCAGAAATGGAGGAGTGTTCCTCTTTCTCCACATCCTTGCCAGCATTTGCTGTCACCAAGATACAATTGACAGACCACATGCAGCTCAAGAAGGAAGACCAAAGTGTGGGTACTTTGCTCTTTTATAGAAGGGGAAACAAAATACCCATGGAGGGGGAGATACAGAGACAAAGTGTTGAGCAGAGACTGAAGGAATGGCCATCCCGAGACTGCCCAACCTATGGATCCATCCCATATACAGTTATGAAACCCAGATACTAATTTGGATGCCAACAAATGCTTGCTGTCAGGAGTCTGATATAGCTATCTCCTGAGAGGCTCTGCTAGTGCCTGACAATTACAGAAGTGGAGGCTCACAGCCATCCATTGGACTGTGCACAGGGTCCCCAATGAAGGAACTAGAAAAAGGACCCAAGGAGCTGAAGGGTTTTGCAGTCTCATAGGCAGAACAACAATATGAACCAACCAGTACCCCAAGAGCTCCCAGGGACTAAAGCATCAGCCAAAGAGTATACATGGAGAGGCCCACGGCTCCAACCTCAAATGTAGCAGAGGATGTCCTTGTTGGACATGAATTGGAGGAGAGACCCTTGGTCCTCTGAAGGCTCGATGCCCCACTGTAGGGAAATGCCAAGACAGGGAAGCAGGAGTAGGGTGGATTGGTGAGCAGGGGGATGGGGGATGGGACAGGTTTTCAGAAAGGAAACTAGGAAAGGGGATAACATTTGAAATGTAAATAAAGATACTATCTAATTAAAGAAGAAGAAGAAGAAGAAGAGAAGAAGAAGAAGAAAAGAAGATGAAGACGAAGACGAAGAAAAAGAAGAAGAAGAAGAAGAAGAAGAAGAAGAAGAAGAAGAAGAAGAAGAAGAAGAAGAAGAAGAAGAAGAAGAAGAAGAAGAAGAAACAGAACTCAGCAACAAAGATAGTCATTACCTCAGAGTTAAGGGTTGGAAAAGGTATTCCAACACAATAAACCCAAAAAACAAGGTGCAGTAGCCATTCTAATATCTAATAAAATAGACTTTCAACACAAAGTAATCAAAAGAGATAAGGATAAACACTATACTCATTAAAGAAACACTCAAGAAGACAACATCTCAATTATGCCCCAAACAGAAGAGTAACAACATTTGTAAAAGAAACATTACTAAAGCTCAAACCACAGATTTAAACACATACAATAATAGTGGGGATATCAACACCCAACTCTCGGCAGTGGACAGGTCATTAAAACAATAACTAATAGAGAAATAATGAAATTTACAGATGTGATAAACCAAATAAATGTATCAGATATTAATAGAACAATTCACCCCCAAACCAAAGAATATACATTCTTCTCACTATCTTAGAGAATGCTCTTCAAAATTGACTACATAATAGGACACAAAGCAAGCCTCAACAGATATAAGAAGATTTAAATATATCCTTTCATCTTATCATATCACCATGTATTAAGGCTAGGCTAGATGTCAACAACAATAGAAACAAGATAATGCCTACACACTTGTGGAAATTGAATAACTCAATTCAGTGACCACTGGGTAATGGAAAAAATAAAGAAAGAAATTAAAAACACTTTATGTTTCAGTAAAAATTACTACTCCACATACTAAAACTTATGGGACACAAAGAAAGTTCGTAGCACTAAGTGCCTTCATAAAGAAATTGGAGAGAACCCATACTAGAAACTTAAAAGCACATATGAAAGCTCTAGAACAAAAGGAAGCAAACATACCCAAGAGGAGTAAATGGCAAGAAATATTCAAATTTGTGGCAGAAATCAATCAATTAGAAACAAGTAGAACTATACAAGGAATGAACAAAACAAGAAGCTGGTTCTTTGAGAAAATCAACATGATAGACAACCCTTTAGCCAATCTGACAGAAGGGCAGAGAGACAGTACAAATTAACAAAATAGGAAATGAAAAGGGGAGACATAACAACATAAACTGAGTAAATTCTAAGAACAATTGGGTATTACTTCAAAATCCTGTACTCCACAAAACCATCAACATAATCCAATATTTAAACAAATTGAATGAAAACACTTGGCATGATCATCTCATTAGAAGCCAAAAAACCTTTGATCATCCCTTCTTGTTAAATGTCTCGGAGAGATCATGGATTAAAGAAACATGCCCACACATAATCAAAGCAATAGAGAACAAGCCAAGAGCTAATGTCAAACTAAGTGGTGAATAAACAATTCACTAAAGGAAAAAGACAAGGCTTCCCACCCTCTCCCTATATAATCAATACAGATCTTGAAGTTCTAGCAAGAACAATATGGCAATAATGTAGGTCAGGGGGATACAAATTGAAGAGGAAGAAATCAAAGTATCACAATCAGTGGATGATATGATAGTATACACAAGTGACCCCCAAAATTCTACTAGATAACTAGTACAGCTTGTAAACACCTTCAGCAAAGTGGCAGTATTTAAAATCAACTCAATGGAATCAGTAGCCTCACTTATATTAAAAATAAACAGGGTGAGAATGAAATTAGGAAAACAACACTCTTGACAATAGTCTCAAATAATATAAAATATCTGCACGTGACTCTAACCAAGCAGAGAAAAGATATGTGAGACAAGTACTTCAAGTTCCTGAACAAAGAAACTGAGGAAGATAAAGGAAGATGGAAATATCTCTCATGCTCAGGCATAGGTATGATTAACATAGTGAAAATCACCATCTAACCAAATGCAGTCTTCAAATTCGATGCAATTACCATCAAAATTCCAACACATTTTTTACAGATACTGAATAAACAATTTCATATAGAAAAAACAAACAAACAAAACAACAAAAGAAAATGAATAAATAAACAAAAATAGGGTATTCAAAACAATATTTAACTCTAAAAATCTTCTTTAGAAATTATTCTATTTCTCAAGCTGTACTACAGAGCAATAGTAATTAATAAAACACCTTGTATTGGAATAGAAACAGACAGGTCGATCAGTAAATCAAATCGAAGACCCCAAAATAAACCCACACATCTATGAACACTTGATTTTTGAAAAAGAAGCCAAAGCCAAAATTATACCATGGAGAAAGAAAGCAGCTTCAACAAATGGTGCTGTTATAACTTGATGTCAGCATATAGCTAATTGATTTTATCAATTAGCTATAAGCAATAAAGCTAATTGATCCATATTTATCATCCTGAACAAAACTCAGGTCCTACTACATCACAGACCTCAATATAATACCAGATACACTAAACCTAATAGAAGAGAAAGTGGGACATAGCCTCAAATGCCTTGGCACAGGAGAAAATTTCCTAAACAAAAACACCAATATCTTAGACTGTACAATCAAAAAAATGAAAATGGGACTTCTTGAAAGTGAAAGGCTTCTATAAGGTAAAGAACACAGTCAAGAAGACAAAATAGCAGTCTACAGATTTGGAAAAGTTCTTTAGTTCCTCTAACAGAGGACTAATATCCAAAATATACAAAGAATTCAAGAAGTTACACTCCAACAAACTAAATAACCCAATTAAAAACAGGGTAAAAAGCTAAGCAGAGAATTCTCAACACAGGAATCTTAAATGGCTAAGAAGCACTTAAAGAAATATTCAATGTCTTTATTCATCAGGAAAATGAAAATCAAAACAACCCTGAGATTCCATCTTACACCCTTCAGAATTGCTAAGAACAAAATCTCAAGAAACAGAGTAGGCTGGCAAGAATGCAGAGAGATGGTAACACTCCTCCATTGCTGGTGGTCATGCAAACTTGTACAACCACTTGAGAAATCAATCTAGGAATTTCTCAGAAAATTGGATGGAAATAGTCGTATCTGAAGACCCAGCTGTACCACTGATGGGCATATACCCAAAAGACACTCCACCATACCACAAGGACAGGTGCTCCATTATGTTCCTAACAGCATGTAAACTGTAAAGAAACTAGTTGTCCAGCAGCCGAAGAATGGATACAGAACATGTGGTTCATTTATACAATGAAATATTATTCAGTTATTAAAAACAAGGATGGGCTGGAGAGATGGCTCAGTGGGTAAGAGCACCCCACTGCTCTTCCGAAGGTCCGGAGTTCAAATCCCAGCAACCACATGGTGGCTCACAACCATCCGTAACGAGATCTGACTTCCTCTTCTGGAGTGTCTGAAGACAGCTACAGTGTACTTACATATAATAAATAAATAAATAAATAAATAAATAAATCTTAAAAAAAATAAATAAATAAAAACAAGGACATCCTGAATTTGTAGACAAATGGGTAGACCTAGAAAAGATTATGCCCCGGAGCTTGTGTCTCTAGCTGCATATGTATCAGAAGATGGCCTAGTCAGATATCAGTGGAAAGAGGGGCCCATTGGTCGTGCAAACTTTATATGCCTCAGTACAGGACCAAGTAGTGGGAGTGGGGGGGAGGGGAGGGGAGGGGAGGGGAGAGGATGGGGGACTTTTGGGATAGCATTGGAAATGTAAATGAGGAAAATACCTAATTAAAAAAAAAAAGAAAGGAAAGATTATCATGAGTGAGATAACCCAGACACAGAATGGCATGCATAGTATGTACTCACTTACAAGTAGATATTAGCCATAAAGTTTGGGATGGATATCCATGATCCATTCCACAAACCCAAAAACCTAAAGAAGAAGGATGGTCCAAGCAAGGATGCTTGAATATCACTTAGAATGGGAAATAAAGAAGTCATGGGAGGTGGAGAGAGGGAGGGAACTGGGAAGGTGAGGGGAGGGTAGTAATAGGGATAGAGGATCTAGTATGGAGAGCCAACAGAGATTGAGAGAGGGTCAGGACAATGAATGGAAACCCGCAGCTGCCTGGGGATGGGGGACATTGGGGGGAAATCTCTAGGAAGTGCAAGAGACCTTTATTGGAGAGGCTCTCAATAGCCAATGCAATGACAATAGCTGACATGTCAAACAGTGGGGATATGGAACCTCCTATCACTAGGCAGGACTCCCAGTGGACAGAACACCAGCCCACCTACAATACTTTAAATCTGAGATTAGTCATGTCTACAAGAAATGCCAGAACAAATATCAAGCAGAGACTTAGAGAAAAGCCAATCAATAACTGGTCAAAGTTGAGAATTGATGGATAACCATCAATCCCTGACATTATGAATGATAGTGTTATGCTTCGGATAGGAACCTACCATCACTGTCCTCTGAGAGGCTTCATGCAACTGCTGAATAGATGCAGAGACCCACAGACTAACATTGTATATAGCACAGAGACTCTTTTGGAAGAGTTGCTGGGAAGAATGGTGGGCCCTGAAGGTGATAGGAACTCCATAGGAAGACCAAAAGAGTAAAGTAACCTGACCACTTGAGGTTCCCAGAGACTGAGCCACCAGTGAAAGAGCATACATGGGCAGGACTGAGGCGCCAGTGCATACGTTGCAAATGTACAGCTCAGTCTTTATGTGGGCCCCTGAACAACTAGAGAGGGGCTGTCCCTAAAGCTGTGGGGAGGATAACCAGGGGACCCCCTCAGAGGACAAGGGTAGGAGCATGGAAGGGGTCAGGAGGTCTGGTGGGATAGGGGATGGGGAGGTATGGACATCTTCATGGAGATGAGGGATGAGAG
Source organism: Mus caroli (assembly GCF_978045245.1). Taxonomy (NCBI): domain Eukaryota; kingdom Metazoa; phylum Chordata; class Mammalia; order Rodentia; family Muridae; genus Mus; species Mus caroli. The sequence continues at coordinate 94,827,188 of NW_028227269.1, forward strand.
GAGATGTGGGATACGGAACAGTCAGAGGGTGGGCCAGGAGGGGGATAAAATCAGGAATGTAAAAAAAAAAGATTAAATAAAATTTAAAAAGAAGGTATGTTTTTTATATAGATATAATATTTTTAGAATTTTTATGATTTCAGTTTAGTCTGATGAAACAACTTCTAAACTGCCTACAAGTGAATGCTATATATATATATATATATATATATATATATATATATCCTATAAATATATATACATATATATCCTATACATATATACATATATTATATATATATATATCCTATTCATCAATAAGTAGTACATTAGTACATTATGTACCTATATACATATATATATATATATTATATATATATATATATATATATATATATATATATATATCCTATACATCAATAAGTAGTACATTAGTCTGCTTGACCTAACTGCCTGCAAAGATTGCATCAGATTATTCAATTACATGGGATGCTAACTTTGTCCCTAGTGGAGGACTTTACTGTAATATGTGCTATAACTGTGGCTAAAATGACATTTGCAAGCAATGAAGCTAAATGATAAACTGTTGATGAGATAAACCCAGATTTCCATGGAGACTTAATCAGAGAATAACACTTATCTCCATGCATACTTTCAGTGGCATGGCCTAAAGTTGCACCTTGTGATTGAAAAGATGCGACTCTTTAAGGTTTAATTTTAGGACACATTATGAGTTGGAGTGGGATTTCTCTAGAGAATATCATGCATCAGTTCTCCTTCCTTATTTGCCCAACTAATGCTCTCTTTGAAAAATCCATTGATATTCACATAATAATATATGTATGCATAAAATTATAATACATATAATCTCAACATCAAAACATCCACCAGTGTGTAATAGTAGCTGCTTTATCCCATTTTGGTTTCTCCCAAGTTTTCTCCTTGTTACCTTGTTTCTTTGCCTTATCCTACAAAGTCCCAAATTCCCAAAACTATATTTTGTGATGTAAATTCATTGGCAATTTAGAGACAATGGAGAGGAGAGCATAACACAGTTTAGAGCTTAAAGAATAGTGTCAAATATGACTGAATTGGGAAAACTTTAATTCTCTTCTCAGTGTGAGAGGTCTTCTCATTGGCCTCACCCTCCCTCATTCCCAGAACACGTTCAGCATCAGAACACATTATATCCCTCTGCTTTCTATGTTGATATCCAAAATGAGGCTATTGTACTTACTGGTCAAGAACTCTACCATGAGTTGGATCTCCAAACTCCTGTTAGGTATTTATAAGCATTTTATTTCAGTGTCCCAGTGTTCTGGAATGAAGGAAAACATATCCATTCTTATTAAAGTTGAATAAAGGAAACAAACAAAATACCTGAGTTGGTCTTTTGCATTTAGATAATAACTGGAGACATTTTCCTTGTCTTTCTGAGTCATCCACTCTAATTATTTCACAAACCTTGGGAGAAAAGGGAAGATAACATTTTCCTACAAAATGCCTTTTTATTTTCTTTCATTATATTTTATTTCACTGCATTGTTGTTTTTTTTTTTTTTTAATTTTCCCTTTCCTTAAACAGTAACCCCCATGTCAATATATCTGCTATGCAGTTTGGAGGACAATGGTAGAATATGTGAAGTGTATGTGTTGATAAACTATCCCCAAGTCACCAAAAACTAAAACACAGAATGTAAAACAGCATCCACCAATGCATTCTAGGCCCTCCCAGGAAAAGATGATAATGAATGCTCTTCTCACTAAGCATCCATCTTTATAGAAAAACATGGCCACCATTTAGTTTGTTAAATATAACCTCATTGAAAAGTACATTGTTTCAGTGTCTCGGGTGTGTTGGAATTAGATGATTAATTTATGTGCTGTGAACTGAAAAGAATGTTCTTTTGTATTCTAGGTTTTCAGTTTTGAATATTGGTGAATTTTTAATTGTCTTTTGTGATCACCCCTGTGATATTTATTTTAAAACGCTAATTTTCTATGCCTATGAGCTAAAACTTCTGTTGCTTGCTCTGTCCAGAAAACCATCACTTTCTGAAAGCAAGAGTGGAATTAGGTATTAATACTATTGACTTTTTACATGTAAGCATGAGGTTAAAATCATCTGCAGATTTAACTGGAGGAACCATTTTTCCCCTTGGGGTATTTGGCATTTTGGCAGGGAGCTTGAACTGCCTTTTCCTCTAGTCTTTGTCTGGTCTCTCTGGGGCTCAGGGCAGGCACTATCCATTAAGATCAGATGCATGCAATCATGATCAATTTCCTGCAAGTGTGGAAGGATGGGGTACTTGCAATGCCTTGCGCCATATATTTTATTCTGTTTCAATGGGTGGTGTTTTTCTATTCTAATAACAGCTGGAATCCAACTATGTAAAGGATGGGGGAAAGAAAATGAACCTCCTCTTAGGTATAAAAATATTCCCCATTTGTCTGGTTTCTTTGTCTGTACTACATACATGTGATGAAAGCTAAAGGAACCCAAGCTTAACTTGAAACACAATAACTTGATGCTGAAAATCTGAAGACAAGTTGTTTATTTCAAATGATAAAATTCAGTGTTTTCTAGAAAGGTCAGCCTTCAGAAGTTCCCAAATCGCCTATAACTGCTTTCTTGGTTGCTGGCTTCAAACCTCAGCTGAGAAAAAAAAAAGAAAAAGAAAAAAAACTACTTTCAATTTTATTGGCATTCAATTTATTTAGGGCTGGAAGCACACCTGGTATATTGGCAAGTTGTGTACAGAAAACTAAGAAAAATTGGGTAAGAACTCTCTCTCTTTTTCTCTCCCTTGTTCCTCTTTCTCCTTTCTTTCCCTCTTTCTTCTCCCTCTCAGTACCCTCCTCCTCACTTTCATCTCTGTCTTTTTCTTTCTTCCCCATTCACAAGAATATCTGGTTTTACTCATCAAATTAAGGATGAGGGCGTTAAGACAATTTCTCTCAAATAAGGTATCTCAAATCTCATTGCTATTATATTCTCCTATTCCTTTCAGAAACTTTGCCACAAACAGTTTTCTGATTATGCTCAGCTTTCTGTTAAGAATGAACATATTAAAAGGTGAGACATGAAGAATACTCTGTCTGTTATGATACTGTCCTATCAAAAGGTCTTTATTGAGCTATTCATTTTTTTCTACTATTTCACCCCATGGAAGAACATCCTGAAGGGAGCACCTTGCTTTATACAGTGACTACTATTTAAAAGAATGAAGCTCTGAGGGAATCCTCTCATTTGCATGGAAATTCCGGGTTCTTCAGTCACCTGCCACCAATGTCTTTTTCTCAGACTTATTGGTAGTACATTCTTTAGTAACTAATAATGATGGAAATTAAAACCATATTGCAGTTCTCATCACCAAGCTCAGCTTGACCTTAAGACAGTCCATATGTTGGTTACTGAAGAAGCACTCTGAAACTTTGTTGGGCGACATGCCTGCAGTTGCTGGAAAGTCTCAACATTGGATGCATGAGCACTTGCGCTGTTCAGTTCTATTAGTAGCTGAGTAGCAAGAACACTCAGTTACTGAGAAGAAGAATCTCGAATCCTATACTCAAATAATGACCAGATGTTTGACTCAAGTTGCCCGAGTTTTCTAGTTATATGCAAACAGCAGTCAACTATGGAAGAACTCTAGTCTACAGATTTATGGGAATGTAATCATTTACCTTCCAATATATTTATATGGACCAGGCATTTCTAGCACATACTCAGCAGTTGTCTGCATTGAAAACAATTTTTTTTTGGGGGGGGAGTCAATCATCCTTCACACTGCAGAGCTTCCTAAGACATGTGTCTTAATTCATACTTATCTCCACGCCACCAGATCAAAATTCTCACTTTGTCGATATTTGCAGTACATCATGAATTCTTGGTGAGAATCATGTAAAACTGCTATAATCAGGCCTCAAATTAGCTATAGAACATGTGTCTTGACTAGTCTTGAATTTAAAAACTCTTTATTGGCATGATGAGCAAGACCAAGTGGCATCTGCTCTGAGAGGAAGATTTAGTGTTTTGATTCACCAGATACAACAGTGCTGAAATGGCTTAGAAGAATTCTCATACCGGATACATTAAAAAGGGAGTTCAATTTGCAAGTACTTTGAAGACTGAAGTTCTACTGTTGCCTGGAGATCATCAGTTCAGTACATGCCAAATAGATTTTGCATCTTTGACCTCATAAAAATAATATACTGTTTTTCTGGCTATTTAGGAGGTAAAATAAAGACTAAAGGAAATAAGAAAACACCAGGATTTGGTGGTAGAAATTGGAAAGCTAAGCATTGTGAACTGTTTTCTTCTCATTACATATTTAAACCAAATAGGTAACTTTTAAAATTAACTATGTTTCATTTTATGCCCCATTTTGTCTCATTTATACACTTCAGAACAGTTCCTTCCTATTTGAAATTTGAGGGAAATTCTTATTGATTAGGGATTGGAAATCAAATACACAAAAGTCTTTACCTAAGGAATAGAGTCAACATTTAAAGAAAACAAAAGGAATCCAACTAGCATTAATAATTAATTAAGCCATGGGCTGTACATTAACACACTGCTTAAAGGGAGTAGAAATTACCAAACTGACTTTGTATTTATGAAGTAATGAGTCAACCCATGGATACTTTTGGTCTGAATTCTACCACTCTGCAAAGAATTTACTCATTTTAATGATGTAGAATTTTAGCTTCTGCCTTTCATCTTATAGAAATATGAGGGATTTAAATAGATTACTGTAATGTCTAGTAATTAAATATTTGATGAATAATATAAAACAAGTTACTCATGTTTGTGATTTCTGGCACTTTATTCTCCACATGGCTTGTCTTGAAGGTATTTATGGATTCATTCAATCTCCTAGCCAAGACAGACAAAATTCTATTCTCCCTAGAGTAGCTCTTGAACATATTCATCCCTAAGGTCCTGTTGCAGCACTTCTGGGTCTGTTTCTTAACTCACAGTTTTGAGGAAACGCTCTCACTGGCTCTGTATAGGCTGAAATACAGCTAAAAGAAGCAATATTGACATATTTAATTTCAATTAGGCTCTTTAAATTTTATCCAGTGTGTGAACACGTTAATGGAAGAGGTCTCCATTCAAGCCACAGAACAAGATTAGCATCTCATTTTATTCCCTTAAGAATTTCATAAAATGTATTTATTTAAATCATATTCTTCTGTGCCTGCCACCATTTCTAGATTCATTTGCTTTTTATTAACTCACTGAGTTCATTTCATGCTATCAGTATGTATATGGTGGTAGAGACATATACTAGAATATGGGAAACCTATTAGGGACCAACATCCCCCCAAAAAACTGATTCTCCCTGCCAAGTGGGCAGCAACTGTCAATAGCTCATCAGCTATTTCTAGGATGGACTTAGTGAGTCTCTCTTCTTTCTGTTGGAATTAGAGTTGGTTGACCCTTCTGCAGGATTTTTGCGTGTAGCATCAACCTTCTAAAACTACTTTTGTGCAGCAACAATATCATGTAAGGAAAAGGCTCTTTTCAGATGGCAAGTCTGAATATTTTCTTTTTATTTTTTTAAAGTTCTACAATAGAAATAATGGTTCCATAGACATCTAAAAATCATCTTTTTGCACTTTTCAGGAAAGCAAATAAATATGTAGGCTGCAGACTTACAAATCAGTAGAATAGTGTTACTACTCATGGCAAGGTCACTGGTCTACATGTTTTAGATTTGATTCTCATATTCAGTATCTTCTGTTTTTATACTCACCAAATCAATTTATAATTCCTACTCTGGGTTGTGACTTGGGTTTGGAGACCTTTCATGTCATAACTCTGGAGAGACGGTCTCCAGCCTTGTTATAGAGCCTGGGTCAATCATCCTGTTCTACTACATCTAGTTGAAGTACTAAGTATAGCAATGTATTTGCAAGAGATTTACTACCAGAAATTCTCTGCAAAAATTAGGAAGGAGGAAAGGTTTCTTTTTAAACTCACTGAAAGACAAAAATGTAAGTGAGTAGAGGTTGGATGACCATTTTTATTAGTTGCTAAAGACTTGTTAGTCAAAATTGGCAAAGAAGATAAAGCAAAATTAATTCTAATATTAACCTACTAGTGTGGGATATGTACACAAATGAATATTAGTTAGCTATTAAGAAAATTAAAGTCATTTAATTCATAGGTAAATGAAAGAAGCTTGAAACAATCATTTTCAATGATTTAGAGTACAGCTAGGAAATAAGAGGTATCACATGATTGTTGTTATTTGTGGATGTTAGTCTTGAATTCTCAAAAATGTGTGATTCACTTGGGATTTACTCAGAAGTCAGAAAATAATTAACTGGCTGAGAGTGGGTGAAGCTTCCAAGGGAGAAGAGGGGAGCTGAATAAAAGAAAGAGGTAGAAAACATTTAAGGAAAATAATGGAAGAGAAAGCTTCAAATTGGGGTAGGGAAGAGGAGAACAGGGTAGAAGAGGGAATATTTTTTCTATTCTTAAAATCAATCCAAATATATCCTATTATATTTTCAAATCATATAAGACAAATGTTCATTTATTTACTTTTTCTATAACTTTTAATATCATGACAGTCAGATTTTTCTGTAATGAAGAAATTCTGACTGAAATCCTTCTTTGATCCACAGAAAATCACAACCTGTTCTGCCTGTCATAGTGTAATTGAGATCACCTGCATATTTCACTGAACAGCTTAGCATTGTTTCCTCTTCCAGCTTTCTAGACAAAGCACAAAAATCAGCTATAATTTTAGGAACCATCCCTTTGTTGTTTATGTGAAATTCAAAGTCAACTGTGTTTTTTTAAAACTCATTTATCTATTTATTCTGATCATATGTTCATAGCAAGACCTGTTTCTCCCAATAGATTTTTTTAATTCAGTGCTAAACTTCCTTTAATCTCAAATTTTGCAGTATTATTGTCAAAACTTGAAAAGTTTTATCTGAAAGTGGTGTTTACTTTGATTTACATTATTTTAGTCATATAATAATTGTGGCATATTTAAGAAAAAGCAGAGTGTGTGTGAGTGTGTGTGTGTGTGTATGTGTGTGTGTGTGTATTTGTATGTGTGTGTGTCTTTGACCCCAAAGATTATTTAGAAGTCAAAAAAAGGACAAAATGAAAATGTAGTTGAATAAAAAATAACTAGTGCATAAACGAAGTGTCAAATGCAATCCCTATTTGAGAATATGTAGATAGAATTATAGAGAAAGCTGCATGCTATAATATATTAAATATATTAAATTTCATTATCAATCCATATAGAAAAATACTTGTTATAATTCACATTTGTAGTACAATGTGGATTTAGGCTTATGGATACTATGTGAGTTTGGAGAAAATAAGCTCTCTGTTTAGGATATTGGGAAAGACATTCCCACTTTTCAGTTTTCTGCTGGGAAATTGTGAGAAATAATTTGATGCTTACACTCCCCAGTCAGAAGGATATATGAGAGAAGATGTTAAACTACAGTGAAGGGATCCTTAGTGTGTGGTAGGTAAAAGTGGTTACCCAGAAGTAGATGTTTTGGGGGTTGCACCAAATATTATCACTGACAATTTTTCACAACAGGATAACCAGAGATGAAGAGAGAAAGACAGTTTTCCATTCAATTTTTAAATGTTTCCTCATATTTGCTGGAATGTAAGTTTTCTATGATTCCTAAATTTTGTCTTCATGATGATGAGCCACTGGTCTATAATTGTGAGCTCTTGTCTTATTAGGGAGACGAATTTTGGCTGTGTGAGGAATGGGACCCATGAAACCATAAAACAACCACAGGGCTTGACCAGAAGAAAGGAGGTAAAAAAGCTAACAGAAGGAAAGAAAAACCAGATGCAATAAAAAAATTTTTTTTGTTTTTTTGTTTTTTTTTAATTTTTTAATATTTTTTATTACGTATTTTCCTCAATTATATTTCCAATGCTATCCCGAAAGTCCCCCATACCCTCCCCCCCACTTCCCTACCGACCCATTCCCATTTTTTTGGCCCTGGCGTTCCCCTGTACTGGGTCATATAAAGTTTGTGTATCTAATGGGCCTCTCTTTCCAGTGATGGCCGACTAGGACATCTTTTGATACATATGCAGCTAAAGTCAAGAGTTCCGGGGTACTGGTTAGTTCATAATGTTGTTCCACCTATAGGGTTGCATATCCCTTTAGCTCCTTGGGTACTTTCTCTAGCTCCTCCCTTGGGAGTCCTGTGATCCGTCCACTAGCTGACTGTGAGCATCCACTTCTGTGTTTGCTAGGCCCTGGCATAGTCTCACAAGAGACAGCTATAGCTGGGTCCTTCAGCAAAATCTTGTTAGTGTATGCAATGGTATCATGGCTTGGAAGCTGATTATGGGGTGGATCCCTGGATATGGCAGTCTCTAGATGGTCCATCCTTTCGTCCCATCTCCAAACTTTGTCTCTGAAACTCTTTCCATGGGTATTTTGTTCCCAATTCTAAGGAGGGGTGCAGTGTCCACACTTTAGTCTTCATTCTTCTTGAGTTTCATGTGTTTAGCAAATTGTATCTTATATCTTGGGTATCCTAATTTTTGGGCTAATATCCACTTATCAGTGAGTACATATTGTGTGAGTTCCTTTATGATTGGGTTACCTCACTCAGGATGATGCCCTCCAGGTCCATCCATTTGGCTAGGAATTTCATAAATTCATTCTTTTTAATAGCTGAGTAGTACTCCATTGTGTAAATGTACCACATTTTCTGTATCCATTCCTCTGTTGAGGGGCATCTGGGTTCTTTCCAGTTTCTGGCTATTATAAATAAGGCTGCTATGAACATAGTGACCTTCTTACCAGTTGGGACATCTTCTGGATATATGCCCAGAAGAGGTATTGCTGGATCCTCCGGTAATATTATGTCCAATTTTCTAAGGAACCGCCAGACTGATTTCCAGAGTGGTTCTACAAGCTTGCAATCCCACCAACAATGGAGGAGCGTTCCTCTTTCTCCTCATCCTCGCCAGCATCTGCTGTCACCTGAATTTTTGATCTTAGCCATTCTGACTGGTGTGAGGTGGAATCTCAGGGTTGTTTTGAGTTGCATTTCCCTGATGATTAAGGATGTTGAACATTTTTTCAGGTGCTTCTCTGCCATTCGGTATTCCTCAGGTGAGAATTTTTGTACAGTTCTGAGCCCCATTTTTAATGGGGTTATTTGATTTTCTGAAGTCTAACTTCTTGAGTTCTTTATATATAATGGATATTAGTCCCCTATCTGATTTAGGATAGGTAAAGATCCTTTCCCAATCTGTTGGTGGTCTTTTTGTCTTATTGACAGTGTCTTTTGCCTTGCAGAAGTATTGCAGTTTCATGAGGTCCCATTTGTCAATTCTCGATCTTACAGCGCAAGCCATTGTTGTTCTATTCAGGAATTTTTCTCCTGTGCCCATATCTTCAAGGCCTTTCCCCACTTTCTCCTCTATAATTCTCAGTGTCTCTGGTTTTATGTGAAGTTCCTTGATCCATTTAGATTTGACCTTAGTACAAGGAGATAGAAATGGATCGATTCGCAATCTTCTACATGATAGCAGCCACTTGTGCCAGCACCATTTGTTGAAAATGCTGTCTTTCTTCCACTGGATGGTTTTTGCTCTTTTGTCAAAGATCAAGTGACCATAGGTGTGTGGGTTCATTTCTGGGTATTCAATTCTATTCTATTGGTGTACTTGTCTGTCGCTATACCAGTACCATGCAGTTTTTATCACAATTGCTCTATAGTACAGCTTTAGGTCAGGCATGGTGGTTCCACCAGAGGTTTTTTTATCCTTGAGAAGAGTTTTTGCTATCCTAGATTTGTTGTTATTCCATATCAATTGCATATTGCCTTTTCTAATTTGTTGAAGAATTGAGTTTGTATTTTGATGGGGATTGCATTGAATCTGTAGATTGCTTTTGGCAAGATAGCCATTTTTACTATATTGATCCTGCCAATCCATGAGCATGGGAGATCTTTCCATCTTCTGAGATCTTCTTTAATTTTTTTCTTCAGAGACTTGAAGTTCTTATCATACAGATCTTTCACTTCCTTAGTTAGAGTCTCCCCAAGGAATTTTATATTGTTTGTGACTATTGAGAAGGGTGTTGTTTCCCTAATTTCTTTCTCAGCCTGTTTATCCTTTGTGTACAGAAAGGCCATTGATTTGTTTGAGTTAATTTTATATCCAGCTACTTCACAAAAGCTGTTTATCAGGTTTAGGAGTTCTCTGGTGGAATTTTTAGGGTCACTTATGTTGAATAGGTAAGGAGAAAGTGGACAGCCTTGTCTAGTCCCTGATTTTAGTGGGATTGCTTCAAGCTTCTCACCATTTACTTTGATGTTGGATCATGGTTTGCTGTAGATTGCTTTTATCATGTTTAGGTATGGGCCTTGAATTCCTGATCTTTTTATCATGTCGAATGTTTTTTCCGCATCTAACGAGATGATCATGTGGTTTTGGTCTTTGAGTTTGTTTATATAATGGATTACGTTGATGGATTTCAGAATATTAAACCATCCCTGCATCCCTGGAATAAAGCCTACTTGGTCAGGATGGATGATTGCTTTAATGTGTTCTTGGAGTCGGTTAGCGAGAATTTTATTGAGGATTTTTGCATCTATATTCATAAGGGAAATTGGTCTGAAGTTCTCTATCTTTGTTAGATCTTTCTGTGGTTTAGGTGTCAGAGTAATTGTGGCTTCATAGAATGAGTTGGGTGGAGTTCCCTCTACTTCTATTTTGTGGAATATCTAGTGCAGAACTGGAATTACATCTTCTTTGAAGGTCTGGTAGAACTCTGCACTAAACCCATTTGGTCCTGGGCTTTTTTTGGTTGGGAGACTATTAATGACTGCTTCTATTTCTTTAGGGAATATGGGACTGTTTAGATCATTAACTTGATCCTGATTTAACTTTGGTACCTGGTATCTGTCTAGAAATTTGTCCATTTCGTCCAGGTTTTCAAGTTTTGTTGAGTATAGCATTTTGTAGAAGGATCTGATGGTGTTTTGGATTTCTTCAGGATCTGTTGTTATGTCTCCCTTTTCATTTCTGATTTTGTTAATTAGGATGTTGTCCCTGTGCCCTCTAGTGAGTCTAGCTAAGGGTTTATCTATTTGTAGATTTTCTCAAAGAACCAACTCCGAGTTTGGTTAATTCTTTGAATAGTTCTTCTTGTTTCCACTTGGTTGATTTCACCCTTGAATTTGATTATTTCCTGCCATCTACTCCTCTTGGGTGAATTTTCTTCCTTTTTTTCTAGAGCTTTTAGATGTGTTGTCAAGCTGCTAGTGTGTGCTCTCTCCAGTTTCTTTTTGGAGGCACTCAGAGCTATGAGTTTCCCTCTTGTAAATGCTTTCATTGTGTCCCATAGGTTTGGGTATGTTGTGGCTTCATTTTCATTAAACTCTAAAAAGTCTTTAATTTCTTTATTCCTTCCTTGACCAAGGTATCATTGAGAAGAGTGTTATTCAGTTTCCACGTGAATGTTGGATTTCCATTATTTATGTTGTTATTGAAGATCAGCATTAGTCCATGGTGGTCTGATAGGATGCATGGGACAATTTCAATATTTTTTTATCTGTCTAGGCCTGTTTTGTGACCAATTATATCGTCAATTTTGGAGAAGTTCCCGTGAGGTTGGTGAGAAGAAGGTATATCCTTTTGTTAGGATAAAGTATTCTGTAGATATCTGTTAAGTCCATTAGTTTTATAATTTCTGTTAGTTTCACTATGTCCCTGTTTAGTTTCTGTTTCCACGATCTGTCCATTGATGAAAGTGGTGTGTTGAAGTCTCCCACTATTATTGTGTGAGGTGCAATGTGTGCTTTGAGCTTTACTAATGTGTCTTTAAAGAATGTGGCTGCCCTTGCATTTGGGACATAGATATTCACAATTGAGAGTTCCTCTTGGAGGATTTTACTTTTGATGTATATGAAGTGTCCCTCCTTGTCTTTTTTGATAACTTTGGACTGGAAGTCGATTTTATTCGATATTAGAATGGCTACTCCAGCTTGTTTCTTCAGACCATTTAGTTGGAAAATTGTTTTCCCAGCATTTCACTCTGAGGTAGTGTCTGTCTTTTTCCCTGAGATGGGTTTCCTGTAAGCAGCAGAATATTGGGTCCTGTTTGTGTAGCCAGTCTGTTAGTCTATGTCTTTTTATTGGGGAATTGAGTCCACTGATATTAAGAGATATTAAGGAAAAGTAATTGTTGCTTCCTTTTATTTTTTGTTGTTAGAGTTGGCATTCTGTTTTTGTGGCAGTCTTCTTTTTGGTTTGTTGAGGGATTACTTTCTTGCTTTTTCTAGGGCGTGATTTCCTTCCTTGTATTTTTTTTTCTGTTATTATCCTTTGAAGGGCTGGATTCGTGGAAAGATAATGTGTGAATTTGGTTTTGTCGTGGAATACTTTGGTTTCTCCATCTATGGTAATTGAGATTTTGGCCGGGTATAGTAGCCTGGGCTGGCATTTGTGTTCTCTTAGTGTCTGTATAACATCTGTCCAGGCTCTTCTGGCTTTCATAGTCTCTGGTGAAAAGTCTGGTGTAATTCTGATAGGCCTGCCTTTATATGTTACTTGACCTTTCTCCCTTACTGCTTTTAATATTCTATCTTTATTTAGTGCATTTGTTGTTCTGATTATTATGTGTCGGGAGGAATTTCTTTTCTGGTCCAGTCTATTTGGAGTTCTGTAGGCTTCTTGTTTGATCATGGGCATGTCTTTCTTTAGGGTTGGGAAGTTTTCTTCTATTATTTTGTTGAAGATATTTGCTGGCCCTTTAAGTTGAAAATCTTCATTCTCATCAACTCCTATTTTCCGTAGGTTTGGTCTTCTCATTGTGTCTTGTATTTCCTGGATGTTTTGCGTTAGGATCCTTTTGCATTTTGTATTTTCTTTGATTGTTGTGCTGATGTTCTCTATGGAATCTTCTGCACCTGAGATTCTCTCTTCCATCTCTTGTATTCTGTTGCTGATGCTTGCATCTATGTTTCCAGATTTCTTTCCTAGGGTTTCTATCTCCAGTGTTGCCTCACTTTGGGTTTTCTTTATTGTGTCTACTTCCCTTTTTAGGTCTAGTATGGTTTTCTTCATTTCCATCACTTGTTTGGATGCATTTTTCTGTTTTTCTTGAAGGACTTCTACCTGTTTGGTTGTGTTTTCCTGTTTTTCTTCAAGGACTTCTAACTCTTTAGCAGTGTTCTCCTGTATTTCTTTAAGTGAGTTATTAAAGTCCTTCTTGATGTCCTCTACCATCATCATGAGATATGCTTTTAAATCCGGGTCTAGATTTTCGGTTGTGTTGGGGAGTCCAGGACTAGGTGGGGTGGGAGTGCTGCGTTCTGATGATGGTGAGTGGTCTTGATTTCTGTTAGTAGGATTCTTACGTTTACCTTTCACCATCTGGTAATCTCTGAAGCTAGCTGTTATAGTTGTCTCTGGTTAGAGCTTGTTCCTCAGGTGACTCTGTTAGCCTCTATCCGCAGACCTGGGAGGCTAGCTCTCACCTTACTTTCAGTGGTCAGAGTATTCTAATGCAGGAAAGCTCTCTTCTTGCAGGGAAGGTGCCCAGATATCTGGTGTTCATACTTGCCTCCTGGCAGAAGTTGTGTTCCACTCACCAGAAGCCTTAGGATCCCATGGGGAATCCTGTGTGGGTCCTAATGGGTGTCTGGAGACTCTGCTGGCAAGGCACACCGGTGCTGGAGTGGACCGGAAGGGACTTGTGCCCCTTTTGAGGCTGGGTTCTCTGCTTCCCTAGTTAATGCAGTCTCAGGTCCCGCGCAATTGGATTGGAGCAGAAGCTGTGTTCCACTCACCAGAGGTCTTAGGATCCCGTGGGGAATCTTGTGTGGGTCCTTGCGGGTGTCCAGAGACTCTGCTGGCAAGGCACCCCGGTGCTGGAGTGGACCGGGAGGGACTTATGCCCCTTTTCAGGCCGGGTAGTCTGCTTCTATAGTTAATTGCAATAAGAAAATTTTAAGTTTCATTTTGGATGTCTAAACTATAAATTCAATCCCATGATCGATGACTATGGAAAGCAGTGTCTCAATATAATTTTCAAAAATACTAAAATAATAATTACAGTTGTGTTTCATGGGAATAATTTTTACTACTATACAATTTTCCACAATTGAGTTAAAAGATTTCAACTACTATAAATTACTTATGCTGTGTCTTAGGTTGGAAATGGGCTAAAGAATATACCATCAGCTACCACTCTATAGTTGTTCAACACACTTCCACACACTGTTTGCCTCCTCCATGAGTTTAGTGATCTAAGTAAATACTGAGCATCATGCCCAGACATTATCCCAACCCTTGTACAAGAAGCTTCTAATTTCAGCACACGGTGATTAACACAGAGATCCACAACTAGTTAAGGTAAAGATAACAGAATGCCCAGGCATAATTAGGATATATCTGTATCCCACCCTGTCCTCTCACATTCCAGCAAGCAGCTTGGAAGGGGGAACAGAAAGAACCTAAGAGTTAAAGACAATAGATGACCATAATGCACAAGGGAACTCACACAGGATATGATATAATGCACCTATTTAAGCCTGAGAGATCAAATGCCACCACAGGAAGGACAAGGGAAGTATAGCAGACCATCAGGAGCCAAGGAGCTTTAGGGATACTTAACTTTCTTTAAGAGTATAGCCCATTGTAAATGTATCATTTATTCACCAGATGTAATTGTCATGTTGAAGTCTTACTGTTGAATAAGCTTACTCTAGTTCTTTCTGATCTTTGTCTGGCAGGATCAACTCAGCTGTTCTACCCCAAACTCCTCTCCAAGCCAACTAATTTAATCTGACTTCTGATTCTCATTAAATTACTTTGCTTGGCCTCAAAGTAACTCTGGGAATTTGTTTTGATCTTCTGGCTCATTCTTATTCTCTGCCTCATACTATCTTCACCTGTGACTAGCTTGTTCTCTCTGCAAGCTGTCTCCATTTAACTGAAATGCCACAAACTCTACTCTATTGCACTGCCTCTCAACTAACTCCCAACTGACTGACTCAACTCAACTCAACTGACTGAACTGAACAGAATGGCTCTTTAAATGGCTATTCTTTACTGTACTATTCACTTCCGAGGTAGGTGTATCTTATCATGTCAAAACTTTGATTGGTCATTTTGTCTGTACCTCAGTTAGAAGGCATTGTTTGGGATTAGATGTTATAATATACCAATGGCATATCTATATTCCAGTCACAAGACCCATATTCCTGGATTAAAGTTTCTCTACAGTCCAGAGTAGTTCAGCCATGCTTTATTGAAAGGCCACAAATTCAAGAATATATGGACAACACATATATGTAAAATAAATAAACAAATAAATAACACAAAACTGATTGAGCATCAAATGAAGTGCATGAATCTTGAAGGAGTCTGGGGGAAGTGCTGATATGATCCAAACATGTTGTAGGATTTAAAAAAATTAATAAAAGACAAGAATAAAAAGAAATAAATAACATTATACACATTTAATCAACAGCAATTGATGACAAACCAGACAAAAAGCTAAAATCCACTAGAGGATCATTCTGAATTACTTAATCTATTCATAAGTTACACAGAAAACTGAAAAGAAGGAAGTTTGTGATCTATGTCATCTTTTAGGTTCATATAAATTCAAGAAAAGTATGTTTTTAAATTTAAATATATAATAATACTTGATACATGAAGATGTTGTTGTGAAGTTAGGAATGTGGTGTCTCATTACTGTAATCTCAACACTCATTTTGTCTTTATCTCAATAAATTAGTAGATATGACCCCCAGAACTAATACTGGGACACGTCAGAGTCTGAGCCATTTACTATTTTGAATGGAGATTGGGAAAGTCTAAATCCAAAGACTGTAGCACTGCACTGCAGTGAATACAATACAGCACACAAACGAAGTAAGGAAAATGGACACTCAGGCTTAGTTTTTTATTAATACTTAAAACAATTGATATTGAAAATGAATTAAGAAACTGATAAATGAAATAATGAAAATAGAATGTGTGATGGAGGTATAGAATGCTAAAGGCAGAGGTCTAGAATCATAAAGACAGGGTAAATGTAAAATAGAAATAGTAGTTCTAGACTTCTGACAGTTGGTATACAATGAGCATTAATAATCAGAACCAGTATAAAATATTCCCAGAAGGATATAATCAATAATCTATGGTATAAAATAAGTAATACCAGAGACATATGTTAAAAGGTGATAGCTGTTAGAGAAAATTATTCAGTTAAAAATTACTTGAATGCATACAACCATTGGACTGAGTCTGAGGACTCCAATGGAAGAGTTAAGGGAAAGGCTGAAGGAATTGAAGGGAATTGCATCCCCATAGGAAAAACAGCAATATCAACCAACCAGACCCCCCAGAGCTCCCAGGGACTAAACCATCAACCAAAGAGTATACATGAGAGGGTCCATGGCTCCAGATATATATATATATATGTATATATATATGCATATATATATATACGTATATATATGTATATATATATATATATATATATATATATATATATATATATATATATAGCAGATGACTGCCTTATCTGGCATCAATGACAGGGAAGGCACATGGAGGCTTGTTGTCCCAGTGAAGGCTAATACTAGAGGGGTGAGACAGGAGTGGGTGGTTGAGGGAGCACCCCTCTTATTAGCAAAGGGAAGGGGTTGGGGTTGGAGGTTGAGGAGTGGAGAACTGGATGGGGAACTTTTGAAATGTAACTAAATAAAATAATAATACTCATAAAAAGAATTCCAAGAATGAATGGAAAATGGGATGATATTCATAGAGGCGTAAAGGGCCCTTGAATGTGGCAAGTGGGAGGAGGAAGAAAGCAGAGAAGAGAATCCACCAGTGTATTGTGAAAATGCTGTAATAAAAACTTTACCTATATGCTGATATTCTCTAAAATACTTTACAATCACGATTCAAAACCTATGACCTATTTGATGATGATGTATCATGAAAGGAAGAAACAGTCACATAAAATTGAGTTGAGTCAAAACTTTGAGAAAAACAAACAAATAAGCAAACAGAAACAAAAAAAACTACAACACAACCCAACTACTTCAGGCAGACTTCCATAAATTCCACTTCAGCTGAAACTGTAGGGTTTTTTTTATAATTCTGACACAATAAGAATAAAACTTCAGATGATTTCTGTAAAATAGCCCCCTTATAACTAACAATATTGAGTTAAATTTTTAAACTTACCACACTTTTTGTTTAGGAACTGAAGTTCTTGGAATTCAATCATTTTCTTCAATAAACAGGGCTAGATTTCCACTCATTTATCAGCTTTTTCTTTGTTAGTTCTATGTGTTTGATAAAGGCATACTTATAACAACAGGCAAAGTCAAAACCAGTGGGATAAGATACAAAAAAAAACCTAAGTCCACCTTAAAATGGGTACAAGAAGAAAGGTAAATCACCCAATCAAAACGCTGTGAAATGAGGTTGGAGAAATTGTTTTTACTCTTAAGAACACTGACAACTGGGGTTGGTGAGATGGCTCAGTGGGTAAGAGCACCCGACTGCTCTTCCGAAGGTCCAAAGTTCATATCCCAGCAACCACATGGTGGCTCACAACCACGTCTGAAGACAGCTACAGTGTACTTAAATATAATAAATAAATAAAAAAATAACAAAGAACATATTTTCCAGATCCAACAGTGTGGCATACAACCATTTGTAACTCCAGTTTCATGCCTACCTCACATATACATTGATAGCTGCACACAGGTTCTACAAAAATATAAATACAGGCAAAAGAGCTATACACATAAAACTAAGAAAAAAAATTGTATAAAATAAATTCATTGGAAACTAGTAAAATGTGAAAATTAAATGGTCACAAAAGGCAAAATATACTCTATAATAATAGCTGTTAGAGGTTTGACAGGTCTCAAACAGTGTCAATTAATGTACAATATACATGCCGAAAAGTCTTTATAACATATTGTAGTGATAAATGGTTTATTGGAAAATAGTTATCAACTATGGTTTGAGAAACTATATCAATATCTAGAAAACAAAGTTGATAATAATAATAGTATCTATGAGTGATATTGAAAGTAATAATATAGACAACTACCCTAATTATACCATTTAATCATAAAATATTATTATAAATTTGTAAACACATGCAATTATAAGATTTTGTTTAGCTGTTTGAACCAGAAATTAGTCAAACTATGAGAAATATTAGAGGAATCACACAAAAGGAAGGAAATCAGTGTGCCCAAATTTTGTTACACTA
Organism: Mus caroli; assembly: GCF_978045245.1. NCBI lineage: Eukaryota > Metazoa > Chordata > Mammalia > Rodentia > Muridae > Mus > Mus caroli. The sequence continues at coordinate 94,845,444 of NW_028227269.1, forward strand.
ATGATAGTTCATAAAAGAAGCATATAACTAAACAGAAAGCTTAGACAGTCATGGAAACTGAACAACATTCTACTAAATAAAAATGGGATATATAAAAATAAGCAACATATCAATGACTTTCCAGAATTGAATGAAAATAATTACAAGACATAGTCTAACTTATAAGACACAGTGAAGGGTCTTCTGAGAGACAAGTTCATAAAAGTGTCTATATAAAATTGTTGAAGCCTCATATTATTAACTTAACAGCACATCTGAAAGTTCTAGAACAAAACGAAACACACATGCACACGTGCACACACACATACACACACACACACACACACACACAAAGGAGCAGATGGCAAGAAATAATCTTACTGAAGGCTGAAATGAATATAACATAAACCAGCAAATAAACAAACAAATAATACAAATGATTAATGAAGCAAAGAGTTTGTTCTTCTGTCTCTTGAGAAGCTAAATCCACAGCATATGGAGGCAGATGCAGACTCCCAGAGCCATCAGGAGATCCAGGAATCTTGTGGAAGAGTATGGGATAGAATTGAGCAAGTTAGAGAGGGCAAGGACACCATAATAAGAGCTACAGAATCAACTAACTTGGGAAGATGGGACTCAGAGAGACTTGACCACAAACCAGGGACCACATAGAGGCTGGATCTAGGCTCCTTACATATTTGTAGCAAATGTTCAGTTGTTCCTCTTGTGGTACCCATAACATGTTAGTCTCTGTTCTCTGCCACTGGATCCACATCCCCTACCTGGACTTCCTACTTGGGCCTCAAAGGGAGAGGATGTGCCTAGTCTTTCTGCGACTAGATGTCTCTGGGTAGGGTGGTAACCTAGGAGGTTCCCTCTTCTTTGAGGAGAAGGGGAAAGATATTGGGGGGAGGGACTTATAAGGGGAGGCAGGGGAGATATGGAGGTGCTGTGATCTAGATGTAAGGTGAATAAGTAAATTATTAAAAACTAAATTATTAGAAAAGAAATAAAATTGACAAAACTTTGTCCAAATTAACAAAAGTCAGAAGGATATAACAACAGACACTGAAGAAAAGCAGATAATCATAAGGACATAATTTAAAAACGTGCATGCCCCCAAATTGGAAGCCTAAAACAAATGGATTATATAACATAAAATACATAAAATCAATAGTAGAAAAGCATTTTTAATCTTTTAATTTTTCATTAATTAATTAATTTTAAACTCCGGATTTAACTCCACTTCTGGTCTACCCTACAACTGTTCTACATCCCATACTCTTTCCTTGTCCCCCTATCTCCAAGAGGATGTCCAACTCTGTGCCCCACCCTGTCATACCTCTAAAATCGCTGAGGCTTCCAGTCTCTTGAGGGTTGGGTGCATCTTCTCTGACTAAACCCAGACCCAGCAGTCTTCTGCTGTATATGGGTTGGGGACCTAATATCAGCTGATGTATACTGTATGGTTGGTGGCTCAGTGTCTGAGAGATCTCAGGGGTCCAGGGTAATTGAGACTGCTGGTCCTCCTACAGGGTTGCCCTCCTCCTCAGCTTCTTCTAGCTTTCCCCATATTCAACCACAGGGGTCAGCAGTTTCTGTCCATTAGTTTGGTGCAATTATCTATATCTGACTCTTTCAACTGCTTGTTGGATCTTTCACAGGGCAGTCATGATAGGTCCCTTTGTGTGAGCACTCCATAGCCTCAGTAATAGTGTCAGGCCTTTGGGCCTCCACTTGATCTGGATCCCAATTTGGGCCTGTTACTGGGTCTTCTTTTCCTCAGGCTGCTCTCTATTTCCATCCCTGCAGTACTTTCAGACAGGAACAATTATAGGTCAGAGTTTTGACTATGGGATGGCAATCCATCACTCACTTGATCCCCTGTCTTTCTGCTAAAGGTGGATGATACAAGTTTCCTCTCCCTACTGTAGGGCATCTCAGCTAAGGTCCCTCCCTTTGAGTCCTGAGAGTCTCTCATCTCCAATGTCTCAAGTACATTCTGGAGGGTTCCCCCAACTTACTACCTCTGGAGGTTGCCAGTTTCCATTCTTTTTGCTGGCCCTTAGGACTTCAGTCCTTTTCCCCCACTCAATACCAGATCATGTTCCCCTCTCCCACCCACAGCCCTTTTTCCTCCAAGTTCCTTCCCTCCTTCCCACCACTGGTTGCTTTCTTCTCCCTCCCATGTGGGACTGATGCGTCCTCACTTGGGCCCTTCAGCTTACTGAACATTTTGAGTTCTGTAGACTGTATTTGGGTATTCTGTACTTTGGGGTAGGGGAGGCTAATATCCACTTATTATTGAATACATACCATGCACATCCTTTTGAGTCTGAGTTACCTCACTCAGGATGATATTTTCTAGTTCCATCCATTTGCCTGCAAAACTCAGGATGTCCTCGTTCTTAATAGCTGAATAGTATTCCATTGTGTAGATGAATCACATTTTCTGTATCCATTCTTCTGTAGTGGGACATCTCCTCTAGTGAAATAGAAGCAGTCATTAACTATATCCCAACCAAAATAGCCAAGGACCTAATGGCTTTAGTACACAATTCTATGGGACTTTCACAGAAGAGTTACTGTCAATTTTCTACAAGAAGAAAATTCAAATACTATAAACAGAAGGAAAATATCCAGACTTATTTTTTGAGTCCCCACATACTCTGATTCCAAAACAACATAAAGACCCCCAAAGGAAAGAGAATTGCAGACCCGTTTCTCTTTTGAGCATAGATGCAAAAATTCTCAATAAAATACTTGTAAACAGAATCCAAGAACACATCAAAAGCATCGTCTACTAAGATCAAGTAGGGTAATGGTGACACAAAGCTTGTGTGAGTACCCTACCAATAACTGATTTGATTTAAGGTGCACTGCACAACATGAAACCCATACTGGCACAGTTTGGGTGACCAAGCACCATAAATTACATGACCAAGGGACCTCAGGTAAGACCGAATAATACTTGTCTAACCAAAGAGAAGAAAAATGTAGTAATAAAATTATGTCTGGTAGTGTTCTGCTATCACAATATACTTGTAGATGTTTAGCCATCTAGAAATTTCTTTCTGTAGTGAATGGGAATAAACATAAACACTAACAATGAGACATTCTGCAGTGAGTTATAGACCTTAAAGCAAAATTCCTACCTGGGATGTCTCCATGGAAGTCATCCCCTTAAAGCCCAGGAAGTCCTCTGGAAGATGAGGCAGAAAGAACCAAAGAACCAGAGGGGATAGAAACCCCAATAAACTAAAGCCCTCTAAATCATCCTATGCTAAGTTCATATGAACTCATAGAAACTGGAGAAGCAAGCACAGGTCCTGCACAGGTCTGCACCAGGTCTTCTGCATATATGTTATGGCTTCCAGTTTAGTGTATTTGTGGGCTTCATGGATGTGTGAATAATAGAGTCTCTAATGTTTGTGTCTTCTCTATGGGCTCCTTTCATTTAGTTGGTATGTTCTGAAGAACTTTGGTATGATAGCTTTACTTATCTTACTATATTTTACTTTGTTGTTTTCTAAATTAATAAATGAAAACCTAGCCACTAAGACAAGAAATAATATTCATTTATAGTTTCAGCAAGAGAAGAAACAAGGTTTGTGTAATGGAGTAATTCTGGATTTATCAGCAATCCATTTCAGGCCTCATGTTCAGAAGCAGGTCACCATATAAGAGACACTCCTAGCATTTTGTTTTGTTTGGATTTGTGCTTTTATTTGGTTACAATTTGATGAGTATTTTCTTTTTTTGTGACATTATTTTATTTTGGTTTATTTTTGTTTTATTTTGTGTGTGTTTTTGTGTTTTGTTTTGTTTTTGTTTTTGTTTGTTTTGTTTGTTTTTTGGGGGGCTGCTTATTGTATTACAGTTTTGCTAGTTATTTGAGAAAGAACTTTCTGTTGGGTGGGGGAGTATCGGGAGAGAACCTGGAAGGACTTAAGGGAGGGAAAAATACATTTAAGTTTAGAATTCTTTTATATAAAATACATAAAAATAAAAAATGAAATGAATCCTAAGTATGTATAACTAATTAATCTTACAATTATGATGAGAAACCCATTGATCTTCCATTCTACTTCCAGAAGTTATATATTCACACTTTTCTACGTATTCTTGAGGCATTTAAAAACATTTATCCCCCTCTAGTGCACAAATAAAGCCATCACTGAGTTCAAATGATAGTAATATTTACAAATCTACACGTGTTTTCGAAATTACTTCAATTTGCTTGGCAATGTTACTTAAGTGGTGAATATTTCCTGTGATAGGAATGACAATGAAGCCACTCATAGAAAGGAAAAGGTTGCTCTGTCTAGAGACTAAGATTTTTTTTTGCTTAAATAAATCTGAAATCTTTTAGAGTCTAAAGCATTGGTTGGTAATAAGTTAATGATTTTGCTGCTGATATTTCTCTGGATTAAATCCTCTTCTAGTATTTGAGTGTAGAGTACCTAATACCAGATACCACCTACCTCCCCATATTTCAGGTTCTTGATGAAAGGTGATCTCATTGTGTTTGTGTGTGCATGTGAGTATGTGTGTGAGAATCTGTCTATCTATCTATCTATCTATCTATCTATCTATCTATCTATCTATCTATCTATCTATCTATCTATTTATCTATCTATCTCTATTTCTATCTCTACTTCTATATATGAGAGAGAGTTGTATTCAGAAGAGTGATGTCACAGTAGATGTGAGAAATGTCAGCCTTTGTTATGGATGTTCACAGGACACATTCAAAGAGTTACAGCACTCATCAGCACCATGCAGGACTCTGTTTGAAATCTGTGTTTGTGTTTGTGTGTTTATGTGTATGTAAGTGTGTTACAGATTATTTAGGTAGACACAGGTGTGCATACAAACATGTAGAGGCTATAAGTCAATTTCAGTGTTTGCACTATGTTATTTTTCTTTTTATTTCTTCCATTTTTGAGACACCCTTTTACTGCCCTGGAAGTATTTGGTAAATTAGATTTTACTGCCAAATAGCTCCAGGAATCTGTTGTCTCTACTCCACTAGCACTAAAATTATTGTCAAGTGTATTCACACTTGAAATGTTTCATTTGGGTTTTGAGGACTGATTTCAGGTCTTCATACTCAAAGAGAAAAAAAATTAACTGATTAATCTCCCTAGCCCTACATTGTTTCACTGAAAATATTTCTATAATAAACAGAATAATAAAAATATTCTCATTTTGTTTTGGCTTTTCTATAAAAGTGGGAGTGGGTGGGTAGGGGAGTAGGGGGGGCAGTGTATTGGGGACTTTTTGGATAGTATTGGAAATGTAAATGAGGAAAATACCTAATTAAAAAAAAGAAAAAAATGCATTATAAAGCAGTACTTATATAACACTAATAATTGAGGTTTAATTGAATAAGTATTGAAGTATGCATTCTTTAATTCAATTAATATGTCTTAAACTCTACTGTGTAGCAAATATTTGTTGATTCTATATGGGTCTATGCAGTTAAAAGGAAGATATATATATATATATATATATATATATATATATCAGTGATTAATTTTCCTATTAGTAATTGTATGTTTACTATAGAGTCATAAAAATGTTGTTACTTCTCATGCCATACTTCATTCACACATTGCTAAAAACTGAAAGAGTTAAGAGTTCTTAATTCACAAAAATATCTATTCCTTCATGACATGTTAGATGACATAATGAAAAAAGAGAATATGAATGAGGTATGAACTTAAGGCTTTGATAGATACTTTCTCAATAATCAAAAAAAAAAAAACAATGCAGGGATTCCTATGAAATTGAAGAACATTGCATTAAGAGCAATCATTTATATGTAATTCATATTAATTATTACAAAATATACAAAAGAAGATGGCTCTTAAGCTTTGAACTTTTAGCAGAATTTGTATTATTGATTGTACTATTCTGTTATGTCAAAGTTAAGATTTGAAAGCTGGAAAAACTGAGAGTTAGAATTTGAAAATTTACAAGATATCAAATCTTAAAGCTATTATGGAAATGGGAATATTATAGAGATTATGATGCTACAAGACCTTCAAACACAGATAAAATAAAGGAAACTAGTGAGCAACACTAAATATGTCTTTGTCCCTTTGTATGTGTATGTTGTATACACGTGGTCCCCCTAAGGACACCATATGGATAGCCTACTTAGCATCTTCTTTTGGCAAGAAACATGTGACTATCACTCTATATGATTTTGGCTTCCAGAAAACTAATCATACTGAAAAATGGATGTTCAATCAATCATGTAAGTTTTAGAGGATGGAAAGTCAACTTTAATTGTATCTCCTTTAAGTGACCTTTAAAATGAGCTATTCTCTGGGTCTCCTGTTTCTGGGGGAATCAACTAGTTGTCGCTAATTAATTTTTCTATTAACTTTTCTTTTTTTCTGTTCATTGACACTGATCACTTTGTATCACCTCTCCTATCCCAATGCAACATTATTCATTAATAATAGTTACAAGGAATAATTATTCATGTTGATGTATTCAATTTGTTGATTTGGAAAGAATTTGGTATTAGAAATCGAGTTTAGCCAACAGTCACTTCAGGCAAGTTAATTATGAAGATATTTTGCAAGGGGTTGTTTATGGGTGTGACAAAAAATTCAGTTCCAGCTATCCGATCATCCAGAATATTCAAGTTGGTAATAGAGACAGTATCAGCAACTAAAGGCAACTGTCATATTTCATGGCTTGACACTGCATTCAAGGAACTGGAGAGCAGCAGCAATCAGCTGCAACTTTATAACTTTGTAAAGGAATTCAGATGTCCTGGTGTTGGGTGACTTACCTTACAAGGGATGTTTCACTTTACAGCAGATAACAAAAGCAAGTGATTTTCCATTAAATGAGTGGTTTCCTGAAAAGTTTCAGCCATTATGTTAAAATACCAAGGTAATATTTTAAACCCAAGTATTTGGATATATATCAATAAATAAATATCATCTAAATATATATTATTCTCTGAAGGCATGGGAAGCCTTTTATGTCTACATTAGGCTCTCAATGGCAAGTCATGGTTCCACATGCTCTGCCGTGAAAAGTGAGGATAGACTAAACTAATCCTGTAGTTTCTGGCAGGCTTAGTTGCAATTTTGTTATATATTCTGTTTTTTATTACATATTATAAGCATTGGATTCAGAGTAAAGAGCCTGAGAGGTTGCTTAATGGCATAGGTCTTTCAAGCATTATACATTTAGACTCTGAGTTCAAGCCAGAGCATGAACCTATTATCTTACACACACAACTATAAAGACCTATTTTATAAACTATTACAGTTACCAGAAGAAAATGCATTATGCATGTGCATGTGTGTTTCTCTTGTCCACTGAACCTGTAGGAAAACATTCTTTTAATGCTTGTCACACCTCTTTTCCTGCAATTCATACTATCCTTTCCCAGGTCTAAAGGTTTTTGATTCCTTAATGGACATGGTACCTGTATTAGTCAAGATTCTTCAAAGAAACAAATCTATCTCTACATAGCTCATTGGACACATAAAATACATAAATATGATACACACACACATATATATATATATGTGCATGAATATATTTAGGAAATAATATGAATTGGAAATTGATAAGATTTGTCTGGCATAATTACAGACATATGAGAGGACCATTAAGATGTAATATGCAAACTGGAGAAACTTGAACTACTTTATTAATAGCATTCATCTTGATACTAAAAGACTAAAAACTTCAGCATAATGTACAAGGGCAGAGAAGATGGTTGTTCCATCAAAGAGGAAATATTTCATTCTTTCTCTGCCATTTTTCTGACCCTTGAAGAAATTATTGATGACCAATCATGTTCATGAGGATGAAACTCTTTATTAATTTTGGTTTTTTAAATGGTATACCCACAATACAGTTGTGTCAGATGGATTTTTCTTTTCTATTTTTTTAAATTAGATATTTTCTTCCTTTACATTTCAAATGCTATCCCGAAAAGTCCCCTATACCTTTCCCCCGCCCTGCTTCCCAACACACCCACTCCCGCTTACTGGCCCTGGCATTTCTCTGTATTGGAGAATATAATCATCACAAGACCAAGTGCCTCTCCTCTCAATGATGGCTGACTAGTCTATCTTCTGCCACATATGCAGCTAAAGACATGAGCTCTGGGTGCACTGGTTAGCTCATATTGTTGTTCCTCCTATAGGGTTGCAAACCCCTTCAGCTCCTTGGGTACTTTCTCTAGCGCCTTCATTGGGGGCCCTGTGTTCCATCCAATAGATGACTGTGGGCATCCACTTCTGTATTTGCCAGGCACTGGCATAGTCTCACAAGGGACAGCAGCTATATCAGGATCCTGTCAGCAGGTTTTTTCATCTCTCAAGTAAACAGTACTTGTGGCAGAGAACACTGATTGTCCCTCAATATATTTGGTCTTGTTTTCTCAAAAAATATATTATATAGTTGGCTTGAACCTACAGTTCAGCATTAAGAACTTCAACACTTATTACTGGGTTTAAATAAGCCAGACTTTTGGCACCAGTTTAAAATTATTCTAACTATATTAGTATATCCTTGAGATTTTTGCATTTCTAAATTAATTATATTTATTTGTTTATTATGTAATGTTTTATTTGTAAATATTATAATTATATTATATAATATAAATATTATAAATGTAAATATTTGTTTGTTTATTATGCACATGTTCCACCAAATGTTGGCCTGAAAACCAGAACCGGGTATCAGATTTCATTATTGATGGTGATGAACTAACACATGGTTGCTAGGAATTGCACTCAGGACCTCTAGAAGAGGAACCAGTGCTCTTAACCTCTGAGCCATCTCTCCAGCCCTATTTATTTATTTATTTATTTATTTATTTATTTATTTAGACTTTTAATCTTATATGCACATTACACTCTTGATGAGGCAGGATGTTTTACACATTAAGGGGTTCCACTTGAACTTAGAATCTTATTATGCCTAAGACTTTGGATTCTAAAAGTAGTTATTTAGGTTCCTATATGGGTATGTGTGTGCCTACTTCCACATGTCCTGGGTATGATCATATTCTCTATATAGCCAATCCTATAAACTTCTTCTGCATCCTCCATTGGCTGTTCTCATACAGAGGGTAGATGTGATTAGGACAATCATTCTCTATACACCTGATGATAGTGAATTATACAGGTGTTTGGATCAATCAAAAGCTGAATAGAGTAAACATTTCCCTTAAAATGTTTTAAAGAAATGAGGACAGAACACCCCTTGCATAACTTACTCACATGACAGCTTTACAAACACTGTTAAAGATGGAGATATTATCTGCCAGATCCACAAAAAACAAAAAAGACAAAAAACATCTTGACACATACATTTTGTAAAGATTATCTCTAAATAAGTCAGGTTGTAATCATGCCTGTCTCTTAGTGACAAATGTAATAAATCCTGGCCTATTTGATAAATCCTGGTCCATTTGTTATAATCCAATGAACTGCTGTTAATTCAGAAATAATACAATGGAAGCTTGAGACAGGTTAAAAGGACTTGGCTTTCAAGAACACTGGAGCCAGACCTGATTTAGACCCAGGCTTACAGACTTTGTAGCTGTGCCTTCTCTTTATCCAACAGACAACTCCAACACTGCAAATCCATAGATTAAAAACAAAAACAAAAACAAAAAACCTGAAAGACTCTCTGACATGTGAGAGTAAGCAAAAGGCAGTTAATGGCTTCTACTTATAAAATTTTACAAAAAGAAGCTTTGTTTTTTTTTTTTTTTAACCTGAAGTTTACAATGGTACATGAAAGATGTCCAATCTTTCCCTTGCAACTCAAGGTAAGTCAATTTTCAAAGACACACGTCTCTCCAGCTAACATGAAACAGAACATTTGAGGAACTTTGCCTACCACCATCACTCAGGAGTATTTACTCCTTTAGAACTTGGTAGGCTGCACGAATAACTTCCAAGAAAAAAAATGTTTTGGTGGGATGCCTTTAAAGTCAGCCAAGTCTTAAATAGCATTTATATGACATACTGGAGAATTTAAAACATTAATGTTTATAACTGAAAATAAAATCTGGCAATTCTCCATGGATTAGAAAATATTAGAAACACTACTCCAAGAACCTATATAATTATGCTGATCACATTTTGTGTTCTTATAATTTCATTGGCTTATAAATTATTCCATATATTTTGTCCAACAAAATGATTTAATTGGTATAAGAAATTGAAGTTTGGATAAAGATACAATTTAGCTCACTTTATGCATTTGGGCACATTATTCCTTTGTGAAATTTATAAATTTCAATGACTGAGGTCATGTAAGTGGCAATAGAAAATAAAATGCATCAATATGCATGCCTTTTTAATAACATTGAGCACTTTTCAAGACTGCAAAAGGATCAGGAGAAGGATGAGGCTCAGTAAAGCCTGAGGATCTGAATTTGAGGAACATCCTTCTAAAGAGATCTGCTTTGCTCTCAATCTATAGTAAGTTTTTTCCCTGTGTTCGGTTTTCAGTTTGCATCATAATAATTAGATTTCTTTGTTTTCAGGAGTTTCAGTACAAAGGTCAAGACAGTATTGTTTACTTACAAATAGTTTCATTCAAACAAATTATCACAGAAACCCAAGTGGAGATAAATAACTCCATACCAGTGAGCAAGGACACATTCCCACAGCTGCTGTTACAAGGCATGAACAAGCACTGTCTCTGACCTGATGAGCTATCGTTGTGCTTCCACATCCAGCCTTTTTGCTGGTGCTATATCAAATATTCACAAGGTATTTTCTGTGCCAAAATTCTAGTTGTCACTAGTATTCTCCTTCCCTTGTTGATTTGTTCCTTTTATGCCTACCTAACCACAGAAGGCACCTACTCTCTATTCTTAATTTTTTATTGGATATTTTATTTATTTATTTTTCAAATGTTATCCCTTTTCCTGATTCACCACCAGAAACACCCTATCTCTTCTCTCTTTCTCCTGATTCTATGAGGGTGTACACTCACCCACCTACTGCCTCCCTGCCCTCCCAATCCCCCACAATGGGCATCAAGCCTCTCCACGACACAAGGTACTCTTCTCCTGTTGATGCTCAACAAGGCCATCCTCTGGTACATACACAGCCAGAGCCACAGATCCCTCCATGTGTACTCCTTGGTTGGTGGGTTAGACCCTGGAATCTCTGGTTGGCTGATATTGTTTTTCTTCCTATGGGGTTGCAAACCCCTTCAGCTGCTTAAATCCTTTCCCTAACTCCTCCATTTTGCATCCCATGATCGGTTCAATGGCTGGCTGTGAGCATCCACTCTGTATACTTCAGGCACTGCCAGAGCCTCTCAGAAGACAGTTATATCAGGCTCCTGTCAGTATGCACATCTTGACATCCACAATAGTGTCTGCATTTGGTGACTGTATATAGGATGGATCTCCCGGTGGAACAGTCTCTGGTTGACCTCTCCTTCAGTCTCTGCTCCACACTTTGTTTCCATATTTGCTCCCGTGAGTATTTTGTTACCCCTTCTAAGAAGGACTGAAGCACCCACACTTTGGTCTTTCTTCTTGAGTTTCATGTGGTTTGTGAATTGTATTTTGGGTATTCCGCTAAATGGCAACCAACAGATTGCGTAAATATCTTTTACATCGGGTAGAGGTCTAATATCCAATATATACAAAGAACTCAAGAAATTAGACTCCAGGCAGTCAAATGACCCTATTAAAAATGAATACAGATCTAAACAAAGAATTCTCAACTGAGGAAACTGGAATGGTTGAGAAGCTCCTAAAGAAATGTTCAACATTATTAGTCATCAGGAAAATGCAAATCAAAACAATCTTGAGATCCCACCTCATACCAGTAAGAATGGCTAAGATCAAAAACTCGGGTGACATAAGATGCTAATGAGGATGTTGAGAAAGAGGAACACTCCTCTATTGTTGATGGGATTGCAAGCTGGTACAATCACTCTGTAAGTCAGTCTGGTAGTTCCTCAGAGAATTGGACATAGTATTACCTGAGGACCCAGCTATACCACTCCTGAATGTATATCCAGAAGAGACTCCAACATATAACAAGGACAATTGCTCCACTATGTTCAGAGCAGCCTTATTTACAATAGCCCTAAACAGGGAAGAACCCAGATGTCCTTTAACAGAGGGATGGATACAGAAAATATGGTACAGTTATAGTTCAGCTATTAAAAAAATGAATTCATGAAATTCTAGTTCCACATGGATGGAACTAGAAAAATACCATCATTTACCAAATGATTTACCATTTGGTAAATCAGTCAGAAAAAAAAAAAAAACAAAAAACAAAAACATAAAGGTATTCACTTGCTGATAAGTGGTTATTAGCCCAAAAACTAGAAATACTCTCTATTCTTGAGCAATGTTCATGTAATTTTATAGCCATTTACTTTCCATATACTATGTAAATCCAAAGCCCTCATCCACTTTTCCCTTTCATCCTCTTTTCTTACTCTTTTTCTCCATCCTCTGCATCCCTCTCCCATTGTTCTCCTTTCTCGGTGTTTTCTTCTCTACTCTTTTGGACTTCTATCTTTTTTCCAATTACATTAGACCATTAACATAATTAAAATGCATATGTTCAAGAACATGCATGTAGGTAATATATGTACAAAATCATAAAGCAAATATATAAGGGATTTGATTCAAAGGGAGCTCTTCATGAATTCTGTGCCAGGCGGATATTAACAGAGTGGAAGGCTGCTCATTATGGTAACAGCCTCTACAATTATTAGCTGCCATAACTGCTGAGTTTCACCAATCAGAAGGGTTTGCTGCATTTCTGCTTTTTTAAATTTATATTCTTCTTTATTTTCAATTAAATTTTTCTTATTTTTTTTTTGTTTATGATGAATGAGACTCTTCTCTGTGTGTCTATCTGTCCCCCTCCCTCTCTCTCTCTGTGTGTGTGTGTGTGTGTGTGTGTGTGTGTGTGTGTGTGTGATATTTTCTTTATCCCTTACCTGTCGAAAAGCCTTTTGGCTGATTTTCTGTGTTGGTCATCATGAAAAATGATACAATCATCACGACTATTCAAATACCTCTCCTGTGTTCTATGCTTAAACCAATATGGTTGGGATCTAATTTGGAGGTTTGTAAAAAGCTACCTTTTTTTTAAGTTAACTTGGTTATTAGTTAACTGAAGAAATTCTCAAAACACAAGTTTTCCCTCTTGAATTTTGAAAGCATGGAGATACATCTGTGGTACCTTACATATTTGGTATGTTGCAAGCTGAAGGTGGGAGAACTACATTGTTTACATAACTCTCAGATGTCTCATCATGGTAGTAGACAGAAAAACCTTATAATCGCTTGATCCTGGGCCAAAATTTTATCTGAATTATTTGATATCATTATTATAGTTATGTTTAATATTTCATGATTCAAATAATGTAAACTATGAAAAAAGAGAATTTTTTTGGTGACACTACAATCTGACTGTTTTTAAAAGTCAAATTATTGACAGACATAAATATCTTGGCCTCTGCATAATCACTGAAAGAGTCATGCTGGCTTAGTGCATACTAACTTAGAAGTCATGGTGATTATTTATAAAGATATTGGTGTACTCCACACTAAGCATGTACATTTCAAACACTAAATTATTTATTATAAATTTACATCTTCTTATTTAACTTTATGCTGATGTAATACACTGCATTATAAAACTAGAAACTAGTATTTCATATCTTCTACTATTTTGTAAGCATATAGAGTGCTTTATTATAAAACTTGTTTTTAAAAGACTGATTTTTTCAGTCTATACCAAGGTCTATATTATTATTAAGGTAAAACAAGAATCTTTGTGTATGTGGAAAGGCATTTATGCTGCTTTGTTTTGTGAGAGTGTCAGCTACATAGTGCTGACCTTAAACTCACCATGTAGCTGGTAGTGACTTTAAATTCTTACCTTTTTCCCCTAGTTCTCACTTGCTGGGATTATAAGCATTCATTACTGTGCCTGACAGCAAATCCTTATTTTTGAAAGAGCATGTATAAATCCCTTTCCATTTTGAGATTTATGCTTTTTGCTTGGATTATGCTGAGGAAATTCATTGCTACTCAAAAGGAAAATCAGTAAACAGAGTCATCTTTTCCATTTGTTTTGTTTCTATGATATTCACATTTAAGTTTAGTTCAAATGTACTGCATAGTAAGATATAATAAAAAACTTACTTACTTTTGGGTTTATGTGCCAATTTTTCTCAAGTATCATTCATTTCTCATCAATTTATATTTTATTTTACTTTTCAGTAGTGTTTTATTATCAAATAACAGCTCCCCACCATACATGGCAAACAGATATTTAATCATTCTTTTGGTCCCTAAAGAAATCCTTTAAATATTTTCAAATAATCTTGGTAAATTCCTATATCTCTGGATTTTCTTTGTTAAATCATATTCATTATTTAATGAGAATTTGTGTAATTTCAGAAAGTAGTTCATATTATATTGACCATGTTCTTTTTTTTTAATTTTTAATATTTTTTATTACGTATTTTCCTCAATTACATTTCCAATGTTATACCAAAAGTCTCCCATACCCCCCCCCCACTTCCCTACCCACCCATTCCCATTCTTTTGGCCCTGGCATTCCCCTGTATTGGGGCATATAAAGTTTGCAAGTCCAATGGGCCTCTCTTTCCAGTGATGGCCGACTAGGCCATCTTTCGATACATATGCAGCTAGAGACAAGAGCTCCGGGGTACTGGTTAGTTCATCATGTTGTTCCCCCTATAGGGTTGCATATCCCTTTAACTCCTTGGGTACTTTCTCTAGCTTCTCCATTGGGAGCCCTGTGATCCATCCAATAGCTGACTGTGAGCATCCACTTCTGTGTTTGCTAGGCCCCAACATAGTCTCACAAGAGACAGCTGTATCTGGGTCCTTTCAGCAAAATCTTGCTAGTGTATGCAATGGTGTCAGCGTTTGGAAGCTGATTATGGAATGGATCCCTGGATATGGTAGTCTCTAGATGGTCCATCCTTTCATCACAGCTCCAAACTTTGTCTGTGTAACTCCTTCCATGGGTGTTTTGTTACACATTGTTAGGTAAGTAGGGATGTTTTTTAAACTAATATATTGCTGCATTCATTTCATATACCACAGTCTGTATAGAAACAATTCTGTTAGGTTGTTTTTCATGATATACATTTTAATTTGGGCATTACTTAAATCTTGATAATACTTATGTGTCCTGAATTTAATTTTTGAGCATCAACACACTAACAAACAAGATATAGTAAGAAAGACTAATTATTAAGGAGTCAATCTTTCCATTTTATGATTATCTTCTAACTCTAAGGTGACAGTGACAAAATGAGGGGAATGCCCAACAAGATATTATAAAGTCTTTGGGCCTTAATATATGGGCATAATGATCCTATCAACCTAATAATGACTATTTTATTACATATTGAACACAGGTATATACTTGAACTGCAAACAAAACATTCAAAATAAAAATATAAACTATATCTGGCAAAACATATTCTGTACATGGAGCTAAAGAGGTTTGCACCCCATAAGAAGAACAACATTATCAACCAACCAGACCTGCCATAGCTCTGAGGGATTAAACCATCAACCAAAGAGTACGCATGGGGGAAAACATGTATCCAGCCGCATATGTAGGAGAGGATGGCCTTGTCAGGCATCAATAGGAGGAGAGGCCCTTGGTCCTGTGAAGGATTGAAGCCCCAGTATAGAGGAATGCCAGGGCAGTGAGTTGGGAGTGAGTACATGGGTGAGGAAGCACCCTCATAGAAGCAGAGGGAGAATGGATGTGATAGGAGATTTCTAGAAAGGAAACCACAAAGGAGATAACATTTGAAATGTAAATAAATAAAATCTGCAATAAAAATGGAAAAAATGCCAATTCCTTCTTGCTTGTTATTCCATTTATTTAGAGAAATATTACCCATATTTTTCCTTTAAAAAGATGCCTAATTTTGAAGTTTTATATTACTGTTATTTTTCTCCCTTCTATTTAAAATAGATTTTTTTTCTCACATAATATATCCAGATTTTACTTTCCAAACTTGACCCTTTCCAACTCCTTCCTAATTCCCCAACCATCCAGGTCCACCCCTTTCTGTCTCATAATAGGAAACTAACATTCTTCAATGGGATAATAATAAAATAATATTTATTATGTTATCACAAAATCTAAAATATATTGAAACTGGAAAACCAAACAGATGGAAAATTTCCCAAGGGGGGTCATAAAAACAGAAGCCTACTTGTTTGTATACTTAAGGATTCCCATAAAATCACTAAACTGGAAGCCATCATATATACAGAAAAAGAACTGTAGGGTGAAATTACAAACACACACATACATATATGAATATATGTATATATGAATATATATATATATATATATATATATATGTGTGTGTGTGTGTGTGTGTGTGTGTGTGTGTGTGTGAGAGAGAGAGAGAGAGAGAGAGAAATTAGAAAGAAATTATTCTGAGTGTGGTGACTCAGACACAAAAAGACAAATATAAACATTCGTTTGCTCAGCCATTGTCAGAGAGACCATTAGTCCTTTGTATGATGTGTAGTTGGTAAAAATCTTTTCTTATTCTGTAGGCTGCTGCTTTGTCCTAAGGATAGTGTCTTTTGTTGTACAGGTTTTCAATTCTATGAGATCCCCTTCTTTAATTGTCAACTTTGTGCCTGTATTAATAGTGTTCTGTTCAAAAGGTCTTTTTCTGAGTCATGAGTTCAAAACCGTTGCCCACTTTCTCTTCTATTTGGGCTCAGTGTATCTGCTTTGTTGTTGTTGTTGTTGTTTTGTTGTTGTGTTGTTGTTTTGTTGTTGTGGAGACCTATGATTTATTTGGAGTGAAGATTTGGGAAAGGTGATAAGTTTGTATCTGTTTGGATCCTCTGCAAGCACCCATTGAGTTTGAACAGCAGCATTAGTTTAAGATGATGACATTTTTCCCAGTATGCATTCATAATTTTTTGATCAAATCTCAGGGGTAGATATGTGTCTGGAGTTATATCTAGGTCTTCAGTTCTACTCTTTCGATCTATGTGTTTGCTTTTTGAATAATTCTATGACTTTTTTTTTTTTTTAATTTTGATAGCTATGCCAAACATCTTAGTATCAGAGGTGGTAATACATCCAGCAGTTCTTTTATTACTCAGGATTCTTATGGCTATTATAGCTCTTTGCTCCCTTTTCCCACTTTCTCTGTCTTTACAAATGACACTGAAGGTTAACCTTTTGTGATCTGTAAAAAGGAAATGTTGAAAATTTGATGGGGATTGCACTGAATTTGTATGTTGCTTTAGTATAATGTACATTTTTCTATATTAATCCACCTAATCCATGGGCTAGGTGTTATTTCCTTTTTGATATCTTCTTCAATTCTTTTACTCAATAGTTTGTTTTTTTTCTTTTTGTTTTTGTTTTTTTAGGGTTTTTTTTGTTTTTTGTTTTTTGTTTTTTTTTTTTTTTTATCATGCAAGACTTTTGCTTCCTTCATTGGAGTTCCCCCATGCTATTTTGTATTATTTGAAGCTATTGTGAAAGGAGGTTCTGGGATACTAGAAACTGACCCCTAGGAATGGGGATGAGCTTGGAAACAGGGGCAAATGGATTCCATCTGTGGGTGAAAGCACAGAATTTCACCAAGATCTGCTTAGTATCTGGGAAAGGGTGGGGGGTGGGGAGAGAATGAGAATAGTGCTCAGCGGGTCTGTTATAGAGCTGGGAATGAGACTGAGGTATGGGATGTGATGGAGAAAGGGAGGGAGGAGAAGGTCTGAAGCTCACCAACATATTTCACTGGCCTATTTGATTTCTATTATGTTTCACTGGCTAGTACCTAGAATAAGTCTTCTGGAATTGATGGTGATGATAACACCATGGTTTAGGAGAAAGCTTGAAGAAGAGGAGGAAGTGGTGAAAATTTGCAGTTGGTTTATGTGCCTTGTTCACTGGCCAGAGTGTCCTGTGGATTGCTGTGAAATGCCTGCTCAATGTTGGTGACTAGGATAATGTGATGAGTTGGGGGAGGAAAGGTTGAAGAAGATCTGTGTACTCTTCTGGAGATAGGAGCATGGAGAAAGAAGAGGATGCAACAGGCAGTGTGGTACAGAGCTCAGAGAGCAAAAAGGGTACTGGATTTGGCAGAAGGGAGGAAGATATTATAATGTGCAGTTAGCTGGAGTGGCTTATGGGTTTACAGGAAGTGTCTGCCTTGAATTAAAACAATGAGTAGGGAGAGAAAAGTTGGGAGGTAATGATCTGTGTGATCCACTGGAGATAGTGGCAAGGAGAAAGGGGGGCTGTCACAGGCAGTATCCTACAGAACTGGGAATGAGACTAACATGGAAAATAGCATTCGGAGAAGTAAAGGGAAATGGAGTAGAAGATTGGCTACCTGCTTCTCTGGACAGTGTTCTATGTAGTGACTACTTTTTTTTTTAAATTTATTTTTTATTAGGTATTTTCCTCCTTTACATTTTCAATGCTATCCCAAAAGTCCCCCATACCCACCCCCCACAATCCCCTACCCACCCACTCCCCCTTTTTGGCCCTGGGGTTCCCCTGTACTGGGGCATATAAAGTTTGCAAGTCCAAAGGGCCTCTCTTTGCAGTGATGGCCGACTAGGCCATCTTTTGATACATATGCAGCTAGAGTCAAGAGCTCCAGGGTACTGGTTAGTTCATAATGTTGTTCCACCTATAGGGTTGCAGTTCCCTTTAGCTCCTTGGGTAATTTCTCTAGCTCCTCCATTGGGGGCTGTGTGATCCATCCAATAGCTGACTGTGATCATCCACTTCTGTGTTTGCTAGGCCCCAACATAGTCTCACAAGAGACAGCTATATCTGGGTCCTTTCAGCAAAATCTTGCTAGTGTATGCAATGGTGTCAGCGTTTGGAAGCTGATTATGGGATGGATCCCTGCATATTGCAATCACTAGATGGTCCATCCTTTCGTCACAGCTCCAAATTTTGTCTCTGTAACTCCTTCCATGGGTGTTTTGTACCCATTTCTAAGAAGGGGCAAAGTGTTAGAGCCAAGATAAGTTTATTGTAAACTACAGAAAGATGCAATATTCTCTTTAGGCAATTTCACTAGCCTATGTCCTTTGGTAAGAGAGCTGGGATAATTAATATTTAACATGATTATTGAAAGCTGTTAGTTGGTTTTAGTCTTTTCCTTATTTATTCTTTTGTAGTTGTTATACTTGTTTTTTTTTATTTATTGTTGTTTGTGTTCTGAATCATGCTTTATATTTTATTAATTGTAGCTTTGCTTGTTTTAGTTACAGAGTCTCATGGCAATTTTTACTCCTCTCTTCAATGCAAAGTCTTGGTTCCAGTGTTTCTTTATGTTCACTCTGGTGAACAATTTTTAAGGCAGTTAGTACCATTCATATTTTTCTTCTACTATAGTAGATAATGTTTCTGAGTATAGGAATCTAGTTTGCAGTCATGGTCTCTAAAAAGTTGAAATTCATTCCTTTCAAGTCTTCTAGATATCAAGGTTTCCACTGAGCAATCTGTTGTTATTTTGATGGGTTTTGATGTATATATGACTTGAGGTTTCTCTCTTGCAGTTTTAAATATTTTCTTTTGTCCCTTTGTATACTTAGTGTTTTAACTATGATATGCTGTACATTGTTTCTTTTCAAGTTATGTCTGCTAGTCCTTCTTTCTGCTTCTTATGGGCTTACCTTCCCTTAATTAAGATTTCATCCATGATCTTGTTTGAAAATCTGGTCCTATTCCATTAACATGGGATTCTTCTTCCTAATCAATGCTGATACTACAAAGATTTGGTCTTCTGAGTGTGCTCATTATTATTTTTTTTTTTTTGCATTCCTGTCCTATGATTTGTTTTTTCATAGTTTGTTATTGTTATTGTTCTTTGGTGTAATTTTTCTGCATTGTCTTCTATGGGAGGCTAGTGAGTCCTTGTACTTGTCGATAAGCAGGGAAAATTCACAATATTAAACATACATGGTTGTTTCTTCAAAGGGAGGGATGTATAAGTTTTTCCCTCCCAAAAGTCTGGGAAAAGATGTGGTTATTAGCCTGGTGACCTTTGTGCTATCTATATGGCTAGACTACATCAATTCCTACTGGCCCCTATTTTGAAGTTGTTTACCTATATTTATAGGAAATACCAACTGTACTTTATAATAGTTTTGAGGTAGAAATGTTTCAAGTTTGTTGCACAACCAACGTTAAGTAAATTATTACTAGGGAAACTTTTTTCTAAATTATGCTGTGCTTAAATATGTCTAAAATAACCCTGATATAGCTGTCTCTTGTGAGGCTATGCCGGTGCCTGGCAAACACAGAAGTGGATGTTCACAGTCAGATATTGGATGGAACACAGGGCCCCCAGTGGAGGAGCTAGAGAAAGTACCCAAGGAGCTAAAGGGATCTGCAACCCTATTGTTGGAACAACAATAGGAACTAACCAGTACCCCCAGAGCTCGTGTCTCTAGCTGCATATGTAGCAGAAGATGACCTAGTTGGCCTTCATTGGGAAGAGAGGCCCCTTGGTCTTGCAAACTTTATATGCCTCAGTACAGGGGAATGCCAGGGTCAAGAAGTGAGAGTGGGTGGGTATGGGAGTGGGGGGGGGAGGGTATGGGGGATTTTCAGGATAGCATTTGAAATGTAAATGAACAAAATACGTAATAAAAAATTGGAAAAAATATGCCTAAAATAAATCATATGGTGTCATTTTCTCAAAGTTTTATCCAACATTGCCTACTGGGTCACTTTGAATCAGACATTTTTCTTGCCTCCCCTGGATTGATACTCTTGTCTGTGGTGTTTAAAGAGAACTAAACACCTGTACAATCTAGGTTTGATACTTTTTATTTTTGATACATTTTATTCAAAGTTTTCCCCTTGAGTTTTCTAGATTGTTGTGTTATTTCAGCTTGAGTTCTCCTTTCTACTTCTAGTTCTTTACTAAATTTTTCTTCCAAGTCCTAAATTTGTCTTCATCACTTCATTCAGTCATACGTTTTAATTTTTTTTTTTTTGAACTCCACTCACGGATTTATTGTTATCTTCTTAAATTTCAACAACTGGTAAGATGACTGAAGAGTTTTATAACCTGAGAATAGGAATAGAAAGTGAGGTATTGATGCAGAGCATGCCTAAGCACATAAAACATTAATGAAAACTAGTTAAACTAATTGACTGAATATTATTTATGGAACTGTATTATGTCTTGACTCAGATAGAAGTAGATAAGTTAAACTCAAAAGTTATCAACTGGTCTTAGGAAAGCTTGGGTCAGTCCACTGTCCTAACTATGCTGACTCTAGCACACAGCTTCTCTCTTGAATTGGGTCCTCTCCTTATATACAGGTTTTCTTGGCAGATGTCACATGAGCCAATCATCTCCAATATCCAGGGGTTTCCCTACATCTTGATCTTTACCTTCACACCTTCAGACAACCCAAGCTTTCTTAAGGTCAGTTGATAACATTAAAAGCCTCAAACACTGGAAATGGAGCTATGGAATTTAATGTTCACACTGCTTGTTTTTTATTTACTTTGGTGAGATTGTTTCTAGCTATTCTTTTGTTCTATTTCTTTGGAATAAGAATGTTTAAATTTGTATCACTATATGGCTGTGAGCCTATATCCTGTTTTTCATTTTATAGGCAGACACATTTATACACATTTGTTATACACATTTGGATTCTTAAAGAGCTAGGATACTGTAAGACTATGAGGCCTTTAAAAGTTATACATGATTTTTGTGGTATGAGATAAGCAAGCATGAGACTTTGAAGTCTTTTAAGCCTTCAGGGTTGTGGTTTTAAGTGGATTTAAGTGAGGTGTTCATGAGTCAAGTAGTCAAGGGTAGAGTCACAGTGGTTCGTTGTAATTGTCAAGTTGGTACAATCTGTCACCTGGGAACAGAGTGTCAAAGGAGTATTATCAAGAGTAGGTTGGCCTATGGGAAAGTCTGTGGGTGATGATCTTGTAAAGTAGGAAGATCTATCTGCTCACTCTGTGTGATACCATTTCCCAGGCAGCAGGTCCCAGACTGTGTAGAACTGGGGAGAGTACTCTGAGCATCCATTAGTCCACTGAGCTCTGTTCTTGGCTGTGGATATAACATAATAAGCTGCCAAGGCTCCTGCTGGTGCAATTTCCCTGCTATGATGAACTTATGTTTAATTTTGAGCCTAATAAACTCATTCTCCTTAAAAGAAGAAAGAATGAAAGAAAGAAAGAAAGAAAGAAAGAAAGAAAGAAAGAAAGAAGAGAAAAACCTCAAAAGTTATAACCTCACCATATTTTCTCTTAAGTATATAAAAAGGGTTTCTTTGAAAAAAAATGTTCTTCTAAGGAAATACAAAGGTGAATCCTGGAGGTGTAATGCTGCTGAGAAAATTGAATTTGCTCCTTAGACTGCTTCTTTGGTGGTAGGTTGATTTAACTCTGTGTCTTCCCAGGTTGTATGACTAATTGAACCTAATGAAGGTGAATTTCTCATTTGAGAGGGAAAAAAAATCAATCAAATTCTTTTCCAGTTTCATGTTTACTAAATCCACGTGCTTACATAGATGCTCACATTTATGAAATGTTTTATGTATGTGGCCTACTGACTGTAAAACTGAAGCAATAGTTTAACATAAATAATAAATTTCAAAAAGAAATGGTGTAGACATAGCTCAATGATAGATACCTTGCCTAGCAAGCTCATCAGTTAGATCTCTAGCATGAAAGGAAGGAAGGAAGGAAGGAAGGAAGGAAGGAAGGAAGGAAGGAAGGAAGGAAGGAAGGAAGAAAGAAAGAAAGAAAAAGAAAGAAAGAAAGAAAGAAAGAAAGAAAGAAAGAAAGAAAGAAAGAAAGAAAGAGATAGAGAGAGAGAGAAGAAAGGAAAAAAGAAAGAAAGAAAGAAAGAAAGAAAGAAAGAAAGAAAGAAAGAAGAGAAAAAAAGGGAAGGAAGAAAAGAAAGAAAGAAAGAAAGAGAGAGAAAAAGAGAGAGAGAGAAGGAAGGAAGAAAGAAAGAAAGAAAGAAAGAAAGAAAGAAAGAAAGAAAGAAAGAAAGAAAGAAAGAAAGAAAGGAGAGAAAAAAGGGAAGGAAGGAAAGAAAGAAAAAGAAAGAAAGAAAGAAAGAAAGAAAGAAAGAAAGAAAGAAAGAAAGAAAGAAAGAAAGAAAGAAAGAAAGAAAGAAAGAATACACAGACACACACACGAGAGAGAGACAAAGGCAGTCAGACAGACAGATGGAATACTGGGCAGACAGAGGCAGAGAGACAGTGAACAGAGGCAGAGAGAAGGAGAGAAACAGAGAAGCAGAGACAGAAGAAGTGAGGGAGAACTAAATGTTAAAATACTGCTTGTTCTAAAACAGAGATTTGCTTGCTCTGACAATCCTTCATTATTCAGGAAAAGCATCTCAAAACCTTTTACTTCAAAAGATATCCATCAGCATATGCAAAGTGTAAAATGTGACATGTCTTATGCCAGCTGAGACAGCCTGTCACTTCCTGTACCTTAGGATCTAATTGGCAGGTGTTACTGAAAGGTCTGAAATTGCTCTGAAAGTTTGCAGCATTGTTTAATAACACCGAAGAGTTTTTAATCCTAACAATCTGCCATAAATCTTTAAACAAATAGTTTTGCTATATAAATGTTGGCTGATTTTTCTGTGCCCTTGATTGTACTGCCAGCCAGGACACTAGAAACAGTAAAGAAAAGGTAAGGCATATAATAGTACATAGCCAGCAGTTAGCAGTGCCTTATTAGCACTGCAGGCAAGCAGAGAAGAGATGTCTTATTTAAATGTGTCCTGTCAGCATAAAATTAATGCCATCTTCTAAGTCAGTCTTACTTTGCCACTAATAGGAGTTGAGTGGATCCATCTGGCTGAGCCATTTGCAATGAAGTATTTTGAGAGAAATTAAAATGGGTGTGCACACTTTCATGTGTGTGTGTGTGTGTGTGTATAAAGGCTGACTAAGAATAGGAACTAAATATTTTAAAGGAAAATACACTTAAACATTAATTCAACTGAGTCAGTTACACACAGACATGCACACACACACACACACACACACACACACACATATATATATATATATATGAGCATTTACAGTATGTTATATGTTACTACATAATATAATACATGGTGCTATGATAAATAATATTTTAATATATCCAAAGTAATATCTCATAGAGGCATGCCAGTTTGTATTTCATCCTTTTCGTTACTCAATTTATCTTTTATTTTTACTCCACCACCAATATAGAAATTGTGATAACAAAATTTCAAACCACAGTTGAACCTATATGATTGAACCAGAATGAAAAATAATGGATATTGTGTGGTAGGTGAAGCATTGATGTACTTCCATCATATAAAAGGACTCTCTATTTGCAAAACAGTTTTGTCAAATTGAAATTTAATTTTATAAGTCTATTTATGTACTACATGGTTATTAAATATAGGCAAGTATGTTCAGATTATCTGAGAGCCAATCACCAGGACTGTCTCAAGCATGTGAGACCAGATGAATTTGATTACCAATGTTCTTCATTTTTCTCATAAAATATTGTCCTGACTGCTTGTAAAATATGATCAACCCTGAACGATGTCATGTGCAGGAATTTTGGTTCAACTAAATCTGTTGACTTTCTATGCTGTGCTCACTGTCCTCTCCAAGAACAACCTGCAGAAAAACTATAAAGATTGAGGGATTTGTTTTCAGAGTTTGCTGATGCAATTAAATAAACCTTCGAAAAGTTAATTTTTTCAGTACATAATGCTTCTTTACCTTTATTGTATATGAAGTAATTAAACAGAGGCAACTAATAAACACAACTGTTGACTATTTTATTGTAGACACGGCATGCAGATTATTGTTTTAATTTCGTTAGCTTAAATGTGTACACAAGTTTAACATATCAATCATTTTGTGAGCTCAGACCATTGCCAAAGCAGACACAGATGCTAATGAATTTGTTCCAAACACAAGAGCTTATCCATCTTTGTGAAAACAACATGCCTCAGTTCTCTGAAGTTATTGCCATCATGATCAATAATACATATAACACAAATATAGTTGCCTGTCTAACCCAAAATATTGTCTCCATTTTTTTAGCTTGTATTTATTTCCTCCTGTGTATCTTTGTGGCTTTATCTTATGTCTAATTGGAGAAAGAGTCAAAGCTTGTGTCTTTCTCACACACATGGACAATTTGTTTACTGGCCACTGCTTTTCTGAACAGTGGGATTGTATGCTTTAATTCATAGCAACGCACTGTGAATAAAAAAAAACATGATACTCAGGAAAGCTATTTCTAGTTTGGATTAAAACTCAGGAAATTTTTAAAGGATGCAGAATAACAAAATATATTTGGTTTCCTTTTAAATTTTTTTCATTTATTTATAATATTAAACTATTTTATTTATATAAATTCCAAATATTGCCCCCCCCATTCAAGTCTCCCCTCCCAGGGTAGAATGTTAACAATTGTAGAAGTCTCTGTTCAGTGTGAAAAAAAATGTGCTTTTATTTTCTTCAGCTATTGAGACATTGGTGTAGTTTATTTTTGGTACTTAGCCTGACTGTGCCCCAAACTTCCTTTGTGTAGAAGATTCATGATTTCTAATGTTAAAATGTATATGATAGTGGGAGGAACAATAAAACACTTTTCAAACTATGGTACTTAAATGTCTAATGTTTCCAATGACCTTATAGATAATGAATTTGAAGAAATAGGCATCTCTTAAATAATTAAATTAATATTCCTTTAACATATATTCAATTACAAGTTCAGGTGTAAGCATCATTAATAATATCATATCATTTTCCTGTATGAAAGGATAATAGAGAAACATCAAGAACATGGATTGTAAGCATGCTTAGTGGATAAGAGAGAAGCAAAAAAGTGATGTGAAATGAAAAATGTTTTCGTATTACTCTTATGGCTTACATATATTGATAACTACTTACAAATATTTGAAAAGGACATTCCTGTATTCATTTTAACTCAAGAAAGCAGAGAAGAGATTCCTGGATACAGTTTCATAGAGAAATATTTCCATTAAATATTAGAAGAAAACAATGTTATATAGACTGTCTAATAAGTTATCCATTACAGGATATAACTGGAGACTTCACATGGACATCTTAGGTGGCCATCTCTGCCTGTCATTGTTATTCTAGCCACTGTGATTTAATTTCCATGTTTTCACCTATTGTTTTCACATGCACACTGGAGCTTTCAAGCTTCCTTCTTATTTCTGTGGTGTTCACTGTTCTCCAACATCTCTGAGGACGTTGAAGCTGATTGAGATTCCATTCAAGCAATTTTGCACAGCATTGTCGTTTTCTTTGTAAATATAATTAGTTTAAGTTATTACCAACAGTAACTGCTTTTCATTTTAGAATCCACTGTAAAGATTCTCATAAAAGAACTGTATAAATCAATTAATTTTCATCTTTGTAGAAACTTCAGAATAGATACATCTGAGCCATTTAACAATTCAAATGTTTCTTCATTCCAACTTAGAAAATGTAATAAAATTTGATTGCATCTATTTTATTGAATGGTTGATAAACTTAAGAAAACTTTTAGGGCCATTATATGCTTCAAGGGGTTTAGAAAACTCAATAACATGATTCACTTATAACTCTTATTCTTGCTCAAATCATTTCTACTTTTCTACTTGGTTTTCTACCAGGCTTATTTTGTTTCTTTGCCATCTGGTTTCATATGAATTTTTATGAACTCATCAATGGTGTTTCCTCCATTCTTTCCTGTTTTTTACTCCTTTGCTCATGTAAGTTTGACATTTCTAAATGTCATTATGTTGCTTTCGTAAGTCAACTGATTTCATTGTCTTTACTATGTATTACTCTCAGTCTTACTGTATATGTTTTACTGTCTTCATATTTACATAATGATATATATGTATATATAATTTAAAAAATATGCTCTACATATCTTACAAATAAGATGCACATATCTAAACTTACTTATACTTATGCATATGTGTGTATATCTCATGTCAAGTAGTATATTATTATACATGACATCATAATTTAGTTTATGAAAATATGTCATTAAAATTTAATACTTAGAATATATTATAATAAATAATATTTACCTAAATAAGATACATTAATGTGATATTGTTATATGTATCATGTAAACATATACATATATCATATATACATCAGGAGAGATATGTTTTTCATCACTCATTTGCTGAACAATTAATAATATATCTATTAAATATTTATGCATTCATCTTTTTTTAGTAGAGGAGAAAATAAACTTAGGTTTGTAAGAGATCAAACTTTTACTGTTCTGCAAACATGAATTTAATCACATTAGGTTCCAAATAAATTCTGCTCATTTGAAAGTATTAAAATCAGACTTAATTCTCAGCAACTGGATGGTGCACTAGACAATGCACCATCTAATTAATGCCCAAACTAACAAATTAAAAATAGTAGTTGTTAAGTAGAGGTAGACAGTGCTCTTAACTGATCGTAGTTTGACTAGAAACTAACCATATCTCAGCTCATACCGTTCAAGACAAATCTTTGCTATGTCTCTAATGTAAACTTATCTCTAAATTAGAATACTTACTTGCTAGTAATTTAGTCTCAGTAGGCATTGTTCTTTCTGCATTGAAGAGAGGTCTCATTCCCAAGCTAAATGATGGTAATTCTTACCTTTTCTTAGTAAGTATAGGATGACTCAAAGTAAAGCTAGCTCTAAAAACCTGTCTTTAAGCCTTTTAAGATTGACACCCAATAAAGCAACTCACATATTATAATGATTCCCTATGGTGAATAGTAACAAAGCAGACACTGCTGACTCATTACCTGATGGGATGTGGCTGCCAGTTGTCAGTTCTGTTCTCTCACCTTGTAGCTCAAACTAGCATAGAGCTCTATGGGCCTTCTGGGCAAATAGCACTGTAGAACACATTAATCCCCACCCCCAAAAACCCTTGTTCATCCTCTGACTGAACTATGAGCAAATGGTTTGGGACTGAGAGACCTTACACAGAGTTCCTCTGCTCTTTTTCAACCTTTATTATATAAGGTTTACACTACACATCTGAGAATATTTGTTGATTATTTTAAAGAGATCAGTTTCAGGGTAATCTGATAAGTGGCCAAATATGAGAGATGTGAGTTACCTTGAGGTGGTTACCAAGTCATATCAATAATAGAATTCTGTAACATGCTCATAAAGAACGCAAAGGCGTATGTATGCATTGGTTCTTTGAGTAGGCTTATAAATTAGTAGGTAGAAACCCACATAAATTGTCAGCACATAGGTTAAAATAACTCAGGAACTTGTCTACAATGCACACTGGACCATTAAAACCATTTAAAATAGTGTTTGGCAAACAGTTACCCACACTTGACAAATTGAGATCCCTTATTAGTTTCATGTTGCTTTTGGCTCCAGTCTTATTAACCACCCCCTTTACTCCTAGGTTCCAAGTGGCTAATAGTAGCCTTGAACATATTGAAAATATGTGCGTAATGGAACTAGGAGCTGGTTGCAATGAGATAAGAGTTTAATATCAACATTTTTAAGTTCATTCAACATGCTTATTCTGCATACTGTTTCTAAATTATTTCTGATTTTACAGAAGGTTTAAACTATGGAACTAGCTCACATATTCACAGAAAAGCATCTGATACTCTCTGTCCTATTTTCTCGAAAACATGGTAAGCCATTTTCAGTGAGCTATAATAAAATCCTATAAATATGGCTTGGTCTTGAGTTGTCCCTACAACAGGGCAAGAAATTGGTAGTTACAACTGGCTCACTGTCAATAAATCCATGTTCTAACATTAGAAAATTCAATTATAGACAGCCATGATTGGTGCCTATGTGAAGTACAAGCAGAACAAAATTTGAGCAAGTATAGAGCTTTTTTTTTTTAATAAACATTGCATCTTATTTTAAAGTTCTTGTTTATGTGAAAATATGTTAATAATAATAACTAGCCTTTCCAAAGTCTTTAGGAACAAATGTTTTATGTATGAAGTAAGTTCTTGAGGGGCAATTCCTTTATGTAGAAATATTTTCAGGTTATAAGCAGAAATCCTTATGGAATACAGCATATCTCTGTTGTCTATTTCTCTACAATGTGTCATATCTAAATTATATATTCATATTGAACTACTAACTTAATGCATGTTATATCCTATGTTCACTAGACATTAATAGATTCAATAACACTCCACAAGTGCTAAAGTCTTAAGGAAAGAAATGTTTCAAATTGCAGTATAAACATTAAGGAAATGGTTCATGAGGTGGCTCAGAAGTTGGGTAGCCACACAGTCATTAAGACTTGATGTCAGATCCCCAAATCAAATTTAACTGTGGTAATGTGCACATTTAACCCCATTTCCAAATAGACAGAAACAGGTATATCCAGGAATTTGCAGGCTATTTAGTCCAAACATCCATGCAAGATACAGGTTTGATGAAAAAAGCAGTCTTTTAAAATAAGGTGGAAATTTCCCAAGATGGTCATTTTACACTGACCTCTGACCTCCACACACATGTGCATACATGGATATTTGAATACTTATATGCTCACACACAGATGAATACATATGTACACAACACACATCATCACACAAGCCTAAAATATTTAAAAGACTACATATAATAAATATAACCTGGTAAGGGCTTAAGAACACACACAGAAAATGCTACAACATTAATATAACTATATAGATTTGAACCCAGAGTATCTCTGACCTCTACACACATGTGTACATAGCAAAGATTCAGATTCCAAGATGAATCATAAAAAAGTAACATATTACTTCCTAAAATCAGGCACTAGTGTTGGTAGGGCAGAGGTAGGGATGTGCACATTGCAGGATAACATTAATGTGACCAGATGTTATGTCACTTTATTGACATAAAACTTTTTATTTCATTATATGTGCTTTGGTTGTTGTCATTTATAGTTCTTTAAATGATGGAGCTTCTGAGTAAGACTTTGGCAGCCATTTTAGCAAGAACTTTGCAATAACCTGCTTTGGGTAGCCCAACCAAGTTATGTAACACTTAAAAAGATATGGTGGAGTGACTTTCTCCCACAAGAACCAACTCTCTGTTTAAGGGTTACATTGGAAATGTAGCCTGCTGTTTCTCATTGCCCTGCTTGATCCAGCTCCTATGCACAAAGTATATTCTTTACCTCACTACAAGTTGACAAACAAGACCACCTGTCTAACAACCTACACACTTTATAGCTCACTTCTCAGGTAGAGACCCCTATGCATGAGGCACAGATATTTCCCTCATAGGTGCTTATTTTAGGAAAATTGTTCCTCTTCAGGAAAAAATATACCCAGGTTGTACATCCAACTACAAGTGGTGTGAATACTTACCCTGAGTGAAATTTTCCCCTTGTAAACAGTGAATTCCTCAACTCTGAGCAATGGACTGATTTTATTTAAACAGAAACTAGAGAATTCCAGACATAAAGGTATTGATAAAAGAAAGAAAATCTTTGTAAAGACCCATTAGAAGACATTTGTACTCTGAAAACAAAATACCAGGAGAGTATCAAGCTTAATGTAGTAATCCATGGGCGAAGACAGGAACCATTAAAAGATA
Organism: Mus caroli; assembly: GCF_978045245.1. NCBI lineage: Eukaryota > Metazoa > Chordata > Mammalia > Rodentia > Muridae > Mus > Mus caroli. The sequence continues at coordinate 94,876,073 of NW_028227269.1, forward strand.
GAAAATTGTGTGTGCTATATCCTGAATGACGCAGAAGAGACCATAGAATGAGAATGCCTAAAATATAGTGTCTTAACAGAGTGTGTTCATAAACTAGCAAGTAAGTTCCCTGAAACTTAGAAGTCTCCAAGAAAGACACATGTATCTTCAATGCTAATACATAAAATATTTAAATATCTAACTTTCCAAGGCAAACAAAACACACCTTTTGAACACTAAGGAACCTATACTAACTAAATATGACACTGAGGTAGCCAAATTAAAGTATGGAAAATAAAAAATATGAAATAAAATGTTGACCACATGAGCAGGGCAATAGAGGCCCACATTGAGTGGGGTGATAAAATTAAAAACAAACAAAACATAAAGTTAAAAGTGAAAGAAAAACAGATCCAAACAATAGAAACTATAGCTATAAAAATTGAGAAGATGGCTTGAAAAAAAAGGTCAAATAAATTTAATTATATTAAAAGTACTGAGCTAAAGTATAGCTAAAAGATGCTATGAAGATGCTGGTGTGACAAGGCAATCTATCTAAAAGACCAAAATCAGCAAATACTACATTCATATCCAGTCAACAAACTTGTGAAATAAAATTGACCAGTGAAAGGAAAAACATAATCAATAATTATATTAATGGCTTCAATGTTCTAGTTTTAATAATCGATGTGGTAGATGTAAACAAAGAAACTGAGAAGTTGATCCCCTTTGTATGCCAATGTGAGCTCATGGAAGTTTAAAACTGGTTACAGAGAGCTTAACCTAGCATTGAGAAAACACACATGGAACATTCTTTAAGATAATCATATTCTATACCAGAGAACAAGCCTTAATCTATTTAAAATATTTAAATGATATAAACTATATTTTCCTTCTAGAATCAAATTAAATTAGAAATCAGTACCGAATGACATTCCTGAATATTTATAATGGAAATCAGAAAATAACTGGGTACAAAACAAAAAAGTAATATGGAATATATGAGAACTTTTAAAATGCAGAGAAAGTTACATTAGAGGGAAACATTGTTCTGTAAATATCTACATTGAAAGAAATTTTACAAGTAATCTACTCGTCCACATCAATAAACTAAGAGAAATAAGCAAAATTAAAAGATAAAAATCAGGGTAGAAACAAATAAAATAGGCAATGAAACAATGGAAAACACTTTGCAGCAAAAGCTGAAGTGACTGGGTAAACTGTGACATAGATGAATGGAGTTGGAAGTTGGGGAATTAGGTAGAGAAGCAAGGAGTCAGGACTTGGGTGTATTAGCCACCAACCAGACATCATACATGAGCTGGTCTGAGGGCCTGGAGACATATATACCAGACAACTGCGTGGCCTCACTTTAGTTAGAGAAGATACACCTAGCCCTCTAGAGACATGAGGTCCAGAGAGTGGGGGGGACTGGAGGGAGGCAACATCCTCTTAGAGACCGGGGGAGGAGGAATGGGATAAGGAACTATGGAAAGAGGACAAGGAGGGGTAATGGCTGGACTTTAAAAGTTATAAAAAGTACATTATATGAAATTCTCAAGTAATTAAAAAAATCTATTTGTAAAAACTAAAAAAAAAAAAAAAAATCAATTTTTGGATAGTGCTCCACACACATGTGGAGTAAGTATATACCCTACCATTAAGAATTTCAAAGTCATCTAACTACAGAGTCACAGACCAAAGTGGAGATAAATTCACGTGAATGTTAATTCATTCTGCCACCTAGGAAAGGCAATTGCATTTGCTACATAATCATTGTTTTTTCAAGTACAAATAATGTGATGTGAGCAACTCTCATTATCTCTGCTGAGGGTCATTTCCACTTGAAATGCTTTTCGTTTGTGTGACACTATAATACTCATAACACTGAATTAAGTCATATTTTGTGAAAATTTATGGAGAGGAAAATGAATGAGTAAACAGAAGTTATATTTTAGCCTCTGACATTGTTAGCCATAGACATAATGCTCTCTCTGTATTTCAGAAATAGGTCTATGGAATTATTTCGTTTCTAAAAAAAATATCAATATCCTTCAGAATGCAGTTTACATCTTAAACATTTTTTGGTGTTAGTTTTTTAAAAATTAGTTTACTAATTAATTAATTTACACTCCATATTTTATTCCCCCCATCCACCCTCATACTGTTCCACATCCCATACCTCCTCCCCATGCCCCTGTATCCACGTGGATGTCCCTACCCCCATCCTACCTGACCTCTAAACTCCCTGGGGCCTCCAGTCTCTTGAGGGATAGGTGTATCATATCTGAATGAACACACACCTGGCATTCCTCTACCGTATGTATGTTGGGGGCCTCATATCAGCTGGTGTATGCTGCCTGTTTGGAGGTCCAGTGTTTGAGTGATCTCAGGGATCCAGATTAATTGAGACTGCTGGTCCTCCTAATGGATCGCCCTTCTCCTAGCTTTTATCAGCCTTCCCTAATTCAATGGGGATCAGATACTTCTGTCCATTTGTTGGGTGCAAATATCTGCAACTGACTCTTTCAGCTGTTTGTTAGGTCTTCTGGAGTGCGGTCTCCATCTACAATTCATATCTCACTGAACAAACGCTTGCCAAATAGACTAAACAGATGTCCACTGAGCTACAAAGCTCCACTTGTCCTTATCCTCAGGAGGAGGATTAAAAACTATCACATTGGGTGTTGGGTTGGGTCCTGGGAAGCCAGCTAATGTCCTCCTGATAGCACAGGAAACCCTACTGATGGATTTTTTTTTCTAAGCCCTAAACAGCTTTATCAGTAGTTGATTTGTACTTTTACACTGCAGTAAAACCAAATGCCTCCTTCTTCAACATAGTGTGGTTACGTTGAGAGCCATACCATTTCATATTTATGAAAAGCATCTGTAGTCTTCTCCTGCAATGTTTAAATTCCACATGATTATTGCAACAAACGTGCAAAGAAGCAACTTGAATATCAGATCCCTTGTAGAAGTCACATGAGGGCATCAACTGGGTCTTGCTTAAGACATGGATATCCTCACAGAAACCACTGGTTATGTGGCATTCATATCTGTGCCACTACATTCTACTTGGATTTTTCCTAAAGGAAACTCTTCTCCAAAGAGGCCTTTCTCAGGTGCTTGTCTAATGGCAACTTGCTCTCCCAAAATGTCTTCCCATCCCACACAAACACTTTCATTCAAGCAAACTACACATTAATAAAGACAATAGCAGTTCAGATCAGAATCACTGGGTACAGTGTCTTATTCGAAAAAGTTAAAGGACAATAATCAAGGAGTTTAAATGTCTAACTCTAGATGGGAAAGACACTTGTACTGAATTGATCATAGAAGCAATATACTAGTAACCATGTCCAGAGAATATTTTAATATATATTGCATATTAAATTTCAGCTTTAGTTACCATGTCCAACTAATGAGCTAAATTGCTTCTTATACTTACTGACTACTTTGTTGTAATCATGAGCTATGGGTGTGATCCAGTGATTTTAATAAGAATCTCAAACTCCCATTTGGGAGACAAATATTAAATGCCCGTCATCAAGCTTAAATACTAGGTGAAGAATAGATCAGACAGAATTTAATGCATATCTAAGCCCTATACTTGGACAAAGAGTATTGAAAATACATAGCATTTGGTAATAAATATAGAAATCTTGAGAGTATTTTGTTCTTTAATGTGCACTGCCTCTGTGTTGTTAGAACAAGGGTTGCTGACTGCTTTAATATCGTTATAAATTAATTCACAAGTAAGAATTATTAGTTACTAATATTAAAACTCTTTCTCCTTAGTACTAGTGAGGACGAAGCCAGACAAAACATTTGAACCATGTAAAACTTGTTTATTTCCAATTAGTTGAAGGGAGATTTTGCACATTAAGAAGTATGTGTGGCTCTTCCTGTCTGAACAGCACCTGGGTAGCTAGAGCGCAGGGTCTGCTGACACCCGCCAGCTACCCACAACACCCGCCACAGGATTTTGAGACTTCTGGTGAGTGGAACACAGCTTCTGCTCCAGTCCAATCACGCGGGACCTGAGACTGCTTTGGTTGGGGAGGCAGAAATCCGGCCTGAGTAGGGCCACAAGCCTCTTCCAGTCAGACCAGCACAGGGGTAGCTAGGACGCAGGGTCTGTTGACACTCACCAGCTACCCACAACACCCGCCACAGGATCTTAAGACTTCTGGTGAGTGGAACACAGCTTCTGCTCCAATCCAATTGCGCGCTGGACCTGAGACTGCATTAGTTAGGGAAGCAGAAAACCAGCCTGAGTAGGGCCACAAGCCTCTTCCAGTCTGAACAGCACCTGGGTAGCTAGAGCGCAGGGTCTGCTGACACCCGCCAGCTACCCACAACACCCTGCACAGGATTTTGAGACTTCTGATGAGTGGAACACAGAGTCTGCTCCAATCTTTAAACAGTGACAACAATAACAACTAATCCCAGAGATTACCAGATGGTGAAAGGTAAACGTAAGAGTCTTACTAACAGACCAAGACCACTCACCATCATCAGAACCCAGCACTCCAACTTCGCCCAGTCCAGGGCACCCCACACACCGGAAAAGCTAGACCGGGTTCTAAAAGCATATCTCACGATGATGGTAGAGGACATCAAGAAGGACTTTAATAACACACTTAAAGAAATACAAAAGAACACTGGTAAACAGGTAGAAGACATTAAAGAGGAAGTACAAAAATCCCTTAAAGAATTGCAGGAGAACACTGCTAAACAGATAGAAGATATTAAAGAGGAAGCACAAAAATCCATTAAAGAATTGCAGGAAAACCAGACCAAACAGGTGACGGAATTGAATAAAACCATCCAAGACCTAAAAAGGGTAGTAGAAACAATGAAGAAAACCCAAATTGAGGCAACACTGGAGATAGAAACACTAGGAAAGAAATCTGGAACCATAGATACGAGCATCAGCAACAGAATACAAGAGATGGAAGAGAGAATCTCAGGTGCAGAAGACTCCATAGAGAACATCAGCACAACAATCAAAGAAAATACAAAATCCAAAAAGATCCTAACTCAAAATATCCAGGAAATCCAGGACAAAATGAGAAGACCAAACCTACGGATAATAGGAGTAGATGAGAATGAAGATTTTCAACTCAAAGGACCAGCAAGTATATTCAATAAAATTATAGAAGAAAACTTCCCAAACCTAAAGAAAGAGATGCCCATGAACATACAAGAATCTTACAGAACTCCAAATAGACTGGACCAGAAAAGAAATACCTCGGGACACATAATAATCAGAACAACAAATGCACTAAATAAAGATAGAATACTAAAAGCAGTAAGGGAAAAAGGTCAAGTAACATATAAAGGCAAGCCTATCAGAATTACACCGGATTTTTCACCAGAGACTATGAAAGCAAGAAGAGCCTGGACAGATGTCATACAGAAACTAAGAGAACACAATTTCCAGCCCAGGCTACTATACCCAGCCAAACTCTCAATTACCATAGATGGAGAAACCAAAGTATTCCACGATAAAACCAAATTCACACATTATCTTTCCACGAATCCAGCACTTCAAAGGATAATAACAGAAAAAAAAAACAATACAAGGACAGAAACCACGTCATAGAAAAAGCAAGAAGGTAATCCCTCAACAAACCTAAAAGAAGACAGCCACAAAAACAGAACACCAACTCTAACAACAAAAATAAAAGGAAGCAACAATTACTTCTCCCTAATATCTCTTAATATCAATGGACTCAACTCCCCAATAAAAAGACATAGACTAACAGGCTGGCTACAGAAACAGGACCCAACATTTTGCTGCTTATAGGAAACTCATCTCAGAGAAAAGGATAGACACTACCTCAGAATGAAAGGCTGGAAAACAATTTTCCAAGCAAATGGTAGGAAGAAACAAGCTGGAGTAGCCATTATAATATCTGATAAGATTGACTTCCAACCCAAAGTCATCAAAAAAGACAAGGAAGGGCACTTCATTCTCATCAAAGGTAAAATCCTCCAAGAGGAACTTACAATTTTGAATATCTATGCGCCAAATACAAGGGCAGCCTCATTCATTAAAGATACTTTAGTAAAGCTCAATGCACACATTGCACCTCACAGAATAATAGTGGGAGACTTCAACACACCACTTTCACCAATGGACAGATCATGGAAACAGAAACTAAACAGGGACACAGTGAAACTAACAGAGGTTATGAAACAAATGGATCTGACAGATATCTACAGAACATTTTATCCTACAACGAAAGGATATACCTTCTTCTCAGCACCTCACGGGAACTTCTTCAAAATTGACCACATAATTGGTCACAAAACAAGCCTCAATATATACAAAAATATTGAAATTGTCCCATGCACCCTATCAGATCACCATGGACTAAGACTGATCTTCAATAACAAATTAATAATAGAAAGCCAACACACACGTGGAAACTAAACAACACTCTTCTCAATGATACCTTGGTCAAGGAAGGAATAAAGAAAGAAATTAAGGACTTTCTGGAGTTTAATGAAAATGAAGCCACAACATACCCAAACTTATGGGACACACTGAAAGCATTTCTAAGAGGAAAACTCATAGCTCTGAGTGCCTCCAAAAAGAAACTAGAGAGAGCACACATTAGCTGCTTGACAACACACCTAAAATCTCTAGAACAAAAGGAAGCAAATTCACCCAAGAGGAGTAGACGGCAAGAAATAATCAAACTCAGGGGTGAAATCAACCAAGTGGTAACAAGAAGAACAATTTAAAGAATCAACCAATTGAGGAGCTGGTTCTTTGAGAAAATCAACAAGATAGATAAACCCTTAGCCAGACTCACTAGAGGGCATAGGGAAAGTACTCTAATTAACAAAATCAGAAATGAAACGGGAGACATAACAACAGACCCTGAAGAAATCCAAAACACCATCAGATCATTCTACAAAAGGCTATACTCAACAAAACTGGAGATACTGGATGAAATGGACAAGTTTCTAGACAAATACCAGGTACCAAAGTTAAATCAAGATCAGGTTAATGATCTAAACAGTCCCATACCCCCTAAAGAAATAGAAGCAGTCATTAATAGTCTCCCAACCAAGAAAAGCCCAGGACCAGATGGGTTTAGCACAGAGTTCTATCAAACCTTCAAAGAAGAACTAATCCCAGTTCTTCACAAATTATTCCACAAAATACAATCAGAAGGTACTCTACCCAACTCATTCTATGAAGCCACAATTACTCTGATACCTAAACCACATAAAGACCCAACAAAAATAGAGAACTTCAGACCAATTTCCCTTATGAATATTGATGCAAAAATCCTCAATAAAGTTCTCGCTAACCGAATTCAAGAACACATCAAAACAATCATCCATCCTGACCAAGTAGGATTCATCCCAGGGATTCAAGGATGGTTCAATATACAAAAATCCATCAATGTAATCCATTATATAAACAAACTCAAAGACAAAAACCACATGATCATCTCGTTAGATGCTGAAAAAGCATTTGACAAAATCCAACACCCATTCATGATAAAAGTCTTGGAAAGATCAGGAATTCAAGGCCCATACCTAACCATGATAAAAGCAATATACAGCAAACCAGTAGCCAACATCAAAGTAAATGGTGAGAAGCTGAAAGCAATCCCACTAAAATCAGGGACTAGACAAGTCTGCCCACTCTCTCCCTACCTATTCAACATTGTACTTGAAGTCCTAGCCAGAGCAATTAGACAACAAAAGGAGATCAAGGGGATACAAATCAGAAAAGAAGAAGTCAAAATATCGCTTTTTGCAGATGATATGATAGTATGCATAAGTGACCCTAAAAATTCCACCAGAGAACTCCTAAGCCTGATAAATAGCTTCGGTGAAGTAGCTCGATATAAAATTAACTCAAGCAAGTCAATGGCCTTTCTGTACACAAAGGATAAACAAGCAGAGAAGGAAATTAGGGAAACAACACCCTTCTCAATAGTCATAAACAATATAAAATACCTTGGCCTGACTCTAACTAAGGAAGTAAAAGATCTGTATGACAAGAACTTCAAGTCCCTGAAGAAAGAAATTAAAGAAGATCTCAGAAGATGGAAAAACCTCCCATGCTCATGGAGTGGCAGGATCAACATTGTAAAAATGGCTATCTTGCCAAAAGCAATCTACAGATTCAATGCAATCCCCATCAAAATTCCAACTCAATTCTTCAACGAATTGGAAAGGGCAATCTGCAAATTCATCTGGAACAACAAAAAACCTAGGATAGCAAAAACTCTTCTCAAGGATAAAAGAACCTCTGGAGGAATCACCATGCCTGACCTAAAGCTGTACTACAGAGCAATTGTGATAAAAACTGCATGGTACTGGTATAACGACAGACAAGTAGACCAATGGAACAGAATTGAAGACCCTGAGATCAACCCACATACCTATGGTCACTTGATCTTTGACAAGGGAGCAAAAACCATCCAGTGGAAAAAAGACAGCATTTTCAACAAATGGTGCTGGCACAACTGGCTGTTATCATGTAGAAGAATGCGAATTGATCCATTCCTATCTCCTTGTACCAAGGTCAAATCTAAGTGGATTAAGGAACTCCACATAAAACCAGAGACACTGAAACTTATAGAGGAGAAAGTAGGGAAAAGCCTCGAAGATATGGGTACAGGGGAAAAATTCCTGAATAGAACAGCAAAGGCTTGCACTGTAAGATCGAGAATCCATAAATGGGACCTCATAAAGTTGCAAAGCTTCTGCAAGGCAAAAGACACCGTCAATAAGACAAAAAGACCACCAACAGATTGGGAAAGGATCTTTACCTATCTTAAATCAGATAGGGGACTAATATCCAATATATATAAGGAACTCAAGAAGGTGGACTCCAGAAAATCAAATAACCCCGTTAAAAAATGGGGCTCAGAACTGAACAAAGAATTCTCACTTGAGGAATACCGAATGGCAGAGAAGCACCTGAAAAAATGTTCAACATCCTTAATCATCAGGGAAATGCAAATCAAAACAACCCTGAGATTCCACCTCACACCAGTCAGATTGGCTAAGATCAAAAATTCAGGTGATAGCAGATGATGGCGAGGATGTGGAGAAAGAGGAACACTCCTTCATTGTTGGTGGGATTGCAAGCTGGTACAACCTCTCTGGAAATCAGTTTGGCGGTTCCTCAGAAAATTGGACATAATACTACCAGAGGATCCAGCAATACCTCTCCTGGGCATATATCCAGAAGATGTTCCAACTGGTAAGAAGGACACATGCTCCACTATGTTCATAGCAGCCTTATTTATAATAGCCAGAAGCTGGAAAGAACCCAGATGCCCCTCAACAGAGGAATGAATACAGAAAATGTGGTACATTTACACAATGGAGTACTACTCAGCTATTAAAAGGAATGAATTTATGAAATTCCTAGGCAAATGGATGGATCTGGAGGGCATCATTCTGAGTGAGGTAACATATTCACAAAGGAACTCACCCAATATGTACTCACTGATAAGTGGATATTAGCCCAAAAACTTAGGATACCCAAGATATAAGATACAATTTGTTAAACACATGAAACTCAAGAAGAACGAAGATCAAAGTGTGGATACTGTGCCCCTTCTTGGAATTGGGAACAAAACACCCATGGAAAGAGTTACAGAGATAAAGTTTGGAGCTGTGAAGAAAGGATGGACCATCTAAAGACTGCCATATCCAGGGATCCATCCCATAATCAGCTTCCAAACGCTGACACCATTGCATACACTAGCAAGATTTTGCTGAAAGGACCCAGATATAGCTGTCTCTTGTGAGACTATGCCGGGGCCTAGCAAACACAGAAGTGGATGCTCACAGTCAGCTATTGGATGGATCACAGGGCCCCCAATGGAGGAGCTAGAGAAAGTACCCAAGGAGCTAAAGGGAGCTGCAACCCCATAGGTGGATCATTATTATGAACTAACCAGTACCCCAGAGCTCTTGTCTCTAGCTGCATTTGTATTAAAAGATGGCCTAGTAGGCCATCACTGGAAAGAGAGGCCCATTGGACTTGCCAACTTTATATGCCCCAGTACAGGGGAATGCCAGGGCCAAGGGGTGGGGGTGGCTGGGTGGGGGACTGGGGGGGGGAGTGTATTGGGGACTTTTTGGATAGCATTGGAAATGTAATTGAAATTACCTAATTAAAAAAAAAGAAGTATGTGTGTAGATGTATATACATGTATATATATGTATTTATGCATAAACACTACATACATATATTTATATATTATGTATAAATATACATATATTTAAATATTTGTGATATAAACACACACACACATATATAACAGTAAAAAAAATAACCTTAAAAGGAAGAATTTTGAAAGAATTTTCAAAGTCAAAAATATTTGTAGATGGGGAAATCAAACAATGATTAGAAATTGATACTTTCAGGTCCTGACATTGCAAATGCTTATATTTTTGGTATCCTTTAATATATAGAAATCTATTCAGCTGTTCAGCTTCTCTTTCTTCATATTCAAAGGGCCCAGTGGGTATTATTGAATCTCATTTTTAATTAATATTGGTACAAAAACAAAACAAGCCCTAGTGGTAGTTAAATAAAATATCCAGGGAAATAACATAACGTTTGTTTTGAGTACTGACATGTCTTTGTATATAAAAAGGAAAATGTTGTATTCATTTGGTAAATTTTCCTAACTCAGATCCAATTCTCTGCTATTTCCCTTGGGTCTGGTAATGTGTCTGGCTCATTTCATAGTCAACAACCCTAGGGATTTAGCACAAGAAAAAAAAGCAGAAAAAGATGCAACCAGAGATGTGATATCTTCAGTTGAAAACCTCTATGATGAATAAAGACTTGCCATTAATTCCCATCACACCATAAACTGTGGAATCAGGGAAGAGCTAGTGCAGTAGATACAAAATGGGAGAAAAACATGCTTCAAGCTGGGACCTATTAATGGGCAATAATTCTCAAATAACTCTACAACGCAAGTAACTGAGCCTTAATATAATCCATAAGGATAAACACTGTGGAGAGAAATACAATCTAGGAGATTGCTTTTTCTTTTAAGATTAATAAAAATAATATATTTATACAACTAAAATTAAAGGAGTTAGGTTTTTTTTCTGTTCAAACTTCAGTGAGTTAGTTAAATTGTTACAACCCTGAATTTATGGTTTTGAGTACGGCTTTTCTAATAAGATGGTGCACTGTAGACTGCTTGGAAAATTTTCTATTATTTATTAAATTTTAACTGTAAATGAACAATTTTGTTATTTGTGCCTATACAGATAACCAAGAGCAAAAGTTCTCTTTACCTCCTATCTTCTGAGCACTGAGGGATTGGTTTGAAATAGTAGATAATAAAACAGATTGCGGAGAAGTCAGAATAACAAAAAAGGAGTATTAAGTGAGACAAGAAGGGAAGGTGGGGTTAATTCTTGGGAAAGGGAAAACACCATTAAAGACCTCCGAAAATGGCATAGCAAATGCTTGTACTACAGACACTACCTATAATATGTATACGTAAACATATACTGGGAGTTTTAACTCATCCTGCAAGATGAAATGTAATAGACACCATAAACATTCAAATCAAAGGCTCTGCATCAGGCATTGATTACCTATTTTTGAGTTGTTGATCATAGTGTTCTAATAGACCTTCTAAACTTTACAATATTCTGCCCCAAGTTGCACTCCACAATTTAATGGCAAGTCCCTATTGGTGAAGAAACCATATACCGAGGAGGACATAGAGAAACATGGCTTGCATAGTCCTGAAAGCATGATCCCAACTGGACAGCTTTTGTAGTACTGTAAGTTGCTATGTAAACTACTTGGAGGGGGACATGATCATCAATCTCACCCCATCTCTGGTAACCACTGGCCTGTCAATATATGTCCATTCACACAGGAGTGACAAAGCTGTTTGGGGAATAATCAACCACTATCTTGATGGATTTAAAGTCACTGCACAAAATAAAAAAAAAAAAATCATGCCTGGTACCACTATGTCCTAAACTCCATGGTTCAGTGCGGCATTGGCTATGGGGAAAATCAAATACTATCATTTTACTAAATTGGACTCATAATAAGCTGTCCTAGCAATACTATCTTTAGACCTATAGGTTAATACCTTTCCCACTCCCCAAAAGAATAGCTTCATTGTAAAGGACATAGCAACAGTGAGATCTACAAAAGACCAATCTCTAAGCAAATAGGAGACTGTGCAGTGCCAGCTCTGAATAGAACATTTATGCCATACTCTTTCCTCTTCATCTCGGTTGAGGGGGGCAGAGAGAGTATAAGAACCAGTGGGGTAGTCTCCAGCAAGACAGTATTTGTAGGACACAGTAGCTAAGTTGAACACTTGGACAACAGCAGCTTTGATTACCTGCAGAAAACCTGCACAAGATAAAGATGAAAAAACAACTGAGGGAGGGGCTTGTGACATTCCACCCCTCATCCAAGGAGATATTAGTAAAAAAATGACTTCTGATGAAGGGAGAATCACTTTTTCAGGGATGTTGCCCCTGAAACGGTACCCCTGACCCAAAATACATACACACACCAATGTCAGACATGTCCCCAAAGTCAGCTGACAGGGTGTCCAGGTGTCTTTTCTTTACTCCCTAAATTACTCCAGCCTTCCTCCCAGAGGACCTGGCTAAAGTTTCACAGGGAACAGTGTTCATTTATCTCCATGTCTTTGTTTTTGGACCTTACCTAGTGACATATTAAATACATGCTTCCACAAGTATTTTAAGGAGAGGAATACAGTTTATTAACAAAAGGGTACACACACACACGTGTGTGTGTGTGTGTGTGTGTGTATTTGAATATGCAAGAATGTGCATCACTTTATATATTAATACAACAAGAAGCCTGTAACTGGGCAGGATATATATATATATATATATATATATATATATATATATATATATATATAATGTCTCTGTGTGTGTATATATACATACACACACACACATATATATATATACATTTATATCTACATACATTTATATCTACATACATTTATATACATTTATATATATAATATATATAAATCCACACATACACACACACATTTGGAATACTACAATAATAAAAAAAAATAGACTTCTGTTTATAAACAGCAGGTATTTAATTTTTATAGCCTTAGAGCTTTAAAGTCTCAAATGAAAACCTGAGAGGAATGAATGCTTGATGAAGTCCCTCCCTCATTTGTGACCATCTTCTTTCACTAAGTTTCCTGATATGGAAAGGGCATAACATGTGCCTCTCAGTTCTGTTTGATAAGGTCAATAAGTGGTTCACTAGGGGCTTCATGGTTATGGTTTGATCACCTCCCACAGGTTCTCTTTCTTAAAATCATCCCCTGGGGAGTATTTCAGCATGAACTGGGGGAACACATAAGCATTCAGGGCACAGCCTACAAGTAGCAAAAACCATTTTAGTCAGAACACATGGACTTCCACGGACAAAATGAAAGCACTGTAAAACTACTCTTGGGAATTAAGTGGAGCCAGGGAAAGCATCCAGCCTTGTCTTGTCTGATAGGGTAGTAGGGCCAAGTCAGCTTGCTTCCAAAGGCTAGAATGTTTATAAATGGAGAAGCAAACCTTAAATACAGTAGCTGACCAGGGAGAGGGTTGAAAAGAGTACACAGAGAAGGTTTTAGCTCATTCCAGAAAATATTACTATAAAATGATACTCAGTGTTGCTGGTATATGAATTAGTAAATCTTGATGTAATAAAAAAAATGTACCCTAAGATGAAGCACCCCCCATCATTTAAATTTAGTCCAGCAGTGACTAGGAAAATTTTATACCATATTGGGAATTAGTTATTATATTACATTTAAATAATTAGTAGTGCCTGATGGTGACCAGAAAATAATGAGACCTTCCTAAGTGTTATTCCAACTTCAAGCACTTCATTGAATCATATACAAAAAAAAGTACTACTAGAAGAATATACCCAGAAGATGTTCCAACGGGTAAGAAGGACACATGCTCCACTATGTTCATAGCAGCCTTATTTGTAATAGCCAGAAGCTGGAAAGAACCCAGATGCCCCTCAACAGAGGAATGGATACAGAAAATGTGGTACACAATGGAGTACTACTCAGCTATTAAAAAGAATGAATTTATGAAATTCCTAGGCAAATGGATGGACCTGGAGGGCAGCATCCTGAGTGAGGGAACCCAATCACAAAAGAAGTCCCATTAACTCTTCAGGGGAACTTTTATCTTTAAAGAAGCACAGAGCTAATTTAATCAGTAGAGATGAATGATAAAAATGCTCTCCTGTGGCTCTCCAGGTCAAGTAGACCATGTGATACAATAACTTAGTTTTAAAGACAGACATGAATCAAGACAACCAGAACTTGTATCACTTTTCCTAGTATCTAAAAGGTAGTTGCTTGCAAGTTTTACTCTTAAAATATATCACTGGAAGCTGCAAAAGGTTCTAGTGTTTAGGTTCAGGATGCCTAATTGATTATTAAGCAATTAGACTCCATGTGGCAATGTACTCTGTAATATGAATTTTCTGAAAACAAAACTGGAATTTTTCAAATTCTAAGTGTAAATGATTAAATTTGGACATAGATCTGGAAAATAGGTTAAATAGGCAGAAGAAATAGTGTAGGATTCTTATGAGGTTTTTTTAATAAATTGAGTTTCCAGAAATTTTATTTTCTATTTTCAGTCTAACAACAGTGGTTTTCCTGCCATGAATTTAGCTCTCCCTTACCCCCTCACGTTTTAAGAATAGAAAGTAAAGTGCACCATGTGGGCTTTAAGCTGTAATTTCCATTGAAACTGTTGAAGTCATAAATTGCAAGTGGGAGCCTAAAGATAAAATTACAACTTCTCTAAAACTCCAACCAGGTACAGTTTCTGACTTTAAGATGGATATTTTCGCCAAATCCACCAACACCGAATTTAGACACCATTGCCCTTAAAATAACTTCCCTTTTATCTTTTATAAAGAGAAGAACAAGCATTGAGCTTAAAACAGTTAACACTTTCAAAGCAATCCTTGCCAGAACAAATGATTTTTTTTTAACAATTTAAACTTAGCAGATGTTAACAACAAATAAGAAAATAACAAATTAAAGAAAAATTCCTTTTGCACAATATGGCAAAAAATATATGTTTCTTTGTTGTTCTTTCTGGAGAACACCCTATAATTACAACATAAAAAATGAAATAATACTATACAAACGTGTTTAAAAATTTATTCTTATTAAGTTTAATTAACAATTTCATACATGTACATAAGGCATTGTAAATATTCTATGCCCAAGTCCTCCCACGAAACATGTTTCCTCTTCCATAACTCTCCTTTATTTAGATTCATGACTTTGGGTTTTATTTTGTGGCTCATTAGTTTAGCAGTTTACATCTGCTTGATTGGATTAAAACTACCTATTAGATCACCATGGAGTCACCCGTTGTTACATACCTAAAGACAATAGTACTACCTCTTTGTGAGTGTACCTTTAGTCAAAAGTTCAATGGTGAATAGTTAAGACCCCTAAATCCTTCTTCTATCTGGGTCTGACTGTTGAATGGCTCACTACTTTGCAGACCTGTGTAAACATCCATAGGTGTTATGAGTTTCTGACATGGCTATGATTTGACCCAGAACTGACAGCTCAAAACCTGTTTCCCTCTCTGCTTTCTTTTATGTTCTGTATGCACCCTTTCGTCAATGAGAGGCACTTACTTATCTGTCATTTAATATTAGCATCCTGTGAAGTCATGAGTCTCTTAATTCACCACAGTAAAATAAAAAGACAAACATCTTTGATGAAGATCAAGATCAGTGTTTGTCCATGATTGCAGATACAAATTTTTAGAAAGTTCTGTGTCAATTTGCTAAGTAATGATGCTCAGGTTCCACCTAATGCCTATCATCGTCTTGCAATAGGTTTGTTGAGCAGGTTTACACTACTGGGTATTAATTCCCCACTCTTGCGGCATATCAATAGTGATGGCAGTTGGTTACTCAAATAACACTTGTAACATTTTCATGTGGCATAACCTAGGGTCTTGTACCTTATTCAGCTCACAACTGAGTAAATTATTGGTGTTTTTTCTTCCTAACCAGTTGGAATAGCACTCTCAAGTGGTTTGAAAGCTAGCCAACAGAAGCTCAAGAGGAAGCAAGACCAAAGAGTGGATGCTTCAAGACCAAAGAGTGGATGCTTCAGACCTACTTAGAAAGGGGAACAAAAAAATCAAGGGAAGTAGAAGTTGGGAGAGACTTTGGAGGAAGAAAGGGAGGGAAGAGAAAAAGAGGGGAAGAATCAGGTATGGGAGGGGCTGGAGCATATGTACAGTGTCAGGAAACTGAATAGCAGTGTGTAGCAATGGGGTATTGGGACACAGGAGGTTGCAACCAGATAGTCCCAGATGCCAGGAAACAAGAACATCCCATACCCCACGGGAATGACATTAGCTGAAATACCATACAAATGGGAGGGAGAACCTGTGGAGACTATATCCAGAGCTTAGGCATGGCCCTCCAGTTGAGAAATGGGGCCACCCATGCATCTCCAAAATTTTAACCCAGAAATGCTCTTTTTTAAAGGCAATACAGGAACAATGAGTGGAGCAGAGACTGAAGGAAAGGCCATCCAGAAACTGCCCCACCTGAGGATCCATCCTACTTGCAGACACCAAACCCAGACACTACTACTGATGCCAAGAAGTGCTTGCTGACAGGAGCCTGGTGCAGCTGTCTCCTGAGAGGCTCTGCCAGATCCTGACCAATATAGATGTGGAAGCTCACAGCCAACCATTGTATTGAGCACAGGAACCCTAATGGAGGAGTTAGGGGAAGGACCGAAGGAGCTGAAAGGGGCTTTATCTGGCATCAGTGGAAGCCCTTGGTCATGTGAAGGCTTGATGCCCCAGTGTAGAGGCATTCTAGCATTCTAGGGTGGTGAGTGGGTGGGTGGGTGGGGGAGCACTGCCATAGAAGCAGAGTAAGGGGTGATGGGAAAGAGGGGGAAACATTTGAAATATAAACAAAATAACCAATGAAAAAAAGAATTATCATACCAGATGATTTCTAGCTTGATTCCTCTATATTATACCCTCAAATTACACAGTGTTTTCATCAGTAGAGTCTTATAATATAGTTATGCTAGACAGCCAAGTGTAATGGTAAGCGTCTGTACTATTTGGTAAGTGGCTTTGAGTCTTCTTGATTAATAATTCTCAAGTCACTCTCTCACCAAATGGCACTATGGATTGTTTCATAAACAATAGTTTTTTTTGTTTGTTTTTTTAAGAGCAGGTTTTTATGGTCAGGGAAGTTTACTTCTCTCTCTCTCTCTCTCTCTCTCTCTCTCTCTCTCTCTCTCTCTCTCTCTCTGTGTGTGTGTGTGTGTGTGTGTATGTGTGTTATTTTAACATAATAATGTGATTAAATTCATGCTGGACAAAATATTAAGCTAGGAATATATGACATGCTATAGAGAAGACAAGGTGCCCGTTGTAAAGTGAGTGCGTAAACCTTCATTAGTCAACTAAGATGGCAAAGAACAATGAGGAAAACATCTTTAAATAAGTGAAAGGACATTTATAAAAGGAATTTGGAAAACACATTGGAGTGATGAGCATGAGTTATTTTACACAATGACTAAGATCATTTAAATGTACATGTATAGTTGAATGTACCTAGAAAATAGTTATAAAGAATAATAAATTATGAGGCAATAAGGATATTGATGTTCTTTTTATTAGCATTAGTAAAACTTTTCTAAACACAATAAGTAACAATGTGATATAGAAGAAGCATTCCAGAATTTCAAGAATTAACAATTTAATTCCAAAAACGGAAACAATTCTCATAGACTCATGTAAAAGTCAGTACATTTTAATTATCTCATTATATTCTCATGAGATGACTCCACATCGAGAATAGTCATGAAAACCAAGAATATTTACTGACAGAGAGTTCCATGATATATAATGTGTGTGTATCAATATCTCATCGTTCATAAAATACTGTGAAGCAACATGGATTAATTTATCACCTTACCATGAACAGTTTTTAACTCTAAGTCTGAAAAGATGATGCTTTTGCAAATAGAAGCAAATAGTCAGTATTTATGTGAGCAGTGCTACCCACATTTTACTGATAACAAATTCAATAATCTTATACCGTTCCTAACAACGAAAATTCATAATTAAACAATTAGAAAATAATTAAATAACAGAGGATATTGAACTAGTTCTTTTAAATTATTATATTTACATACAAAAATACTCACACAAACTAGCAGGCATACTGTATATCAAAGTTTGATTAAAGCAGAGAAAAGCAGCCGGGCGTGGTGGTGCATGCCTTTAATCCCAGCACTCAGAGGGCAGAGGCAGGCAGATTTCTGAGTTCAAGGCCAGCCTGGTCTACAAAGTGAGTTCCAGGACAGTCAAGACTTTACAGAGAAACCCTGTCTCAACAAACAAACAAACAAAACACCAAAAACAAACAAACAAACAAACAAACAAAGCAGAAAAAAGCAAAAGCACTTATGTTCCTTCATTGTTTGATTTCAAGAACCCAACGCTCATGGCTACTTTTTTTGTAGGCTTGTGATATTTTTAGAGTTTGACTAACACCCATAATTACCTAGAGTATTTGAAGCCTTGGTAAGCTACAAACCTCTCTTTCAAAACTCAGTTTTGAAAGCAAAGGTAAAACTTGGTTCTAAATATGTCTAATGCTCCAAAACAGAATTAAGAATTAAGCTAATTAGCATTTGTAAAACAACACTGGTACTTAACATTTTAATTCATGCTAGGAGAAATGGATAATGAAAAAAAATGTGTTAATCTTCTGACTTCAGTTAATTCGAGGACTGTGTTTATTTTAAGTCTCCAGGTCAATTACTACTTGCTGAACTTAAAGACAGTCACCATCATTATCATTTCTTAAAGTTGACTTTAAAAAGTACACAAAGAAATTGAGAATGAGAATTTTTATCTCTTGAAAAAATATTCTGATATGTAATCTACATATGCAGATATTTGAAATAGTATTAGTTTTGATATCAGGATATGGCATAGAAAATTTAGATGATCCAGAAAAATATGTCTCTCACAGTCTGTAAACTTCAAAGAATCCTCATTTCTTTCCTATGAGATTCAATTTGAGCCTTTGTTCCCCCTGCCACAAAATGCTTTCTCCCCCAATTTTATAACATCTCTTTACATATAGTAAATGAAATAAAAGTAATTTTCTTATAAATAAATTGAAAAGATAACTTCCTATTCTATGCTGTTTGCATTGTCTCAAAAGGCAAACACAAACATTGTCACCATAACAACATCTGTGATTCTGTTTTATTTCCTGGTAGCTTTTTAGTAAATATTATAAACATGACTGTGATATTTGTATTTATAATGTGTGTAGAGTAATAAACAGGACACAAATGGCTCATAATTATTTTCACCTGGTGGACTCTTTTTTGAGGAGATTTGATTAATTAATAGCACATATCTGTCATCATTAGATGTGGAATCATATTTTAATTTCTCAGAACACCAGGATACTGTTAACAATTGTTTAGAGCAGGAGTCTACTGTCCATCTTTTGGATCATTGCTCAGGAACTCATTATCCATATAATTGGAAAATATTGCTACTCTTTATCAATGTGAAAATGTTCTATAATTTTGAAAATTAGTTGTAATTTTGAATAAAGGAAAAACTATTATATTTCAAAAAATAAACTAGCATTTTAGATGATTGTTATAAATTCCTTGCTTGCTTTGGACTCAAGGGATGGAATACTTGGATTTCAGCCATTCTATTTTTATAGTATTTGGAAAAAAAAAAACATCTAGTAAAATAGTGGGAAATGTGCTCCTGTCTTAAATGGATCTATTATTTTATCTTATTCTTTTATAGAAAAAACAGTGTGTTGATTAAATGATAGGTGAGTTAGATCTAACTCTTCCTTTATTTAATAATCTAGAACTAAATGACTCATGTTGACCTGTCTTTCCTCTCAGGTCAAGCTCCTGGATAGACTCCCTAATCTGAGGACACTTTTTTTTTTTTTTTTTTTTTTTTTTTTTTTGGTTTTTCGAGACAGGGTTTCTCTGTGTAGCCCTGGCTGTCCTGGCACTCACTTTGTAGACCAGGCTGGCCTCGAACTCAGAAATCTGCCTGCCTCTGCCTCCTGAGTGCTGGGATTAAAGGCGTGCGCCACCACGCCCGGCTTCTGAGGACACTTTTGAGGCTTTCTCTATATATATAAACTTTTAATTTCAAAAAGAAACTTATGATCTTAAAAAATAATGAGTATGCTGACTTAGTAGCCTAAATGTAAACATTATAAGATTTTATAAATTTTGTAAGTGTAAATTCATCAATCCAATCTCACATTGCTCCCTTAGTCAATTAGCAACATTTATCTCAGGTTATACTTCATTTAGACAGAAAATGATGTCTAGAAAAAAATATATATGACAACATATGAATTTATGAAAGTTTGACTTGTTCCCTTTTGGATTCATAGAATAAAATATACTCTTGTAATTATTAGTGCTGGCTGTCCCCATTCAATTTCTTCTCTTCTCTCCAACCCTACTTGATCCCTGTGGTTGAGCTACACTGGCAATCCACTCATAGACATTTTAGTGTAGCCCTTAATAACCATCAATTTTTGATAGTTGAAGACAGTTTTGATAACTTAAAGCTAAAAGTCCACTTAATATGCAAATAAGTCACTTTTCTTAGCAAACTCTTTTAAGTATCTGGTATTCATTCCAGTTTTTAAAATGTTAGGTGATGATTTTTGCTTTTTCCAGGTTACCTGCTACACATTCCATGTTATATTATGAATTATCAGAATTAAATTAGTATCTGTACTTAACATAATTATCCTTCAAGATATAAGGTAAGATTATCATTATTGGTTATATGGACCACACATGAGCAAATATTAAAATTTAGGTCGTGTGTATGTGTGTGTACTTATTCATTTATTTATGATGTATCCAGCATTCTGCCTGCTTGCATGGCTGCACAGCAGAAGAGGGCACCAGATTTCATGATAGATGGTTATGAGCCATCTTGTGGTTGCTAGGAATTAACTCATGACGTTTGAAAGAGTAGCCACTTCTCTTACATTCTGAGACATCTGGGTGGGGATGGGAACTGAGATGAGGGTTAGGTTGAAGTTGGGAGGGCTGCAGAAAAAAAAAATAGAAATCTATTGGGGGCAAGCAGGAACCTAGGCTTAGTGATGTTGCCATAAGTCTATGCAGCTAGTACTACCAAAGGCTCCTAGCAGGTATGGATATGGAAAACAAAGTGGCAACCTTTTGTAGCCATGTGAGACTTCCTGTAAAGGGACGGGAACACCAAACTACTCACGAAAACTTCAAACCAAAGTGTGTCTTTTTTGTTTGTTTGTTTTCTGAGACAGGGTTTCTCTGTGTAGCCCTGGCTGTCCTGGAACTCACTCTGTAGACCAGGCTGGCCTCCAACTCAGAAATCCGCCTGCCTCTGCCTCCCAAGTGCTGGGATTAAAGGCGTGCGCCACCATGTCTGGCCCAAAGTGTGTCTTAACTACAAGATGTACAAGGATAAAGACAGAGCAGAGAATGAAGGGACGAATAATTAGCCCAACTTGAGACCCACCACATGGGCAAGATTCAACCCTGGCACTGTCAGGGATAACTCTGCTATGTTTTCAGACAGGAGCCTAGAATAGCTGTTTCCTTGGAGAGTTCATCAAGCAAAGGATATAAACATATGTATAAACATGTGCAAAGACTCACAGCCAAACAGTAGGTATATCTTAGGGAGAAGGTCTGTGGATGAGTGTGGGAAAGGACTGAGAGAGCTGGAGTAGTCAAGAACACCATAATAAGACCTACAGAATCAACTAACCTAGGGCCATGGGGGTTCGCAGAGATTAAATCAGCAACCAAAGAGCATGCTTGATCTGGAATTAAGCCCCCTGCACATTTGTAGCAGATGTGCAACTTGGTCTTCATATGGGTCCCCTAACAATTAGAGTGGGGGCTGTCTCTGACTCTGTTACCTGCCTTTGGATCCCCTTCCCCTACCTGGGCTGCCTTGTCTGGACTCACTGGGAGAGAATGTACTTAGTCCTGCTAAGAATTAATATACCAGGATGGAGAGGTAGTACATTGGGGATCAGGAGCTTCCCCTTCTCTAAGGAGAAGAGGAAAGGGTCATGGAAGATTGGTATATGAAGGGGCACTGGGAGGAAAGGAAGGAGGGGGAGTTGTGATCATGATGTAAAGTGAATACAGAAATAAATATTTTTAAAAGAGTTACATATGTGATTATCTCAAATATTTCTAGATATAATAGATTGATGAATAATAAACATATCTGATGTTTACCAGAAATTCCTCACACTAAGGTGATCAGTGATAGCTTTATTTCCAACACAGAGTTATCAAAGGAGTGTAGGTTTCTCTGAAATGATACCTTTCTCTCCATTCAATTATTTTATTCTGTCATTTTTCACAGCTTCAAAATAAAGTATATTCATGTTTTTATTAGTATCATATTCTAGAATGTATAATTACATTGTGTTTTCTCTACAGATGTAGAAGGAAAAAGAAATCAAGAAAGAAAAGAGAGAAAAGGGAAAGGAAGTGATGTATGCTCCAGAAGCAATATGGCTTATCATGTTTACAGATCTGGGAGTTGAGCAGCCAAGCTTCTAGCTGAATGCTGCTGGTTTAATGTGCCTTAGTTTGAGAAGCATAGTTCTTTCAGTGTGCATATCAATTTCCCTGTGTGTTATTAACTAGTTCCTGCAGCGCATATGAACTAAACCTATGTAAATTTATCAGAACCAGGCTTGACATATGATAAACTCTCAGTCAGTCATTCTTTAAATAACAATAATTCCTTGGTGTACAACAACCATTGTTCAGGTTTAAATCTAAACTGAAACAAATCCAAAATTTTAGCAACTTTATATAAAGCAAGCCACAGGACTAAATGTACTTTGTATCCCTGAGATTTAATTCCCAATAAGGCTATATTAATTTAGGGTGCTCTGTTTTAAACTTAGAGGGTAATTTAAATTCAGTTCTCAAGGTGTCACAATGGCACGTCTGGAAAAAATGTAATTCTTTGACAAGGAAATCACTTTGCATGGAGTAATGTCTGTTTTGTGATCCTGTTGTTTAGCCTCATAACTGGTCTTCTGATAGGACAACCAGGGTGCTTAGCAAGCTTTACATCCAATGTGGTCTTGGTAATATGCACAGTGATGGAAGAGTTCTCGTGATATTATCAATAATGAGTACAGAAGACAGATGCCATGCACATGGTGGAATATTTCACCTGTTTATACTATAAAAATGATGACTGATTGTATATGCCTAGCAATTTTCTTCTTGCTTTTCCCATAATATTTTAACAAGGACTGAGTTATGAGTCATGTGAATTATTTAAGCAACAGTAATTCATATCTGCCAGGGGCACCTGAATGGGAAACTAGAACATAAATCTGAGCAAAGATATATATTCAAAGTGGGAAAACTGCAGCGCTGTTGAGGAATTTTAAACCAACACCATGGCTGCTCTGTCAAGGGATCACATTGAAAGTTCTAGGTCTGTGTGATCAAGATAGAGTGAAACAAATTTAAGCCCTTTCCATGGTATACAGATATCCTCGTAGTACACACCTTTAATTCCAAACAATGAAGGTAAAATTAGTTTGTGGAAGGAAACAGCCATGTTTGAAAATGGCATCTAATTGAGGGGCAAACAAAATGTGGAATGTTTTTACAAGGATATGTTTACATAAAGAGGTTGCAAAAAGAATAAGCTAGTCACGGGGGAAGACAAAACAAGCCAGAGGATGAGGAGCCAGAAGATTAGAACATATTGCTAACATTAGTATGAGTTCAAGCAAAGCAACTCACGTAGAAGTTAAGAAAAACCGAATTGGATCAATGAGCTTGAAGTGGAGTTTCTAGCCAGCACGGCTGAGTTGAGCCAGCCAGCAAGTGTTCAGAAAAACTAGAAAGAGTTAGCTTCTTCGGTAGTAAGCCCCTGAGAAGACAATTTCATCTAGTGAGCAAATGTTACATTTACACAGCATGGATTTTTGAGAAGGCAAAACAATCAACATTAAAAGAGATACCCAAAAGTTATAACATTGTAATTTTATTTAATCAGAGATGAGCCATGTTACCTAATATGTTAGCTTGGAGGAAGTACTTGAATCCCTAGGTTTCACCAATTTTCCCTATAAATATGAACAACAATGAATACTGTCTGTGAAATAGAGAAAACTTAAAGTCTACATCTATAAATGACAAATAGTACTTGTTATTCAATAAGCACAAAAAAAAAAAAACATATAGAGAAGCATATTATTTAGATGGCCAAGAATTAACTAAGAGCACAGTAAAGGATTTCTCATGCTGTGTGTCTGCACCTGGCTTCAGTTTTAATTGTTTTTCTCTTTCCATGACCAAGTTGTAAAGAAAAAGGTTTACTGGGGCTCATAGTTCCAGAGGAATGGAATTCACCATCATCATAGCAGGTAGCAGGCAGGTGTCTCACTGGAGTAGTACGTGAAAGCTTACATCTTTATCTTATTCAGTAGTGAAGAGAGCTAACTGTGAATGACATGGACTATTTTAAATCTAAATTCTGCTCCCAAGTTGTGTGCCTTCTTTGATGGACCAAACCTTCTGATCTTTCCTAAACAGTTTCATCAACAGGTTACCCATCATTTACATTTATAAGCCTGTAGGAGCCATTCTAATTCAAACAACCACAAGCAGCAAAGGTCTGGAGAGCATTCTTGCCCTCCTTGTATAGGTTGTTGAGCACATTTCAAGGAGTTTTGTCTACATGACCTTAATCAGCTCCTTAAAGCAAATTAGCTTTAGAGATACAGTGAAAACATGGTTTTAGTTTGTTTTGTTTTGTTTTGTTTGTACTCCACTATGGCCAGGGAAACAGGTAGGCTAACTTGAGGACTTTACTTCCTCAAACTCTCCTCTAAATATGATCCGAGATTCTTTCCTTCCAACATCAGCAGCTACGGAGGCCTTCCCCTATCTCCACTGATCACACAGATCTTCCACTCATACTTTTCTCCACCCACTCATTGCTCTTTCTTAGACCCCAACTCTAGCAGGCTGTCTGGGAACACACAGATCACATTAGCCAGTGAAGTGGGTTAGGTAGACTACAGAAACTTACCTAACCATTGGCTCCTCTGAAAATGATCACTCAAACTCATCCCCAGCAACATAGCAAAGGATGGTTATAGTTTTGTGCATTCATAATTGAGTCTTCTATTTTAAAACTTCAATTTATGGTAATTGGAATGTTATTTCCATGCTGATTTGGTTAGTTGGTTTGGATGGTTGTTTTTGCTTATGTTTCGTTTTTCTTTTCTTCCATAGTGCCAAATGCCTTGCAATCTGGTTTGGTTATCACTCCAACATTGTTCTTTTAACTCAGGATTACATTGACTATTATAGTATTTTTTTTTGGGGGGGGGGAGTTCCATATTATTTTTAGAATTCTTCTATATTGATTCTGATTGAGATTGCATTGTATCTATCAATTGCTTATGTTGGGATTATAATGTATAACAATATTAATTAAGATCATCCATGATCATTGATTGTCTTTTTAGATTTTTAGTATCATTCTCATTTTTGTTGTTTTGTTTTGTTTTTCAATGATTAAAAGTTTTCATTAGAGGGCTTTCATATGTTTGGTTAGGTGTGTTCTTAGATGTTTTAGATTTTTGAGAATATTATGAAGGAGTATTTTTATAACCTCTTTTTCAATATAATTGCTATTTGCATAAAGAATAACTAGTATTACGTCAAACATAATGAGTAAATATCAATAAGCCACCTGCCAACAAATGCTCCTGAGCATGTGGAGAAAGAGAAATAGTTATTCATATCTCATGGAAATACAAATTGGTAGAGATACAGAGAAATCAGTAGAAAGAATTATCAAAAAGTGTAAACTAGATATACCATATTACCTAAATATACAGTGCTCAACATATGCCCAAAGTGCTCCCCATCCTATTCTATAGTAGGGTGTCTTATAATCCACATTTCTTGCTTATCTATTCACAATAGTTAGGAAAGAAAGCAATTAATACACCCTTCAACTGAAGAACAGATAATAAAAATATGTCCCATATATAACAGAATTCTATTCAGCTGAAAAAATAAAATAAAATAAAAATCACTAAATTTTCAGGTAGTTTATGAAACTCAAAAGTATTATGCTGAATGGGATGACTGTGACACATGAATACAGGTTCTGAAAGTTATCACTTGTTTGTGAATACTAGTTCATAATCTTTGTGTATGAGTCTATACTGCAATAACCAAAGATATGATAGGACAGGGACTCAATAAAACTATAAAGTGGATTAAAAAATGCACAGTAATGAATGAATACATGGAAAATTGGGTGAGATTAATTAGTGTGAATAGAAACAAATATAGAGGAAGATGAGGATGAAAAATAGATAACACAAATGAGGCTTAAAGTTTGAGAAATTTTTTCATATCTGTCCTGCACTATCATCTCGCCAGCTAGAATGCACACAGAACACCAGGATCCTTCTGCAGCAAAGCGTTTATTGCATCTTAAAGAGGAAGACGCAGAGCCCCAAAAGGGGGCTGCTTAAAAACACCCTAGCGTGGTGCGTCCATGCCTGATTGGTCGCTTACCCATGATCTCATTGGCACGCCCCGGGGTGGGCAAAGACTTGGCGCGAACACACTCTCACACATGAGCACACAGCTTGTTTTCTGAAAAGAGGTTGAGCTGCACAGTGGAAGCCGGTGCCATCTTGTGATGGCGAATGTTATTGAGGCTCTCCACACATATCTATCTCTATCTCTATCTCTATCTCTATCTCTATCTCTATCTCTATCTCTATCTCTATCTCTATCTCTATCTCTATCTCTATCTCTCTATCTATGCTTGAATTAATTATGAAAATTGCAATAGTGTTCTAGCTAAATGCCATAAACTATCTAACAGAAACACCAGTACTAGGCAAGTGAACTTCTCTTTCAGTTGCTTTTGTTGTTGTTTGGTTTTGGTTGCTATCATTGTTAGAGTCTTTGAAAGACTCCCAAAATAATATAAGCTCTTGTTTTCGTCCTTGTCTGTCATATAAAGTTAAGTGTATACCTTATTGATGAAGACACCACACACTTTAGACACAGAGTTTGAGGAATCAAGCTTTAACAGACCTAGGATATTCACTGCTCACTACTATCATGGTATCAGAGGGTAGCATGCTATCTGCAACTGGAGAAAGGCAATCAACATTTTTACACATATGTGATGCTTATGGCCCCAAATGACCAAGAAACATAGTAAGAAATCCCTAGTTGTACAATACTGCCATTTGTGTCCTGTGATTGACAAATAGCCATCCAATTGGACTTAATACAAAGGAACTCATGCCTTGTAAATCTAGCCAACTACCTGGGCTGGTGAGAGCATTGGAGATAGAGAATCTATTCCACTATCTTTCAGAAAAGAAAAAAAAAATTCAAACTCCATTCTCTATGCTCATCTCTATACACCCAGAGCGATGTAATTCATTTATCATTTATTCATTTAATGGGTAATGGGAGATCTATCTTTCCTGTATTGAAAGAAATGAAAAGTGTTTTGTTCTCTTTAGAGGAAGAGCTGTATTAATGAGCTAGAACGAGATCAAATAACTCTTCTTCAGGGAGATTTTCCATGACAACAGATTATCCAATAACAAGTGCTTTTCTCTCTGATCATACAAGCAGGAGCACATATGTGTGTGTGTGTGTGTGTGTGTGTGTGTGTGTGTAAGTAATTCAAGAATACGTTATGAAATTGAGAGAGAGAGAAAGAGGAGACACAGAGAGTTGTAGACTGAAGAAGGCATGGAAAGGATATAAATTCAAAAGTCACTCATATAATTATCAAAGGACACTTAAATAATATGGTAGAGTAGACAATGAGTATTATTTGGTGGAAAACATAGAATATGATAGGAACTGACTGGGCAACAGAAAAGAATTAATTGGTTCCGAAGAATAAATGTAACTCCTGTTTATCTATTATGTATTAGTCAGCATATTTTGTCTCCTGATTGGAAAGGCTTTCTTTTTGTTGAATGTGAGCTGACAAGCTCCTTGGTTATTTCTGGATGCTCACCCACTGGGGGAACTTGTAGTGAGTTGAGGAAAATAGAATTTCCAAGCAAACAAAGCAAAGCTCATCATGGCATAATAATCTGCTTCTCAGCTTGAGAGTCTATTGTTATTTTCTGTAACTCTGACAATCAGATTACTAGTAATAGCATCCTTCCAGGTTTGGTTCTTAGAAGGGGGTAACTATAAAATGGGACCTCTCTTAGGCTGTACTTTCTGCTCTGTCTTATTTTCATTAATTCCCTGTAGCTCTGCATTTGCCACAGGTTAAGCATCTCTCCTTGATTGGAAGAAATGAGAAGAGTTTTGCTCCTTTTGGGAATGACTTCTATCAGTGAGCTGTGGAGAGATGTAATTCTGCTTTGTTTGCAGTGTCATGTTGTACACTGTAGCACAGGTACTAGGCCATGCTTATTTTAGAATGTCCAGTGTAAAGTATATTTCTGCTCCCATCACTAAAGACACACATCAGCATTTACACTTACACCTCAATGCCCCTACATTATTCTCCTTAATAATGGTTTAAATTGTGTTTTTCTATGAGAAAATGTCATAAAAATATTATAACAAAATAAATATCATAGAAAATTATGATTTGATTCTAGGAAACAACGTTTCTATAACAGAAAAAAAAGGGAATCCAAATCTTCGTGAAAATTATGTGGAAATATATTCCAAATCTTTTTAAATGTGTGGCTTTTTCAGTAAGGTATAGATTTGGCCTTGGTCCAAGAGAATGCAATGGGCTATGCACACTGTTCACATTTCTTCCTCCTCTGTTGTCCTTGCCTTCTGTTAGTTCACTGCTGAAACTGGTAGAAACACACATCTATAATCTTCCAGCCATCATGAGAAATGACTTTTCAAACATTTCCAAAACACCTGTCATCAATTTCCAGACAAGAAATCACTGAAGTTGTTCCATTCTGAAAAAACAATAAGTGCATTAAGATATATTTGTAGCAAAAGTATAAAATGTAAACTTCTGGCACTTTTTATGTTGTCTACCTATTATTGACAAAATAAAAATATGATTAAAGCCAATTAATGGGATTGGTTTTTTTTAATTGTCTATTTTTATCTAAAATTTCTATTATCTACTTGTATGTCTATACCCTATATTTTTCAAACATCTATGTATCTATCATCCATTATCTGTTTGTTGTTAAAATATATTATCTAGCTCTATGACTACTACCCTTATATACTATATATTTATACTATATGTATCCTTTATCTGCTATCTGCCAATCATCTATCAATTGTCTATTAGTCAATCAATCAATCATCTTCTAACCATCTCAAAATAACTCCAGATGTCTACTTGCTGCACCATGATTAATTGTGTCACTCTTAATGTACCTATTGGCACTGTCTTTGATGACTTCATGAGCAAACATGATGCGAATCATGTTAGAATCTCACAGAGCTCTGGAGTCTGACTGAGCAAATGATGCTGTCAGGTCCAGGCATGTGTATTAAACATGATATTGATTAAATCTCCTGCATCTGCCAATGTGGAGGACAGTTAAATGAAAGCTGTTTGAAGAAAGAGGAGATAAAGCACGATCAAAAATGAAATGACAAGTTGAAACTGGTAGAAGAAATTTAGAAGAGTATCAGAAAGTATATACGATGAGGATGTGTAAAGTATATCAAAAACAAACAAAATGTGTAAGGTTCAAAAGTATACTTTATAATTGTAGATTATTATACTTATTTCAGTATTATAAAATATTAATTATGATCATGAATCAGGTATTAGAAAATGAACCAATATGCCTTGATCTTAAATAATTTTATATGGGCTTTTCATTCATATTGTGTACTAAGATAGAAATTATATGTAACCTTTAATGAAATGTACAATATTAATAATTTATAATGAAAATTCTAAAAACTGTTTTTCATTCGTGAGATGAGTAATATACTAATATAAACATTTGGGGACAATATTTAAATTTAGAGATTTTTTTTAATCATTGTTTTGTCTCTCTATATTCAGTGAGAAACAAATCTTATTAGGATAAAACCCAAATGGTTGTACAGTTTGGTTTTGTAAGTCAAACTAATAGTATTTCACTGCTTGCACTTAGCCAAATTGTTGTTAGCCTCTGTAAAATCTGACTAACAAATACATATTAGTAATACAGAACTTTTGTCAATTTCTCACCTTGATGAAGTGTCATAGTTTAGGATTTTAGAGCTTTCACACTGCTATCTGTGTTCATTGTGAAGGTATTTTGCTGCTACCCTGTGTGTGTCAGTGAGCTACTGTCACACTCCATTTCAGGGTATGTGTCCTTTACATGCCAACATATTCTTCACAACTATAGAAAAAGCATTTTCTGGTTTTTTTTTTCCTCTCTTGAGAATTGTATCCACATTTTTACATAAATAGACTAGAACACTTATCTTCTTTAATCATTTTTATTCCTCAAATTCAGCTTTTAACATACCATATATTTACATAACATCCATTTTCACTAAAAAAGAATTTTTACCACTTAGTGACCAGACAAAGGATAGTAAATCTGTGGTCAACTTTGTGTTAACTTATGAGGTTCATCTCAAGAAAGCATAAAAGTATCAATAAAGGTAGACATTAAAATAGAAGTGATTTTTAACAAATGTGTATACATATAGGTATATGTGTATGTATATATGCGATATTTTTATTAATAATTTTTAATTTTAATTGGCAATTTAAAAATATACTTTATTGGATATGGTTTGATAGTGTAAAATTTGTATCCAAAGTTTATTTAAATATTTTTTTTCTTTCTTCACTGTCAGCTTTAGAGTAACTGGTAGACAATTAGAAAAAATAGAACATACATTTTAAGGAATAATGTGAAAGGTATGGTGGCATAAATAAATACGGCCCCTAGGCAATTATATTTGAATACTTCTTCTCCAGTTCGTGTAACAGTTTGATAATGATTAAGAGGTATGGCCTGTGGATGGGAATGTATTTCTGGGGATGAACTTTGAGGATTCAGAAGATTAAGCCATTCTCATTCTGAGCTCTGTCTACCTCATGGTTGTGTCTTAAGACATGAGCTCTTCGCTCCAGCATCATGTCTGCTATGATGCCGCGATGCCATGTTCCCAATCCTGATGGGTATGGATTTTTAACAGACTGAAACGGTAAGTGCCTATATTAAATGCTCTGGTGTATAGGATGCCTTTGCCATGTATTTTTACCACAGCAACAGAATAGTAACTAAGACAAAAAGTTTCCTTAACCAGTCTTGGGTCCCAAGAATTTTATGTTCCCACTGCTATTTTCTTTTCAAAGCAAATTCAAAATATAATTATGTTATACAAAATACAATAGATAAGAAATCTCACTACAAAAATCAAAGGAAACAATAATTTCCAATTTTAAATAAGAATCTATCCTTTCATTTTATTTATATAAAGTTATTTATATAACTTTAGGGATATATGTAGTATATACACTGCAGTATATATACATATGCACACTTATATATACATACACACACACATATATATATATACTTATGATTATCAATTTAGGGTAGCTGCAACATCTTTCTCTTGGTTATCTAGTATATATTTGTGATAGAAATATTAAAAATATTGTATAGGCTCTACTTTGAAATACACAATTATGTTCAACCATGGTCATATATTTCCCTTAGAGAACATTAAAAGTTGTTCTTCCTATCAAACTATGTCAGTAGCCATTAGTCATCCTCTCTTTATCCTTTCTCCTTCCATATAACTTACTACTTGTGCTGCTAACCAAGGCACTGTTCTTTGCTTCTATGGGATCAAAATTTCTCACTCTATTTATAAATAAAACTGTGCTTGTTGCCTATCTCCTGAATGTTGAAACAGGAAATAGCTCAGATTATTCATATGTAAAAAGGGAATCCTGATATACATATCTCTATCATCCACGTTCTAGAAGGACACTAAAATATTACGACGTTTTTAAAATTACTTAAAATTATATTTTATATTATATCTGATAGCTTCATAGCTTATTTTTCTTCCAGTTTTTTATTTGTTTGTTTGTTTTACGAGACAGGGTTTCTCTGTATAACCCTGGCTGTCCTGGAATTCACTCTGTAGACCAGGCTGGCCTCGAACTCAGAAATCTGCCTTCCTCTGCATCCCGAGTGGTGGGATTAAAGGCATGCGCCACCACCGCCCAGCCTTCTTCCAGTTTTATTTTTGAAATATATCACTGTTTTCATAAGAGACAAATGCATCCAATTAGAACAGATTCATGAATTCTATTAACTGAATATTGTAGTTATAAATGTGATAGTTAATTTTTATGTATCACTATAGACTGAAAGATGCACAGATAGAGGAGAAGGCATTATTACTTCTACACAGGATGTCTGAAAATAAATTAACATCTGCATTAGCAAATAATGCAAAGAGATTTCACATACCTTCATAAAAAGGCCTCACCTAATATGTTAGGGATGACATAAAAGAAGACAGCAGAGCAGAGATCAATTATATGTTTCTGTCATTTTGAATAGACATCAAATTCCTATACCTTTAGATATTGAGGATCGTTATTTCTGGACCTCCAGACTAAACTTACAGTATAGACTCCCTTTGTTCTCAGCCACTCAGAATAATACTTCATTAAAATTGTGGCTTTCAGCAAAATCTTGCTAGTGAATGCAATGGTGTCAGCGTTTGGATGCTGATCATGGGATGGATCCCTGGATATGGCAGTCTCTAGATGGTCCATCCTTTCATCACAGCTCCAAACTTTGTCTCTGTAACTCCTTCCATGGGTGTTCTGTTCCCAATTCTAAGGAGGGGCACAGTGTCCACACTTCAGTCTTCATTCTTCTTGAGTTTCATGTGTTTAGCAAACTGTATCTTATATCTTGGATATCCTAAGTTTTGGGCTAATATCCACTTATCAGTGAGTACATATTGTGTGAGTTCATTTGTGATTGTGTTACCTCACTCAGGATGATGAACTAACCAGTACCCCAGAGCTCTTGACTCTAGCTGCATATGTATCAAAAGATGGCCTAGTCGGCCTTCACTGGAAAGAGAGGCCCATGCAAACTTTATATGCAAACTTTATATGCCCCAGTACAGGGGAATGCCAGGGCCAAAAAATATGGGAATGGGTAGGTAGGGAAGTGGGGGGGGAGGGTATGGGGGACTTTTGGGATAGCATTGGAAATGTAATTGAGGAAAAGATGTAATAAAAAAAATATATAAAAAGATTCATAGAGACAAAAAAATTGTGACTTTTCTGGTCATCTACTTTCTCTAGGCCATTATAGTCTATGATACGATGAACTCCACCATTTTTTGAGGAAATTACCCTAACAATCAATCTTCTGCATATATTTATGTATATCATATTGGCTCTACTTCTTGGCTACGTGCATTTTTTCTTCTCTGCATTAGTTTCAAATGAATAAAGCAATGAAAGAAAGGGGTATAATTTCAAGATATGCTTCTCTCTGTGTGTTTGCATGTATGTATACATATGTGTGTGAAACTCTATGTAAGAGTTTATACATGTATACACATATATGAGCATGTCTGGGTCATATAGAGGCCAGAGTTAATAGTTATTAAGAAGTCGTCTACTATTTCCCACTTTTTGTCTTTGTTATAGTTGTTGATTTTGTTTGGTTTAAACATATTTTTAAAGGAAACTATGGTAGACTCTTTAAGCTAGAATGGAAGGGTAGCTAGCTGTAAGGATCTACTCGATTTTATATTTCAAGTCCTTGAGATGTAGGCAAACCATGCCATCATGTTCAGGGTTGTTTGTTTGTTTTGTTTTTGTTGTTGTTATTGTTGCTTCTTTATGTGGGAAATTTAAAATCATTGCCTTACTACTTTATCCACTAAGCCATCTATCCACTGCTTCACGATACTATCCAGGGTATACTGGGGTGCACTTATTACTTAGAAGGAAATTAGTTTCTAGAAGCCACTTACAGAACAGGGTAAATGGCCAGTAGAATTAACAATTTTGGGGAAAATAGACAAATTCCTTTGTTTCTAGCTTGTGGCAATATACACATATTAAGATAAAGGATCATGGTTTGGAATATTTTATGCTTTATATAAAAGAGTATAAATTTTTACATAGATGATTCTAAGTTAAAGAGCTTTGAAATTCACCCAACGTCATTAAAATGTAATTCTTCTTTTGATAAGTATAAGGGTTGTAATTCTATTTGTTGTGCAGCTGTGAGGTTGACATTATATAGGCTATATAAAAATATTAAACCCTTCATCTGGCACATAGATAGCAATAAATGAGTTATCTGTTATATTATATGCTACATAGTTATGTGTTTTCAAAATTATAAGATATCAAAGTCCCTCATATCTACCACAGTCACGGAGATGATAAAAAGGAATTTATATTGTTTCCTTACTTTCTTACATCACATAAGTCACGGATGGAATTGAACTAAAATGTAGTTCAAAAATGGCATCTCTTGGAAGTTTGTGAAGACTTTATAAAAATAGATGATATGATTATGTGTTAGTTATCTGATAGTAAGGGCAGGCATGCTCTTTCTCTGGAGATCTTAATCTACCCCTCTCAGAATTGCATACACTGTTCATTTATTTCTTTATCTCATTGCCCCAAGCAGTGTTCTTTCCTGGGGGCACATACATTATCTCACAGAGCTCATTACAAAACAATAATCATCTTATCTGGTTGGTTCTGACACAAATTCTTTGTCTGAGTCACATTACCTGAACTCCAAGACAGCCATTCATTTCCTTTTCTCTAAATAAACTGGATGGAGAACTGAAGAAATCTAGATGGCTTAGGGAATTAGTAACAGGAGTCTCATCAAACATCTTCCATTAAATAAATTATCTAGGAAGGAAATCTGACATCAGTTCCTTTGTTCAAAGAGTAAATAATTGTCTGTAACATATAAATGCAGATTCTGTTAGTGTGAGATCTATGCAGCAGGACTGCTTAAAAGGAGGAAATGTTTGGTAATATTGAAGATATAATACAGATAATGACAAACCAAGTAATAAAGTACAGAATAATGAGTATGACTATGTATAAGAAATTTTCATTTCACTATGGCCTCAGGGTAAGGATCTCATAATGATGTGGGCAAACTAAGATGTCAAGAACATGGTTAAATATCATCTATGGTTTATCTCACCATTTCTATGTATATGGTGTGTTTAATCTAAAGACTAGTGTATCTGTTTTTTCTTTTATTATTAAATAGATATAGAGCACAAGTGATCTGGTCAGTAAAAGTAACCACCCAGAGCCAGGGCTACATAGAGAAACCCTGTCTCAAAAAACCAGTACATATATATATATATATATATATATATATATATATATATATATATGTGTTTTCAAAATTATAAGATATCAAAGTCCCTCATATCTACCACAGTCACGGAGATGATAAAAATGAATTTATATTGTTTCCTTACTTTCTTACATCACATAAATCACGGATGGAATTGAACTAAAATGTAGTTCAAATGTAGTTCAAGTTCAACAATGTAGAATATATATATATATTCACCCAGACCCTGTGAGCTATTTGAAAAGACCCTAAACAGACATACTTTTAGTAATTCTGTCTCCATCTAAGAATGAATTTCGGTATTTTACTTCTAATTATACTTAAATCCAATAATATTAATATGAATACTATGTAACTAAGAAAAAGAACATTTAAGAAATTACAAATCATGTATTTTCCAAGTTATTTCAAGTATATTAGTTTGGGGCTGGTGAGATGGCTCAGTGGGTAAGAGCACCCGACTGCTCTACCAAAGGTCCGAAGTTCAAATCCCAGCAACCACATGGTGGCTCACAACCATCCGTAATGAGATCTGACTCCCTCTTCTGGAGTGTCTGAAGACAGCTACAGTGTACTTATATATAATAAAAATAAATAAATCTATATATAAAAAGTATATTAGTTTAAAATCCAAGAATTATTTTTCTTCTAGTAAATCTTATGAGACAATGGATTAAATTGATGTAGTGTTTATGAGAATTACACAACTACAAAACTGTCTTTGAAATTCTCTGTTTGAGACAATGACACTTGGTTACATCTTTTAAGCATAAACCATGTGTACAGTCTGGGAATAGCTGTCCCTTTTGTTGCTAATCATTGTGCCTTTAGATTGTTTTCTTCTACTTTGTTAGCCTTTCTGTTTGAATTATGGAACCTTGTTGTCCTTCATGAAATTACAAAAGCTTTTACCATCATTCAAAAAAAATCTAGGGAACATCATTTGCCTTTAATAACTTGAAACATTTCAAGTCTTTATTATTTAAAAAAACAAGGTAAATATTCTAAATACAGAGAAGAAAGGGGTCTATTTTGACCCTCACCTCTACCCATTCTTCAGATTTCATGCACCTTACTTTTAGCAAACTTAATTTTAATATATTTCACTTAGAGATGTTTACTACCTTGTTTAGATGAATTTTAATCCAACAGCATCTTTGCTCTGCCAAGGGATCACATTCAAAGACTTTCTGTCTAAATGAGAGCAAAATAAAGTGATGAATCAGAGGAAGATTTTACAGAATGAGTCAGATATAGGATATGCCCAACACTCGGGAAAACAGACCGGAAAGGCTATTTATGAGTAGTACAGAGAGAGAGGCAGACTAGAGTTGAACATACTTTCTGCCGTTCCCTTGAGTTCTGTTCAGTTTGTGCAGTTCAGTTTGTGAAATTCAGAGGCAGGTTTTCCAAGAATAACAATTCAGTCAAAATCTTAGAAAACCCTACTTGAATCAGTCAGCTAGGAAAGGAGTTTGAGCCATAACAGCTGAGTTGAGCTGGCCAGCCAGAGTTCAGAAAAATCTTGGAGAGAGTTTGTACAGCAGTAAATCTAAGAGGCTTAAACATTCTAGGCCTAGGTTAGCAGATAGAGGCTGGAAGTTGAGGCCTTCAAGGTCAAAGCTTGCAGAAGATTAGATTGTACATAAGCTAGAAGCTCCCAGGTGCAGATCTAGAGATAGTTAAGTAGAAATGCTCTGAGCTCAGCCCAACCCTTGTATTTACAAAGCTGGGAAATACCTGTCATCTCATCCCCTCCACTAAGGAAGTAGAACCAACATTTAAAATATTTAAAATATAACCTTTAAAGATGTTTCCAATATAGTTGTAAAGTGAAGAGAGTAGAGGCACCGTTGTTGCCTAAAATCTACTGTCTCAGAAGTTTGCATCATAGCAGCAAATACTGTAGAATAGTACATTAGACAATGTGGTAGATTTTGAGTTAGTATATAAAAACTTTTCTCATGAAGGTCATTTGTGAGTGAGATGACAAGGCATACTTTCATAGATGTAATCGAAAATGTTCATTTAATTTACTTAAGATAACGTGTGTTTATGTGTATGTCTGCTACGGTATCAGTAATGATTATACGGTAATAGATAACTTACAAGGAAATGTCCACCAAGTCACAGGACAAATTTAAGTTCTCTGTTTTATTTTTATTTATTTATCTCTGTGTGTATGTATGTATAGGCAAGAGAGTGGTGCGGGGGAGGGGCAGGGGTGTCTGTGTGTGGTATGTGGTTATCTGTGGGGTATGAACCCATGTGGAGGAGGTCAGAGAACAGTTATCAGGTTTCATTCACTTCATTACTCTTTTGAGACACAGCCTCTCACTGAAACTGAAGCTCATCATCAGATGTTGCCTATGCCCTGGACTACTCGCTGTCTGACCCCACCTGCCCTTGAGTGTTGGAAGTGAGGTGGCACAGAGTCACCTACACAGACTCTGGGCAGCAAGCTCATCTGAACACTGCTGCAAGCTCCTTTAATACCTTCCGCCGGGGCCACATTGGTCCCAAGAAAGAATCTCTTCTAAGCATCTTCTCTTCTAAACAGCAGTTCCTGATTGGCTGGCATTGTCTGCATCAGCAACCCTTGGTCTCTCAGGCAGTCCTCAAGAAGTTCCTACTGCAGTTTTTGCTTCTGTGTGGCCCCAGCATTTTTATAGAGACCTCCCGCCATTCCTGCTATAACCATTTTCACTGGACTTGAGGCCGGTGGCTCATAGGACCAGCTTGTATTGGCCCGCAATGTTGGGATTACAAGTAAATGGCCCTCTATGGCCCATGCCTGGCTTTCTCTGCGATTGCCAGAATTTAACGTCAGATCCCAATTTTTGCTCCTACTACTTTGCTTCCCACTGTTTTATCTTCTGACCAGAATTGTAGTTTTCTAATGAGTTCGTTCCACCCACCCAATTGGAAAGTGAAGATATTTTAGAGGAAACACATGTGCCTCTAAGATAAACATTCCAGGTTTTACAACTTGTTCTCAATTGCCTGTGTTGTGTTTGGAAGATGAAAGATGAATATGAATATGCTAATCAAGTTTCCATGATTCTACAACAAAACTGCATGAGAAAAAGAAATGGATGCAGACAAGATTCATTTTGGCTCCCACTATTGGGAGTTCCCATCTGAGTTTGGCTGTGTTTCTCCGGTCCTAAGTTGGAACAAAACTTTATGTTCCAGGCAACTGGTTCCTGAAGTTACTCACAACGTGATTGACAAAGAGAGATTTGGAGACAAGAGAGCAATGACTTCACCGGCATCACTTCTGTTAGGGTTGACTCCCTATTGGTACCAAAAAAGTCACAATCCAGCATCAGCTGGTTAACTAGTCCCTAGTGCATTTTCTTTGGGGTACATTTAAAATTCAAATCATAGCAAGGGACAATCTGAATTGTGTTTAGTGTATTGTCAGTCTTTATGAGCCTAGTTCTACATATTTGAATCTGTGCTTTAGAACAGTGCTTTTGTTAGTTTCCAAATTAATTTTGTGTATATATATATATATATATATATTTTTTTTTTGAAGAACTTTCATTCTTTGGAATAAAGAATGTTCTCTGAGGAGGCTCCCTCTTGCCTAGGATCTTCTTTTGATACTACCACATTCCATTGTTCATAACAAGAGAGAGATGGCTGAAGCAGGAGGTAGCTCTTCTAGCTTCAGCAAATGTCACTCAAGGTTCACTCAATTAACCAAAGCAAATCATAGGAACGAGGCTAAAAATAGTAGGACAGAACAGTGAAAATTTCCCGGAGAAACTTATATCAGGGCACACAGCACAAGATTGGATGTAGGATCATTGTGGCTGTGAGAGGGCAGGAATCAAAACAAAATAAACAAAAATACAAAACAACAACAACAAAAACCTATTACTCACCAAAGAATTTGGTCTCTTGCTCAATAAACAAAATCAAATCTTAAATTCTTACTTAGTTAGATAGTGAACATCAAAATGTAATAATGTCCTGTGCAGTAAGGAAATAAACTAGTCTCACTTACTTTTGAGCAGTCAGTAGTGCTGTTTTTATATCCTTTTCTCATTGTCTATAATTGTCAATGAAATTTCTGTATTAATTTTGATTCTCATTAAGAACATTTGTATACTGTTATTTTTATTTTTGGTAGTATTTTCCAGTTCAGGTTTGATAGTATGAGTAAAAATGCTATATTATTTTATTTATGTGATTGAAACTGTAGCTGACAATAAAATTACATTTTTTTTCCATCAAGAAAGAAAAGTTATTTCTAAGCCTTGCAGTCTTCCCATCTTGCAGGAGGGTCAACTCCTATAATAAGACTTTATTTTATTAGATGTGGCCCCAGAAGATTAGAGTTATTTCTCCCTGTGTCCAACTTTGCTTCCAAAACTCTAAGAAGAAAACAAAGAGGTTTCTGTGTCTCTGTCTTCAAAATCTATAGCCCTCCATTCAATTTGATTTTATTGTTATTCTGAAAGACAGAGCTGGGTCAATAAAAGGCTCGAGAAAACTGAATTTCCTGGAAAGCTCTGTACAAAAGCTTTGCTGACTCACAGTAGCCTACTTCTACAGTGATACACACTCTTGTTTATCAGCAATAAAAACAGGAGGAAGTTGAGGTCAGGGAAAGAAACATTAAAGAGATTCTTCTATCTAATAGAAATAAAATAAAATGTCTCAAAACATAGCATCAA
This sequence comes from Mus caroli, assembly GCF_978045245.1. Lineage (NCBI taxonomy): Eukaryota > Metazoa > Chordata > Mammalia > Rodentia > Muridae > Mus > Mus caroli. The sequence goes on from NW_028227269.1 coordinate 94,916,291, forward strand.
TCCTAGCCATTGGATGAAATCTGTCAACTCCTTAAGGAAAATATTCTTTTACCCTGAGTGTGCTCACTGTCAGTGAGGTATGTATCTGCACGTGGGGGACTGGAGGGGGCACTACAAAATGCACCATCCTGTCTCATATGTATGCCTGCTGCTTTGAAATGACCTACTTCTAAATTTTCACTTCGAGCAAAGTTGAAGGCAAGAAATCATAACAGAATAAAATGCTGCTTTACTCACCGAGGTGAATCAAATGGATAGCTGCTAAAATATAGTAGAAATTGCCATTCTCATACATACATTCAATGTAAGAGCAGCCTAACAGGAACAGATGAACTCTGAAGACAGATTTCTTGCTGGAAATTTCCAGTGAAGCTTCTTGCAATGAAGTGAACATTTAAAAAAACAAAACAAAGAAAAACAAAAAAAGCATATAATTTACAGGCCATGAAATCACCTACTTGTAACATAAAATATATAGTTTCTAATCTATAAATAGGATTATATAACCATCACCACAACCTCAATTTATGGCTTATTCATTGTCATTCCCCAAAGCACACTCTGTGACCATATATGGTAGGATGACAACTACTTAAGTCCTCGCCCACTTTAAACACTGTTACAATTTTGTTATCCTTATCCTTTTTTTTCCCTCTTCTGGATGTCTCATATAAATTAGTTTTATAATATAAACCCTTTGGTGACTGAATTCTTTTACATATATCAGCCTTTTATCTAAGAGTTGTCCTGAATACCAGTAATTACTTCAGCATATGTGTGGTCAACTAATAGTCCACTGAATTAATAATGCACTTTCTCTTTATCTTTTCTTCTGTTACTGGATACTTGTGTCTATATATACCCTATTATGAGTATGGTAACTAACAATTTCCATACTGATATTTATACAAATATTTTAAATCTCTGTGAGCAGAGTAGAGAGGAGAAATACCAAATCACAGAGGAAAGACATATTTAATCTTTCAAAGAACTTCCAAAGTTTCCTAAATTGCTAAGCAACACTTGGCAGGTGTGTCAGAATATCAACAGACTACCTATGGCTAGCAATCAAAGCATAGTTGATGGTATAACAAAGTGAAGGTCAAACTAAATTAGCCTAGAAATCCCCTAAGCCTCTTTTGTGAGTGTCAGTAAATAATCTTCACGATGGCCATCAAACAATAAAGCTGTGTAATTATGAGCTGATGTCTAAAGAGATGCTGGTAATCATTAATACTTACAATGCTCCTGAGAGCTGACTCTGCTCACAACTCTAATTATAGCACAAAACATAGGTGCTATGGTTTACTGTGATATGATCCTGAGATGGCATTACTGTTATGGAGAGGGAAGAAGAGACTTCAATAGCAATTACAATGTGGACGAAGTAGGAAAAGAGTTTCTCTACCTGTTTCACATTTAGAGAGAGAGAGAGAGAGAGAGAGAGACAGAGACAGAGACAGAGACAGAGACAGAGACAGAGAGACAGAGAGAGACAGAGAGACAGAGACAGAGAGAGAGAGAGAGAGAGAGAGACAGACAGACAGACAGACAGACAGACATGAAGGGGCCCATGGCTCTAGATGCATATGTAGCAGAGGATGGCCTTATCTGGTATCAGTGGGTCAGAAGACCCTTGGTCCTGTGAAGGCTCCATGCCCCAGTATAATGGAATGCTAGAGTGGTGAGGTGGGAGTGAGTGGGTGGATGGGTGAGCATCCTCATAGACACTGGGGTGGGTGGAGATGGGACAGGGGTTTTACAAAGGGGAAACAGGGTACAGGGATAACAGTTTAAGTGTAAATAAATAAAACAACCAATAAAAATAAAGAATTTGAGGATATAATAATGATAGGAAGAAAATCTCCTGTTCCTATGATCTTTGCCAAAAATCAATAAGAAACTGGTTCAATATTTACTTGTGCCAATTCTTTGAGAATCCCTTACAATATATTTTGATCATATTCAGCTTGTATTTCCCCAACCATTCTTCCCATGCCCACCCTCACCACAGTCTCCTCAATCCCCACCCCTCCCAACTTCATAGACTCTATTTTAATCTCCCACTAAGTCCAATTTTTGCTGTCCATTGCAATACAAAGAGAACAATATGGAAGTTGATTAAATTATGAAAAATTTCATTACTCTGTGGTACAGCAATTCCACATCCAAATATAAATATGTACGACAATCTGTATATACTCCACACAATTATGTATCAATTATACCTTGTTAAATTTAGAAACAATTGTATGCACATTCCCTTTGGCTCTAAACAAAAAACAAATACATACTGAAGATGGAAGCTAGAGATAAGACTTATTTTATTCGCAGATTTCCATCTTGCTGCTCACAAGTTCTATTTACCCTTGATTTATTCTCTCTGCATTACATTAATTAAGGTGAAAATCAAGTTCTAGTCATCTTTTAAAAAGTAAAACAAGAGTAATTCTGATAAAAAGGACAAACATTAAAATGTCCATCATCATAATTGCTCTCCTGGAGGTCATCAAATTTACAGCATATTTTAACAGAACTAAAGGTGTTGTTGTTGTTGCTATTGCTTTATTAATTAGGTGACGGTAGCCAATATTTCATTGACAATTTTTTCCCTGAGAGAAATTTTACAAAGAATACTGAATTCTTTTGAGAAACAGCTAATTTTAATGTGTGTGTGTGACTGTGTGTGCGTGCATGAGAGTGAGCAAAAGAGAGTGAGCGAGAGGGGGGGGGCTCTGAATATGTGTTTGTTCAACTATCTTTCTAATATTGGATATTTCTTATTATATAATCAAATCACTCAACACATTTTTAGACCTTTAGACCCATAGAATTATAGAACCGGATTGGTACCAATTTATTCACTCTAATGATGTGTTTTACCTCTGTTTTTCAAATAGGCTTGAACTGATACTTCTAGCAATACTGAAATATCCCTATGAGCCTTTGCTAGATCATCTGGCCCCATGAGAATGCATGCACTCTGTGTAGTGGGTACTGTTTCTAAGGAACTATAGTACTTCATTTTGTTACTGTTTTATACTGAGAATGGATCCACTGCCCCTTGAGTGTTAAACAAAAATTCTATTGCTAGGATGTAATCCAATTTTTTCCCTTAATTTTAAGAATATCTTCAAATTGCCTAAGAAGTCCTAAATCTTGTGATCCTGCTGCCTCACTGTCTCAATAGATGAGTCTAGAGTTGTGGTCCAATAAGCCTAGCAAGGATGTCAATTCTTATGAGAGGAATCCACAGCCAGTGTCTTTCATGGTTTGCCAGTGCAACTTCTGAATCTGTTAAAAATGAAACCTATTTAAGAATGCAAAGTTCATGCTTGCTGATGAATTTATATAAATGTCTAATATGAATAGTTTTCTCCAGACGCACCTTGCTAGGGATACAAAGAATTCCTAAGCACAGGCACCATGTCCTGCAGGGGGATGGTCAGCAGAAAATGAAACCAATGGTTCTTTTGGTGTGCTTTTGTAATGTGTCAGGGTATTTTAACCTTTATAGATCATTCCCATATGGCTTCTGATTTCATGGTTTAGTGGAATTGCTGTGTGCGCAGATGTGTGTGTTAATGTAATATATGAATTTCCTGTGTTTTTCTTCAGTTCTTTTTCTTGTGTATGTTACAGCCTATTGTAATTTGTTTTATCCATCTGATTGTATTTTATTATTATTATTATTATTATTATTATTATTATTATTATATGATTATTTGTTTTCAAACCAGACACAGAAAATGTGTGGATTTGATTAGGAGAAAAGAATGGGAGGATCTCAGAGCAGTTGGCAGTGGGCAAACCAGAATCAGAATACATATTTTATATAATAGAGAACTATTCCCAGTATAGGAAAATCCAAAAATAAAAATAGCAATATTTATAAAAATATACAAGTATTTCTCTAACATATGCATGTTTTATTTAGTCTTATACACCGTAATACTATGTAGATCTTAAAGTTTGCTTAAGTATGAAAGGGGAAGTTCCTAGTTGAAGTATATGAGGAGATAAATCAGAGTATAAAGCACTTGTCAATCAAATGGGAAGATCCTAGCATTGATCTCCAGAACTCAAGTAAAAGTCTAGCTGGCATAATGGCAACCTGAAATGCCAGCCCATGAGAGGCATACAGAGTGCATTCCTGGAGCAAACTGGCTGAATTGGTAATAACTATATTATACAGAAGAGACTGTATAGGAGAGGTCACTAATACTGACCTCTTGCCTCTACATATGTGTTCATATAAACCTGTGCACCTAATTAAGCCCCCAAGCCTATAAACCCAGATAAGTGCATCAAACCCACACATATGCACACACCATCAGAAAAGGAAATGTGGGTTAAATATATAAAATGTAGTGCCTACAATAACAGTTCATGGATTCATGTATAATTTATTCTTTAAATTCTATGCCAATTTTTATAAGAAATTAAAAAGCAATAGATTTAAGTACTTATTGCTGTGTGTTTAAACACCCACCCACAGAATACTCAGGTCTCTGACACTCTTTTTTCCTGCTCTGGTTTTGTCTCTATCCAAGGCTCTTCTTGCCAGGAAAACAATGTATCTCGGTGTTTTTTTTTTTTTTTGTGCTTTGCCAATACTTGAATACCACATTGTGAAATATTTAATCTGTAGTATCACCAGGAACAGAAATTCTGACAGTCATCTTTATTGGGTAACAGAGCCACTGAGCATCAGGTGGAACATGGTTCATTCACTTTTGCTCTTCAATATTTTTCTCCCTTTACCAGATGGTCAAATCCTCAGAGCATTTTTAAATTGAATCCAGACTTCATCAGTTCTATGCTTCCTTTTCTGGTGAGCTTTGAAAGATCAGACATCACGTTCTGTTCTATGCTCTCAATTGAACTGTGTTTGTATATTTATCGTGGGTCTTTCCCAGTAGGTTACAGCTTTCATTTAAGCTATTAGCATTTAGACTAAGTGTCAAACATAGTGATTATGAACTCAACAGGGGAAAAATAATTCCCTTTAAAATTCTTAGTGAATTGTGGCCAAGATGGTGGTAGTAACATGGTTTTATTACTTAGCTTTTTTATTAGAGACTTTACTTATATTGTAATTCCCTTCTACAATCTACTGTGAGTTTAATAATCTATAGCCTTTGTGCTTATTTGTCATAGGCTCACACTCACGTACACACACACACACACACACACACACACACACATACATACACACAAACGCATATGTGCCTGCTGTTATATAAGTTGACCATAAGTAAGAATAAGTGTCATTTGTAGAGGAAGGATAACATTTACTCACATCATCCTGTCATTTATCAATTGCCTCCTTATATATTCCTGAACTGTGTACCTTCTTTGGCACTTAGTTAAAAACAGACAGACTTATTTAGACAGCTTTTTAAAAAATAGTATTAGCATATACTTCACAAACAGAACCCAGAGACCAGTAAGCTAGAAAGGATTGAATGTTCCCTCCAAGAAGAATAGGTTTCTGGTACCATAATGCACCAGGCAAGCTTTCAAAGGGGGAAGGCAATGAGCAGTCCTACCCAGTTATAATGTTATGAACCACATCATCAAAGTGTATGATATAACAATTACAAGGGTACAATAGTAGCACACATACCTTGGCAGTAAGCAATAGCTCTTTAGTTTTGCCTAAGGTTGACTCAACCGGAGGAAAATTATGTCTGGTATCAGGGACCTAGCAATCTACTTAGTGCCAATAATGTCATGGTTATTCAAGAAGAATATATAACCACTAGTTTACAAAAGCAGCATAGACTCTAACTGCATTTTAAACATTTACTCTTATACCCACACATAAGTATAGTCCTCAGCTCTCGTGATGAAAATTTCTTTTCGTGATAGACTAAGTACCCTATGGAAAACAACCACCAGCAAAATGCAGGGTTGTAGAACCTGGTCGCAATGGATATCATCAAAGCACTCCTGCATTTAAGGCTCAGGAAACATTGCAGAAGATGGGACATACTGGTTGTAAGAGCCAGAAAATCGCATATTTTGCTGTGAGATTATGTATACTAGTAGTTTTGAAGAGGACACTCATAAATTCTCACCAACATGACAGCCAAAACATGACATCAATAGCCAAGCGTGACTGTATGCCCATGATGTCTCAACCATACACAAAGAATTATAGGCAACCAAAGAAACCTGAAACTTGGAGAACTAGTCTTATTCAGGAAAAAACATATCAATTGAATGGTCAGTTCAAATAGCCTGTGGTTGAAGGCATATATAGAAAGGAAACTATATAGACTGAACATGTTATTATTAGGAATATGTATGTATTTACATATATGCATGTAAAAAGTTAGTGATAAAAACATGAGTTTGAAGGAGAGTAGGACATATAAAAGAGATATATGGCAGGTTATAGAAGGAAGAAAGAGAGTGGTAAAATATAATTATAATATTGAAAATACAAACTATTATTATTTATGTATATGTATGGGTATGCCTGTATTCATGCAAACATGATTGTGGGTGTCCATAGAAACCAAAAGGGGTATTAGAGCCTCTAGCGCTTTTACTACTGTATGTGTGAGCAACCTGACTTGGCGCTGCAAACTGAACTCTGATTCTGTAAAAGAGATTCAAATTTGATTCAAAATTGATTGTGAATACTATTCTTATTTAATATAAAGATTTAGTAATGGAGATAACTTTGCATATAGTTCTAAAGGAGACCCTCACTTTAATCATGAAGACGTTGCCATCACTAAACTTGGAGACTCACTTGAACTTCTAAGAGTCCCCTCCCTAAAACCTCTTATCCTTTAATGCTGTCACCATATGTTTCAGTTTTGTGGCTATGATAAATTGGGAAATATTTTTGAATAAAGAAATATTATTTGAATGAATGAACTGAATGTGTGGTTCAATTAAATTGTATATTATGTTCATAATAGTGATATTTCTCTTTTTATCATAGACTGCTTGCATGTTCAGGCACTGTGTAAATTATAAATGCATCATCTGGCAAAGTATATTAGTAAAAAATATGTGGTGAACCACTGTGCCAGTCAATAGAATAGCATGTTTTACCTCAGGAAGGCAACTTCATAGTCCTGGTTACTTTATGGAATGCATCCTCTATTACTATTTTACCATGTAAGATATTTAAAATTTTCCTCACTCTTCTCATGGTTCTTAAAAATATAAAAAGTTTTGTTCAGTGCATCTTGCAACAGCTTTCTCCTGAAAACACCAGAATAAACAAAGTAAAAGTCACAGAGAAGGACAGAATCAGCCATAAATTAAAAGGATGAACTATTTTCTTGACATTTTATCCATATCAGGAAGCCATTTTCTTCACATGCCCTACCTTTTACATCTGACAGTTTATTTGAAATACACAAAATGCTAAAATGTTGTAAGCCTTGAAAGGTGGATGTTTTCTTGGGTAAAAAAGAAAAAAAATACCAGCCCAATCCTATTGATCAGCCCATTCTGAGAATAATAACATACAATAATGGAAAGCCTCTGTGAGACTGACAGTTCTGGGATGTGGAATCATCCAGTGGTAAAGGGAGAACTTGGTGGCTATTGTGTATTGAAAGATGGAGTGAATGAAAATTCTGGTTTTAGAATGTTTCCCTTTTGAGACAAGATTTTCTTCCAATAAGTCACTAATAGGCTGTGCTGCCTAAAGCTCAAGAAAATAATAATAATAATTAATAATAATGATAATAAATATTATAAAAGGAGGAGGAATTCACATCTATTTCTTCATCTTTTCCCAAACTGTTTAACACATAACCAAATCTCTAACTTGCTAGAATACATAGATTGATTATTTTCTGAAAAAAGTTTTTACTGAAGAAAATCTGTGCATGCTAAATTGTGTGAAGCATTTACATACTCCCCTTATTATTTTTTTTAAATGAACCTTTTTCTGCTGTAAATGTTTTCACAACTGGAGTCTTCAAGATTTGTCTTACAATATTTGATTACATTTTCTTAAATCTTCAGCACATACAGTAGACTCCAGTGACAGATTTTGATGGATGGAATAAGGAAATTGTTAAGGATCTAGGAAAGAGTTTCTCAGAATGAAAACCTCACAAGGATAAATCAACAAACAATCAACTACAATTATATAAATACTAAATAGGGCATGATAACACCAACATAAAAATCAACACAATAAAGAGTGATAGTAATTTCAGTTCCTACCGCACAGCCAAATATGAAATGCTACAAGATTTTATATCTCATGGGTGAACCAAATTTGTTAGAGGTTTCACCATATTTCATATGGAAAACTAAATATTTATGCCCAGACTAAAGCCGGGGTGCTAATCTTCATGTAACATTTGTGAATCATCACTTTAAAAAGAAAATAAAAAAAATGACACTGAGAGAAAAATTAAACAACAGCAATTTCATACATTATGAGGAATTCATAATAAACAGTGCACTAGATGAGCGAAATTATCTCACTTTTCAAGAGTGATTTTCGTGGTAGGAGAGAAGAAACTCATATGTAGAAATGATAGGCAGCACTACTGTTTTATTTTTCTTATGTGATCATTCCATTTACAAGGAAACTTGGCTACCTCTCAGGAGTTCATAACACAGGTGATACATTCACAGACATGCTAATTGAACTCAGGGGATATGCAAATACCAATTATTACTGCCAAAAAGCTTGATTCAGAGAAAAACCAGAATGAGAAAGAATAATCATAATCTTCAATTGGCTTGAGAAAAATGAGGATTTCCAGAACAAAGTGATACAAGAACTGGAATCTGGGGCCTTGTCCAACAATACACCTGTGGTTAGCCTCTAGCAGACACTTAAACTTAAATGATATCCTCTTAGCTCCCCTCTTTTATAGTTTCGGTCACAGCCTAAATTCCACTGTGATATTCAAGGTACTAGGGAACTTGAACACTAAGCCTGAATAATCAGAAATATGGTGAATTTCAAATACCTGTATTGTATCTCATTTCATTGTAAAGGTATAAAATCTGTGTAAAAAGAGGCAATGGGTTTGTTGCTATGTTCTATAGATCTCACTCATGAATAATTTTAGGAAAATCTCCTTGATGACCAAATCAGAGATACCAAGAGGGAAATAGTTTCTTAGAATGGAGTTAGATATTGGTTCAATTTCAGATAGTTGATTTAAGATTAAAGTTTGTGCTGTATGGGATGGTTATCTTTAGTCTCTTCCATCTTAAAATCTCATATAAGAGGCTCACCTGCTAAAAACCTGGAGAAAACGAGAATAGATTATAGGGAGGTGAAATGTCTGTCAATTAGGATAGATAGACTAGCACACCAAATGACTTGTTAGATGTAAATTTTGACTTGTTTGTGTGTGTGTGTGTGTGTGTGTGTGTGTGTGTGTATGTTGTGTGTCTTTTGAAAGAATTTGTCCATGACTTTATATAGATGTTAAATCCACTTACAATTGAGCCTCACACAGATGAGAGAATGCGCTCCAGAATGACTTCTCTGTGGAGAAACTTTTGAAATATACAAAATCCTGCAGATAAAAATAATATGATGTATTACAATTCTTCTTGAAATTCAGTTCTGGTCCACACTGAGTTATTTCAAGAAATATACTCTATAAAAAAATCAAGAAAATTCTGTATAACACTATATGTGTGTATACATATTTAATGCACATGTCTGCATCACCTGATATATTTAACCATAAGCACAATTGAATTGGACCATGAGGCTATAATGGTTTTATAGAAGAAAAGTGCCACATAAATCAGAGGCTGTAACTTCACTATGTATAAAAAGTCATAGCATAATTTTAAAATTTAATAATGTTGGATGAACCTACAGTAAAAGCAAAGGGCTAACACCATGAAAAGACATATTTCAAGTACTTTAATGCAAATATTTAAAACCATTTTAACAAGTGCTTTCAGAGTGCTCAGAAAGTGTGCATTATTAGAACCACAAGGGTTTTTGTGACAATAGTAGTTAAAGTGTAACGTTTATATTACCTTTTGTAGAGTCATATAACTGATTCGTTACTTCTTATCTGACAGTGACCATTTCTGTTAGAGGCTTCTTCTAGCATGATGCTGCCTTTGCACACCTGTTTAAGTTATTTATGGTTTAGGAAATGTCATTTTGAGGTCATTTCATACAGTATGATTTTGCCATCATTCTACTATTCCTAGCAACATGTATTTATCTGAGTCTTTAGGGAGTGTCAGTTTATCATACTCAATACATTAGAGAACTTTAATTTTTTTTTTACAATACAACATGTAACATTAATATATTCTCTAGAATAACTAGTAAGTATTTAAGGTAAAAGACAACTTACTTGCTTATTTATATTGCATTATACGTATGTGTATGTGTGTATGTGTGTTGTGTGAAAATGGTGCTTCTTAGCAACACTCACATATTTCTAGTAATTTATATGTTCTCTTATGATTTAAGCTCATGTTACACTAATCATCTAATTCCTGGATCAGAATAAATCCTAATAATTTAGGTTTCCTGGCCTAACATAAGAAGAAGTAAGAATTACAACATATAAAGGAGATAAAATAAAGCAAATATTTATCTTTCTTCTTTCCAAGTGGGAACAGAAATATTATCATTAAAGGCTACTTCCCTACAGAGGAAGTGAGCATTAAAGGTGTAAAGACAGGAATGCAGTAATGGATAAAAACATAGGGAAGCGATTAACAGCTAAAGGCAAAGGAGAAAATGTAAGGAGATAGAATTAGCAGTGTCTTTTGAGAGCAGGAATTTAAAAGATTAAGATCCTGTTCTGTGAGGATTCAGCTCCTGCCATAGATGTAATTTTGATTCTAAAATGAGCATGGGAGAAAAAATACTGTAGTTCTGTCTATCCTTACCAGACTCCATGTCTCATTGGTGCATTTAACTTAGAGAACATATCTGAAAATCAGCAGGAAGCATAATTGCTCCTCACAGTTTCCAGTGTTCTTCCTCTTAGACACTATCTAGGTCAAAGATATGTAGAATGGTCTAGTATGAATAAATGAGAATAAAGAGCCTAAGTGTTCATGTCAAAGTTCCAGGATGCTCTAGAATTGGCATGTATATTTGAGTGGATTTTACATGGACTATATTCTTTAGGACATCGCTCGATTGTGCATAAAAGTTGAGCAATAGTATGTTTTCTCAGAATTCCCCAAAGAATGAAATTCTTTTCAAAGGATGAAATTTATCTGTGTCTTCTTTTGTTACTCTATTTTCTATTACAGATAGCCAGTAATCTTTATACAAATGGGGCTTTATGAAAATGTGCTTTACTCATTATCACTTTAAATATATATATATGTAAAAGAATCTACTTTAGTCTTTCCCCAAATAAAGTACACCTTAATTCTCTTTTGTTTGACTTATGACCTCTCCTCTTATGACCTCTGATAGACATGACAGTTCATCTTTATGTAGCTAATCTTTCATACCTTTATGTTCTCTGGATTCTAAAAGTTAGTTCCCATGATCAGTCACTGGTTAATCAGGTCACATATTTTGCATGACTGCTGTATCCCCATGGTGAACTACTCTTTACAAATCTTCTGGCTCATGCATGAAATACCATGAATCAATGTAAGGCCAGAAGACTAACTTCATTATCCTTTGGACAAGCACAAAATATATTTACATGGCCTCCTGGAAGTGTTTTCACTGGGGCTGATTATCAGAGACAGGTAGTCAAAGATATTCATATTCTCTACTGATATTCCCACTGGAAGATCAAAGAAAGAAGAGAGTCATACTAGACCATATCTACTGCCTTATATAGTTTTAGATTTTTCTGCACATGGAAGGATATGTAGACGCCTAGGTCCATATCTCTTTATTAACCTGGTCTAATTGATTGAGACGTGGTCTGTCTTTTAAAATATTCAAAGTTAGTTGCTCCTATTCAAGGTGATAAAAGCAATTTGTGTGACACACATCCTTATATTTACAATGATGAACTAAAAATAAGTATGGTGGTGATCAACTGGGCTTTCTATGAGGCCATCTTATATGATGTCCTTCCTTTGAGTAAGAAAATAATGCTTAGCTCATTTTCCTCTAGTATAATGCATGTTTAATTTGAACATTTATATTTTATAAGTTTAAATTTAAGAAAGCTTAGAAGAGTAACAATATTTACATTATATGTAGATTAAAAACTTACCATCTGTTATAAGTTCACAAAGAATTGAATCACAAAGATATATAAAAACAAAATGCTATATATTGGGACAATAATTCTATAAACGTATAATAATCACTTGAGCCTATTCCTTATCCTCTAATTTTCATGCCTAAAACTTAAGTTTTTACCCAATAATAGGGATTTCATCCAGCTATTAATCAAAACATTAGTTAAGTCAATAAGTGAATACTCTCTTTCCATCTACTAATAACAATAGTTTTCCATGAATAAGAATTTATATGCTTACATGTCTATGCTATGTATATTTAAAAATTGTACTCAGTGTTACTGTAAGTCTTTTACAACCATAAGAATTAACATATTCTAATCAAGTATGCTCCGTAAAAATAATTACTGAGAAACTCCAATCAGTATTTCCTAACAGTGTTTTCCAAGTTCTGTACTAGCTCTTACCTGAAGCGCAATTATGATTGAGTAAATGACATAGAGTCTTTGGATATGGTTATATCCAACCAGTCCATGATACTTGAATCATTCATTATAATAGCTAAGAATACTATAATTAGGTTCACTTTTGTCATTCTGCTATTTTACAGATGTTTGAAGAACTAGTATCAAAATATTTAACATTTTCTTAGAGCTACAACTGCTCAATGAACATAATTTACAGTGAAAAAATATGAACAATTCTCAGTCAAACCAGAATGAGTTGGTAGCCTTATCTACTAGGTATATGTCACCCATTCCAAAAGATTACATTCTACAAAAGCATGTGTTCATGGAAGCAGACAGTGTGCTGATTCATGTAAACACTAGGTATGAATAAAATATGTGAAAATAATTGTTTTAAGTTGGATCAGTATAGTGAGGAAATACTCAGCGAGGAGAAATAATTAAGAAAATAATGGAGTACATGTGTTGATATCTGGTTTTAGAGTTAAAAGACAGAAACAGTGACGTAGAGGATGTGGGATGAGGGTGTCCATGTGCATTCAAACCATTAGAGAGGGTACATTTCAATGATCCAAGTTACTGTGACAAATTCATTCAATAGACATTCAGACAAATAAACAGGCTCATAGAGTCTCAAGTATTTAAGACATAGTGAAATTTTTGGTTTTAGAACCTTTAAGCTGAAATATAATACACTTTCATCTACTTTTAGGCTCATTATGCAGCTATGTTTAGAATTAACAAGGATGACGTTTCAAGAATCAAGTTAGAAACCTGTTAGACAACTATGAAAATATTTCACAGGAAAGCAGATAATGCGGTTTGTCCCCAGAGAGGTACATTTGTAGAGAGAGGTCGGTTCATCATTTTTGTACATAATCAATAAATATTTTGGAATGAATCGCCCAATAGAAAGGATGGATAATGTGCAGGAATTAAAAGAACTAGTTATATGTCTGAGATTTTGATAAAAGGAAAAATAAACAGCTTGTTATTGAGATTAGCAAAACCAAGAGTTTTGGATACAGACAATGAGAATGAACCAGAAGCCCAACTTGAGGAATGTAGTACCTGATTTCAGGTACATTTGTCCATTCCCTCTTTGAGTGGAGTGTTACCTATGCAAGGGGCAGTCCAACAGAAGCTTATCATGCAAGTAGGAAGGATGGGCTTGTTAGTATGTATAACTCTGTAGTTAGATGACTGTAGACATAAAAGAAAACAATACAAGGATTAAAACCAGAAACATTTCAAAATTAAGAGACTTAAATAAATAGAATAAAGTAGTAGAGCCTCAGAGGAGCAAGAGGAAGGGGGGGGACAACTAGGAGACTGCAGTATCCTGACAGCTGAGCATGTATTTCAAGGCAGAGGAAGTGATCAATTTTATTTCATGCTGTTAATAGGTGTCACAATACAAGAACTAAAAGTGCTTTCACAATGTAGAGGTCAACATAGTGATGGGAAGGTCACAGGGACTTTGAGAAGAGAAGTTTCAGGGGAAAAAAATCTGTCTGAAACAAGAACAAGAGAGAATTGGGGGAGATAAATCGGAGAAACTCAGGATTCAAGCCTCCAAGGAGTCTTGCTGAAAAAGGTAAGAAAGTGCTGAGACAAAAGCTTGACATGTGTGCTTCAGACAGTGGCAGACTTGAGAGACATAGCAGTGTCTGTCTGTACTGCTGAGATCGATGGAGGGAAAAGAGAAAAGATGATAGAGAAATGGAGATGGAAGGACACCATATGGGAGACTCAGCAGGGAACAAGTGTTGGGGTAATATGTCAGTCAAATTGTCAAGAGCTAATAATGGGTTCTACCCTCGTTTACAGTCTCATTTCATAGGAAGTGAATGAGAAATGAGAGTACTCACAAATATCTCCACTAAGCAAGAGTAACAATGCCCTAGTTAGGTTGAAAAACTGCATTGCTACCACAACAAAACACCACACAAGGATATAATATGTGACCGTGAGAACTTTGCCTTGCATGATGCAAAGTAATCTGTCTTGCTGTATCAGCAATGCTTGTCACAGACAAACCTGCATCAATGTCAGCCTGATTGTGGCCCTTCTCATCCAGCACATGCTTAGAGATGTGTATATGCCATATAAACTTGCAATAGATGGAGAGACACTGGTGAGACTCAGGTCTGGCATCAATTTTAGGAGATATGAAATTATTTATGGGTAATTCCAAAGTAAGGCATTATAAACATATATATTATTTTAAAAATGTCAAGTTTTAACATCTCTTGGAGTTTATAAGGAAACAAAATATAAAAATGGGAGCACAAAAACATTGATAGAAAACACCAATTTTCAGTTGACAATAAATTTCTATTTTCCCTCATAAATTATGTATTTATATTTATGTCATGATATCCACCTCATATATACACACAAATGCAGATATTGTCTTATGTTCATAAAATATAAAATGCAATCATCACTGAATACACATGAATAAAAAAGACTTCACTTATTTCTATCTCATAAATGGACAATTTGGGTTCATAGCAAACACATCTGTGTTAAAAACATTTTCAAATGCAATGTTTATGCTCTTTGCTAAATTTATATTTGAATGATCATTCTTACCACAGCAACTTCAAAAATCTATAGTCATAGCAGAAGATTTGTATACACAATGTGATGGTTTGTAAATCCTTGGACCAGGGAGTGGCACCATCTGAAGGTGTGGCCTTGTTGGAATAGGTGTGACCTGTTTGGAATGGGTGTGTCACTGTGGGTGTGGGTATAAGATCCTCACCCTAGTTGCCTGGAAGTCAGTCTTCCACTAGCAGCCTTTGGATGAAGACATAGAACTCTCAGCTCCTCCTGCGCCATGCCTGCCTGGATACTGCCATGCTTCCACCTTAATGATAATGGACTGAACCTCTGAACCTGTAAGCCAGCCCCAATTAAATGTTGTTGATGTTTTTTTATATATATATAAGGCTTGCCTTGGTCATGGTGTCTGTTCACAGCAGTAAAACCCTAACTAAGACAGAAGTTGGTACCAGGAGTGGGGTATTGCTGTGATAGGCCTGACCATGCTTTTATTTGAAAGAATGTGGATTTTGGGACTTTGGATTTGGAAAGCAGTGGAATGCTTTAAATGGGGCTTAATGGGTCATCCTAGTAGGAATATGGAAGACTTTGTTGCTGGGAGTAATTTGAATTGTGTTGACCTGGCCCAAGAGATTTCAAAGGAGAAGAATTTCAGAATGTGGCATAAAGACTGGTTTTGTGGTATTTTGGTGAAGAATGTGGCTACTTTTTGCCCTAGTCTGAAAGATTTGCCTGAGGCTAAGGTGAAGAGACTTGGATTAATTGCATTAACAAAAGAAGTTTCAAAAAAGCCCAGCAGAGACTTTGTTCTCTGTTAAGTCTCATGAAGAGAAGTTTGAACAAGCATAGCAAGCTTAGAAAGGAAAAATATAAAATATATGGTTTGAGTATTAAAGGAGTACCAGGAAGTGAAATGGAGCAAAATCTTGTGTTCTAGGAGATAAAGATTAAGGGAGTGGGACCTTGGGGCAAGATCCTACCCAGCTAAATTAGATCCAGGCATGGTGGTACACACCTTTAATCCCATGAGACAAGCATGCTGATCTCTACATTCAAGGTCAATCTACAGAGCAAGAACCAGGATAGCCAAGCTTAGGCAGTGAAGGATTTAGAAAACATAAAGCTAGTGAATACAAGGGGATCATGTTCTAGTTCCTGTAAGCAGCAGAACTCGGCAGCTTCAGCCATGTGCCTCTGGCTCTAGAGTTAAGAATGGAAGGAACTACTGGGAAAATTAATGCTGGTTAGCTGGAGCTAAGGAATTAGCAGTGATTAAGAAGAGACCAGCATCACTGAGGTGAAATCTTCTGGAAATTGTTTTCTGGGAGCACAAAGAAGCTGTGTTCCAGAGATAACCAAGGTTGCACCTCATGCTTCGGCTGGACTTGGTAATATTTAAGAGTCACTTAGGTGATACTGCTTGTGAAGGAATGAAGGGATAATGGAGAGAAGCTGAGGCTTAGCACTGTGAGAGGCCAAGGAAGGCCATTGGAGAAGGTGAAGCCTCAGCTGTAGTTGATGGCCCAGGACTGAAGGGGTCATGCAAAGGATTTGAGGCTTGGCACCCTGAAGAGAGCCTATGAGAGGCTATTGGTGAAGCCTAGTTGGAGTGGAATATCCCAGTGTATTGGAGATGTCAGTATCATGGAGTGATCACCAAGAACTGCAGCCGTAGTGGAGTGGATCAAACTGAGCTTAGAGTGCTACAGAGGGCAGAGCTGGAAAAGTGATGCCAGCCCTTAGGAGGAGTCCAAAAGATCAAGTGGAATCCCAGACACTGAAAGAAGAAGTTGTAACATTGAAATTGCCTTGGAGACTCAAAGATGTTAAAGATGCCAGAGCCATGGGATACATGCTGAGGAAAGCTGCTAACAGGGAGTGGAACCAGCCCAGGAGGAAGCAGTTTGTCGCAGTCAACAAAGATGAAAAAGGAGTGGAGATCTGAAGACCGCTTTGACATCAGCCATGGAGATGCAGAGTTTGGAGTTTGCCCAGCTGGTTTCCTGCCTTGCTTTGGAGATTACAGTTAATTAAGTTGGATGAATCTCAGAAGAGACCTTGAACTTTGGACTTTTAACATTTTTGTGACTGCTATAGACTATGAAAACTTTGAAAGTTGGACTAAATGCATTTTGCATTATGCTATGTTTAAGTGTGGCCCCCATAGACTCATGTTTTTGAACAAGTCTATGGGGACCAGGGAGTGGAATGTGATGGTTTGTATATCCTTGGACCAGGGAGTGGCACCATCAGAAGATGTGGCCTTGTTGGAATAGGTGTGACCTGTTTGGAATGGGTGTGTCACTGTGGGTGTGGGTATAAGATCCTCACCCTAGTTGCCTGGAAATCAGTTTCCCACTAGCAGCATTTGGATGAAGACATAGAACTCTCAGCATCTCCTGCGCCATGCCTGCCTGGATACTGCCATGCTCCCACCTTGATGATAATGGACTGAACCTCTGAACCTGTAAGCCAGCCCCAATTAAATGTTGTTGTAACTAATGTTGTAACTAATGTAATTAAATGTTGTAACTAAGACACACACACACACACACACACACATATATATATATATATATATATATATATATGTATATATATATATATATATATACATATATATAATTTAAAAGATGTTTTTAAACCTACATGAAATGCAAGTAATACCAAATAGGTAATTATCTAACTCAGCAATTCCTCAGCATAAAATCCTTATTTAAACTTTATCTATTTCTGTTTAGTTTCTACACTAGCAGCTGAATTAATATATTTGCATAATAGAATATCTCTCTTTGGGATAATAAAACCTTATGTTTTATGTATTTAAAAGTTTTAAGGAGTCATCTCTTATTTTTTTCTTCTAACCTAAAATAAAATTCTAATTAGAATAAAGATATATATTTTATTCCAATGTTTTATATATAGTTTTATCTAGGGTATTTATCATATTTTCAAATAAAGTGCCAAACCCCTCACAACTTACCATTGTATGTTTCAACAAAATTGATAATGGCTTCCCTATTGCATGTAAATTCTCTCAGCAGCCTCAGGTAGTATGTTTCTACTCAGAAGCAATTGAACATTTTAAGTTCAAATGATTTGAACTGGTTCCACACATGCTGAGGACTCATACACTCTGGTCAGCTTAATAAGTGACTTGAGCATGATTTAGCTGTTCTAATAAGTGGACACCACTGTGGATAATTTTATAAGCAAAAGTAGACCAGTAACTTTAGAGATTAAACTTTGAAGGTTGTATAATATGCTAGTTACATTTTTTTGTAGGAAAAATGAGCAGTAAAGCAGCAGACATTAATTTCTCCTTCCAAGATTACCTATTGAAGGTAAAGGTTAGATGTTAGTAGAGCACTCAGCTGTGACAGGAAGTGGAAGATGTTGGATAAATTAATAAAATGAGTGTGATCAGGAAAAAACGTGGTTGTTTAGGATCAGCTGAAGGGGAGGCAACTGAGAAGACAATCCCTGAAAAACACTAAAAATCCCAGAATGTACAAAGTCATGAATATGTACTGCTAGATATTTGCAATAATTATCCATAATGAGTGATGTGAAAAATGTCACTGTATGAAATATTTCTGTATTTAAACTTAGATGCATAAGTTCACATAGAAACTTTCTTTCTTTCTCTCCTCTTTCTTATGCACCTTTTGTCTTGGCTCTCTTCCTCCCTCCCTCTTTCTGTCTTCCTACAATCATTATTCTTTCATATTTGATCCTAAAATCCTAAAAATCACCAGTTAAACAGTGACTGTTTTAAAATAAATAACTAAAACTTCATATCATACTGATTTTGTTTTTACATTGGACATATTTATAATGAAACTCACTGAATTAACATCTGAATGTTGTAAGAAATGCAAATATAAATAAATAGCAAATTCAGAATTGATCTGTCATTCACTGTTCTATGGTTTCTCAGTGCTTCCCTCAACTCTCCCATAAGACTTCTAGAGCTTGATATAATATTTGTCTGTAGGTCTTTACATCTGTTTTGTTCATATGGATGGAGCCTCTCATAGGACAGTTATACCTAGATGATACCTGCATAAGATCATGAGGATTTCAGAAATGAGGATTTTTAGACCCATATTAAAAAGTTGGAACAGTCCATTTATCTTGAAGTTCTTTATCACTACTAATTCAGAAGGGTTTTACTCTTCCTTTCAATCACATCAAATTCCTTTTAGGTAGAACTCAGAATGACACCCTGTACATGTTCTGTAGTCCTTGGAAAAACACATGAGCAATCATTCAGCAATATGGTGCATACACACAGAGGGACTCATTGCTTTGATAACATAAGAGCAGGCCTTGTTTCCTGATGCTGGGCAAGTTAACCTAAGTTTCTCTCCAAGATTAAACCTGAGTCTATAGTCAAGTACAGTAATGAAGCTTCTAGTAAGATGCCCATATCAAATGTGTGTCTCATGAAGAAGGTATCCTGGAGTCACATATCAGAGTCTGATTCTGGAAACAGTAATAGATTTTGACACAGAGTAGCAAGTCTGCATATTAGGACTGTAAGCTTTGGGACATCCAATATCCAATATGAGTAACACTGGTCATCTAAGTCCTCAACAGGTCTTTTCCAGGCTTATTGTATGATGCCCTTCATTTTCCTCCCTTATATGTGATGCCCTATTAGGAGATCAAGACATATACTATCTATGTAGATTTTCCCATAAGAAATCTGAAGATACCTATATCTAAGTGTTTCCATATGCAGATTGCAGTGAGAGCGGGAAAAATGCCACACAGATTTATTTCAAATAGTCATGGGAATCTGTGATGGATTTTCTTTGAAAAATCAATGGAGTCTGATGTTGAAAGGTACAGAACCAAATCGTGAATTCATATTTCCTATATTAAAGAAATATCACAGCCTCTGCCACAGGGCTCCATACCCAAATAACACCAGGAGAAGTAAACCTCCAAGAAGTGTAGACAGGCCTGTGAGTGCAGGTAGGACTACCATGGCTCCTCAGAGGAACCCACCTGGAACCCTCGGACATAGAAACCAAAGAGCTGCCTGGGACAGGAGTCTCCGAGTCTCCTGTACTCAGAGCTGATCCTGTGCCACAGAGCTACATACACATATACTACCATGAGAGAACTGGTCTCCCAGGAGTGCCTACACACCTGTGAGCACAAGTATGACCACCACATGTCTTCAAATTTCTGCCCCAGTCAAACCTAAAACATCTAGGAAATCCAGGACACAATGAGAAGACCAAACCTAAGGATAATAGGTATAGAAGAGAGTAAAGATTCCTATCTTCAAGGGCCAGTAAATATCTTCAACAAAATTATAGAATGAAACTTCCATATCCCAAAATAGTAAATGTCCATGAACATACAAGAAGCCTACAGAACTCCAAATAGATTAGACCAGAAAAGAAATTGCTCCCTTCATATAATAATCAAAACACCAAATGCATGAAACAAAGATAGAATATTAAAAGCAGTAAGGGAAAAAGGTCAAGTAACATTCAAAGGCAGACCTATCAGAAGGTCACCAGACATTTTACCAGAGACTATGAAAGCGAAAAGATCATGGGTAGATCTCATACAGACCCTAAGAGAATACAAATGCTACCCAGCAAAACTCTCAATTACCATAGACGGAGAAACCAAGTTATTCCATGACAAAACCAAATTTACACAATACCTTTCCACAAATCCAGCCCTACAAATGATAATAGATGGAAAATACCAACACAAGGAAGGAAGCTACACCCTAGAAAGCAAGAAATTAATCTTCTTTCAACAACACAACAAAAGACAACCACACAAACATAAAAATAACATCAAAAATAATTAGGAGCAACAATCACAATTCCTCACTATCTGTTAATATCAATGGACTCAATTCCCCAATAAAAGGACATAGACTAACAGACTGGATACTTAAGCAGGACCCAGCATTTGCTGCATACAGGAAACAAACCTCAGTGTGAAAGATAAACACTACCTCAGAGTAAAGGGCTGGAAAACAATTCTCCAAACAGTCCCAAGAAACAAGTGGGAGTTGCCATTTTAATATAGGATAATATTAACTTTTAACCAAAAGTCATCACAAAAAGATAAGGAAGGCCACTTCATACTCATTAAAGGAAGAATCTACCAAAATGATCTCTCAATTCTGAACATGTATGTTCCAAATGCAAGGGCAGCCACACTGATAAAAGAAACTTTACTAAAGATCAAAGCACACATTGCACCTCACACAATAATTGTTGTAGACTTCAACACCCCACTCTCATAAATGGACAGATCAGGGAAACTCAAACTAAACAGAGACACAGAGAAACTAACAGAAATTTTGAACCAAATTGATCTAACATATAATCCAAGCACTCGGGAGGCAGAGGCAGGCAGATTTCTGAGTTCGAGGCCAGCCTGGTCTATAAAGTGAGTTCCAGGACAGCCAGGGCTACACAGAGAAACCCTGTCTCGAAAAACCAAACCAACCAACCAACCAACAAAACAAACAAACAAAAAACAAAAGAACATTCATCCTAAATTAAAAATAAAAATACCTTCTTCTCAGCACCTCATGGTACCTTCTCCAAAACTGACCATATAATCGACCACAAATCAGACCACAACAGATATAGGAAGATGAAATAATCCTATGTGTCCTATCAGATCACTACTGATTAAGGCTGGTCTTCAATAGCAACAAAAAGGAACAGAAAGCCCACATACACATGAAAGTTGAACAGTGCTCTACTCAATGATAACTTGGTCAAAGAAGAAGTAAAGAAGAAATTAAAGACTTTTTGGAATTTAATGAAAATGAAGGTACAGCATACACAAACTTAGGAAAGCAGTCCTAAGAGGTAAACTCGGCTCTGAGTGCCTCCAAAAAGAAACTGGAGAGAGCATACACTAGCAGCTTGGTAAGAAAAGCTGAAAGCTCTAGAACAAAAAGAAGCAAATTCACAAAAGAGGAGGAGACAGCAGAAAATAACCAAACCCAGGGCTGAAATCAAGAAAGTATAAACAAAAAGAACTATACAAAGAATTGACCAAACTAGGAGCTCATTCTTTGAGAAAATCAACAAAATATATAAACCCTTAGTCAGACTAACCAGAGGGCACAGAGACAGTACCCAAATTAACAACATCAGAAATGAAAAGGGAGATATAACAGAATCTGAGGAAATTCAAAAAATCTTCAGATCCTTCTACAAAAGCCTATACTCAACACAACTTGAAAATCTGGATGAAATGGACAATTTTCTAGACAAATACCAAATACCAAAGTTAAATCAGGATCAGATAAACCATCTAAATGTCCCATAATCACTAAAGAAATAGAAGCAGTCATTTAAAGTCCCCCAAACAAAAAATCCCAGGACCAGATGGTTTTAGTGTAGAATTCTATCCGACCTTGAAAGAAAACCTAATACCAATACTCTTCACACTATTGTACAAAGTAGAAATAGAAGGAACGCTACCCAATTCATTCTATGAAGCCACAATTATGCTCACACCAAAACCACATAAAGACCCAAAGAATAAAAGAGGCCTTTAGACCAATTACCCTTATAAATATTGATGCAAAAATAGTCACTAAAATTCTTACCAAAAGAATCCAAGAACACATCAAAATGATCATTCACCACAAACAATTTGGCTTCATTCCAGGGATGCAGGGATGGTTCAATATATGGAATCCACTACATAAACAAATTCAAAGAAAAATCTCAAATGTTCATTTGATTGGATGCTGAAAAATCATTTGACAAAATTCAATACCTTTTCATGTTAAAAGTCTTTGAAAGATCAGGAATTCAAGGTTCATTCAGAAACATAGTAAAAGAAATATACAGTAAACCAGTAGCCAACATCGAACTAAATGGAGAGAATCTTGAAGCAATCCCACTAAAATCAGGGACTAGACAAGGCTGCCCACTCTCTCCCTACCTTTTCAAAGAGCTCAAAGTCCTAGCTAGAGAAATTTTACAACAAAAGGAGGTCAAAGGGATACAAATTGGAAAGTAAGAAACCAAACTATCACTATTTGCAGATGATATGATAGTATTCTTAAATGACAACAAAAACTTCACCAGAGAACTCCTACACCTGATAAACAACTTCAGCAAAGTGGCAGGATATAAAATTAACTCAAACAGATCAGTAGTCTTCCTATACTCAAAGGATAAACAAACTGAGAAAGAAATTAGGGAAATGATACCCTTTACAATAGTCCCAAACAAGATAAAATATCTTGGTGGGACTCTAACCAAACAAGTTAAAGATCTGTATGACAAGAACTTCAAGTCTCTGAAGAAAGAAATTGAGAAAGACCTCAGAAGATGGAAAGATCTCCCATGCTCATGGATTGGCAGGAATAATATAGTAAAATGACCATCTTGTTGAAAGCAATATACAGTTTCAATGCAAACCCCATCAAAAATCCAACTCAATTCTTCATAGTGTTAGAAAGAGCAATTGTCAAATTCATCTAGTATAACAAAAAACCCAGGATAGCTAAAACTATTCTCAACAATAAAAGAACTTCTTAGCAAATCAGCATCCCAGACCTCAAGCTGTACTACAGAGCAATAGTGATTAAAACTGCATGGTGTTGGTACAGTGGCAAGCAGGTAGATCAGTGAAATACAATTGAAGACCCAGAAATGAACCCACACATCTATGGTCACTTGATTTTTGAAAAGGAGTTAAAACCGATCAGTGGGAAAAAGACAGCATTTTCAACAAATGGTGCTGGCACAACTGGCGGTTACCATGCAGAATAATGCAATTTGATCCATTCTTAACTCCTTGTACAAAGCTCAAGTCCAAGTGGATCAAGGACCTCCACATAAAAGGAGATACACTGAAACTATTAGTAAAGAAGGTGGGGAAGAACCTCAAGCACAGGGGAAAATTTCCTGAACAGAACACCAATGGCTTATGCTCTAAGATCAAGAATTGAAAAATGGGACCTCATAAAATTATAGAGCTTCTGTACGGCAAAGGACACTGTCAATAGGACAAAAAGGTAACCACCAGATTGGGAAAGGATCTTTACCAACCCTACATCTGTTAGAGAGCTAATATCCAATATATACAAAGAATTCAAGAAGTTAGGCTCCAGAGAACCAAATTACCCAATTAAAAACTGGGATACAGACCTAAACAAATAATTCTCAACTGAGGAATAAAGGTAAATAAAGAAAACATCTAATACAATTAAAAGAAAAATATTTTCAATAAAAAAAGAAATATCACATTTAAAAAGCTAGGTACCATAGCACCCAATCTAGTTTTCAGCTGAAATGGGTGAATAGAGGAATTGTATTTCCCATTCTGTTAAAGGAATACTCTGAAGTTTTGTGCAAAAAGTATGTAAAATCTGATTGTCCAGTCGCAAAGTTCAGTTTCATCCATGTATGATTTTATTGGTCTATGTGTGTGATTCAATTTGGAAAGTACTTTGTAATAAAAAGTATAAACATTCACAACCTTTTTATGTTTACTGCAATATAAAACTATATTAATACATGCATACACTTAAACATGTCTGATAAATACCAAGCATTCAAATAAACTAATTTAATATATTATTATTATCATTATTATTATTATTGTATCTTAATCTCCTTATCATTCTTTGATAATTCTTTCCAATCACATTATCTTATCTCAGCTCCAAATTATTGGGTTTTTAATTAAGTGATATTCTAATACATTAATATTCATAATATACAAAAGATAGTTCCACTAATTTTTATTAATTTCTATTAAGCAAATCTTTTTCTGACATAATAATGTCGGAGAGATAATGTTTGAAAAACATCACCTGACAAATATTTACCATTTCATTTGGTACATAAGATCTTCAAAGATTTACCATGATTACTTTATTACCTACTCATTCTCAGACGGTAAGTGATATGATTATATCTTCTAGATTTATATGAGCCAATGTCCTTAGCTCTCTTACTGTCCATGGAACAAATAGAAGTGGTTCCTCAGTGCCACTTCCTTAGATAAGGATGCTGTGCCCAAATCGTCCTAGATTTTAGTTGTTGAACTGGCTTTTCATTTAATTTCATGGACTCTATTTGAAACAATATATGCTCCCTCTGATCCACACTCTGGTCTGTATACCTATATCAATTTCATGACCCCCTTTTATTTATATTTATTATGTGTATTGTTGTATATATATGCATATATATACACATATATACATGTATAGGCATATATTATATTTCTTATATATATCTACATATGTGTGTGTGTGTATATATATGTGTGTGTGTGTGTGTGTATTAACATAATACAACATACTGAGTAGCCCTTTCTTTTCCTCTAAATAGCAGTTCTTAAGTTACAACACAAACCATAGGTTGAAAAGACAGCTCATACATTTGTTAGATGTGATGAAAGGAACACTAGTTAGAAGTTTGGAGCTAAGACTAAAGGATGGACCATACAAAGACTACCCCACCTAGGGATCCATCCCATAATCAGCCACCAAACACAGACAGAATTGCATATGCCAGCAAGATTTCTCTGAAAGGAGCCTGATATATCTGTCTCATGTGAGGCTGTGCTGGTGCCTGGCAAACACAGAAGTGGATGCTCACAGTCATCTATTGGATGTATCACAGGGACCCCAATGAAGGAGCTAGAGAAAGTACCCAAGGAGCTGAAGGGGTCTGCAACCCGATAGGTGGAATGGCAATTTGAACTAACCAGTACCCCCAGAGCTCGTGAGAGCAGGATGAAGGAAGGTAAGTGCCTAATCATGCTATCATTAAGTCCTTACCACAAAGAAAAAAAAAAGAAATATATATGTGTGTGTGTGTGTGTATGGTTTGTGTCATAACTTAAGAACTGCTATAATTTAACATTCATTTCCTTTTATTTATTGACCATGTACTTTTTTGTTATTTGTATATATGATATGGCCTCAGCTTGACTGTATTCTATTTGTAATGTTTTTTAACACTAAATTGTTTACTTTCTTCCTCTATTGCCCTGTCTCTGACCACGAGGATCTTTCTCTGGAGGACTTCTCTTTCCTTTTTCCCTTTTTATAGGTCTTCCACTTATTTTTAGCTTTCTCTTATGTTGTGGTTCAGGAACCAGACAAATTTTTCCTAGGAGTTAAGGTCCATTACTAGAGTCTAGAGTTTAGAGATCAAGACATGAGTGTTGGGAATTCCTTTTGATAAAAAGAATAAGATCTATGATCACAAGCTGAATGGCTGCCTGTGCCTATGCCTGCCTGGAAGTTAACTCTTCCTCCAAGTCTGTTCTCTTTATGTTAAGCTCTTCAACGCTACATTGTTATGGACAGAATCTTTTACATGTAATAGTTTGTTTTTTAAGTTCTTGCAACAGAGTTTGATATTTTACCATTTCCTATAAATTTATATCTAATATTTATGAAGTTGACATCGAAAATGTCTTCCTTTCTTAGATTTTGAATAAAAATGTAAAGACTAAAAGTGTTTAAAGAATGAAGGAACAAACATTTTTTATTGTTTTATTCATGTGTCTCTGGTTTGTTGTTTTGTTTCATTTTGGAATGTGTGGTTTTATTTTCATCACTTTGACAGGGAGGTTCTTTATATACCGAAAAATATTTTGTAATTGAATATAGATTCTTCTTTCTTAAAATACATCCTGACCACCGATTTCCCTTCCCCCACTCCTCCAAGCACACCCCACCCAACCTCCATGCTTACCAGATCCACACCCCTTTGTTTCCTTTCAGAAATGAGCAGGCTTAGAAGAGAAAACAAATGTTCTGCCAACTATGGAAAGAGAAATCTGGATACCAACCCAGCTATAAAACCCATGAAAACTATTTTATAGAATCAAATAATATAGCAGAACTAATTTCTTCAAGGGGTATAGAAACAGAACTAATAGAATTGAATAACTACCAATACATTTTTAAAGAAAAAAAAAAGCCTAACACACAGTTATTACAGGGAAGCAAAAATGGCTTTATCATCAACAATAGAATATGCATAGGGTAAAATTATAGAGAAAAGCCATATTAAGTTGAATTTAGATATGTGACTACAATTCTAATCTACAGTCTGTGTAAACTCAAGCCATTTGCTACAAATGTACCTACAACTCCCCATTGAAAGATAAGGAGAATATCCCACTACACTTTCTTCCCAGTATTGTTTAAAAATCAATATAAAGTGCATGACTGATATTTCTTAAACTACAAAATTCTTTGGAAATGTAAATTACTATTGTTATGCTACCAGGTAGCCATTTTGATGTCATAAATAAGAACTACTTGTTCTTGTTCCAATAGGGGAAGCATGGATAAAGAAGTGCTTTCAATGATGTATCTGTCCACCAAACTCACAGCTCATTTTTGTAATCCTAATGGCTACCACAGTACAGTGTAAGCTGTAGTCAGTAAAGGTTTAAATAAAAGTGAAGACCATCAATCATATGCCTCTTTTCTTGTTTTCACTGCAACTGGACTCCTTTAGCTGATTTCCTTCGATGTCCTTCAAACTAACCAGTAGTTTTTTTTGTATTCTACCCATTATCCTAAACATTAATGTTGGATTTATCTTTCAAAAGCTTGTCAACTGACCTGAAAGATCAAATGCCTCATTGTAATAGAAAATAATTCTAAAATTTTAACACATTACAAGGACTTCCATGTTTGTTTCCATGTCTTTTTCTACCTACCATTCCATTATGAATCCAATAATAAACTTTTTTTCTATCTTTGACAAACATACATTGTTTTTTATTGCCTTTCGTCATGAAGGACTGATAGAAGCACATCATAACCTCCCAGTGGGTGCTGTACAGACACACCAACAAAAAATGAACAAGACATTTAATTACAAGTTTCAAGTTATTAACCCTAGTAATTTAACAAATGAGAATTATTCAGATAATTTGTTTTTCCACATAAATTATGGGTTTCCATTATCAATCTATTTGAAAAATTTAAAGGTTTTAAATATTGACCCCAACTGGGGCATCTTTCTATTGATGAAATGTATCTCTATATTATTCTATACATGTGAGTTTTCTGATTCTGAAGAAAAGTATTGGAAAATAGCTGATACGCTAAATATTATGGAAATTAATAACCCAGTTTTCATTTTATTCTTTATATACTTTATTACATGCTATCACAAAAATTTATTCAATATATATTTTCCACCAGCAGCATCTTCATCTTCATCATCAACAACAACAACAACAAGCCTTGATTCACAAACAAACTGAGGTCTGTATTAGTTATAGGAAATTTAGCTATACAGAAAACCAAGAAGGGTCAAAGTGTGAGTGAGCTGCTCATACAGGCAGTGTAAGTAACGGTCTGGGTTTGCATCCGTCACTCTCAGTTGCTATTGCTAGTAGCCCTCTGGTGAGCACTGTTAGAGAGACAGTAACAAGTGGTGAAAAAGACGTAGGCTTGCATTGAATGAGCAATAGTGCATAAAATGGTGGTATATGCAGCTCAGTGGTTGCCTGATGGCTGTGGCATAATACAGAGTTCCCTTGCTTAGCCTAAAGGCTTTCATGAGTGATTCCTAGCTATCTGCAATTATGTGTGCCTTCTCTTCTCCCATTCCCATTATTCTCTATAATAACCATTTCTTTATAGTTATACTTATGGAAACTTTTGTACAGATTTTCCTGGGTTGTAAATATGCCTTTTGTATTTATTCAAAAAATTAAATTTTTTTCACCACTTATATCCTAGTCCCAGAGGAGTGCTTTTCAGTATAAAATTCTATGTCAACTTCTGTTTTTTTTCTTTTCTCTTCTTTTCTTTTCTTTTCTTTTTTTGGAGAATATGATGTAAATATGTTCAATTGTCAATATTCAACAAACAAAATAAATATTTTAGTATATATTTCATGTTATATCTCCCCTTTCATTTCTGATTTTATTAATTTGGATACTGTCTTTGTGCCCCTGTTTAGTCTGGCTAAGGGTTTATCTATTGTATTGGATAGTTTTGTGTCAACTTGACACAAGCTGGAGTTATCACAGAGAAAGGAGCTTCAGTTGAGGAAATACCTCCATGAGATCCACCTGTAAGGCATTTTCTCAATTAGTGATCAAGGGGTCTGGCCCCTCGTGAGTAGGACCATCTATGGCCTGGTAATCTTGGGTTCTATAAGAAAGCAGGCTGAGCAAGCCAGGGAAGCAAGCCAGTAAAGAATATCCCTCCATGGCCTCTGCATCAGCTCCTGCTTCCTGCCCTGCTGGAGTTCCAGTTATGACTTCCTTTGGTGATGAACAGCAATGTGGAAAATGTAAGCTGAATAAACCCTTTCCTCCTCAAGTTGCTTCTTGGCCATGATATTTTGTCCAGGAATAGAAACCCTGACTAAGACATCTATCTTGTTGATTTTCTCAAAGAATGAGCTCCTGGTTTGGTTGATTCTTTGTATAGTTCTTTTTGTTTATACATTCTTGATTTCAGCCCTGAGTTTGGTTATTTCCTGTCATCTACTCCTCTTGTGTGTATTTGCTTCTTTTTGTTCTAGAGCTTTCAGATGTGCTGTTTCAGTTACTTTTTGGAGGCACTTTGAGCTATGAGTTTTCCTCTTACCACTGCTTTCATTGTGTCCTAAAAATTTTGGTATGATGTGTCTTCATTTTCATTAAATTCTAAAAGGCCTTTAATGTCTTTCTTTATTTCTTCTATGACCAAGTGACCATTGAGAGTTGTTCAGCTTCCATGAGTAGGTGTGCTTTCCATCTTCCTTTCTTTCTTTCTTTCTTTCTTTCTTTCTTTCTTTCTTTCTTTCTTTCTTTCTTTCTTTCTTTCTTTCTTTTTTTCTTTCTCTCTTTCTTTCTTTTTATTTCTTTCTGTAAGACCAGCCTTAGTCCATGGTGATCAGATAGGGGGCATGGGATTATTTCAATCTTCTTGTATCTATTGAGGACTGTTTTGTGACCAATTATATGGTCAGTTTTAGAGAAGGTACCATGAGGTGCTGAGGGAAAGGTATATCCTTTTGCTTTAGGATGATATGTTCTATAAATATCTGTTAAATCCATTTGTTTTCATAGCCTCTGTTAGTTTCAATGTGTTTTTGTTTAGTTTCTGTTTCCATGATCTGTCCATTGCTGATATTGGGGTGTTGAATCTCACACTATTTTGTGTGGGTTCAATGTATGCTTTGAGCTTTAGAAAATTTTCTTTTATGAATGTGGGTGCCCTAGCATTTGTAGCATAGATGGTCAGAATTGAGAGTTTGTCTTGGTAGATTTTTTTTCCTTTGACCACTATGAAGTGTCTTTCCCAATCTTTTTTGATAAGTTGATTTTATTCAATATTGCAATGGCTACTTCAACTCATTTGTTGGGACTATTTGCTTAGAAAATTGTTTTCCACTTTTACTCTGAAGTAGTGTCATTCTTTGTCACTGAGGTGTGTTTCCTGTATGCAGTAAAATGATGGGTCCTGTTTATGTATCCAGTCTGTTAGTCTATGTCTTTTATTGGGGAATTGAGTCCATTGATGTTTAGATATATTAAGGAAAAGTGATTTTTACCTCCTGTTATGTTCGTTATTAGAGGTGGAATTATGTTTGTGTGGCTATCTTCTTTTGGGTTTGTTGAAAGATTACATTCTTCCTTTTTCTATGGGTTTAATTTCCCTCCTTGTGTTGATGTTTTCAATCAAATATCATGCGTAGGGCTAGATTTATGAAAAGATATTGTGTAAATTTGGTTTTGTCATGGAATATCTTGATTTCTCTGTCTATGGTGATTGAGAGTTTTGCTGGGTATAGTAGCCTGCGATGGATTTTTGTGTTCTCTTAGGGTCTGTATGAGGTCTGCCCAGGATCTTCTAGTCTCTAGTTCATAGTCTCTGCTGAAAAGTCGGGTGTAATTTTGATAAGTCTGTCTTTACATGTTACTTGACCTTTTTCCCTTACTGCTTTTATTTATTATTTATTTATTAGGTATTTTCTTCATTTACATTTCCAATGCTATCCCCAAAGTACCCCCTCCACACACACAAATCCCCTACCCACCCACTTCCACTTCTTGGCCCTGGCGTTCCCCTGTACTGAAGCATATAAAGTTTGCAAGACCAATGGGCCTCTCTTTCCAATGATGGCCAACTAGGCCATCTTCTGATACATATGCAACTAGAGACACAAGCTCTGGGGGTACTGGTTAGTTCATATTGCTGTTCCATCTATAGGGTTGCAGACCCCTTCAGCTCCTTGGGTACTTTCTCTAGCTCCTCCATTGGGGGCTCTGTGATCCATCCAATAGCTGACTGTGAGCATCCACTTCTCTGTTTGTTGGCCCTGGCATAGCCTCACAGGAGACAGCTATATCAGGGTCCTTTCAGCAAAATCTTGCTAGTGTATGCAATGTTGTCAGTGTTTGGAGGCTGATTAAAGAACACAGATGCCCCTCAACAGAGGAATGGATACAGAAAATGTGGTACATTTACACAATTGAGTACTACTTAGCTATTAAAAAGAATAAATTTATGAAATTCCTAGGCAAATGGATGGATCTGGAGGGCATCATCCTGAGTGAGGTAACCCAATCACAAAAGAACTCACATGATATATACTCAGTGATAAGTAGATATTAACCCAGAAACTTAGAATATCCAAGATACAAGATACAATTTGCAAAACACATGAAACTCAAGAAGAAGGAAAACCAAAGTGTGGACACTTTGCCCCTTCTTAGAATTGGGAACAAAACATCCATGTAAGGAGTTACAGAGACAAAGTTTGGAGCTGAGACGAAAGGATGGACCATCTAGAGACTCCCTTACTGCTTTTAGTATTCTTTCTTTGTTTAGTGTATTTGGTGTTTTGATTATTATTTGACAGGAAGAATTCTTTTCTGGTCCAATCTATTTGGAATTCGATAAGCTTCTTGTAAGCTCATGGCCATCACATTTTTTAGATTATGGAAGGTTTTTTTTTTTCTATAATTTTGTTGGAGATATTTACTGGCCCTTTAAGTTGGGAATCTTACCTCTCTTCTATACCTTTTATCCTTAGGTTTGGTCTTCTTATTGTGTCCTGAATTTCCTGGATGTTTTGGATTAGGATCTTTTTGCATTTTGCATTTTCTTTGACTGTTGTATCAATGTTTTCTATTATATCTTCTGTACCTGAGATTCTCTCTTCTATCTCTTGTATTCTGTTGGTGATGCTTGCATCTATAACTCCTGATTTCTATCCTAGGTTTTCTAACTATAGAGTTGCCTGCCTTTGTGTTTTTTGTTTGTTTGTTTGTTTGTTTGTTTTGTTGGTCATTTCCGTTTTTTTAATATTTTTTTATTACCTATTTTCCTCAATTACATTTCCAATGCTATCCCAAAAGTCCCCCATACCCTCCCCCCCCCACTTCCTTACCCACCCATTCCCATTTTTTTGGCCCTGGTGTTCCCCTGTACTGGGGCATATAAAGTTTGCATGTCCAATGGGCCTCTCTTTCCAGTGATGGCCGACTAGGCTATCTTTTGATACATATGCAGCTAGAGTCAAGAGCTCCAGGGTACTAGTTAGTTCATAATGTTGTTCCACCTATAGGGTTGCAGATCCCTTTAGCTCCTTGGGTACTTTCTCTGGCTCCTCCATTGGGAGCCCTGTGATCCATCCAATAGCTGACTGTGAGCATCCACTTCTGTGTTTCCTAGGTCCTGGCATAGCCTTTCAAGAGACAGCTATATCTGGGTCCTTTCAGCAAAATCTTGCTAGTGTATGCAAAAATGGGGCTCAGAACTGAACAAAGAATTCTCACCTGAGAATTACTGAATGGCAGAGAAGCACCTGAAAAAATGTTCAACATCCTTAATCATCAGGGAAATGCAAATCAAAACAACCCTGAGATTCCACCTCACACCAGTCAGAATGGCTAAGATCAAAAATTCAGGTGACAGCAGATGCTGGCGAGGATGTGGAGAAAGAGGAACACTCCTCCATTGTTGGTGGGATTGCAAGCTTGTACAACGACTCTGGAAATCAGTCTGGTGGTTCCTTAGAAAACTGGACATAGTACTACCGGCGGATCCCTCGATACCTCTCCTGGGCATATATCCAGAAGATGTCCCAATGAGTAAGAAGGACACATGCTCCACTATGTTCATAGCAGCCTTATTTATAATAGCCAGAAGCTGTAAAGAACCCAGATGCCCCTCAACAGAGGAATGGATACAGAAAATGTGTTTGGTTTTTTTTTTTTTTTTTTTTTTTTTTTTATTGTTTCTCTTTCCATTTTTAGATCTTGGATGGTTCATTTTCTTTGCCTGTTTGATTGTGTTTTCCTGTCATTATTTTTTTTTAATTTTATTTTTTTATTAGGTATTTTCCTCAATTACATTTCCAATGCTATCCAAAAAGTCCCCAATACACTCCCCCCCCAGTCCCCCACCCACCCACCCCCACCCCTTGGCCCTGGCATTCCCCTGTACTGGGGCATATAAAGTTGGCAAGTCCAATGAGCCTCTCTTTCCAGTGATGGCCGACTAGGCCATCTTTTGATACAAATGCAGCTAGAGTCAAGAGCTCTGGGGTACTGGTTAGCTCATTATAATGTTCCACCTATGGGTTTGCAGTTCCCTTTAGCTCATTGGGTACTTTCTCTAGCTCCTCCATTGGGGGCCCTATGATCCATCCAATAGCTGACTGTGAGCATCCACTTCTGTGTTTGCTAGGCCCCAGCATTTTCTCACAAGAGACAGCTATATCTGGGTCTTTTCAGCAAAATCTTGCTAGTGTATGCAATGGTGTCAGCGTTTGGAAGCTGATTATGGGATGGATCCCTGGATATGGCAGTCTTTAGATGGTCCATCCTTTCTTCACAGTTCCAAACTTTATCTCTGTAACTCTTTCCATGGGTGTTTTGTTCCCAATTCTAAGAAGGGGCAAAGTGTCCACACTTTGTTCTTCGTTCTTCTTGAGTTTCATGCGTTTAACAAATTGTATCTTATATCTTGGGTATCCTAAGTTTTTGGGCTAATATCCACTTATCAGTGAGTACATATTGTGTGAGTTCCTTTGTGAATATGTTACCT
Organism: Mus caroli; assembly: GCF_978045245.1. NCBI lineage: Eukaryota > Metazoa > Chordata > Mammalia > Rodentia > Muridae > Mus > Mus caroli. The sequence goes on from NW_028227269.1 coordinate 94,950,533, forward strand.
CACTCAGGATGATGCCCTCCAGATCCATCCATTTGCCTAAAAATTTCATAAATTCATTCCTTTTAATAGCTGAGTAGTACTCCATTGTGTAAATGTACCACATTTTCTGTATCCATTCCTCTGTTGAGGGGCATCTGGGTTCTTTCCAGCTTCTGGCTATTATAAATAAGGCTGCTATGAACATAGTGGAGCATGTGTCCTTCTTACCGGTTGGAACATCTTCTGGATATATCCCCAGGAGAGGTATTGCTGGATCCTCTGGTAGTATTATGTCCAATTTTCTGAGGAAATGCCAAACTGATTTCCAGAGTAGTTGTACCAGCTTGCAATCCCACCAACAATGAAGGAGTGTTCCTCTTTCTCCACATCCTCGCCAGCATCTGCTGTCACCTGAATTTTTGATCTTAGCCATTCTGACTAGTGTGAGGTGGAATCTCAGGGTTGTTTTGATTTGCATTTCCCTGATGATTAAGGATGTTGAACATTTTTTCAGGTGCTTCTCTGCCATTCGGTATTCCTCAGGTGAGAATTCTTTGTTCAGTTCTGAGCCCCATTTTTTAACGGGGTTATTTGATTTTCTGGAGTCCACCTTCTTGAATTCTTTATATATATTGGATATTAGTCCCCTATCTGATTTAGGATAGGTAAAGATCCTTTCCCAATCTGTTGGTGGTCTTTTTGTTTTATTGACGGTGTCTTTTGCCTTGCAGAAGCTTTGCAACATTATGAGGTCCCATTTATCTATTCTCGATCTTACAGCACAAGCTTTTGCTGTTCTATTCAGGAATTTTTCCCCTGTACCCATATCTTCGAGGCTTTTCCCTACTTTCTCCTCTGTAAGTTTCAGTGTCTCTGGTTTGATGTGGAGTCCCTTAATCCACTTAGATTTGACCTTAGTACAAGGAGATAGGAATGGATCAATTCGCATTCTTCTACATGATAACCGCCAGTTGTGCCAGCACCATTTGTTGAAAATGCTGTCTTTTTTCCATTGCATGGCTTTTGCTCCCTTGTCAAAGATCAAGTGACCATAGGTATGTGGGTTGATCTCAGGGTCTTCAATTCTGTTCCATTGGTCTACTTGTCTGTCATTATACCAGTACCATGCAATTTTTATCACAATTACTCTGTATTAAAGCTTTAGGTCCGGCATGGTGATTCCACCAGAGGTTCTTTTATCCTTGAGAAGAGTTTTTGCTATCCTAGGTTTTTTGTTGTTCCAGATGTATTTGCAGATTGCCCTTCTAATTCGTTGAAGAATTGAGTTGGAATTTTGATGGGGATTGCATTGAATATATAGATTGCTTTTGGTAAGATAGCCATTTTTAAAATGTTGATCCTGCCAATCCATGAGCATGGGAGGTCTTTCCATCTTCTGAGATCTTCTTTAATTTCTTTCTTCAGGGACTTGAACTTCTTGTCATACAGATCTTTCACTTCCTTAGTTAGAGTCAGGCCAAGGTATTTTATATTGTTTGTGACTATTGAGAAGGGTGTTGTTTCCCTAATTTCCTTCTCTGCCTGTTTATCCTTTGTGTACACAAAGGCCATTGACTTGCTTGAGTTAATTTTATATCCAGCTACTTCACCGAAGCTATTTATCAGGCTTAGGAGTTCTCTGGTGGAATTTTTAGGGTCACTTATGTATACTATCATATCATCTGCAAAAAGCGATATTTTGACTTCTTCTTTTCCAATTTGTATCCCCTTGATCTCCTTTTGTTGTCTAATTGCTCTGGCTAGGACTTCAAGTACAATGTTGAATAGGTAGGGAGAGAGTGGGCAGCCTTGTCTAGTCCCTGATTTTAGTGGGATTTCTTCCAGATTCTCACCATTTACTTTGATGTTGGCTACTGGTTTGCTGTATATTGCTTTTATCATGGTTAGGTATGGGCCTTGAATTCCTGATCTTTCCAAGACTTTTATCATGAATGGGTGTTGGATTTTGTCAAATGCTTTCTCAGCATCTAACGAGATGATCATGTGGTTTTTGTCTTTGAATTTGTTTATATGATGGATTACATTGATGGATTTTCATATATTGAACCATCCTTGCATCCCTGGGATGAAACCTACTTGGTCAGGATGGATGATTGTTTTGATGTGTTCTTGAATTCGGTTAGCGAGAACTTTTTGAGGATTTTTGCATCAATATTCATAAGGGAAATTGGTCTGAACTTCTCTATCTTTGTTGGGTCTTTATGTGGTTTAGGTATCAGAGTAATTGTGGCTTCATAGAATGAGTTCGGTAGAGTACCTTCTGATTCTATTTTGTGGAATAGTTTGTGAAGAACTGGGATTAGATCTTCTTTGAAGGTTTGATAGAACTCTGCACTAAACCCATCTGGTCCTGGGCTTTTTTTGGTTGGGGGACTATTAATGACTGTTTCTATTTCTTTAGGGGATATGGGACTGTTAAGATCATTATCCTGATTTGATTTAACTTTGGTACCGGGTATCTGTCTAGAAACTTGTCCATTTCATCCATGTTCTCCAATTTTGTTGAGTATAGCCTTTTGTAGAAGGATCTGATGGTGTTTTGGATTACTTCAGGGTCTGTTGTTATGTCTCCCTTTTCATTTCTGATTTTGTTAATTAGAATACTTTCCCTATGCCCTCTAGTGAGTCTGGCTAAGGGTTTATCTATCTTGTTGATTTTCTCAAAGAACCAGCTCCTCGATTGGTTGATTCTTTGAATTGTTCTTCTTGTTTCCACTTGGTTGATTTCACCCCTGAGTTTGATTATTACTTGCCATCTACTCCTCTTGAGTGAATTTGCTTCCTTTCGTTCTAGAGCTTTTATGTGTGTTGTCAAGCTGCTAATGTGTGCTCTCTCTAGTTTCTTTTTGGAGGCACTCAGAGCTATGAGTTTTCCTCTTAGAAATGCTTTCAAAGTGTCCCATAAGTTTGGGTATGTTGTGGCTTCATTTTCATTAAACTCCAGAAAGTCCTTAATTTCTTTCTTTATTCCTTCCTTGACCAAGGTATCATTGAGAAGAGTGTTGTTTAGTTTCCACGTGTGTGTTGGCTTTCTATTATTTATTTCATTATTGAAGATCAGTCTTAGTCCATGGTGATCTGATAGGATGCATGGGACAATTTTAATATTTTTGTATATGTTGAGGCTTGTTTTGTGACCAATTATGTGGTCAATTTTGGAGAAGGTACCGTGAGGTGCTGAGAAGAAGGTATATCCTTTTGTTTTAGGATAAAATATTCTGTAGATATCTGTCAGATCCATTTGTTTCATAACCTCTGTTAGTTTCACTGTGTCCCTGTTTAGTTTCTGCTTCCATGATCTGTCCATTGGTGAAAGTGGTGTGTTGAAGTCTCCCACTATTATTGTGTGAGGTGCAATGTGTGCTTTGAGCTTTACTAAAGTATCTTTAATGAATGTGGCTGCCCTTGTATTTGGAGCATAGATATTCAGAATTGATAGTTCTTCTTGGAGGATTTTACCTTTGATGAGAATGAAGTGCCCTTCCTTGTCTTTTTTGATGACTTTGGGTTGGAAGTCAATCTTATCAGATATTATAATGGCTACTCCAGCTTGTTTCTTCCTACCATTTGCTTGGAAAATTTTTTTCCAGACTTTCATTCTGAGGTAGTGTCTATCTTTTTCTCTGAGATGAGTTTCCTGTTAGCAGGAAAATGTTGGGTCCTGTTTCTGTAGCCAGTCTGTTAGTCTATGTCTTTTTATTGGGGAGTTGAGTCCATTGATATTAAGAGATATTAGGGAGAAGTAATTGTTGCTTCCTTTTATTTTTGTTGTTAGAGTTGGTGTTCTGTTTTTGTGGCTGTCTTCTTTTAGGTTTGTTGAGGGATTACCTTCTTGCTTTTTCTAGGAAGTGGTTTCCTTCCTTGTATTGGTTTTTTTTCTGTTATTATCCTTTGAAGGGCTGGATTCGTGGAAAGATAATGTGTGAATTTGGTTTTGTCGTGGAATACTTTGGTTTCTCCATCTATGGTAATTGAGAGTTTGGCTGGGTATAGTAGCCTGGGCTGGAAATTGTGTTCTCTTAGTTTCTGTATAACATCTGTCCACGCCGTTCTGGTTTTCATAGTCTCTGGTGAAAAATCCGGTGTAATTCTGATAGGCTTGCCTTTATATGTTACTTGACCTTTTTCCCTTACTGCTTTTAGTATTCTATCTTTATTTAGTGCATTTATTGTTCTGATTATTATGTGTCAGAAGGAATTTCTTTTCTGGTCCAGTCTATTTGGAGTTCTGTAAGCTTCTTGTATGTTCATGGGCATCTCTTTCTTTAGGTTTGGAAAGTTTTCTTCTATGATTTTGTTGAAGATATTTGCTGGTCCTTTGAGTTGAAAATCTTCATTCTCATCTACTCCTATTATCCGTAGGTTTGGTCTTCTCATTTTGTCCTGGATTTCCTGGATGTTTTGAGTTAGGTTCTTTTTGGATTTTGTATTTTCTTTGATTGTCGTGCCGATGTTCTCTATGGAGTCTTCTGCACCTGAGATTCTCTCTTCCATCTCTTGTATTCTGTTGCTGATGCTCGCATCTATGGTTCCAGATTTCTTTCCTAGGGTTTCTATCTCCAGCATTGCCTCAATTTGGGTTTTCTTCATTGTCTCTACTTCCCTTTTTAGGTCTTGGATGGTTTTATTTAATTCCATCACCTGTTTGGTCTGGTTTTCCTGCAATTCTTTAAGGGATTTTTGTGCTTCCTCTTTAATGTCTTCTACCTGTTTAGCAGTGTTCTCCTGCAATTCTTTAAGGGATTTTTGTGCTTCCTCTTTAATGTCTTCTACCTTTTTAGCAGTGTTCTCCTGTATTTCTTTAAGTGTGTTATTAAAGTCCTTCTTGATGTCCTCTACCATCATCATGAGATATGCTTTTAGATCCGGGTCTAGCTTCTCCGGTGTGTTGGGGTGCCCTGGACTGGGCGAAGTGGGAGTGCTGGGTTCTGATGATGGTGAGTGGTCTTGGTTTCTGTTAGTAAGATTATTAAGTTTACCTTTCGCCATCTGGTAATCTCTGGGGTTAGTTGTTATAGTTGTCACTGTTTAAATATTGGAGCAGATGCTGTGATCCACTCAGCAGAAGTCTTAAGATCCTGTGGCGGGTGTCATGGGTAGCTGGCGGGTGTCAGCTGACCCTGCGCCCTAGCTACCCCGGTGCTGGCCTGACCGGAAGAGGCTTGTGGCCCTACTCAGGCCGGTTTTCTGCCTCCCCAACCAAAGCAGTCTCAGGTCCCACACGATTGGACTGGACCCTGTAATTCTTTAAGGGACTTTTGTGTTTCCTCTTTAAGGGCTTCCTGCTGTTTTCCTGTCTTCTCCTGTATTTATTTAAGGGAGTTATTTATGTCCTTCTTAAAGTCCTCTTTAACAATATTGAGAAGGGATTTTCAATCCGAATCTTGCTTTTCCAGTGTGATGTTATATCCAGGACTTGCTATGGTGGGAGATATAGGTTCTGATGATGCCAAGTAATATTGGTCTCTGTTGCTTATGTTCTTATGCTTGACTTACACAATCTTATTTTCTCTAGTACGACCTTCCCTCACTATATCTGACTAGAGCCTGTTCCTGTCCTTCCCCTGATCCTGCTTGTATCAGAACTCCTCAGAGTTCAGCTGTCCCTGTGATCCTGTGATCCTGAGATCCTGTATTTGTTAGAGTTCCTGGGAGTCATACTACCTCTGGGGCTCTGAGATCCTGGTGTGACCAAGCTCCTGTGAACCTGTGGTCCTGGGTAACTTAAGTGCCTGGGAATGGAACTTCTTCTGGGCGTTGTGTGACTGGCTATGAAATTAGCACCCAATATCTGCTCAGGCCAACTCTGATCCTATGATCCTGGGTGTGTTAAAGCACCTGGAAGTGGAGCTTCCTCTGGGTGTTGTGCGACTGGCTGCAGAGTTCACCCCCGAGGTGTGCTCAGGAACCTGGGCCACTGGATTAGGCAGAGTTCCTGGGTGCCTGGGTCCCACTGGTCCCAGTTACTCCTGGTGTTGGGGCAGATGTTGTGTCTTCCTTACTTCTGATTCTATCATCTTGGTCATGTTAGAGTGCTTAGGAATGGAGTTTCCTCTGGGTGTTGTGGGACTGGCTGCAGAGTTCGTGCCCAAGCTCTGCTCAGGGCACCTGCCCAAACCGGAAGGAACCCATGCCACTGGTCAGGTGGAGTTCCTGGGTGCCTGGGTCCCCATTTCAGATAGTCTCTTTCCATATATTATATTTGCTCTTAAGAACAATACCCACGGAAGGCCCTTCGTATTTAGTGTGAGTCCATGACAGGATGAGAAGCCTATGAGCTACTTGGAATTTATTTTCATCAACAGCTGATTTAATACTTAATATAATTCATCAAATATGCTGCTGAGAAAGAGTAAACCACTAAGTTTTATTCAGAGAGAACATTACTTAGCATAAAGTAAATGGGTGGGTGCAAATTTCATTTACTAAAGCAGGCAGGCTAATTTTCTTGGCATAATTTCAGTATGTCAAGTTTACCAGCAACTGAATGGCTGAGAAGTAACTAAAGAAGTGATCAACATCTTTAGTAACTGGAAATGCAAATCAAGCAACCCTGAAATTCCATATCACACCAGTCAGAATGGCTAAAATCAAAAACTCAGGTGAGAGCAGATGCTGGTGAGGATGTGGAGAAGGAGGGACGCTCCTCCACTGTTCCTGGGATTGTAAGCTTGTACAACCACTGTGGAAATCAGTCTGGTAGTTACTCAGAAAACTGGACCTAGTGCTACCTGATGGCTCAGCTATACCACATCTGGGCATATACGCAAAAGATGTTCCAACATATAACAAGGACACAAGATCCACTATTTCCAAAGCAGTCTTATTATAATAGTCAGAAGCTGGAAGGAACCCTTATGTCCTTCAACAGAATAATGGATACAGAAAATGTGATACTTACACAACTCAGCTATTACAAACAATGACTTCATGAAATTCTTAGGCAAATGGATGGAATTTGAAAATATCATCCTGAGCAAGTTAACCCAGTCACAATGGTACACATGGTATGTACTCACTGATAAGTGGATAATAACCCAAAAGCTCAGAATGCCCAAAATACAATTCACAGACCACATGAAGCTAAAGAAGGAAGACCAAAGAGTGGAGGTGTCAGTCCTTCTTAGAAGGCAAAACAAACAAACAAACAAACAAAAACTAAAGGGATGAAATATAGAGACAAACTGTGGAACAGAGACTGAAGGAAAGGCCTTCAGATACTGCCCCACGTGGGTATCCTTCCCACATACAATCACCAAACCCAGACACTTTTGCAGATGCCAAGAAGTGCTTGCTGACAGGACCAGAATGTAGCTGTCTCCTGAGAGACTCTGCTAGAGCCTGACAAATACAGAGGCAGGTGCTTGCAGTCAACCATTGGACTGAGCATGGGGTCCCCAATGTAGGAGTTAGAGAAAGGACTGGAGGAACTGAAGAGATTTGCAACCCCAAAGGAAGAACAACAATATCAACCACATGTCAAATAAACTTACCTGTTATTATCACTGAATTTGGAGTTTGTTAGTTTTATTCACTTTCATATCTCAGTTTCCTGACTAGATGCTACAGATAGACTGCAATATGACCCCAGACACAGTATCAGTCACATTGTTTATATCCAGAGAGAAATAATCTTTCCTATAAGCAAGTCTCTGACCTGCCCTCTATTTCCTTTTCTTTCCATTCTAAAAAGTATGGAATTATTTTGGTTCTACAAAATTTCCTGAGAAATGAAAATTTAATGAAGCTTTCCATCTGGCAGGATAATACTTTGAACTCTTAGGCTACAGAACATATTTTGTTTCTGAGCACACTTTATTTATTGGTGCCATTTATACTTTGCTATTGATAATGATAGCATTAACCATGTGAAACTTATTATTTAGTTACAATAAGAACAAATAAGGGAAGGAAATGACTTTAGCTCAGGGGCAAGGAGGGTTTCTTGTGTTTCCTTATAACATAGAGGAAAGCAAATGGCACTTATATTATTGAATCTAACCTTGAAGGTGTTTTCCTTGATTCTGTTATTTGTATCATTTTGGAACATCACTTGTCATGCAACCCTATGACTGAGATGTAAGTTAGGCATTTTAGAGTTCTAAAGGACAGAAGAAATGGTAAATTGCCACACAGCACTACAGAAAACAACCCAATATCTTTACCAACGCACATTTCCCTAATAAATCATCGGGTTGCTTATAATTTAAGCTCATTTTACAATTATCAATATAATTCCTGGGTCAGAAGAAATCTTAATAGTTTATGACCCTTAGTCTTACAAAGGGAGTAAGCATCAAAATATATTAAGGAGATGAAGTAAAATTAATGTTTACTTTTTAATCTTTCCAGGTGGGCAGAGGGGGAGGGGATTGTAGTAACATTTAGGGCTATTTTCCAAGACTAACAAAATGTGTGCCAAAAAAAAATGAAAATAAACTTACAGGGTTGTAGAAAACTAAGTCTACTTCAGATTCACTTTCGTATACAAGGTATGACTTGAGAGTGGGCTCTACACTGCCTTCTGTGAGTGGAACAGTGATTATCACTCATGAAAGCCCTTGATTTACATATCATAGGAGGTGAATTGTGAACTCTAGGCAGCAGGTCAACATCTAGCTAAGTGGTCCATTACTTCTACAGTCTGAAGGCAGACTCTCAATAGCAACTACTAGAAAACACAGAGTGTTGATGATCTGAGTAGATCCTCTATCTTCAGTGTTCAACTTCTTTAAACTGTTGAATGTATTAAGTATCCCTCATGGAGATCAATATATAAAGATTTCAATGTAGCATTTACAGGGTTAACCTTAAAATTCTGACCTTCAAATCTTCAAAATGACCATGGCTTTGAAATATACATGTTGAAACATTGAGTTAAATTTTTATATTTTTTGAGTTATTTTATTCTATATTTCTGCTTAATTGATTACAAAAAAAAAAAAAAACCTGGAAAGAATGTTTATTTGAGGGATGCCCTAGTATTTTTTGTTTATTCACATTTATTGAATTTAGTTTCATTTTTTTTCAAGTTTTTGACTTTCATCACAAAATCATTTATGTGTACTTTTATTGTTATTTGATGTCTATTAGAACTATAAATCTCTCTCAGAGGGCTGCTTACATTACGTTCTAGAGAAAGAAGGAGATGGCCAAAATCAACAGAATCATAGGTGAACAGGAAACGTTTCAACAGACACTAAAGAAATCCAAAATATTATAATGAAATTCTGTAAAAGCCTATGTTCTATTATGTTAGAAAACATAAAATAATTTAATGAATTTCTAATTCATCCAAACCTCCAAAATTTGACTAAGAAGAGATCAACAACATAAACAGATCCATGACCAATAAGGAGACTGAATCAGTAATGAAAGCCTTTGACTAAATAAAATCAGGTAGATTCATTGCAGAATTCAAAATGTTAGAAAATTAGGCTGTCCTTAGGCAGCATAAAGAAATTAGATCTATATCTAGTACTCTGCCCAAAATAAACTTCAAACAGATCTAAATCCTCATTGTGAAACATGAAATGTTGAATGTGCAGGAGGAAAATGTAGTTTGACAGTATTTTAAGCACATACTTTCTATTCAACTCAGTATTTCTTTTCTTGTGGCATATGTAAGTAGGTCTGTGAGTAGGTAAACCAGAATTGAACAATAATGAAAAAATAGTGAAATATCAATGCATATAAAACAGGATATTTCTGTAGAAAAACTAAGATTAAAAATCCCATCACATGGCTACGCACCAATCCCTGACATTATTAAGGATAGTGTCTTAGTTAGGGTTTTACTGTTATGAACAGATACCATGACCAAGGCAAGTCTTATAAAAAGCAACATTATTTGGGACTGGCTTACAGGATCAGAGGTTCAGTCCATTATCATCAAGGTAGGAGCATGGCAGCATCCAGGCAGGCATGGCACAGGTAGAGATGAAAGTTCTCTGTCTTCACCTGAAGGCTGCTAGTGGAAGACTGACTTCCAGGTAACTAGGGTGATGGTCTTAAGCCCACACCCACAGTGACACACCTACTCCAACCAGGTCACACCTCTTCTAACAAGGTCATACCTCTAAATGGTGTCACCCCTTGGTCCAAGAATATACAAACCAACACATTCCACTCCCTGACTCCAGATAGGCTTATTCAAACACATGAGTCTATAGAGGCCATACCTAAACATAACATAATAAAAAAGTACATTCAGTCCACTTCCAGAATCCCCATAGTTTATAGAAGTCTCAACAAAGTTAAAAGTCCAAAGTTCAAAATCTCTTTTGAGATTCACCCTATCACTTAACTGTAATCTCCAAGACAAGACAGACAATCAACTGAGCAAGCTCCAAAAGTCTCCATGTCTGATGTCTCCACTTCTTTTTCATCTTCGTTGACTGCAACAAACTTCTTTTTCCTGGGATGGTTCCACTCCCTGTTAACAGCTTTCCTCAGCAGGTATCCCACGGCTTTGGCCTCTTTAACATCTTTAGGTCTCCATGGCAAGTTCAATGTTACAGCTGCTTCTTTCAATGTCTGGGATCCAAACATGATCTTCTGGGCTCCTCCAAAGGGTTGGTGTCACTTCTTCAGCTTTGCCCTCTGTAGTACTCTAAGCTCAGGTTGATCCACTTCACTGCTGTTGCTGTTCTTGTTGATTATCCCATGGTATTGACATCTCCAATACACTGGGGTCTTCCACTGCAACTAGGCTTCACTGATAGCCTCTCATAGGCTCTCTTCATGGTTCCAAGTCTCAGCTCCTTTGCATGACCCCTTTAGTCCTGGGCTGTCAATTGCTAATGAGACTGCATCTTCACCAATGGCCTTCCATGGGTTCTCACAGTACCAGGATTCTGCTGTTCTTCATGACCCCTTCATGCCTTCAACACCAGTACCACTTTACACATGACTCTTACACATTACCAAGTATAGCTGCAGCACAAGGTACAACCTAGGCCATCTCTGGAATGCAGCTTCTTTGTGTTCTCAGAAAACACTTCCCAGAAGATTTCATCTCAATGATGCTGGTCTCTTCTTAATCACCACTAATTTCTTAGCTACAGCTAAACAGCATCAATTGTCCTAGTAGTCCCTTTTATTATGGACTCTGAATCCAGAGCCATGTGGCTAAAGCTGCCAAATTCTTCTGCTTTCTTGGACTGAAACATGGCCCCCTTGTTTTATTACATTATCACTTTCTGTTTTCCAATTCCTTTACTGCCTAAACTTGGCTGTCCTGGAACTTGCTCCCTAGACTGACTTTGTTCTGAGAGATCTGCAGGCCTGTTTCCTTAACACTGGGATTAAAGGTGTGGGCCACCAAACCTGTATTTAAGTTTTCTTTACCTAGAACTTGCTCTTTATCAGGCTGACCTTGAACTCAAGAGATCTGCTTGTCTCTGTCTCCTGGGATTAAAGGTGTGCATCACTATTCCTGGGCCTAAGGCTTTTGTTTTTGTTTTTGTTTTTGTTTTTGTTTTTCAAGACAGGGTTTCTCTGTGTAGCCCTCTGCTATCCTGGAACTCACTCTGTGGACCAGGCTGGCCTCAAACTTAGAAATTTGCCTGCCTCTGCCTCCCAAGTGCTGGGATTAAAAGTGTGTACCACCACGCCCAGATGGGCCTAAATTTTTTTTTATTAGGTATTTATTTCATTTACATTTCCAATGCTATCCCAAAAATCCTCCACACCCTCCCTCACCCATTTCCCCACCCACCCACTCCTACTTCTTGGGCCTGGCATTCCCCTGTACTGAAGCATATAAAGTTTGCATGGCCAATGGGCCTCTCTTTCCACTGATGGCCGACTAGGCCATCTTCTGATACATATGCAGCTAGAGACACGAGCTCCAGGGGGTACTGGTTAGTTCATATTGATGTTCCACCTATAGGGTTGCAGATGCCCCCAGGTCCTTGGGTACTTTCTCTAGCTCCTCCATTGGGGGTCCTGTGATCTATCCAATAGCTGACTGTGAGCATCCACTTCTGTGTTTGCTAGTCCCCGGCATAGTCTCACAAGAGACAGCTATATCAGTGTCCTTTCAGCAAAATCTTGCTGGTGTATGCAATGGTGTCTGTGTTTGGAGGCTGATTATGGGATGGATCCCCAGGTATGGCAGTCTCTAGATGGTCCATCCTTTTGTCTCATCTCCAAACTTTGTCTCTGTAACTCCTTCCATGGGTGTTTTGTTCCCAATTCTAAGAAGGGGCAAAGTATCCACACTTTGGTCTTTGTTCTTCTTGAGTTTCATGTGTTTCACAAATTGTATCTTATATCTTGGGTATTCTGCTACTCAGCTATTAAAAAGAAAGAATTTATGAAATTCCTAGGCAAATGGATGGACCTGGAGAGCATCATCCTGAGTGAGGTAACCCAATCACAAAAGAACTCACATGATATGTACTCACTGGACCTAAGTTTTTATGGCCACTATTCCTCAAGATTGAAATGAAAAGCCTCAAGATCTGGATCATAGTTGTACTCTCTATTTCTGGATTGTAGTTCATTTCAGATTAAAATTCCAAATGAGAATAATAACCAAGTCCCTTGTTCAACTGCAAAAGCATAAACAATAAGCTTAGCAGGGTGGGACCTTGCTTCCAGGCCAGAAACTTGTATCTCCTAGCCTCCAGATTAGGATCACTGGTGAGCCTCCAATTCTGGATTGTAGTTCATTCCAGATATAGTCAAAGTTGACAACCAGGAATAGCCACTACACTCTGTTATACTTGCAGAAAGGAGTCTGGCATGGCTGTTCTCTGAGAGGCTCCACCCAGCAGGTCACTCAGACAGATGTAGATATCCAAAGGCAAGCAGTGGGTGGGTGGGGCTTTTGAACTCTTAAGGAAGAATGGGAGGAAGGATTGAGGCCTCTAAGTAGATAGGAACTCCACGGGAAGAACAACAAAGTCAACTAACCCTTGGAGCTCTCAGAGATTAAACCACTAACCAAAGAGCATATACAAGGTGCCAGACCTAGGTCTCCCTGCTTACAGATAGCAGATGTGTATCTTGGTCTTCATGTAGGTCCTGAATAACTGGAGCAGGTGCTATCCCAAAGCTATTGCTTGTACGTGGGATATGTCCTTCTAGCTGGCTTCCCTATCTGGTCTCACTGGGAGAGGATATACCTAGCTTCACAAAGACTTGATTTTCTAGGGTGGGGAGATACCCAGGGGCTCCTCCCTGCTCCAATGAGAAGGAGAGGAGGAACAGGAGAAGGATTGTGAGAAGGGGTGACTGGGAGGGGGACAGTGAATGGAATGTAAAATTAATAAGTAAAATAAATAAATAAATAAATAAATATTATAAATTAAGGGGAAATACAAAAAGTAGATTAAAAATGTAAATCATAATGGTTACATAACAAATATAATTCCAAAATGCAAAAAATTACCCAGAAATGGAGTATGGAATTTAAAATGCAGCGAGAAGGATAAGTATGGCATAGACACTAGGAAGTGGGACTGTTTGAAAAGATAGGTGGTATGATCATGCTGGAGGAAGTCTGTCACTGGGATTGTGTTTTGGGTTTTTCAATCCTATTTCAAGCACAGAATTCTCAGCTACATCTCCAGTACCATTTCTACTGGTACTCTTCCATGTCTCCCTCCATGATGATGACAGAATAAATGTCTGAAACTGTAAGCAAGCCCAAGTTAAATACTTTGTTATAGGAAAAGAGTTATCTCAGTCATGTTGTCTTTTTACAACAATAGAACACTGACTAAGATATATGGATAGGACATATTGGAATTGATGAGTTGAGAGAGAGAGAGAGAGAGAGAGAGAGAGAGAGAGAGAGAGAGAGAACACAATTTTGGGTGGGTTGGAAGCAGGGGAAGCAGGAGTTGACTGGGGCGGGGGGGGGGGGAGTGAATAAAATCCAAACCCATTATATGAGATGGATGGAACTAGAAAAAGTTATCTTGAGTGAAGTAAGCCAGAGCCAAAAGGACACGCAAGGTATGCAATCCCTGATAAGTGGGTATTAGCCATAAAGTAGAGGATGCCCACAATATACTCCACAGACCCAAAGAAGTTAAACAAACAAAAAAGGCACAAGTGAGGATGTTTGAATCTCATTTGAACAGGGAACTAAATAGACAGAGGAGGCAGAGGGAAGGAAGACATTGAGTGGGAGAGGACAGGCAGAGGAGAATGGGATCATGATCAGGTGTTGGGAGACACATGAGAGAGGACAAGGTGTCCATTTGAATGAGTAGAAATTTGCAACTTCCAGGGGTAGGTGGGTGGGTGGGTAAATCACTAGGAAGTACCATACACCTCTCAGGGCTCAACGCAGGTAACCTTTGATGAAACTCATAGCAGTAGGGAGGGACATGGAACCTTAAGAGACTACCTCTTGTAGCCAGGCAGGATCCCCAGAGGAAGGATAAGGAGGCCAACCTACACACAAACTTTAACCCCAAATTTGTACTGTCTAAAAGAAATGGAGAGACAAAGGTAGATCAGAGACTTAAGGAATGGCCAAACAGTAACCAGCCTAAGTTGAGACCCATGCCAGGGGAAGCACCAATACCTCATACTATTAATTATAGTCTGTATTGTTTAGCCTAACTCTCCTCTGAGAGGCTCTACCCAGAAGCTGACTAAAATAGGTGCAGATATTGGATAGAGCTTGGGAATCTTATGGAAGAAGTGGTATAAGGACTGAGGGCCCTGAAGAGGATAGCCACTCCATAGGAATACTACCAGAGTCAACTAACCTGGACCTTGGAGGCTCTCATAGACAGCCACCAACCAAGGAGCATACAGAGGATAGACAGAGCCCACCCCCTCCTTCCTACCCCACACATATATATAGCTGATGTGAAGCTCAGTCTCTATGCAGGTCTCCCAACATCAGGAGAGAGGACTGTCCCTAAAGCAGTTGCCTGTGTGTGGAGTCCATTCCCCAAATGGGCTGCCTTGTCTGGCCTCAGTGGATGCACCTAACTTTACAGAGATTTGATGTACCAGAATCAGATATACAAAATGTGGTAGCCCACTCACTCAGAAGAGAAGGGGATGGAAATGAAGGAGGGGCTCTGTGAGGGGGGACCAGGTAGGGGCAGCAACAGGGATATGAAATGAATAAAAAATACCCCTCTTCCAACCCCAGCCATGGTTCCAGCTGCATATGTAGCAGAGCATAGTCTGGCATCAATGGAAGGGGAGGCCATTGGTTTTGAGAAGGCCAGCATGGGCGAACACTAGGATGGTGAGCCGGGGGTGGGTGGGTGGTTGAGGGAGTACCCCTATAGAAGCAAGGGAGAGAGGATAGGATAGAGGGTTTGTAGAGGCAAACCTAGGAAGGGGGATATCATTGAAAATGTAAATAAATAAAACAACCAATATGAATGAATAAATAAATAAATAGAAAAAATAAAATAGTAGATGAGAGTGCTGAATGAAAAGGAATTATTCAAGATCAGCCTTCGTCTGTGGTGATCTGATAGGATGCATGGGATAATTTTAATATTTTTGTATCTGTTGAGGCTTGTTTTGTGACTGATTATATGATCAATTTTAGGAAAGGTACCATGAGGTGCCGAGAAGAAGGTATATCCTTTTGTTGATAAAATGTTCTGTAGATATCTGTAAAATCCATTTTTTCATAACTTCTGTTAATTTCAAAGTGTCTCTGTTTAGTTTCTGTTTCCAGGATCTGTCCATTGAGGAGAGTGGGGTACTGAAGTCTCCCAATATTATTGTGTGAGGTACAATGTGTGGTTTGAGCTTTACTAGAGTCTCCTTAATGAATGTGGATGCCCTTGCATTTGGAGCATAGATATTCAAAATTGAGAGTTCACCTTGGAAGATTTTACCTTTGATGAGTATGAAGTGCCCCTCCTTGTCTTTTTTGATAACTTTGGGTTGGAAGTCGATTTTATTTGATATTAGAATGGCTACTCCAGCTTGTTCCTTTGGATCCTTTGCTTGGAAAATTGTTTTCCAGCCTTTTACTCTAAGGTCATATCTGTCTTTGTCCCTGAGGTGGGTTTCCTCAACTTATGGGACACATGAAAGCAGTCCTAAGAGGAAAACTCATAGCTCTGAATGCTGCCAAAAAGAAACTAGAGAGAGCATACATTAGCATCTTGATAGCACACCTAAAAGCTCTAGAAAAAAGGAAGCAAATTCACTGAAGAGGAGTAGACAGCAAGAAATAATCAAACTCAGGGCTGAAAACAAACAAATAGAAACAAAAAGAACTATACAAAGAATCAACCAAACCAGGAGCTGTTTTTGTTTGTTTGTTTGTTTTTCAAAAACAACAAGATACATAAACCCTTAGCCAGACTAACTAGAGGGCACAGGGACAGTATCCTAATTAGCAAAATCAAAAATGAAAAAGGAGACATAGCAACAGAACATGAGGAAATCCAAAACATCATCAGATACTATTATTAAACACTATACTCCACCAAACTGGAAAACTTGGATGAAATGGACAATTTTCTAGACAGATACTAGGTGCCAAAGTTAAATCAAGATCAGATTAATGATCTAAACAGTCCCATATCCCCTAAAGAAATTGAAGCAGTCATCAATAGTCTCCCAATCAAAAAAAGCCCAGGACCAGATGGGTTTAGTGCAGAGTTCTATCAGACCTTCAAAGAAGAACTAATTCCAATTCTCCTCAAACTATTCCACAAAATAGAAACAGAAGGTACTCTACCTAGTTCATTCTATGAAGCCACAATTACTCTGATACCTAAACCACATAAAGACCCAACAAAGAAAGAGAACTTCAGACCAATTTCCCTTATGAATATCGATGCAAAAATACTCAATAAAACTCTTGCAAACCAAATTCAAGAACACATCAAAACGATCATTCATCATGATCAAGTAGGCTTCATCCCAGGGACGAAGGGATGGTTTAATATGCGGAAATCCATCAACTTAATTCACTATATAAACAAATTCAAAGGCAAAAACCACATGATCATCTAGTTAGATGCTGAGAAAGCATCTGACAAAATCCAACACCCATTCATAATAAGTGACTTGGAAAGATCAGGAATTTAAGGCCCATACCGGAAGATAATAAAAGCAATATACAGCAAACCAGTAGACAACATCAAACTAAATAGGGAGAAACTTGAAGCAATGCCACTAAAATCAGGGACTAGACAAGGCTGCCCACTTTCTCCCTAATTATTCAGTATAGTAGTTGAAGCTCTAGCCAGAACATTTAGACAATAAAAGGAGATCAAGGGGCTACAAATCAGAAAGAACGAAGTCAAAATATCACTATTTGCAGTTGATATGATAGTATATAATAGTGACCCTAATAATTCGACCAGAGATCTCCTAAACCTTATAAAGAGCCTCAGTGCAGTAGCTGGATATAAAATTAACTCAAACAAATCAGTCGCCTTTCTCTACAAGAACGATAAACAGGCTGAGAAAGAAATTAGGGAAATAATACCCTTCACAATAGTCACAAATAATATAAAATACCTTGGTGTGACTCTAACTAAGGAACTAAAAGATCTGTATGATAAGAACTTCAAGTCTCTGAAGAAAATAATTGAAGAAGATCTCAGAAGATGGGAAGATCTCCCATTCTCATGGATTGGTGGAATTAATATAGTCGAAATCACTATCCTGCTGAAAGCTATCTACAGGTTTAATGCAATCCCCATCAAAATCCCAACTCAATTCTTCAGTGAGTTAGAAAGGGCAATTTGTAAAATTCATCTGGAATAACAAAAAACCTAGAATATCAAAAATTATTCTTAACAATAAATGAACCTCTGGTAGAATCGCCATGACTGATCTCAAGCTATACTACAGAGCAATTGTGATAAAAAAAAAATGCATGGTACTGGTACAGCAACAGATAGGTAGATCAATGGAATCGACCTGAAGATCTAGAAATTAACCTACATACCTATGGTCACTTGATCTTTGACAAGGGAATTACAACAACCCCTTGGGAAAAAGACAGCATTTTCAAAAAATGGTGCAGGCTCAACTGGCAGTTATCATGTAGAAGAATGTGAATTGCTCCATTTTTATCTCCTTGTACAAATTTCAAGTCTAAGTGGATCAAGGAACTCCACATAAAACCAGAGACATTGAAACTTATAGAGGAGTAAGTGGAGAAAAGCCTCAAAGATATGGGCACAGGGGAAATGTTCCTGAACAGAAAAGCAATGGCTTGTGCTGTAAGATTAAGAATTAACACTCCTCCATTGCTGGTGGGATTGCAAGATGGTACAACCACTCTGGAAATCAGTCTGGCTGTTCCTCAGAAAATTGGACATTGTATTACTGGAAGATCCAGCAATATTTCTCCTGGACATATACCCAGAAGATATTCCAACTGGTAATAAGGACACATGCTCCACTATGTTCATAGCAACCTTATTTATAATAGCAAGAAGCTGGAAAGAACCCAGAAGTCCTTCAACAAAAGAATGGATACAGAAAATGTGGTACATTTACACAATGGAGTACTACTCAGCTATTAAAAAGAATGAATTTATGAAATTCCTAGGCAAATGGATGAATCTGGAGGCTATCATCCTGAGTGAGGTAACCCAATCACATAAGAACACACATGATATGTGTGCACTCACTGATAAATGAATCTTAGCCTAGAAACTTAGAATACCCATACTTCTTTCCTTCTTAGAATGGGGAACAAAATACCCATGGAAGGAGTTATAGAGACAAATTTGGAGCAGAACCTGATGGAATGACCATCCAGACACTGCCCCTCTTGGGGATTCAACCCATAAACAACCACCAAACCCAGGCACTAGGCATATGCCAACAAGAGACTGCTAACAGGAGCCTGATATAACTGTCTCCTGCAAGGCTCTGCCAGTGCTCAGCAAATAAAGAAGTGGATGCTCACAGTCATCCATTGGATGGAGCACAAGGTCCCCAATGGAGGAGCTAGAGAAAATACCCAAGGACCTTGCAACCCTATAGGAGGAAAAACAATACGAACTAACCAGTGACCCCCAGAGCTTGTGTCTCTAGTTGCATATTGTAATGGTTTGTATATCCTTGGACCAGGGAGTGGCACCATCTGGAGGTGTGGCCTTGTTGGAATAGGTGTGACCTGGTTGGAGTGGGTGTGTCACTGTGGTTGTAGGCATAAGATCCTCACCTTAGTTGCCTGGAAGTCAGTGTTCCACTAGCAGCCTTTGGATGAAGACATAGAACTCTCAGCTCCTCCTGCACCATGCCTGCCTGGATACTGCCATGCTCTCACCTTGATGATAATGGACTGAACCTCTGAACCTGTAGGCCAGCCCCAAGTAAATATTGTTTTTTATAAGACTTGCCTGGTCATGGTATCTGTTCACAGCAGTAAAACACTAACCAAAACACATATGTAGCAGAGGATGGCCTAGTAGTCCACCAATGGGAGGAGAGGCCCTTGATCTTGCGAAGATTACATGCCTCAGTACAGGGGAATTCCATGGCCAGGATGCCGGAGTGGGAGGGTACAGAGGACTTTCAGATAGCATTTGAAATGTAAATGAAGAAAATATCTAATAAAAAATAAATAAAATGAATATTTTTTTTAAAAAAGAAAATGAATTATAAGGAAAAAGAAAAATAACTTTCAATCTTACAATACACAAAATGATATATTGGACTCAATTTTGAGCCCATAAATCAAAATTTTGTTTCAATATAACCACATCTTTATTTCTATACATATTTCATAGCTTTTCCCTAATCAAAATACAGAGATGAATAGTTAAAATAGTTACTACTCTTTAGAAGAGCTTGCTACTCTTTTCAAGAACTGTCTTCTTTTAAGCTGTTAAGACATATATTAGTGTAGTTTCTTTAACTTGAGTATTTGAGAATTTTTAGCTTGAAAATTATAGAGTGTAAATAATTAAGAATACTTTAATATTTTGTGTATAAGCTTTTGTCATAAAGTAATTTTTTGAACTTTACTTTTTAAAAAATCTTACACATTTAGAAAACAGTCTAATTATTGATTGTTCAAAGATTATTATAAAATCACAAACGTTGCAGTTTTTCATAGTATTTGTTTCTGTTTACTAACAGTTGTTAAAAGGAATAAACCACTTTTTTATGAATATGCTATAACCATGTGATTTTATAGGGCTATTAATGTGATAAACACTGTTCAATTTATCATGTCTAAATTTCCTTGAAATGTTGAAATAAATTTTTGAATATGATAAGTTACATGCAAATTTAGAAGTTGGTACATGTGAAGGAATATAAAGTATAGATTTTCAGGCACTATGTATATGCATGAAGTTATATATCAAGCTCCTTTTATGTATAATTTTGCATAGTTTTAAGTTCAAATATTCATTAGCTTCACAAAATGAGCATTACATTTGTTATATATTTTCCTTATTCTGGGGAATAAGCAATATAACTTAGAATTAATTTTCCTTGGAAATTATTTTAAATCATATAGAAAGGTCATTGGTATCAATTTTAGAATAAAACTAGGTTATTTACATACTGACCATTTTATCTTCTAAATAAAGTAGCTTTTTGAAGTTCCTGTTTCATGTTTCCTTATTTTTTGATTGAATCATAATGAATCTTATTTTCTATAGCTATGGATTTTTCTCCATTTTTGAAAGGATTCACAGATGTTTGTTCATAGCACTATCATCTTCACAAGCAGTTTAATTTCATCTACTTTGTAAGTAACTTGTTTTGAAATAATCTTTCATGTCATCACTTCTTTTACTTTAAATTGATTTTGTCTTTGAAATACTCCCTTAGCTTTCATTTGTATCCTTAGTGTATATGCACTGCTAGTATATATTAGTGTATATTATAAGTTTATATTACTTCTTGGAGTAGAATGTCAAGTGCTCTCACACAGCAGGTATCCCCACACCCATTGTGGCCTTCCAAACTCACATTGAGTGTTTTGTTACAATATACTGGCATTTATTCATTATAACACAACAATCTCACTTCCCAAAAGATATACTTGCTTCTGTCTGTTTCTACTTCCTTTTGTGACAGCCACTGAAAACCTCACATATTTTTTTCTGCAACTAAAGTTTTATATTTTCCAAATGCCATAGAATTAGAATAACAATGTTTAGAATTTTCAGATTAGCATCTGACTCAGGATATTTCTTTAATTCTTTCCCTTATCTATTATATTTGTACTTGTAAGCCGCCCATGGCCTACATGAACAGGATACTCCTGGAAGGCAGGCTGGGGCTGAAAGAGAGACTAGATGGCGAGAAAAGAATGAAGCCAAGACAAATTTTCTCTGATCAAGGCCCCGGAGTTTACTAAGAGACTGTGCTTCTAAAGGGGGAAGACCCATCTCCCCCCACCCACTCTGCCAGTCCATTCTTGGTGCCCAGAACCAGCCCTAAGAGGAAACCAGCCAAGTTGGAAAGCTGCACCGCAGGTGGCCCCACCTCAGTGGCGACAAGGTCAGGCTGGGGGGAGGCTACATATTATACCTTATTACTCATTTCTTACTGTTCTTCATGTCTGACTGTAGTATATAATATCTACTCACTTTCATAATGACATCTCAATTCATCTCAATTATTTCAAGTCTTGGCAATTATAAATAGTTTCTGCAAACATATTTGGAGAGGTCATATGCTATAGAAATATCTTCATTGAAGTATATAATATGTCTTTTGTCTACTTTTTAATTTGGTTGTTCATTCTTTTCATATGGATACTACAACCATTCACAGAGGTGAACATAGCAAAGTGACCATCGCCTCTACTCTTCTTTTTTTTTAAATTAGCTATTTATTTCATTTACATTTCCAATGCTATCCCAAAAGTCCCCCACCCGCTCCCCCACCCACCCACTCCCACTTCTTGGCCCTGGCGTTCCCCTGTACTGAGGCAGATAAAGTTTGCACGACCAATGGGCTTCTCTTTCCACTGATGGCCGACTAGGCCATCTTCTGATACATATGCAGCTTATAACAAATTCTTATTAATTGATTAGTAAGTTCTATATATAACAAAATGAAGTGCTGTGGTTTATTAATAAGATGACATTGAACTTGACTCTATGCAAAATATCTTGAGATTACTCTTCTAGGGGCTAAAACTCTGGATCCAAGCTCATCATTAAGCAGGCAATGTTTTGTTCTCCCCTTTAGTTCCTCTGAGATTTACATATTTTGGCATGCAGTCAAAAGCACCATGCTCTTCTTGGCCTTACATTTAATGATGTATACATAAAGTGAATAAAGTACTTTAGTTTCTGTATCATTTTTTTTAAATTCCTGACATTTATACTACATTGAATATAATGCCACACACTCCATTATAGCTCAAAGAGAAGAACATTTAAAGATACTTAAAAGTCTTCAATGGGGAATGAAAGAGAAAATACACAGCAGGCAACTTGCATTTGGGGCAGGTTAAAGGTTAGTTTTAAGTAGCTAAGACTATTCAACTAATAGAATGAAAGCATATGACATTCATTATTTTTTTAGCAATATATGCTATGCTCAGAAAAATCAGTTTAATCCCAACTATAGAATGTCTTAGAAGAAAAATGTCAGTTCTACACTATCCATGCGGACATAAACTAAATCTATCACTTAAAGGCAATCAGTCAGAGGGAAGGCTCAGTGGGTCATACTTCTTGTCTTGAGAATCAGGGAACCTGGATCCCAATTGAAGGTAGAGAGAATCATCACCATATTGCTCTCTACTGACATCTACACATGTGCTTGGCAAGTGATCTACACATGTGCTTGGCATGTGATCTACACTTGTGCTTGGCATGTGATCTACACTTGTGCTTGGCATGTGATGCCCTTCACAGCACAACACCCCCAAACATAGTAAACAAATACAGCTTTAAAACAATTGCTTATATTGATACAAACCTTATTAATGTAGCCTATAACATCTAACTGTTCAAGTCATTGTGCTTGGATAACGCTGATGTACTCAGGTTTCATATGAATATAAAGTTTTTGTTCATTTTCACTTTCTTCTGAGCACAGAGTTTATAGTTTCAGCTTCTGTTTATTTTGAAACTTAGTATTCTTATCATACATAATTGAAGTGTAAATGTCACCATGCTTCTTTAAAAACAAATACCAATTAAAGAAAGAGACGCTGGCATTGGGCACAGGCTCACTTCATTTATTATAACATGGTCTGACCTTTTCATTATTTTGGTGGTAATTATTCTGTTTCTGCAACCAACAGAAACTCAGACAGATTACTTGATATAGTTCACTAATGTGACTCAAAGTTTATACTTTCCTTTCCCTTTTAAAAAGCTATGGTGAATTTCTTACCTAAATTTGTAAGCCCTCATTCATTAACTGCCAATTAATTATTCAGATAACTTTGGTTTTTATGGTTTTGTGTTGTGAGAAAGAACTTTTATTTTTTCTGATATGTGGTGTCCCTAGGGACTCTTTTACAGTAAAGATCTAGCCAATCATCTTTATTTTATGCTCCTCAACTTACAATATGTAACAGATTTCTATTCATGTGGTTTCTTTAAAATTAAAGAATAAGAAATCTTTGATCCTTAATTTGAGAACTAATTTTTAGATAATTCTTGGCAATAGCAAAGACTTTTTTAATTGTCTTTTTTATAATTTGCATCTTTGGTGAAATATATTGCTTACAGATTTAAATTTCTTAAACACTTTTGATGTTTTCTTTCTAACCTTAATAATGCATCATTATTTTGTGTGATTTCCAGGGAATCTAGGCAGCACAGCGCTCCTTTAAAAGGAGCAAAATGAACAAACATGAAGCTGTTTCCCCCTGAAAAGCAAGTTACTCTGTCATTTGGAGATGTAGAAAAATGATTGTTTTAATTTGATTTTCTGATTTAATAATCATTTTTGTTTGTTTTCATTTATTTTTTAGTTTAGTTTAATTTTGTTTTGTTTCTGAGACAGAGCTTCTCCGTGTAGCTAGGCTTATTCTGGAATCATCTCTGTCGACCAGGCTGGCCTTAACTTCACAGAGAGCTGGAACTGGAGGTGTGTGTTACCAGTCTTGGCCTGAATCGTCCCTAATAACCATTTTAAGAGGTTCTCCACATGGGATCAGACTAGATTTTTGATTAGGAAGAAACTTAATAATAACTGGTGATTTTTGCATGTTTTTAAAAATATTTAAAAAGAAATGACACATAGGTACTCCTCTGTAGACACATAGAATAATCATATTAGGGGGGAAGAACTCTGCAAGGCAGGACAGAGGGCTAACATGTGGGGTGTAAATAATTAATATAATCAATTAATAAAAAAGAATAACCATACTGACAGAGCAGCTCAATATGTTTTGATGAGTAGTAATATTCTTAAAAATGGAAAGGCATATTAATTTTAATTAAAGGATCACAGAGTATTGCATTAGTCCATATGTGTTATGTGTTGCATATAAGACATATATACACTGGTATATGCAGACTTTAGAGAAGAAAAATGAGTCAGGATAATGTGGAAATTAGAGATTTTAGCTTAAAATTGCAGGAGCCACCCTGTACGTTATAATTACTAGATCATTTAGGGAAAACATTGGGTCACTATATTGTTGTTTGGAAACACAGATGTGGTTTGAGAGAGGCCAGAGCTCCTCAACCATGGATCAAAACAGGATTTTCACTTTCCAAATGCAAATTAGTGATGGCCCTCCTGTGTATAGCCTCATGGCTAGCTAAAACAATTAAAATAATTGTACAAATTCTTTCCACGATTTATTCCATATTAATATATATGCATGTATGTATGCATATGTATGTATGTATACATATATCTATATATACATGTTACATATTGTACGTATTACATATGTACTCACATATTACACACATTATTCACATATTACTCACATTCTACAAAAACATAGTTATTTTGGTCATTGAAACAAAATATATGACAAAGGCAGTTTAAGAAAATGACTTGGGGCTGGGGAGATGGCTCAGTGGTTAAGAGTTCTGACTCCTCCTCCAAAGGTCCTGAGTTCAAATCCCAGTAACCATGTGGTGGCTCACAACCATCCATAATGAGATCTGATGCCCTCTTGTGGAGTGTCTGAAGATAGCTACAGCGTACTTACATATAATAAATGAATAAATCTTAGGAAAAAAAGAAAACGACTTAGTTATTGTTACAATTAATGTGATAAATACTATGACCTAAAGCAATTTGGGGATCAAATAGTTTATTTCATTTTAAAGATTGCAGTAAACCATTGAGGGAAGTAAAAAGTCAAGAACTCAGGGCAGGAGATGGAACCAGAAATGGCAGAGAATGTTCTTTTCTAGATTATTTCCAGACTCACACTCAGCCATCTTTTTTATAGAGCCCAGGGCCCTTGCTTAGAGATGATGCTGCCTACAGTGTGTCAGCAGCTCCCTAATCAGTTAGCAATTAAGAAAATATTGTAAGAGACATGCCCATAGGCCAATTAGAGGAAGAAAAAAATCTTTAATGGAGGGTTGTCTTCCACAGCTATGAAAACTTGACTGCGAAATTAAGCATTTCAGGAGGAAAGCATTTGTTTTGTCATGTGGTCCAGGTTGTGAAGTTTATCATGGCAGGGCTCAGGGCCGCTGATCATAGCATATGTCTTAGTCAGGGTTTCTATTCCTGCACAAACATCATGACCAAGAAGCAAGTTGGGGAGGAAAGGGTTTATTCAGCTTACACTTCCATGCTGCTGTTCATCACCAAAGGAAGTCAGGACTGGAACTCAAGCAGGTCAGAAAGCAGGAGCTGATGCAGAGGCCATGGAGGGATGTTCTTTACTGGCTTGCCTCCCCTGGCTTGCTCAGCCTACTCTCTTATAGAACCCAAGACTACCAGTCCAGGGATGGTCCCACCCACAAGGGGCCTTTCCCCCTTGATCACTAATTGAGAAAATGCCTTACAGTTGGATCTCATGGAGGCATTTCCTCAACTGAAGCTCCTTTCTCTGTGATAACTCCAGCTGTGTCAAGTTGACACAAAAACAGCCAGTACAATTGACCCCTTGTCAACTTGACACACAAACACATCACTAGTAAGCCTCAACCCTTACATTCTTATTCATCCCCAAGATCTAAATAACTTTAAAAGTCCCACAGTCTTTACATATTCTTAAAATTTCAATCTCTTTAAAATATCCATCTCTTTTAAAATCCAAAGTCTTTTTACAATTAAAAGTCTCTTAACTGTGGGCTCCACTAAAACAGTTTCTTCCTTCAAGAGGGAAAATATCAGGGCACAGTCACAATCAAAGAAAAAATCAATCTCCAACCGTCCAACATCTGGGATCCAACTCACGATCTTCTGGGCTCCTCCAAGGGCTTGGGTCACTTCTCCAGCCATGCCCTTTGTAGCACACACGTCATCCTCTGGGCTCCAGATGCCTGTACTCCACTGCTGCTGCTGCTCTTGGTGGTCATCTCGTGGTACTGGCATCTCCAAAACACTGCGTGACCCCTTCAGTCCTGGGCCTTCAATTACAACTGGGGCTGCACCTTCACCAATGGCCTTCCATGGCCTCTCACAGTGCCGAGCCTGAGCTGCTGTGTGGCCCCTTCATGCCTTCAAAACCAGTACCACCTGGGTGACCCTTACACATTACCAAGTTCCACTGCAGAAGGAGTACAACCTTGCCTATCTCTGGAACACAGCCTCTTTGTGCTTTCAGAAAACACTTCCCAGAAGATGTCACCTCAACGATGCTGGTCTCTTCTTAATCACCGCTAATTTCTTAGCTCCAGCTAACCAGCATCAATAGTCCCAGTAATGCAAAGTTTTTGCTTTAGTAGTTCTGGTATCTTGTTAATCACAGCTGATTCTTCAGCCCCAGCTAACCAGAACTACAAAATCTTCACAATCAAAACAGCAATGGCCCTGAAAAGAGTCTTTAATTTTCCCTCTGAAATTTCACAAACCAGACCTCCATCTTCTGCACTGTTCTCAACATTATCTTCCAAGCTCCTACACAACATCTGACACAGCTCTTAACAACAAATGGATCTTCAAGCCCAAAGTTCCAAAGTCCTTCCACAGTCCTCCCCAAAACATGGTCAGGTTGTCACAGGAATACCCCACTCTGCTAGTACCAATTTGTCTTAGTCAGGGTTTCTATTCCTGCACAAACATCATGACCAAGAAGCAAGTTGGGGAGGAAAGGGTTTATTCAGCTTACACTTCCATGCTGCTGTTCATCACCAAAGGAAGTCAGGACTGGAACTCAAGCAGGTCAGAAAGCAGGAGCTGATGCAGAGGCCATGGAGGGATGTTCTTTACTGGCTTGCCTCCCCTGGCTTGCTCAGCCTACTCTCTTATAGAACCCAAGACTACCAGTCCAGGGATGGTCCCACCCACAAGGGGCCTTTCCCCCTTGATCACTAATTGAGAAAATGCCTTACAGTTAGATCTCATGGAGGCATTTCCTCAACTGAAGCTCCTTTCTCTGTGATAACTCCAGCTGTGTCAAGTTGACACAAAAACAGCCAGTACAGCATATTTACAAAGAGTCATGAATTCTCGTGCTCTATTCATTTGGTTTGTGCTCAATTCATTTGGTTTCTCTTCAATATTGGAGCTTGGCACATAGAATGATACTGCTCATATTTATGGTTTCCTTTTGCACTTAACAAATTTATATCGTCTCTTTTAGATATTCCTAGAAATGTATTAGCATGGAGAGACTAATTCATGGAAAGTTGACAAATAGATTACCAAACAAAATTCTACATTTCAAAACATTACCAGCGTTTCTAAGGAATCTGATATAACATATTATGCATATATATATATATATACATGTAGTGTATATATGTAATGTATAATATGTATATATTATATTGTGTTGAGAGAGAGAGAGACAGAGACACTGACAGATACTTACAGAGAATAAACTTTTTCTATACAGTGTTCTGTCGTTTAGGTAACCAACTACACTAATGGTGTTTCTGCAGCTATGCACAACATGTAAATAAATTAGAAGCATATGTCTGTCTCAATAAACCTTTAGCTCCTTGGGTACTTTCTCTAGCTCCTTCATTAGGGGCCCTGTGGAGGAGAGGCCCTTGGTACTGTGAAGATCATATGCCCCAGTACAGGGGAATGCCAGGGCCAGGAAGCAGGAGTGGGTGGGTTGGGGAGCAGGGCAGGGGGAAGGTGTAGGGGGCTTTGGGGATAGCATTTGAAACATAAATGAAGAAAATAACAAAAATGCCTTAAAAAAACAAAAACAAAAAACTTTTAATCATCCACTGTTTGAGATCTAACCTACCATCAATAGGATGCAAAGTTCACATAATAACTGTATGAACTAATGTTTTATGCCATCTTCATCGCTGGCCTTAGTATTTACTAAAGTAAGTTACTTACAGCCATAATGTTTTGTTTTGGTGTGAGTTACTAAGACTCTATTTGTCTCTAAGGCCTTGTCTATTTGTAGTTTAATAATGATCCTGCTATTATCAGGGACAACAGAAAATGATGGCTAAGCCAGTCTAACCATATTTTTTATTAATTACCAATACGAAGTTGTAAAGGAGATGAATGGATAGACAGATTTAAATGAAGAATGTATATGTGTGTGTGTGTGTGTGTGTGTACTGGACATCAGTACCACCACAAATTAATCCTATATTTTCTACCATTTTTCATTTTATAGTGTATCCTTCAATATAGATGCATAACATAATTAAAGTTATATATTCAATGAAAAACAAATAAATTTCTCATAAAAATGACCCAATGAGATAATCTAGTTCATAAAAGTATCTATCAAATATTTAATTTTTAGCATTTAAAAATGTGTTCTTTACAGAGAGCTAAGGCATTAAAGAGTTTGTACTGTAAAAAAATGTTATTTTTTCCAGTGCAGTATCAGCAATGTAATAAATTTGAAAACAGTAACAAATACTGTCATTGAATCTTTCCCCAAGGAGTCAATAAGAGTCTCTGAAGAAGTTATGACAATGTGATCATTATGACCTCTATGGAAATGTCCCGTGGAATACAGGAATGCAGTGCCAGAGATTAACAAGTATAGAATAGTAGGGAACATACCTTGAGATATGGACACTTAGATGAAAGCCAACAAGATAAATAGGAATTAGAAAGTGTCTTACTCAGGGGTTCTATTCCTGCACAAACATCATGACCAAGAAGAAATTTGGGGAGGAAAGGGTTTATTCAGCTTACACTTCCATATTGCTGTTGATTACCAAAGGAAGTCAGGACTGGAACTCAAGCAGGTCAGGAAGCAGGAGCTGATGCAGAAGCCATGGAGGGATGTTTCTTACTGGCTTGCTTCCCCTGGCTTGCTCAGTGTCCTCTCTTATAGAACTTAAGACTACCAGCCCAGGGATAGCCCCACCTACAAGGGGCCCTTCCCCCTTGATCACTAATTGAGAAAATACCCCACAGCTGGATCTCAAGGAGGCACTTCCCTAACTGAAGCTCCTTTCTCTGTGAGAACTCCAACCTGTGTCAAGTTGACAAACAAAACCAGCCATTATAGAAAGAAGAAGTGATTAGAACACAGAGAGATCTTAAGAGTGTCAAAAGTTTGGGGAGTCACAATACAGTACCCCTAACACTGATGCAGAAAAGAAAGCATATATTCTTCTTAATGAATTGCATAGTTATAATGAGCAGTGATTCCCACTCATGGATACTATAAAGCAAGTATTATAAACACATATTAAAATATATGGTTTTATTAATTTGATTACTACAGTGCATTGTAGCATGAATGTGCATTTTTTAAAAAGGCAATAGGTATACCTTACTATTTGGCTGCACACTGAAAAAATCATCCCGCCCTCCTCCATCAATCATCACCTGGCAGCAAAGCCTCAGTAAGTGGTAGGATTTCACCAGTCTGTGCCCCATCTATGGCAAAAAAGATAGGAACAAAAAAGGATACAAACTGGGAAAAAGAATTTAAGTGACCTTACAGGAATTGGAAGAAAAAAGAGACGTTTATGGAGTAAATATGATCAAAATATATTATGTACATATCTAATGATAATGTAGTAAGGTCCTTAATCATATATAATTATCAATGCTAGTAATAACAGAAATGGATTAAGGATAGTATGTAATATGATATAGGGTATATGACTTAGGATAAATAACTTTAAGACATTATGATTTATATTTACAATTTATTATTTTAACCATAATTATTATTTTTAACTATATCTACTCTCGGTACAATAGGTCAAGTCTGAAAGGCAGTGTCCGTACTTGGTAAAATGTAGGCCACAGGTGTTTGCCCAGTCTGTTTCATCTCAAACTGCTTAAACAAACTAAAAGATCTCCCAGTAAGGAAATTTTCCTGCAGAGCACCTTGAGCCTTAGGTTCTAGATAGTGTTTCCTACTCTGTTCTCCCTGAATCATTATACACAGATCGACTTCCATTTTCTGATCTTCCACCTACACATATTTCCTGGCACTTGGATGTGTTGGTTTTCTTGCATGCTAGTAGATTTGAGGTTTTCTGAAGAGCTGCAGGTTCTAAGTAAACCAGAAGAGGAAGACCGTCCCAACACTAACCTGATTGTGCAGTATGCACAGTAAGAGTTCTCTTTTTCTATATTTGTTTCAACTTGCTGCTAAATGCATACCTGTGTGTACATGATTCCCTTTCATCCAGCCTATGGTATTAGGTGGGTTTATGCAGTTAACTTGGTGCAAGCATTTTCAAGTTACTATCTTCCAAGAAAAGATTGACTGATCTACACAAGAAAAAGCCAGTTAAAAACTATTTGTATATGCATACGTTGTGTGTGTGTGTGTATACAATTTAAAATTTAATATACATAGCATAATCATGTGTATGATTATGCTATGTATATTAAGTTATGAAGGCTAATTGATAACACTTTCTTTGTTTTGTCTGCATGTATATATGTATA
This sequence comes from Mus caroli, assembly GCF_978045245.1. Classification (NCBI taxonomy): domain Eukaryota; kingdom Metazoa; phylum Chordata; class Mammalia; order Rodentia; family Muridae; genus Mus; species Mus caroli. The sequence continues at coordinate 94,981,421 of NW_028227269.1, forward strand.
CCATTGCATGTCTGGAGCACACAGGAACAAAAAGAAAGTATTGGATTCCCTGGAATTGGAATTGCAGGCAGTTGTGAAGTACTATTTGGATACTGGGAGTAGAACCTGTGCCCCATGCAAGAGTAACAAGTGCTCTTAAACATTGAGCTATCTTTCTACCCTCTACATGTCATAATTTGAAGACCAGATTTGAACAAATAATAAATCATAGCTCTGTGAAGGAAGCATTGCATAGTGTCATAAAAAGAATCTTCATGATAGACAAATAAAGGTTAGACTCTTCCAGTGTCCTATTATCCTACTTATGGCTTCTCAGTCCCACCATGTCACATCTGTGTTTGCTTTTTGCAGTGGTGATAAAGTTCCTTGTGATCATCCAGTCAAGAAGGAACTTAATAAAGGTCAGTTCTCACTCTCACTGCTAAATTTTGTTTCTTCTACTCATTTCCACTCCCCTACATTCTGTATAGGAATAACAGCTCAAGTTGTTGATAAATGGTTCACTCTCAGCAAAGAGTATCTATTGACCTTGTGTTGATTTGCATTAAAATAAAATAATCCAGGGAATATGAGACAGGAAATCTATCATCACCTTGCTCATAGGTAAAGGGAAGTGATATCTTCTCTAAGGTTAAATCAAGGGCAGCCAATGTTGATTTGTTTTGAAGTACTTGAGGCATTGAGGGAGTTGTTAACATCCTATTCTATTTGAGTCAAACACCTGCACTTACTTGCTTTGGATAATGAGGAAAAATGGGGTCTCTTAAATATAGCCCTTTGCTATAAATAGGCAATTCATCTTAAATTTAATTATTTTCATTGTCAAACTATAGAGTCAGGGAACTAAAGCAAAAAAGCTCCCCTAACTGGGAGGAAGTCATTTGGTTCTAATAGGAGCACTGGTGCTCATTAACACTCTGACTCATGTGATTAATTTTCCATCCTTGAGCCCCTGTTTACCACACCTATCCATTTTATCTCCTTATTCATTTTCAGTGTGCACCCTTTGTTCCTTTTTTTGCATCCTCACTGAAACAGCCCTTAACAGGAACCCATCTTTTTAAACCCTCCATTTTGGGGGTGTTTTGGCTCCTATTTAACCTGCCATTCTTCTTGTCTTGGTTCTTTATGAACTTGAGGATCTGCCCAATCTCTCTCCTTTACCGATGAATGTCTTACCATAGCATTGCCTCAATTAGAAACTTTCAAGAGTTTTCTCTACATTACTATGACGTCTAATTCTTTGATTTGCTATAACAACAGCTAATGGAATATAGACTATCAATTTACCCTCTTTTCTAAGAAAATGCCCCAAGGATAGTAATTTTACAGCTATTAATCTTTTCTACACATGTACAACTTATTCAAATCCATACACAATTATGTGTGTGCTGTCCTCTGATCTACGTTACTTTCTACAGACTGTCCAAACTCTGCACTTTCTGGTGAATAGAAACAACTCTATATTGCCATCTTCTGATTATCTTCTATGAATTTTATCTAGTTTTCTATTGTGTTGGATTGTTTAAAACCTGATTTTTTTAAAATCATTGTGGTAGATCTTGTGTTCTACAAAGATAGCTACTAAGAGATTTTGCACCAAACATTGATGATGATCACTTCTGACTGGTGTGAAAAAAATCCAGAATTTAAAATGAGTGGATAAAAGACTGAGCACAAATACACTATCAATTTTTAAAAGTATAATCATTCAAAATCATTGTGCATACCAGACAGTAACAAGATTGATGTTTTATCTTCCTCTTTGATCCCAAATATGGAAGTGTGGATTAAGTCTGCAGAAAAGAAATAATTGAAAATTTTTAAATCTGCATTTGATATCAAGTAGAAGCCAATAAACCCTTCTGCCAGTTACACTCAATGTCCAAAAAGTGTTCTTGCGCAGGGACATAGGTTAATAGATGTCAAATGAAGCTCTGGGAATATAAAGAATAAAATAATGAGTCTGAGGACAAAAGAGAAAATGAGAATTTGAAAAATAAAAAGCACTTTGGATTGACAAGATATTAGATCCACAAAATACTCATTAACTAGGTTTTCTCTAAGCCAATATCAACACATAGGGGAATAGTTGAAAGAGATAATTCTTTATTTAATACAATATTTAGAAAACAATGGATACTGTAATTTAATGTCAGCTACAATATTGTGCAGTAGTAAGAATTTAAAGATTTAGCAACATGGGGCATCTTCTTAGATTCAGTGCAAATGTTGTTGGGTCCAGATTGTCTCTGGGCTTTGTGTGCTTTTATTAGCAATGGGCCTAATATCACTAATTAACAGAATTTTCATTTTGAACTTTCATATCAGGTTCTGAACTTTCACATCTGGGTAGCAACCAAGGCCAGTAGAAATAGGCTGTAATGTTCTGAGAGACTCTTAGAGAATTCTGGCCATCACCCCAAAAGAGGGCTTCTCATGCCAGCTGCCAGAGTTTTGTTAAATGGCCTTTGGTTTGGGAGTGGGGATGGGCAAGCATTCGTGGCACAAGTGGGACCTTTTCACTGAAGGTATAAATATATTTTTGCATAGAAATGTATACTCTATGTTGGGGAAATAAATCATTAAAAGTATTTCTTATCTGTATTTTCAGACATCTTTACTGTTATTTTCATCTCCTGTGATTTTTTCCTTTGCTTCTTGATTTTTTTAAATAAAAATAGAAAATAATGACTACTTACTGAGTTGTGGTCATTTATTGACAAGGAGCTAAAAGAAAAACAAAACAAAAACAAACAAACAAATAACATCAAATAGTTGGCAGTGTAATTCACTTTTGTATCTAGAAAATAGGCAGATTTATCCAATGTTCCAAACTGGTTCTAAAATAAAAAAGTTATACCCTCATAGAAGCAGGGGGGATGGCATAGGGAAGAGGGAATTTGTGGAGAGAAGACTTGGAAGGGTGATAACAGTAACCAATAAAACATAAAATACAATAAAAACAAAAAATGTAAAGGGGAAGCAGGCCAGAGATATCGTTCATTAGTTAAGACTCATACTTTTTTTTTCATGTTCTGTTTATTATAACTGAATGCTTTCTTATTTTTGGTTGTTTTCATTTATTCTGAATTTCTATTTTTTAATTAAATCATTTTAGTTTTTTTTGCATTCTAAATGTTGTCTACCTTCCTGGTCCCTTCTCCTAGAGTTCTTCACCCCGCACTATCTCCCCTTTGCCTCTGAGAGGGTGATCTGCACCCACTTACCCACATCCCTCACACATACCCCCAAACCCCACATCACTCCCCCAGAATCCCTCTCCCCAGGGCTCACATCTCTACAGGATTAGGTGCATCCTTTCCCACTGAGGCCTGACTAGGCAGTCCTCAGATACATGTGAGCCACAGACCACCACATGTAGGTTCTGTGGTTGGTGGCTTAGTTTCTGGTCTGAGCCATCCAGGTTAGTTGATATTGTTCTCCCTTATGGGGTTGCCATGCTCTTGATATCCTTTAATCCTTCCCCTAACTCTTTCATAGGGGCCCCTGATATCAGTCCAATGCTTGGCTGTAAGTATTTGCAACTGTCTCAGTCAGCTGCTGGTTAAGCCTCTCAGAAGACAGCCATGCTAGGATTCTGTCTAAAAGCACCAAATGGCGTCAGTAATAATGTCAGAGTTTGGTGCCCCTCCATGGGATAGACCCCAAGTTGGTTTTCTTCAAGTTGTATCTCCCCACTGTTGGGAATTTCAGCTAAGGTCATCTCCATTGAGTCCTGGGACCGTCTCCCCCTGGATATTTCCATCCATTCTCCTGGCCTTCTGGGCTTCTCTCCTGTGTCCCCTTACACCTAATCCTGCTCCCTTCCCCCCACCCCCTCCCCTCTCCCACCTAGGTCCCTCTCTCCCTCTGCCTCCCTTGATTATTTTGTTCTCCCCTTCTATGTGGTACTGAAGCATCCTTACTTGGACCTTCCTTCTTGTTAAACTTTATAAGGCCTGTGAGTTTTACTATGGGTATTATGTACTTTTTGGCTAATATCCATTTATCAGTGAATAAATACCATGCATGTCCTTTTGTGTCAGGGTCACCTCACTCAGGATGATATTTTCTAGTTCCATATGTTTGCCTACAAAATTCACAATGTCCTCATTTTTAATAGCTGAATAGTATTCCATTTTGTTCATTAGTAACAATTTTTGTATCTACTCTTTAGTTGAGGGAAATCTGGGTTGTTTTCAGCTTCTGGCTATTATGATGAAGGCTATTATAAACACAGTGAGGCATGTGTCCTAGTTATATGGTGGAGCATCTTTTGGGTATATATGCCTAGGAGTGGTATAACTAGGTCTTCGGGTAGAATTATATCCAAATTTCTGAGGAACCACCAGATTTATTTGATTTGAGCATGTTGAAAGTTCACAACTTTCAGTAACTTTAACTCCAGGGGATATGCATCCTGTTCTGGATCCACAAGACCTCAACATATGTGACATTTACTTATGTACAAAATCACACATACACATGAATATAAAACATTATAATTCTTTAACAATATAAGATGTATTAAAGTAAGAAGAAAGTCTCCAAATGGGATCCAAAATGAAATAAGTTCAGATTTGGAAGATAAAGATGTAAAATTAGTAAGAAAGTCAGAAACTGACATATATCACATGATAATGACAACCCTGGCTGATCCTCCTGAACCATTATCACTTCTTGAATTCTTGAATTCCCATCATCCAGTTTACTTCTTTCTCACCCATGAACTGCTTAGAACTGTGTTTTCCTAAATCTTCGACAGTTGCAAAGAAAGGAAATTCACTCTTGCTTTTCTTATTGCATCTTAGTTATCTGTGATTCCCTCTGTTTGTGCCTTTGCAGAACACCACTTATCTAATACTTTATGCTACCCATAACATGAAGAGAAATGATTTGTAATTAAAGACTTGAATATTTTAACAGGCTACCCCAAATGGTTTCTTAATAAGCTGTATTGCAGCAGAATCTTTACATAGCTGACTTTTCATTTTTCATTTGTTTAATAAATCAACATGTATTACTTTATATTATATTGTTAAAGGAGACAGAGTAACTATTGAAATTAGAGGTTACAATCTTGGAATGGGTTAAATCTTATTTTAAAATTAGCATTATTGCATATTTTAATAGCGCTTAAGACAAAAAGTTCACTTTTGGCTGAATCTGAGTTATTTTAATAATAAAAATTCCCATTTAATTGCAAAGCACAAGTTATTTTAAACTTTCTCCAGAGAAAAGAAATCTCTGCTGCAAAAATGATTTCGCTATTATATAAAATTTGCTGAGGAGGACAATAATGCCTGGCTTTCACATGGGTTCTGATCACCCAGGAACTACATGTTCTGGACACCACTATTAAAAATCACATGACAGCTTGGATACAGCTCACAATAAATTAATCACTTAATGGATTTGGATTTTTTAAAACAAATTAATGGCAATGATTATGTTGCAATGACTGTATTAGGACTTACTTATTTAAGGGACTAACACCAAGGAATTTAGTTAATGCACAATCCTCACTGAATAATACCCCAAAATCGATGTGACATTAAACAAATTACATTTTGTGATTTTTCTAGTTGTCTATTTGTGGTTGTTAGTATCAAAGTTGCACACACATTTTAGAATATCATTGTCTCTTGTGGATTTTCTAAATGAATTGGAGGATAACTAAATCAAAATTATGTTTTGACCATTGTCTTAGTCAGGGTTTCTATTCCTCACAAATATCACAACCAAGAAGCAAATTGGGGAGGAAGGGGTTTATTCAGCTTATACTTCCATACTGCTGTTCATCACTAAAGGAAGTCAGGACTGGAACTCAAGCAGTCAAAAAGCAGGAGCTGATGCAGAGGCCATGGAGGGATGTTCCTTACTGGTTTGCTTCTCCTGGCTTGCTCAACCTGCTCTCTTATAGAACCAAGACTACCAGCCCAGAGATGGTCCCACCCACAAGGGGACCTCCCCTCTTGAACACTAATTGAGAAAATGACCCACAGCTGGATCTCCTGGAGGCATTTCCCCAACTGAAGCTCCTTTCTCAGTGATAACTCCAGCCTGTGTCAAGTTGACACATAAAACCAGCCAGTACAACCATTTTCTTGATGTCTGGTGAATAATTTAACATAATGAGACCCAGGACAATTTTCTTGAAGGGCTTGAGAATTAGATTTAGCCACTGAACACTGTATAGTGACAGTACTGACTGTATACACTTAATGTGTTCTCTTTTTGAGTCTCTCTGTGTATATGTGTGGATTATGTGTGGTGACATATTGTGCATGTGAGAGTCACATATATGTGCAGGCGTCTTTGCATGTATGCATTACCACGGGTAGAGACCAGAGTTTGACTTTATGTTTCTCCTTTCGTCACTCTCCATCATGTGTATTGAGGCAAGGTCAACTAGTTAAAAAGAGGCTTGCTAGTTTCTGGTCTAGCAAGCTGGCTTGCTCTGGAGACAGAGTCCACATCCCTACTTCAGGAATCCAAATTCATTCTCACTTGACGTATTGACTTGAGGTTTACATAGTCCCTGTCTATTTTTACTATAGCTCATACTGTGCTCGTTCGCGTGCTCTCTCTCTCTCTCTCTCTCTCTCTCTCTCTCTCTCTCTCTCTCTCTCTCTCTCTCTCTCTTTCTCAGTGCAAATTTATTAGTGTGGTTTAGGCCCTTTATGTTTTGTTTCATTAAATTAGCCTTAACCTGGCACAGTTGCAAATTCCTTTAATCCAAACACTGAGGAGGCAGAATCAAACATTTCTATGAGGTCAATGTCATACAGGTTTACCTAGTCAATTACAGGACAGACATGCCTTACACAGGCAAAAACTAAAACAAACAAACAAACAAACAAACAAACAAAATAATAGCAACAAAAATTGCTATTGCTTCATATGGAAAGTATATCCAGTAACCTTTACCCTCAGTCATTTTTTCCTCCTGTTTTGCATTATCTAATTCTGTAATCCTTGCCATAGTACTCAGTTTGTACTTCTACCTGGCCTCAAAGTACAATGATCCTTCCTGGAAGCCTCCTTTGTCCTAAGTTACGGTTGTGATCTCAATGCTAGGTCATTTCGTGATAAACTAACTTTTTATCAGAAGAAATTTATCATGAAAGTATTTATATTTCCAAACTTAGAGAAAAATTATCATTAATTTAATTTATTATTGTCATTAAAAGACTCTATTTAGATGAAAATACTTATTTCCTATTGTTAATCTAGGAAAGCTTCTATATGGAGACTGACCTATGCCCGTTCCCCAGGCTACTCAGCCATTTTCCTAGAGACTTCCCTTCATGAGCCCATGCAGATGGAAATATTTGAGGTTTGTCAGAAAACATGGATTTGATCAGGCATAAAGTGAGTCTCTCATGTGGTGCTATTACTACTGATTGCTTTATGTGTAAGATTTTTTTTTCTGGATTTTATTTTCAGTATTCCTTGGGTAGTCTTAATAATGTTGTGTTGAGTACAGCAGTGGGTTAATTACTTACTCCTTTTCCTTTTTGTCTTTTTCCTTCTTTTTTTTTTCTTTTAAGACAGGTCTTTTTCTTTGTATGTGTAGATTTGCTTCAAATGTGTAATCTTCCTGATGTAGACTCCCAGGCCTTGAGTTACAGGAGATAGCTACCAGCTCTACTTTTTTCTTTTTAGGTAGGTTGTTTGATTTCCAGTATATCCAGTAAATTTTTGGTTGATTTTAATCTCCTCCATTGGACATACCAGCATTCCAGCCATCTTCTTTTACCTTGCACCTACCAAATCTAGGATCAGATGAGTTCCAAACCATAGTTAGTGTAAATATTCAAGGCTGCATTCAAGCACATAATTACAATATGACAAGTCTCTTCACACTTTTCTTTGCCTATTGTGACTCCTGGAGCTTTAGACTCAATTCCTAGTAGTTTATTACTGATATTCAATGTGTAGATTGTCTTCTGTGTTTCTCATTCTATGGTTCCCAACTGCCTATGGAAACATCACCTGTACAGTTAGAAGACATCCAGGAGTTCCTGTCTCACTGTCACAGCCTGAGAAATTCTTAAGTTAAATATTTGAAAACCCTTAGTGTTTTCATTTCTCCCAGCCAACTAAACTTTGGGACCTCATGAAATGGACTGATGTGCTTGTGGACACATTTTCTTAAGTATTCCCAAAAGTCTCCGCTCCTTCCTACTGATTTCCTGAGAAAACGAGCAGAAGCTAGGATCATGTGCATCTTGAGAGTATATGTCTGCAAGGTCTCTTAGGATAACTGCAAATATCCAGGCTTATACTTTTAAATGAGATATTGTATTTTAAAGAAAGTGTTTTTATAGTTAAAATAGAACATCTTTTGAGAGACTGAACAAATTCTGCTTAATATAATTTTTAAAGTTTCTAGAATTTGTTTAAAATTATTTATACTTTCTTTTTCAATAATGATAAGAAAGATTAATTTAGGGAGTATTACCTATGAACAAGTACTGTCCTTGGCTTTGACATGGATTCTCAACTTTATATCACTTAAGTACCCTATCCCATTTTAATAAATGAGAAAACTGATGGTTGGTATGATGCACTAAATCAAAGACACATAATAAATCACACAGTTAAAATTAGCATTGGTCTGTATCATCTTTTATGTTATGATCAGATGATTATACCTCCAAGGATTATTTGAAAATTAACAATAATGAGATCACAAAGTTTGACATTTACATTATTAGGTCATAAGGGCTTTATATTCATTATCTGTTTCATTAACTCCGCAAAATACTTTATGAAAGCAACCATATTAGTTTCCTGTTGCTGTGATAAAGTTTGATGATCAAAAATAATTTATGGAACAGTTTATTTGGCCTTACAGTTCCAGAGGGATAAAAATTCATCATGGCAGTGTATCCTAGCAAAAGAGGCAGGTGTGGCAGAAGGAGCAGGAAGCTGAGAAATCACATCACTAAGTAAAGTAAAAGGCACACAGAGTAAATGGAAGTAAGGCTACAAACTCTAAAATGCACCCCTGTGTGGTATCTCCTTAATTAAGGTTGTACCTCTCCAAAATATCCCTAAATGGTTCAAAAAAAAAAAACTAGGAATCCATCTATCTCAAGATTCAGCCATACCACTCTTGGGCATATACCTACAGGACATTTCATTGTACTATAGAAAAAATTACTCAGTTATCCTTTATTTATAATGGGCATGAAAAGGAAATAATATAGATGCTCATCAATGGATGAATGGGTAATATATATATATATATATATATATATATATATTAGATTTAAAAATGGAATATCACTCCACTATTAAAAAAAAACTAGAAAGACAAAAACAGTAAGTATTCACTTGTTTGTGGCTGTTAGTGTTTAAAAACCATCGATGAGAAAGGTACAATCTATATAAATAAAGTGTCTGCACATCAAGAGAATATATGGAAGGGATAGCTATCCCCAGGAAGAACAAAAGAGTTCTGGATGAACAAAGAGGTAGGGTATGGAACAAAAAGAGGAAAGGGAAGCAAAGGGAGGAAATACAGGGAAGGAGGGTTAGAACTAAGATCCATTTGAAAGGTCCTTTGGAATCCTACTAGATTGGGAATCTTCTAACATATGCACATACCTGAAGGCAATCTAAATGAAATTGGCAATAAGAAGGGAGAGAGAGGTACAGTTGCACATCACTTATCACCAGATGCAGTTTTCAGTGCTGGGAATGAATTACAACTACTTGACTTGTTGGCTAAAGAAGACTATGGGAACCCAAAATGATCCAAACGCTGCCAAGGCTATTGGTTTCTCTCCACAAGCTGATGCAAATCTCTGTTGATGAAGTCCATACGTACACAACTCACTGCACATAAAGAAGTTGGACTGATGCGTACCTAGAGCTTTCACACCACAGACAAGTTCATTGTATTAGAAACTACTCTCCACACAACTAAAGGAAAATGGTAAACACCAACCCAGCTTCAAACCCTTCACTCTACCACGGTGACCTACCTGCAAGATATGATAGGGCCACTGAAGCACAAAACTTGTAGGAGTTATCAATATAAGATTCGATTTAAGGCTCATTGTAATTTTGCCCTCAGGTTATTCAGGCACCATTGTTATCTGAGTCAGAATGAAGGAAGGGACTCTTCTCCAGGTAGGAGGGTGGGTTTGCTGGCTCTCAAATCAGCAGTGTGTGTGTGTGTGTGTGTGTGTGTGAGAGAGAGAGAGAGAGAGAGAGAGAGAGAGAGAGAGAGAGAGAGAGAGAGAATGAGAGAGAGAAAAGGAGGGAGGGAGGAAGGGAGAGGGAGAGGGAGAGAGAGAGAATGAGAGATGGAAGGGGGTTGTTCAGTATTACAACTCTTTATCAAGGGAAAGTGAAACACATTTTCTAGATGATAGTCAGTGAAACAGCTCTCTTAGAAGATATTTCATGAAACAGCATTTCTTTCTCTAATGAGAGTAACAAGGACTCTATAAACTTTGTGGAATGGATATCGGTTTTCAGGGACAGTTATATTATTAACTAGGGCTGGGGTTCCTGGATTGCTTTATTTTCCTGAAAAGGATTATTAGGTGCTTAAACCTGTAGTTTGACTAAGAAGAGGGGGTCATGGGGATCAGAGGGCTACATGCCCCAGATCATGTCGGTCCAGAATAGGGAGTAAGTATTCTTATTCATTCAGGTCTGAAGACGAAATTTCAGGGGTTATCAGTTGGCCCATTCTCTTCAGTTACACTTGTCCCACAGCCCATTTCATGAGCTGGATTCCATACCAAACACTTTTTGGGTACCTAAGAATGTAAGACTACATAGGACAAGAAGCTAGAGGGAATACCAAATGTTACTCTTCTACCAAAGGAATGTACTATGATGTCTTGCTCAGCTATAGTGAGAGAAGCCTCTTCCTACAATAAATGGGAAGTAATACCTAAAGCCAAACCATGGACAGAGTGTGAGAGACCTGTGTGGGATATCTCCATCAAATCTTTCCCATCAGGACTGAGGGTACTATGTGGAAGAGGAGGCAAAAGTTCAGTAAGAGCTGGAGGAGACAATGGGCAAAAAATGGAAACAAGAGCATCCAAACCCAGCACAACCATTGCACATGTTAACACAGAAAAACTGTGACAGTGTGTGTAAAGTCTGCATGGGTCAGCACCAGACAGTGTCTGACAACTAAGGGGAGACATGAACACATGCAAACATCCCTACACCAAAATCAGTTTCCAGTTGGTAACGACTTAGATGTGAAACAGTGGTTTTCTCCAACAGAATCGCACTGGAGAAACCAAACACTCTAGAGAGCCAAACCAAAACAAACGCAATGACATCTTTGGATATTCTTTGACTCCTAATGCTCACAATGTTCTTTCAGGGCATTTTTCTCGACCTGTATGGTCTTTTGCGTATATATTATGGCTCTAATTTTGTGGTTTTATGGGATTTCCATGTGTGCAAACTTGCATGTCTCTGCATCTATATGTGTTTGTTAGGCTTCTTCTATTGCACATTTTCTTCTATTTTGTCATATTCTGATTTAACTGTGTTTTATGTTTTATCTTATATTTTATATTATTCATTTTATTATGATTACTTAGATACCTGTTTGTACTTAAAGAAAGAAAGAAAGGGTGGGAAGAGATGAAGGGAGGAACTGGAAGGATTGAGGGAGGGAAAACTTTTTCAGAATATAGTGTATATGAAAATCTGTTTCCATTAAGGAAAAAAAAAAGAATTTAAGAGAACCAAGTGTTCAAATGATAGAGCCTGTAGGGGGGTGTTACTATAACAAATCACCAGAGTACCTTATAGAAGAACATGTTTAACTTTAGTGCATACTTTCATGGTTCAAATAGTTCATAATGATAGGAAGTCATGACAGTGTGAGGGTACTGGATCTAGTCACACTCAGTGAAGCCAGGAGACAGAGATGAATTCAATGTTCACTGGCTATATGCTTTTTATTCAATCCAAGATCCTAGCCCATGGAATCCTTTTCTTTCTCTTCTCACTTCTGCCCTTTAATTCTTACCACCATGCTGTGTTGCAACAAAATGACCCTTAGTAGAAGCTAGAGACTTTGGACTTCTTGACAAAGATGTTAGAATCTATTCCCATATTTACACATCTTATGACACTATGTGCTACCAATATAAAACTGATCATCAACATGCTATATGCCATATTATTCTTTATTGTTACTTTTCTTGAAGAAAAAGGTACGTAAGGGAAAGTAAATACACACACATACATACATACATACACACACACACACACACACACACACACATCACCACAGTAGCTACACACAGGAAATGACACTAGACAAGCAGAATTGGGACTTCCTAATCCAAGCACTTCTCAAAGGCTGGGGTTTCAAAAATTTTTAAACAGTCCTCCTTGTCTAATTTAAAGTTGGTGAATTTTCAGAAAGACTAGAAGGTGTGTGTGTGCTTGTGTGTGTGTGTCTGTCTGTCTGTGCTTATATGTGTGTTTAAGTTTATATGTGTGTGTGTGTTTAGAGGAAACGTAACCCAGCAAGGTGGCAAGGAATTTTTCATCCAAAGACATTCTAGGTCTGTGTTTTCTAGCTGAAATACAGATATGCCCATAATCCCAGGATATACAGGAAACTGCGTGGCAGAAATAGAGTAAGTTTCAAGTAAAGCTGCTGTTAGTTGTGATGGCACTCAGGAGATAGAGGCATGGAGATCTCAGACTTGTATTCATTTAGGTTTGTTGAGAGACTACAGTGTTGTAGAATTTGTGTCAGTTCAGTTCATAGAGTTCAGAGACAGTTTTTACAGGGACAGTTTTACCGAGACAGGTTGCAGAGACAACAAGCTAGACACAGGGGAAGACAAAACCAGCCAGAGAATGAAGAGGAGCTAGAGATTAGAACAATTTACCAGAGTTTTGTACGGTAGTTTAGGCCAGAATAGCTGAGTTGCACCAACCAGCGAGAGTTCAAAAACAACTAGAAAAGCTAAGCTTGTTCATCAATGAGCCTCAAAAATGGCAAATACATCTGATGAATAAAAGTTACTTTTACAGGGTTGTATTACTGTTCACATGCATAGGTCAGGGGGAAAATCTTGGGCTACTCAGTTCTCTCCTTTCCCTTTGTGTGTCCTAGGGGAGGAACCAAACTTGTGCAGTTAGGTGTGATAGCTGGCACCCTCTTTACCACTGGGACCACTTGATAACCCTCCATTTAAAAATTGTTTTATGCACTAGTGATTATTATTTAATCTCCTCAATGCAAATTATTAAAAAAACAGTGCTACATCTTACAATGTTTGTGTATTTTTCTATTATTGGATATTAATATCACACATCATCTAGAACAGTCAATTCAAGAGAAAACATGTTTATGCATTTGATTCAGCCTAAAGCTTACCTATCCCCATGGTGTGGATGCATTTAGATGGCTGTCTTTAGTTAGTACAGACTTAATTTGCAGGTTTACAGTATGTCTTTCCTGACTACCAATCTCATCTAGTTCCTCATGTAAGAATCCTCATAGTAATAATGACAGAAAACACCAAGGCAGATAGACTCAATTCACAAGCTAATAATCTCAGTTAATAAAATGTCAAGATAAATGCTCCTAATAAAATGAAATCTAAGTCAACGACTTCAATATAATTTAATTAGTCCTGTGGTTAATACTCAAAATCCCACATGCCTCCTCTTGTTTAATATCTGTGTTGATAATGTTGTACTGGGAACTACACAATGGCTTTAATAAACAACTGATTAAGGTAAGTGATTGAAACTTTATAATTTTCATGAAAATTAGAAGCAAATATGATTAAGTATATCTCAGTTCTAACTTATATATGTTTAGCTAAAATTGTCCAAAAGCAACGCTTTTTCTTTTTCAGATTTAAATTCTAGAAAATATCAAAATGAGTGCTTTAGAGCTCTGATAGAATTGAGCCCCTGCCATTCTGTTATTTTATAGTGATCCTTATCAGTTATGTCATAAAAAAATATGGTATTAAAGCCATAAGAACTGTACATGCTTACTTGAAAATTCTGCTCGGTTAAAAATTGTGGGTTGCTTATGTTTTGGTTTGTTTTGTTTTGTTTTGTTTTGTTTTGTTTTGTTTTGTTTTGTTTTGTGTTTTTCTTTGGTTCCATTGGTTGTTTTGTTTGTTTTTTGTATTGATTGGTTTTTGTTGTTGTTGTTGTTGTTGTTTTTTATGACCTTTACTCTTATTTTCTCCAGCATAGAGTCTCAGATAAAGTCTCATCACCAGATTTCTTCAACTTTCTGATGTTTGTAACTTATGCTTCAATACAAAAATGTCATTTTCCACTTTTACATGTCTTATAAATATACTGAAATTTAGTAACAGAATGCCCATCTACATTGCTTTCTGGTACCCATGAGTCCCTGGTAGTATATGAATTGTGACTGTCAGGTATCTACCACTGCATTCCAATGCTTAGAGTGATAGTCTCTGTTACTGACACCCCTGTAACTCCACCACTTACCCAGATATCTGCCAGTTGCCCATCACTAAAATTGTACGGTTTATTTGCTTTGATCAATATGATGTCAGCAGATGTGACCCAGATGGTTGAAATCTTTTTTAAACATTCTATATTTCTACCATTATATTGTGTGTGGTCACTGGAGCACTGTTAGAATAACTTGAAGTTAGGCTGAGAAGTTACTTGAGGTACCCTGCTGAACAAAGGAAGAAAGAGAGAGAGAGAGAGAGAGAGAGAGAGAGAGAGAGAGAGAGAGAGAGAGAGAGAGAGGAAGAAAGAAAGGAAGAAAGGAAGAAAGGAAGAAAGGAAGAAAGGAAGAAAGGAAGAAAGGAAGAAAGGAGAAAGAAATCATGTCAATCGAAGCTGTGGACTCATGTGAGATTATTGGCAAGCTCCTCACAATTGCTTGCCAATTACTAGGAGACAACAGATAATCTGTCAAAGAAGCAGGATACAGGAAATTACGGGAAAACATAAATACGTGTGTATTTAGGAAAATATGTTTAAACCCTTAACAGTGACTTAAAAGAAACACTCGAAAATGATCTATGTGGGTGACTTTGTATTTTGTAAAGTGTATTTGAACTAAACATTCACCTGACTCACCAGCATGAGCCTATGAATATAAGCCTATCAGCTCCTATACTGAACTGTAAAGTTTGAAATTGCCATAGCACAGTAATGGTTGGGGAAAGATGGTACATTACAAAACAGACATAGCTAACTAAAGTATTGAGATTTGGTCTCACTGTGCCAGTAACAACAGTGTGGACTGAATTTACCAGTCAGTCAGTGTGTAGTAACTTATTGACAAGCAGTTTTTTATGATGCAATGACTGCTGTTGACACTCAATTACAATCATACAGATATTGATATTCAAATTAAGAATACAAAATGCCATGAAATATGTACATATATTATTAGAGTATTTCTTATACTTCTTTCAATGTTAACGACAGAATTTTTGAAAACTTGACTCTTCCTGTTTGAAAGCTCTTTAGCCTGAGCCTGTTCACCCTACTAAAACTAAATGTTATTGACATTTTAACTTTCTGTTTTTAGCCCAAGTTGAAAATAGATATTTAATGATTCTTCCACAGACTGTATGTCCTGTGGCCAAATGCAAATATGGCATTAGATTTTCTATAAAGGATTTTAGCTGCACCTGGAAAAACTCTATTTTATCTGAATTGCATCATGATTATAAATTATAGAAGGAGGGCAAAGAGCAGCAGCCCTGTTTCAAACCGTGATGAAGTCATCTACAGACTGCATGACCTTGAACAATTATCTTCATTTCTGTTTGACTCTGCTTATTCATCAGTGATTTAAGAAATTGGGAAAACAGTAATCGTTCATTCCAGTGAGTGCAGGTAACAGACTGGCGATTGCAGACAATGAGAGAGGCTGAAATATCCCATTCATATTCCTGATCAGCCATTTGTGATGTGCCTTGAGCTGTGGAATCATTGAACTTTTTCTTTCTCACTGGAAAGTGATGCTAATACATGGTTTAAAGAGCTGTTGACTAGATTAAATGAACTAAAACCAGCTTTTCCTGAATGTTGTAATCTTGCAGTGGGAGATTGTCTATGAATGCTGCACATTGCCCCTCTTATCTGTGCTGTCCTAAATATTTAAGAAATAAGATAAAGACATGTTTGTGAGGGTGAAATGCCCTAACTATAGACAGCAAGGAGGGGGAATCTGAGAACAAACCAAATGCATTTCTTTTTTTTTTTTTTTTTTTTTTTTTTTGGTTTTTTCGAGACAGGGTTTCTCTGTATAGCCCTGGCTGTCCTGGAACTCACTTTGTAGACCAGGCTGGCCTCGAACTCAGAAATCCGCCTGCCTCTGCCTCCCGAGTGCTGGGATTAAAGGCGTGCGCCACCACGCCCGGCCCAAATGCATTTCTTTAGTAAACATGAGAACTAGGCAGTTTTTACCAATGGGATGGCAGGGTGGGAGCAGAGTAAGAGGCTAGCAGATGTTTCTGACAGCCTACGTAACATTTAGCACAGTCTTCTCAGAAAAGATGCATGTGCTTTCTAGGAGGAAATATTTTCCCAGAAGTAACGAAGAGTAGGATTGAAGGAACTATGCACAGGTCACATATTATCGATAGGATGAGTCCCCTTTTCCTGTCTTGGGATGGGATAAGCGAAGGCCAGTTATTCAGAGTAAATTCTTTTCAGGAATAAATCTTGATAACCAATGTCCGACAAGTACAGACCTCCAACAAATGATAAACATCTGAAGTCATGGAGTTATCATAATCATTTTTCAAGTGTTACTTTACATTTTAGACCTCGAGAAATGTAGCTCTTTGAATGTCAATTACTGTCACTCATGTTCTGTTCTGTGTTTTACAAAAGCAGTGGTGGCAATGTACTTTTAAGAAACACTTCCCAAGATTCTTGTTAAAATCAAACTCTGGATACCAAAATAGAATACCTATTTTTAAATTTTCGTGTCCATTTTATAGATAAATACTCATAATAAAACTATTCTGTTGGGCATTGATCATTCACATGGGGGGACAACTATATTAAGAAATATAATGAAGCCAGGCATCCCACCAGTAATCCTAGCACTCTGGACGAAGAAGGTGCTGAGGCAGTAGGATCATTGTAACTTCAAACACAACCTGAGCTATCCAGTGAGGCCTGTTTAAAAATAACAAAAACAGAAATGATAATAAAAATATAATGGAAGGCAGAGTGTGGGTAACAATAAAACATGACAAAAATCAATGACCCAGACAATTCAAAAGTTACCAGAAATTAGTGTATGATGACCTCACAAATGAAACCAACTCTATCACTGTCTTGATATTTCCTGAAAGAATTTAAATCATTCTGAAACATTTAAAAAACCGCCGGGTGTGGTGGCGCACGCCTTTAATCCCAGCACTCGGGAGGCAGAGGCAGGTGGATTTCTGAGTTCGAGGCCAGCCTGGTCTACAAAGTGAGTGCCAGGACAGCCAGGGCTACACAGAGAAACCCTGTCTCGAAAAACCAAAAAAAAAAAAAAAAAAAAAAAAAAAAACCTAGAACCCGGGCATGGTGGCACATGCCTTTAATCCTAGCACTCTGGAGGCAGAAACAGACAAATTTATGAGTTCGAGGCCAACCTGGTCTACAGAGTGAGTTCCAGGGCTATACAGAGAAACCCTGTCTTGAAAAACCAAAACAAAACAGAACAAAAAAAAAAAAAAAGAAAGAAAAAACAAACAAACAAACAAACAAAAAACCCAAAAAACAAAGAACAAAAACAACCAACCAAACAACCAAAACCCCATAGAACAGAAAATTGAGATTTATTTTTCTGTTTTGTTTTTTGTTGTTGTTGTTGTTGTTGTTTTTGCAATAAAGGCAAAATCAATTTGTCTGAAAAACATCCTGAATTTTCTATTTCTATTCAGAATATAAAATTTTATCTAAGCTTTCTATTTATGGTTATTTTATGACTGTAGAGAAAAACATGATGCCTTGAATATATGTCTGAAAGTGTTAGTGTTGTCTTTTAAATGGTTAAGTAACATTATTGCTTACTTATAAAGCCTGTCTTATGGTTAAAATAAGACAAATAAACCAGTGCTTTAACATAATGCCCAAATTAACAAATTCTTCAGGATCTCCTCCCTCTTCATCTTTGCTGGGATTAAATAATAGGCATCCAATCTTGCAGTCTAATATGGCATGGAGCTGGCAGCTGGCTAGTTTGCATATGGATTCAAAATCAGTGTACTAAGAAAGAAGGACTAAATGGGAAACTCAAGCTCCCTCACCTACTGGGCACACATGCACATAAGGCTATTGGGATGGACGAGAGGAAAGTTTGCTTCACTATCAAAACCACAATCAAGAAGAAGGTATCCAGTCACTATCCTTAGAAGTTTTCAGGCTGTTTGCAACAATACTGGAGGAGCAAATGTAGCCCCACTCTTCCTGTACATAATAGCCTGTCCTTAAATCTTATAGCAACTATCCTAAGAGGAAAATGAATAAACCAAGGGAAAAGAGAATTGTCAACACGTGCTCCTGTGTTCATCTGATGCTTTACTTTCTGTATCATATCTCTTAGCACAATGTCTACTACTTACACACCTGCTGGATTCCTTCCCTTTGAAGGTGCCTGCCAATCATATGATTATGTCCATTCAGTATTAAACTGAACTTTATTTCTATTTAGGTACTTCTCCTGACCACAAAAATGACAGTAAATCTGCTCATTTTTTCATCAGTCACATTTATCCTGAGACAAGCAAACAGGCGTTATATAATTTTGGAGGTAAGGTATAAGTTTATACCTTTCCTTGTGATGATGACAGAGCAGGAGAGCTGTTTTCTTCTCTCCAACCCTAACATATTGTATATATTGTATGTATTAAATGCTTACTGGTTTTTTAAAGGTATTAAACAACTTATTCAGCAGGACAGGAGAGATGTGACAAGAATACCCTGATTGATTTCTGGACAGGCTTCTGGTCCCTCAGAAGAGCTATACCTTCAAGCAAAATGGAAACGTTTAGAGCCAGGTAGGTCTTTCCTTCTCCAAGTTACATTATAGTTACAAAGATGCCTTCCAAACAGAGGACATGCAATAATTTCATTTTAATGTCTCCAGTTGACTGGTGCCATTTAGTTCAACTTTTAATGTGGCCTTAAATTGCTATTTTATTGGCCTTGTTGACATTCTGGAAGCATGAAATTAGTGAGTCGCATTTAAAAAGCCAGCAAAAACAACAAAAGCCTCAGCCAAATTGAACAATGCCTGCATGAATTACATACTTGAATAATATTCTTACTTTAAAACACTGAGCATATATTTATTTGAAAGTTTCTTTGTTTCCGTGACCAATTAATTAATGTTTTTTGAATAACTACATATCCCATTACATTGCAAATGCATATATTCATGGTGACCTTGACGGATGCTTGAGAGAAAGAGGATAGTTTTGCAATACTACTGCTTCCTAATGAGAAATGAGATTCCTGTGGACTCCATTCAATGAGAGCATCCTGTTATTTTTTTTCCCCTTTTATAAAAGTTCCTTGTCAGTACTTTCACTGTTTTATCCACTGCATCACTCCTCCCTGTTATGAGAGTTAAATTCTGTCCATTGAGGCATGCCTATTCAGGTTTGTAACTCAAAGCACAGAATTTGTGTGTGCATATATATATATGTGGGGGGGGTGTTTAATTCAACTGAAAGTAGTACCTAAAATAAATTTTTGCGTCTAATTATTAAATATTAAAACAGTCTAATATTCATTTCCATGTGGTATCATAACACAGGGTTTTACATCACCTCTCTTTGTTCAGCTCTGATATTCACATCGTATTTGTAGCAGTGCCCTAATTTTACAATCTGATCATCCTTTGTTTCTGGATAGTTGGATTGTAATCAGACGCTTTCTTTCCACCAATTTAAATTGGGAAAATCTAACAATTCTGTCACTTGCTGTGAACTATGAGCAAAGGAGTTAAAGGACTGAAAATTGTTAAGAGTTTTACTACAACACGGGACACGCATATTGATAAGTTATCCCTGCTGAAATAAGCTAATTCAAGCCAAATTAAAGTTTATAGAGGCCAGTTTATTGGGAAGTCACTCTCAAGCAGTTTCACTGGTCCTAAGGAACCGGGCCAGGGACTTCACAATGGGGAGGGAGAGAGAGAGAGCAGGGAGAAAAGAGAAGAAGCATGGGCATTCTGGGAGAGAGAAAATGCAGAGATGGAGGAGAGAGGAAAGAGAGAGACAGAAGTGTCTGGATAATAAAGGGAAGGACTTCTGGGAGAGGGGAAGCTTAACCTGGGAGCTGGGAAGTTCAGGGAAGAGGGCAGGGTATTCCAGCCATGCCTTGTAGCAGGTAGGGACTCAGGGATGCTGGGAGAACCAGGAGGCCAGGTCTACTTTGGTAGGTATTCCATGTCCGCAGTTGACTCTCCATCTTCTATCTTATTTATAGAGGTCACATTTTCATTGATTCTCTGATTCCCACAACCTGGCGATGCTTTTTGATGCATACGTTAGAGGGACGTGGCATAGTTTCTGGGCAAAGTTAATTTAGGACAATTAAGGTATAGAAATTATTCAATGAAAAGTTTTAAGTTCATTCTCTCCAAATGAGACATACATGAACTCCAAATATTAAAATTTGGCAATATGACTTTGGACAACTTCCTTGCAGAATGACTCCATTAATTATCAACTATGGTCAGCAATAGAGTCAGCTTCTCCTTCTAACAAGAAAATGTGGGGCCATGAGATATTTAATGTAATTAGGAGCTATCTTAGGAATACTAATGCAATTAAGGTCATAATTAAAGTATTTTTTCATGTATGTGGTATAAAAACCTAAAGCAAGAAACAAAAGTTTTAATGAATTCTAGAATAGAAGAGCACACATTAGTAAAAATCAAAGGAAACAAACTATAGCAGAAGAGTGAAACAGAAGTGAACTTTTTCAGTACACAAGATTAAGACCATGTAAAATTTGTCTCTACATATGTTTAGAAATACATAGGTACATACATACATGAGTAGAATACTAATTAGTGAAAAGAAGTCATGAATTTTTTTATTTTATTTTTAATTTATTTTTACACTCCGTATTCCATTCCCCGCACCCCCATCCACCCTCCGACTGCTCCACATCCCATACCACCTCCCCACCCTACTCCATCTCCACATGGATGCCCCCACACCGCACCTTACCTGACCTCTAAACTCCATGGGGCTTCCAGTCTCTTGAGAATTAGGTGCATCATCTCTGAACGAACACACACTCAGATGTCCTCTACTGTATGTGTGTTGGGGGCCTCATATCAGCTGGTGTATGCTGTCTGTTTGGTGGTCCAGTGTTTGAGTGGATCAGAGCATTTCTGGAGACTCACTTCCATTCTACTAATAAAAGAGGAGGTAATATTACCATATCTTCACTCAAGCAGCTGAGTTAGGTGCTTTGCTAAACCTTCAAGAAAAGACTCCTCACATATGTCACTACAGATTAAAAAGTAGATACATGGCAGGTATTGAAGTACCCATTACTCTTACATTGGTTTAAGCCAAAGGAATGATGAAGAGTGTCTCTGTGGAGACTAACAAAGGTAGCAGTTTGGTGAGGCATTGGAGTTAAATAAAGACATGGGTTTTATTTCTTGTGAATTCATTGTATAGCAAAAAAAAATCACATATGAAATATTCTTTGTTGGCTGATATTTAAAATTATTCATTTTTTAGTGATATACAGAAACCTAGTAAATTTATAAGAAGAAAAGTAATAAAAATGCCAAAGAATATAATCTTAATCCTAATTCGGCTAAATGGAACTGAGAGCCCGAAGAATTGTCTAAGGAACCTGGTGCAGCTATACCCTCAGAAATTGGGCAGCAACAAAGTCACCTGCCTATTCTTGTTTGTAATAATTGTAAGTCACCAGACCAAGTAAGTGACAACTTATCTAGAGTTTATTTCTGGAGTAGTTAAAATATCAGCAACTCTGTAAGTAGGACTCTGAACCATAGATAGGTTCCTCATTTGTGCTTGAAAACATAAAAAATTAAAATAATAATTATAATAGTCATGAAAAGTTCAAAAGAAATAAAAAAATTAATCAAGTGTTATATAGTTCTTAGCTTACTTTAAAAATCATGTTCTCTCTGAAAATTAGCTGATTTTAATCAACACAAACTATGAAGACATTACTGTTATTACTATTTTCATTGTTGTTTTCTTCATTAA
Organism: Mus caroli; assembly: GCF_978045245.1. Lineage (NCBI taxonomy): Eukaryota > Metazoa > Chordata > Mammalia > Rodentia > Muridae > Mus > Mus caroli. Next base: position 95,003,671 of record NW_028227269.1, read on the forward strand.
CAACAAACCACAAAAATTTTGAATGACTGAGGATTCTGTCCACTGATTTCTGGGTAGTGTGAATGAAATCCATTCTCAAAACCGGATTCTGGATATGGAGATGGGCTTGGATATATATTCTGCTTTACTGGAATATCTCACAGTTAGTGTGAGCCCCCCCACCCCCCCGCAAGGAAGTTACTGTAGTAAGCGCTAACCTGATGGAGTTACTTTACCAAATTCATGTGACTTTTGTCTGAACGATGATTTTGTGCTGTTCCATAGAAGCAGAGATGATGTTTGAACTATTATGAGGGCTGTCAGGTCTGAGCAAACTCTGTCCACAAAGAGGATGTTTTCATGTCTACTTCAGACACTCAACAAATACTTGTACTTTAATGCCCTGAAAATGACACAGTCAAGATGTTCTGATATTGGCAGTTAAGTATTCAAATTGTCAAGTTGCAAGTGACAGAACATTTCCTTCAGGGTATTTGCTGTAGCAAGTGACATTGCAAACAAGCAAACAAACAAAAAGTCAGATTGCAATTCACAGTTTATATAGGGTGTGAGATCAAACCAATATTATATTATGACACAGAAGGTAAGTGAAGTATCAAAAAGAAAGAAAATATGTCTAGTTGAATATTTCTAATTCAGGACTGCAGGCAATCTAATTATGGGAAAATAGGATTGTATATAATCCAAAGGTGCTTGTACTTGAGTGAAATCTTAAGTCATTCTGAAGATGATTTCTCAGTAATTAATTTTAATCCCTTGAAAAAATGAGCACATGGCAGTCTCCATTTTCTCAAACCATTCATGATACTCTGCTAAGGAAGAAAACAGAAGGTTAAACTGTCTTTTATGAAAAGTCTCTCCTATCAATATAATGGGGAGAGTTACTGACTGAGATGTGGATGGTTCTGAAAAATCACATTTGGAAATACATGAAAGGAAATTTATAATTAACTGATATTAGCCTCTGTCTATAATCTCTTATGGGTACAATTGAATAATGTATGTTTGTGTGTGTGAGAGAGAGAGTGAGAGACAGAGAGAGACAGAGAGACGAGAGAGTCACAATATATACTCCTTCATTCATTTGTATACTCAGCAATATTGACTTTTAATCATATGCTAAGTATTATGCAAATGACCAGTATTTATCAGGAACTTGAATTTACAAGGGATGGTCCTTTTTAATGAGGTAATTCTTTAAACAAAACTTTATCAACAAGAGAATGTTTTGCCTTAAACAGGATTGGAAATAGAATGAATGGTCATATTCAAGCAATGACTCCCTACTCTTGAATATTTTTCTGTTCACACATATCTCAATATCCCATGAAATTCCATAGTATGATTCATTCAAAGGCTCTGAGCCATTAAAATTAAACAGATGTCAATATCAAACCATGTAATTTTGATCAAGATCTTTCTCACACTTTTTGTTTGACTGCCTCAGAGAAATGCAATCAATCCTTCCTTGAAGAATTATTTGGGAAGGAATAATTATGTCAAGTACTTGGAACATTGTAGGAACTCAATAAATCATGTAATTATGTATGCTATTATTTTATTGGTGTCAATGATAGCAATAAAATACACTTGTTGGGTAATAGGTTTCCTTCCTCTTTAAGAATGTAAAAATGAAAATCTTTAGACTAATATATAAATTTATAATGGATAAAGTGTATTTCTTGCCAAATGAGTTTAGGGCATACATCAATATGCAAACTGCCATTAGTATATTGTCAAATATTTTAAAAAGTCAGGAAGACCGGCATTATCATTTGAAAGTTTAAAGATATACTAAGGTCTCTGATTTAAATGCATTATTATATTCTGTGTTAATTGTGTATGAACATGTGGACATGGAAGATAATGTGGTCGTCATCACAAAAATCCCAATGTCTGAAAGAAAACAATTTAATCAAATGATATGAATTTCTCTGTGTACAATAGAAACCAAATGAAGATATTCTCTTTCTGAAAATTTCCCCACAGAGGACAAAATATCTGGCAAGTTCAGTGAGTGAAGAACATTCAAAAAAAGAGAAATTGGTTTTGTTAAGTTTTAGTATTTTTGAAGGGAAATCTGTCAATCATTCCAGTTGGTTTATTGCTGCTGTTCTTCAAAAATTATCTAGAAGAATTAACAACAAAAGTCTAATTTTATGTTATATAGAAATAGAAAGTAATTTTTATTTTATGCTCTCCTTTCAGGATGGAATCTGGTTTTAAATGACCCAATAAGTTGGGTTTGACACAAACGTAGAACTCCTGGGAGGTAGGTGAAGATTTGAGTGGGGCAATATAATTTGATTGTTAAAGGACTGTACTTTTATTGATTAATTAACTGGTTTTTACATCTCAAGCACTGTTTTTCTTCCTTCCTTTCCTCCCAATCCCTTCCTCTACCTCTGCTATTCTCAGTAGTTCATCTACTTCTCCTCCATTTCTCTTCAGTAAAGGGCTAGCCTGGATAGCAATCCATCAGTCATGGGATATCAAGTTTCATAGAGAGTAGGTACCTCCTATGAAGGCTAGATAAGGCAATTCAGAAGGAGGAAAGGGTCCAAAAGCAGGCAACAGAGTCAGAGACAGATGCTGCTCCAGTTGTTAGGGGTCCCACAATAAAATCAAGCTACACAACTCTAACATAAGTGCGGAGGACATTCAGACTCCCTGGTTGACAGTTCAGTTTCTATGAGGCCCTATGGGCTCTGGTCATGTCCTTGACCACTCTAGCTTCTACAATTCTTCCTCCCACTTCTCAGTGGGATTCCCTAAACTCTGCTTAATTTTTGGCTGTGGGTGTTTGCATCTGTTTCCTCTAATTGATGGGTGAATCTCATTAATGATAAGTGGGCTAATGTACGTTTTGAGAGAACATCTTAGATATCTATTTCATGAATAAATCCCCAGCTATATTTTCTTTCATACAAATATGGACATACTCAGGTAGACAAACCAGGCATGGCTACACACAGGTTTGAGGTTCATGTAACCCCTACATGAAGGAGAAAAGCAAGAGAACAGCAAGGACTTCAGGACCAACCTGGTTACTATGGGGACTTTTAGCCCAGCCTTGGTTACATTACTATGTGAGACGCTGTCCTAAAAAAATAGAGAAAGGAAAGGAAAGGGGTAGGGTCGGGGTTGGAGGAAGACTGAGATAGAAAAAAGACAGAGGCAAATATGGGAGATAATGGAATTTTGGAAAACCTATTGGGCAGATTTTCCTGAGCTCACAGGCTAGCATCTTCCTTTGAAACATGCATTCTGCTGTACACTCACTAGCACATACTTGAGTATCTAAGTTTCCCAGCCTAATAATGACACCAGTAAATTCTGAAAAAGTACTTTTCATTAGGTCATCTTTCTTTCTCTAGCAATTTAAGAGCCTTCTAAGAGAACAGACAAATTTATTTAAGCACCCTTGACCTATAAAATATATTTTTTAGAGAGAATATATATATATAAGGTGTATTTTATAATATATTTTTAAAACATTTTCCTATTATTTATATTTTATACATATGTAAATTCAATAATATAAAAGATTATATAGAACAAAGAAATCTGTAATGTTATTACAATTTTTCATGGTAGGAAAACTAAACAACTCCACTGAACAAATGAACAGAAAGAAATTTCAAATTAGAGTATGATTCTCTGGTTTTAGTTTGCCTGCTTTTTGGTACTAAATGAATAGCATTTACTTGGAAACTTAATGAGGAGACAAAGAGATTTGTGGATCTCTCAGTTTGGCAGATTCAAAGTCACAGGAACACATCTGGAGCCCATCTTGTTCAGAGGGACATTCTGAGTGCCTTATATGGTAAGGGGCATCATCTAATGAGACTTTGCAAACTTACTAGCTAAGGACACTCTCCATCACAAAAAGCAACCAATGCAGGTTTATAGGACATGTCCTCAGAACAGCATTGTAATTAATGTTCGTACAGTCTCTAGTTAATACTGATAGTAATGGAATGACAGCTACCTTCTTAGCATGAAGCTGAAAGTTTCTTCTGAAAGGCCCAACACAAAGTAGTACTAGTGGCAAATACAAGTTGATTGGGGTAAAGATTTGCCAGTTGCTGCTTATGAAATCTATGCTCCACAACTCACAGAGAATAACAAACTATGGTCTTCTCCAACTTCTCCCACTGCCCTCCTCTTCTTCCTTCTATCCTGGCTTTTCAAGGGATACTTTCTATCCATTTTTGGTTGGAAAAGGTATTTCTGGATTGTAGAAGATTGATATCCCAAAGAGGCAGAGAAAACATTTATATAACTTTTCTAAATTAGATGCTTTTAAGACTAGAGAATTTAAGTGCCTATATTAGGAAACATTTTTATTTTTTTTCACATCTTCAGAGACATTCTGGTTTCAAATGGCCCATTTTCTTATTTTTCTTTTTTTCTGTATATTCTTACAAGTGCCAAAACAGGAGTCTCAGTTCTATGACTCCCATGGCTCATTGATAGGCCTTTATATGATTTCAGTTCTTGTCTTTCTTACTTTCTCTCTGCCTCTCCCTTGCTTTCTGGCTCTCTCTTCTCTCTATTCTTGTTTAATTAAGGACTGTAAAATATTATCTGTCTCTGGACAGTGAAAAGATGATACATATACACAAACAAATATATTTTAGTTGTAAAACATTTTAAATCATGGGTGGATCTAAAATATATATTTAAAATGTAGCCAAAGTGGGTGGGGGTGTTCAATTCTCTCTTACATGCAGACCCTAGTCTACAATCAATGTCTGAGGATAACTGTTTGTAAAGCTTCAAAATGGAGAATAGAGACTAAAGTTGGATAGTTTAGACAATGAGGAAAGATAAGGGCATAGCCAAAAAGATACATGGTATATAATAAAGAAATAATCTGCTGAGGGCTATAGGGTGACCCAGAACAGCAGGGGAGGTGGATAGAAGGAAAACATCAAAGCTACACTTTACTTGAAAGTGTTTCATTGATATCTAACATACTACATGCTGATTTTCATTCCTGTAATACTGGCATCAGAATACTGGTATATTGACCATGGATAGATCCATATAACACATCTTTTTATTTAGAATAGGGACTGAAGTTTCCATTTTCATAGGGAAATGGGGAAGGATATGTATTCAATCTGTTTGAGGGTTAGCTACACATGATGATATAGGAAAGTCAATTGTCAGGATTTGATTATCTTGGCCTTTACTATGCCCGAGGGTCACTTTGTTGCTTCTGAGGAAGCCAACACAGATTTGAGGCATATACAGTGAGTGACACTAAGTATCACAAAAGTGATTGCTTCCATCAAAGCTAGTCACAGTGCACCCTGGATCTCCACTGCAAACTTTGCCTTTCCTCAGATCTTCTGACAGTACATTTTCCTTCCATGCTACTCTGTGGTGCTCTGCTCTGTGTCAAGTGTTTGGATGTAACAACATCTGGCCACTTAGTGTGAAGTGCTGTCAGCTTACAAGGTGCTCTGTGCTGTTCCCAGTTTCCACAACATCCTACAGAAATCAATACAAAGCCGCCGGTTTGTTAATAAATCTGCAATTAAAATGTAATGAATTTTGAATGAGGAATGATTTCTTTCAAGTGTCACCAAGGACTCTGCGGTAGTAGTGCAAGGAGAGGACAGTAAAAACTTGACTTCAGGATTCAGCTCTTAACTTTCCTGTATCGTTTCCAAAAGCTTTAATTTAGAATGAGCATTTATGTTCATGTCTCTGTATGACAGAAAAGATATTCCTGATAGATAAAACAACACAGGCTGGAAGACATTTTTTAACCTCTAAATGTGTATTCAGCTACTAAAAATGTCTTGGGATTATTTATAAAACTAAGAAGTACAGTTGTTTTCTTCTAGATAAGTGTGCATTAAGGTGATTTGATTCATGCATTCCTATAGCAATTCTCTGAACAAAAATTCCCAGGCCAGCCTTTAATTAAGGTATCAAACTTTACTGACCTCTTCACAGCTTAGTAAGTAGTGCTAAACGTTTACACCTTGTAAGGAAGCCAAGGTAGAGCCATCCCTCTCTAGTGCAAACCATTATTTAATAGTCTAAGAGTAATTGATGTCCCTGACAGCCTTTAGCTAGCTGCCGCACATCCCAAACCAAGGGATACTGGAGGAAATACAGGATTTTTTCTTTTTGTCTGCCATGGACTCTATTTGCTCAATTAGCCTGTTTTATTTTGTTCAATCTATACTATAACCATAATCTCTTTATTAAGCTTTGTTACCTTCTCTTGCCTCCAAATTCCAACACAGATACCACTAATATTTCTAATGCCTATTTCTTCCTCTATATGCTAGACCTTCTGACCCTTCCCTTCATTTGGTACATTTTGTTCATCATTGAGCTGTCCAAATATCTCATCAAAAGATTTCACACATCTTTTCCAATGACCACTGTTCTTGGGAGAGTATTCCTGGGTACTGTTGTAATGCTCAGACTTTTCTTAATCCATTAACCTTGTGGAAGGCTATAGCATTTTTAGGTACAGCATGACCTAGCAGAACCTGTTGCCCCTTGTTTTCTTCATTCTGTACTTAGGTGGAATTGTCAATGTTACCTCCTTGATAATACTAATGGTTTATACTGATATTAGGGATGTTTTACCTACTAATAATAAATCATATACTGTGGAAAGGAAAATCCCCATTGGATTCAGTTTTCCTTTTATTTATTGATTTCATTTATGTGCCAGAGTAATGAGCTTATTGTTACAGGTATAGAGAAGAGGAGGCTGCAACAGATTTTACTAATTCAGTGATAAAATACTCTTAAAGAGCAAAATAACTGCCGATAATGTGGATATTTTATTGATTATAAGTTTTTTCATCTTATTGTTCTTTAAAATCATATGTTAATTTTGCATAATCATTTATTTATTTTAGCTTTGTATCTGTATATGATATGAATGTGTTTATCAGCGGTGATCCCTGCATATGTATGTTATACACACACACACACACACATACAACATGTGTGTGTGTGCTTGCACATGTGTACAGTATGTGTGAGTGGAGACACACATGTAAAAATGCGTGGAACTAAAGGTCACAGCACAACTTAGTGGCCAAACATTGTCTTCCTATTCCCCTGCCACTAGTTTGAACAGGGACTTATTATTTTGGTCCCTGTTCACTGTGGCACTATGTTATACTTAACCTCAGAGAGTTTCCTTTCTGCCATTCTAATAGAGATCACTTGGATTACTGGATCTGGTTTGAAGATCTGAACTTGAATCCTTACATTTGCATAGCAAGCACATTACCCGCTGAGTCATCTCCCCAACCTTTATTTATTTCTTGATTATATTATTGATATAGATTTTTGTCTCTATCAAGTCAAATTAAGCCACCATAAAAGACTGAAGAAATACTGTTACTCTCCTCAGTCTGAAACCTAAGACACTTTGTTGTCATAGAAAATTTTACACTTGGACTAACTTCCAATACAAATCCCAGAACAGCACATTTGAAGAAGAGACTATAACTCTAAATCAATCAAAGTAAGTATTGACCTTCTCACAATGATACAAATGCAGAAGAACATGGAAGGACTAATTTTCCAGGTAAACATCCTCTCTTAACAATTCAAAACCTTTACTTCCATTATTAAAAATACTCCATTTAAGAAGGAAGAGTGAGATGTCAGGATTCCCCAGCCACTCCCAAGAAAAGGCTTGCTTTCACTGTTTTTTTTGTTTTGTTTTGTTTTTTGTTGTTTTGTTTTTGTTTTGGGGGAGGTTGTTTGTTGTTTGTCTATTTTGCTAGAATGTGGAAATATAAAGTAGGTGATTTATATTTTCTTTTGTGCTGCTATATTGAGTCATTTCTCAAATATAACAAACCGCAGCTAAGTACAAACCTGCAGTTTCTGACCTCTTCATTGCTGATTCATTGTGCTACAGACATTTTGAGGAAAATGACCTCATCAATCGGAGGCTGTTTACCAGCACGAGGCTCTCTCCTGAGCTGAGGACTACCAGCCAGCACCAAAGGTTCATGAAAACCACTGTAAGCTTTGCTTGGACAAGGTTTCTACCTTCTTCTGTATGACTCAGAAGCAGAGCCTTCCACTCTGGAATCCTAGCCTTCTGCTAGTCAAATCAGACCAATCACAAATGGAGATGAATCTGAATAACTAAGGTCTCTAAAGTTATTTGAACTGAAAAAAACCCTTGTGAAGGAATTTGCCCTGATCTGTGGGGCATGCTGTACTGAGCAGTATAATAACTTCTTGTTCAAGCATGTTCCGTTTAAATTAAAGCAGGTGCCTGCCTTTGACTGGAAGTAGTACTATTTTGATATAGCTGAAAAAGAAAGTGCTTCTTACGAATAGGAAAAGAAGTGAAAGTATATCCAAGTGTGAGCTGCCCTCAATTCAGCAAAGGTCTGCGTCAGAATGCAGCTGCTTAATAAGAATTTTTTGTCTTACCCTCTCTTCCTCTTCTTGCCTTTCACAGGTATTCCACATAAACACCTCCTATATTAAAATTTCAACACTGTGTTTTTAAAGCAATGCCTTCCTTCCCCCTCCCTTGATTGAGAATCATGAAAATTTTCATTTTTGAAAGTAAATTCCGTAGTATCTATCTTATCTTTAGGACCTTAAAACCTAATTGTAACGGTTAGTATTAATCGTCAATTTGGAAAGATGTAGAATCACCCAGGAGTCAGGACTCTATGCAAACCTGTGAGGGATTGCTTCTTTCTGGGCATGCCTGTGAAGGTCTATATTAACATAAAAAGAAAAGTGTAATGTGATTTCTTCAACTGAGGTCCTGGGTTTTATAAAAGGGAGCAGATGATCTAAGCACAGACATCCTCCATCCTCATCGCCATGACTGCATATTCAATAACACCAGACTTCCTGAGTACCTGCATCTTTGAATTCACCTGCAAGGATGAGCTAGAAAATGAAGCTGTATATGAATATAAAAACAAACTATTCCTTATTAAGTTGCATTTATAAGGATATTTAATCATATAAACTAAAAAGTAACTTAGACTCCAGGATGGTATTCAAATTATGCTGTGTTAAACAAGCCTATTTCTGTTTCCAAATTAAAATCCAAAAGTAATTTGTTAGTTTCTAACTTTCACCTTCTTTTTAAATTTATTTTTACTATTTTTTCATTTTCTTTCCTTAATGATTTAGAATTACCATTATTTTATTTCATAATGACTAGTAGAGAAGTTTGAACATTTATACCACACACACACACACACACACACACACACACAAAGACATCACAAATGTCTTTTGTCTGAGTCAAACAGGTTAAAGCCTCTCAGAGGACAGGCAAACTATACTCCTTGCCTGCAAGCATAACAGATAATCATTAATAGTGTCAGGAATTGGTTCTTGCCCATGGGATGGGTCTGAACTTGAGATGTCTATTGGTTGGTCATTTCTTCTGTCTTGACTCCATCCGCTGATTCTGCATTGCTTGTAGACTGGAAAATTTGGGGCAGAAAATTTTGTGAGTGGGTTGCTCCCTTTATCTCTCTGAGGGGGTATTTTTCTGGCTATAACAGGTGGCCTCTTTAGGTTCAACATTCCCAATGCTATGTGTGAGTCATGGACATTCCTGATAATGCCTGAGCACCTCCCTGATCTCAGGTCTATTCCTGGAGATGCCCCCCCAACCCCTGTCAGTTGCCGATTTGATTTCCCTTTAATCTCATGGCCATCTGACCATCCCTCATGTCCCTTCCCACAGCTGATTCAGAACCCCCACATTCTCCTTCCCACCCTGCTCCTACCCAATTCCCTCCTTCCATCCCTCTCTCATGACTATTTTATCCCCCCTCATAAGTGAGATTCAATCATTCTTGCTTCTGTCTTCCTTCTTGTTTAACTTTTTCAGTCTGTGGAATGTAGCATCATCAAACCTGTAAAACTAATTTGGACATCAATTTGGTGCCTCCTCAGCAAACTGGGAATAGTTTTAGTTCATGACCTGACTGAGCAATACCACTCCTTTGCATCCAAAAGATGCTCCACCATCTCCCAAAGACACTTGCTCAACTATGTTCATACTAGCTTTATTTGCAATAGCCAGGAACTGGAAACAACATAGATGTCCCTCACCTGAATACTGGATAAAGAAAATGTTGTACATCTATACAGGGGAATACTATTTAGCTATTAAAAACAAAAACATCATTAATATTGCAGCCAAATGGATGGATCTTGAGAATATAATCATGAGTGAGGTAACCCAGTACCAACAGGACATACATGCATGGTATATACTCACTTATTAGTAAATATTTGCCATAAAATACAGGATATCTCTCATCTTCTAAGCTGACAATTTACACTTTACAAATTCTTGCTATCTAAATGCTTCCTGACTGAGGGCTAGATTTCTTGATAGCCAAAGGTAGGAAGCAACCAACAGTCCTAACCAACAGTGGTGTGTGAACCACAATGGACAGCAAGCACGGCGAACCCAAAGGTTCAGTAGCGGAATCTATACCTTGGTGATAACAAAAATTAGACATAAGGCTTTCTTAGAAAGAAGTAAAGAATGTCTGGTACAGGGAACCTAGCCAATGATCTGTGGATTTTAAAAGAGAACCTACAATTGCCATTGCACTAAATCAGCCCAATCCTTATTTTTAAGTGTTTTTTAAATTTATTCTCTCATATATTATGTTCTAAGCATCGTTTCCTCTCCATCCTCCCTTACCAATATTTCCTCATTACCATCCCAAGCCACACCTTTTTCATTCTACTTCAGAGTAGGGCAAGCCTCTCATGGATCTAAACCAAACATTCCTAATCAAATTGCAATAAGACTAGGCACCTCCATTCATATTAATGCTGGACAAGGCAACCCAGTAGGGGGAAAGGGTCCCAAGAGAAGACAAATGAGTCAGAAAGAAACCCACCTCTCACTTTTAGGAGACTGTCTTAGTAGTCAGGATTTCTATTCCTGCTCCAACATCATGACCAAGAAGTAAGTTGGAGAGGAAAGGATTTATTCAACATATATTTCCACATTTCTGTTCATCACCAAAGGAAGTTAAGACTGAAACTCAAGCAGTCAGAAAGCAAGAGCTGATGCAGTTGTCAAAGAGGGATATTACTTACTAGATTGCTTCCCCTGGCTTGCTCAGCTTGCTTTCTTATAGAACCCAGGACTACCAGTCCAGGGATGGCATCACCCACAATGGACCCTCCAACACTTGGTCACTAATTGAGAATATGACTTACAGCTGGATCTCATGGAGGCATTTCCTAAAGTGAGGCTCCTTCCTCTGTGAAAGCACCAGCTTGTGTCAAATTGACACACAAAACCAGCCAGTACAGAGACCCAGAAGAAGACAAAGTTACAAAAGTGTAATATATATGAAACATGCCTAGGTCAAGCCCATGAAGCTTCTCTAATTGTTCTTTCAGTCTCTGTGAGCACCTATGAGACCAGGTTAGCTGATTCTGTGAATTTTCCCATGGTGTCCTTGATCTCCCTGGGTCCTCCATTTCTTCTTCCCCCTTTTTTGCAGGGGTGCTGGAGTTCTAAACAATGTTTGGCTGTGGGGTTCTGAATCTATTTCCATAATTTTCTTGATGTAGCCTCTCTGATGATGATTATGCTAGGTTCCCCTTAACAGGATTCTAAAGCATTGTCCTTATACTACAATAAATATAGTCCTTAATCCTCATCAAGAAAACTCATCTGTGGTATAGATGGAAAATATCACAGAAAACTTCAACCAATACAAATGCAGAGTTGTAGAGCCAAATCCCAAATGTATTATCTACAACCTAATCCTGAACATAAGGTTCTTATTGGAAGAGCAGCAGAAACAATTTAAGATCCACAGGAATGGGGAGTTTGCTGTGAGATTGTAACTCCTAGGAATGTCAAAAACTGCACTCAGAAAGACTCATCAATAAGACTGCCTAAAGAGAGCTGAACAAGGAAAACAATAGACATGCTAAAGTGGGCTGGAAAGCGAAGAAGCACATGAGCTATTAATGCTATACAGTGGACTACAGGTGACTTCAGAATTCTTGGAGGAGGAGAAATAATTACCCAATTCCAAACCATCAGTCCTGAAAACATGCATAAAATTGACATACAGAATGAGGACTCTATATTTATACACTTAGGAATGCATCATTTTATAGATATATGAATACACACATATATGAGTGTATATATATACATACACACACTCATATATGTATGTATATATATATATACTCATATTTTCTTGAATATATATATATATATTCAAGAAAATTTTCCAGATGGCCTTACAAAAATTTCAAAGATTGTGTGGGCATGAGCAGTAAGTTTGTTTCATGTTTCAAGAAAAATTGGAAGGCCGAAAGATTCCCTTTGCTGAAACCAAACAATTCATAGTATTTCTCTTCAGAATGGCCCTACAAGTTTGAATCAATATTTTTAATATACATATATTCAAAATATATGTTATGAATGTACATGTTTTACATGTTTTCAAATATATATGAAACAAAAAATTTAAAAATATATAATTTAAGTTAATTTTAAAAATATATAAATATATGTATATTTGAAACAACAGTTAATTCAAAAAGAGACTGAATTTGAAAAGAGGCTTTTGAGAGAGGAAATTGAAGGGAGAAAATATTGAAGTATGTTACAATTTTAAAAAATGAAAAACGTTTGGAGCTAAACTTGCCTTTATAAAAGGAGTCCTATCTATACAAATGTAAGACCAATTTGTCTTGATCATCACACTGGACTGAGAGGAGTCTTTAATGGTATTCAACATCATGATAATCAAAGATCATATATTATTACATGGGGAGGAAGTTGAAATAGTCATTTGGAAAATCATTCAATGCAGACCCCACTTTGCATGTGTTGAGGGCTCAATGGTAGAAAGGGAAAGCAATTCTTGGCCTCTAACCTGAAGGCTATTTCTGAAGAACGGAAATGCTTCCAATTTATCTGAAAACATAAGCAAACACTTGCCTTTTTAGACAATACAGTTTTTGAAATTGTTGTGTGGCCATCTGGAATCTTTTCCTTTATTGAACAGGGACGTGAATATAATTCTATGTTGGTATTTGTGAGGAGTAGGTGCGGCCGCCACCCCAAGATGGTGCCCGGGACAGCTACCAGGTCTTATAACCTGCTCCTGACTTCCTCATTACCTCAGACTTAGCCACATCCCAGCTGCCTGCACTGCATAGATGTCATGCCTCGTCAGCTTGCCTGAGTTGTCATCACTTGCTATGAATCAATGGACTGCGTTATGTGACTGGGGTGATTGGGAGGAGTCAGTAGGGTATTTAAGGCACGCCCTAGGATTCAGGGGATTCCTGTTCCTGCATTGCAATGTGAAGTGTTCCTGAATAAACCTGCTTGAAGAAAGACAAGTGGTGTTGCATCTTTCCTGCTGGTCAGGGTGGATGCGACAGGTATTCTTTCCTTTTTCTTTTTGACTAGAAGACAGAAGATGTACAGATGGGAAAACCATCATGATATGTTCTTTAAGCTAGCCCAGAAAATGAGAAAGTGGTATTGATTTTGTGGTATTAGTACAGATGTATCACAGAGGTAGTGAAAATGATGCTGTTTGTAAAAAAACAAAAAATGGTGACCATTGTTCCTCCTAGTTATTTGTCTAGGAAAGAGCTATGAACACAGCACACAAAAGTCATAAGTTGATGTTTCATGGATAATTCACCATGTAGTTTTCTTTTAAATGTGTGTGTGTGTGTGTGTGTGTGTGTGTGTGTTAATCTGTATGTAATCTAACTCTAAGTCTACAATTTTAAATAATGTATGTTCTTTTGTGGTATACCCAACTACATTGAAAAGAGAAACATCCATTATAAGGCGAATGCAAGTTGAACTTTCTGGCTCAAACCAATTGGTCTAACATATCTAATAAGCTTCAGACAAGTAAAATATTTTCTTGTCTCAATATAAATGAATAAATAACAAATCAAAAAATATTGAGGTATTTTTTACTCCGTACCAAGGAGTAGACCCTGGCCTTTGGCCTCTGGCTCTCCACCACTCCACCCACACAAGCAGACCCCCCAGAACTCCTAGGGACTAAACTACCAACCAAAGAGCAAACATGGAGGAACCCAAGGCTCTAGCCATATATGTAGCAGTGGATGGCCTTGTCCAGCATCAATGGGAGAAGAGGTCCTTGGTCCTGTGAGAGTTCAATGCCCCAGTGTAGGGGAATTGAAGGGGGGGAGGGGAGGAAGGCAAGAGTGCATAGGCAAGGAACAGCCTCATAGAACAAGGGATGGGGGATGGGTTAGAGGGTTTGGGGACAAATGGGAAAGGGGATAACATTTGAAATGTAAATAAAGATTATATTCAATAAAAAATTAGAAAAATAATAAGATTAACTCGAACAAATTAGTAGCCTTTCTCTACTCAAAGGATAAATGGGCTGAGAAAATAATTAGGGAAATGACATCCTTCAAAATAATCACAAATAAAATAAAGTATCTTGGTGTGATTCTAACCAAGCAAGTGAAAGATCTGAATGACAAGAACTTCAAGTCAATGAAGAAAAAAATCAAAAAAGGTTTCAGAAGGTAGAAAGATTGTCCATGTTCATGGATTGGCAGGATTAATTTAGTAAAGTTGGCTATCTTGCTGAAAGCAATCTCCAGATTCAATGCAATTCCCATCAAAATTCAAACTCAGTTCTTCATAAAGTTAGAAATAGCACTTTGCAAATTCATTTGGAGTAACAAAAAAACCCAGGATAGCGAAAACTATTCTCAACAATAAAAGAACTTGTGGTGGAATCACCATCCCTGAAGCTGTACTACAGAGCAATAGTGGTTTAAAACACCTATGGTCACTTGGTCTCTGACAAAAGAAATAAAATCACCCAGTGGAAAAAAAAGATAGTATTTTCAACTAAAGGTGCTCACTCTAGTGGTGGTTAGCATGTAGAAGAATGCAAGTCAATCCATTCTTATCTCCCTGTACAAAGCTCAAGTCCATGTGGATCAAGGAACTCCATATAAAACCAGATACACTGAATCTAATAGAAGAGAAAGTTGAAAAGAACTTCGAACACATTGTCACAGGGAAAAATTTCCTGAACTCAATACCAATGACTCATGCTCTAATATCAACAACTGACAAATGGAACTTCATAAAATTGCAGTTTCCATAAGGCAAAGGACACTGTCAGTAAGATAAAATGGCAACCCATTGATATGGAGAAAGATTATTACCAACTCTATATCCAATAAAGGGCTAATATCCAAAATACTCAAAGAACTCAAGAATCTGGATTCCAGAGTCCCAATTAACCCTATTAAAAATGGAGTACAGAGCTTGTCTTAGTCAGGGTTTCTATTCCTGCACAAACATCATGACCAAGAAGCAACTTGGGGAGGAAAGGGTTTATCCGGCTTACACTTCCATGATGCTGTTCATCACCAAAGGAAGTCAGGACTGGAACTCAGACAGGTCAGGGAGCAGGAGCTGATACAGAGGCCATGGAGGGATGTTCTTTACTGGCTTGCCTCCCCTGGCTTGCTCAGCCTACTCTCTTATAGAACCCAAGACTACCAGCCCAGGGATGGTCCCACCCACAAGGGGCCTTTCCCCCTTGATCACTAATTGAGAAAATGCCTTACAGTTGGATCTCATGGAGGCATTTCCTCAACTGAAGCTCCTTTCTCTGTGATAACTCCAGCTGTGTCAAGTTGACACAAAAATAGCCAGTACAATTGACCCCTTGTCAACTTGACACACAAACACATCACTAGTAAGCCTCAACCCTTACATTCTTATTCATCCCCAAGATCTAAATAACTTTAAAAGTCCCACAGTCTTTACATATTCTTAAAATTTCAATCTCTTTAAAATATCCATCTCTTTTAAAATCCAAAGTCTTTTTACAATTAAAAGTCTCTTAACTGTGGGCTCCACTAAAACAGTTTCTTCCTTCAAGAGGGAAAATATCAGGGCACAATCACAATCAAAGCAAAAATCAATCTCCAACCGTCCAACGTCTGGGATCCAACTCACGATCTTCTGGGCTCCTCCAAGGGCTTGGGTCACTTCTCCAGCCATGCCCTTTGTAGCACACACGTCATCCTCTGGGCTCCAGATGCCTGTACTCCACTGCTGCTGCTGCTCTTGGTGGTCATCTCGTGGTACTGGCATCTCCAAAACACTGCGTGACCCCTTCAGTCCTGGGCCTTCAATTACAACTGGGGCTGCACCTTCACCAATGGCCTTCCATGGCCTCTCACAGTGCCAAGCCTGAGCTGCTGTGTGACCCCTTCATGCCTTCAAAACCAGTACCACCTGGGTGACCCTTACACATTACCAAGTCCCACTGCAGAAGGAGTACAACCTTGCCTATCTCTGGAACACAGCCTCTTTGTGCTTTCAGAAAACACTTCCCAGAAGATGTCACCTCAATGATGCTGGTCTCTTCTTAATCACCGCTAATTTCTTAGCTCCAGCTAACCAGCATCAATAGTCCCAGTAATGCAAAGTTTTTGCTTTAGTAGTTCTGGTATCTTGTTAATCACAGCTGATTCTTCAGCCCCAGCTAACCAGAACTACAAAATCTTCACAATAAAAACAGCAATGGCCCTGAAGAGAGTCTTTAATTTTCCCTCTGAAATTTCACAACCCAGGCCTCCATCCTCTGCACTGTTCTCAACATTATCTTCCAAGCTCCTACACAGAATTCGACAGAACTCTTAACACCGAATGGGTCTTCTGGCCCAAAGTTCCAAAGTCCTTCCACAGTCCTCCCCAAAACATGGTCAGGTTGTCACAGGAATACCCCACTCTGCTGGTACCAATTTGTCTTAGTCAGGGTTTCTATTCCTGCACAAACATCATGACCAAGAAGCAACTTGGGGAGGAAAGGGTTTATCCGGCTTACACTTCCATGCTGCTGTTCATCACCAAAGGATGTCAGGACTGGAACTCAGACAGGTCAGGGAGCAGGAGCTGATACAGAGGCCATGGAGGGATGTTCTTTACTGGCTTGCCTCCCCTGGCTTGCTCAGCCTACTCTCTTATAGAACCCAAGACTACCAGCCCAGGGATGGTCCCACCCACAAGGGGCCTTTCCCCCTTGATCACTAATTGAGAAAATGCCTTACAGTTGGATCTCATGGAGGCATTTCCTCAACTGAAGCTCCTTTCTCTGTGATAACTCCAGCTGTGTCAAGTTGACACAAAAATAGCCAGTACAGAGCTAAACAAAGAATTCTCAACTGAGAAATCTCAAACGGCTGAGAAACCTTTAAAGAGATGTCCAAAGTGTGGACACTTTGCCCCTTGTTAGAATTGGGAACAAAACAACCATGGAAGGAGTTGCAGAGACAAAGTTTGGAGCTGAGACGAAAGGATGGATCATCTAGAGACTGCCATATCCAGGGATCCATCCCATAATCAGCTTCCAAACGCTGACACCATTGCATACACTAGCAAGATTTTGCTGAAAGGACCCAGATATAGCTGTCTCTTGTGAGGCTATACTGGGGCCTAGCAAACACAGAAGTGGATGCTCACAGACAGCTATTGGATGTATCACAGGGCCCCCAATGGAGGAGCTAGAGAAAGTACCCAAGGAGCTGAAGGGATCTGCAACCCTATAGGTGGAACAACAATATGAACTAACCAATTACCCCCCCCCCCACGCCCCAAGCTCATGTCTCTAGCTGCATATGAATCAGAAGATGGCCTAGTCGGCCATCAGTGGAAAGAGAGTCCCATTGTTCCTGCAAACTTTATCTGCCTCAGTACAGGGGAACGCCAGGGCCAATAAGTGGGAGTGGGTGGGTAGAGGAGTGAGTGGGGGAGTGTGTGGGGGACTTTTGGGATAGCATTGGAAATGTAAATGAAATAAATACCAATTAAAAAAAAAGAGATGTCCAACATCCTTAGTCATCAGGAAAATGCAAATCAAAATGACACTCAGAGTCCATATCACACCAATCAGAATGGCTAAGATTAAAACCAGGTGACTCCCCAGCATAGAGGAATGGGAGGACAGGAAGGCTGGAGTGGGTGCATGGGAGGGGGCACACCCACATAGAACCAGGAGCAGGGGGATGGGATAGGAGGTGAAAGATTCCCATGCTCAAGGATTGGCAGGAGGTGAAATTGGAAAAGGGGATAACATTTGAAATGTAAATGAATAAAATATACAATTTAAAAATAACATGTTACAGCATTTGCTGGCAAGGATGTGAAGAAAGAGGAACACTCCTCCATTGCTGGTGGGACTGCAAGCTGATAAAATCACTTTGAAAATCAACCTGGCGGTTCCTCAGAAAATTGCAAATAACTCTACCTGAAGACCCAGATAAACATCTACAGGACATATATGCAAAATATGCTCCAACAGATAACAAGGATACAGGGTCCACTATGTTTGTAGCAACTATATTTATAATAGCCATAAGCTGGAAACAACCCCGGTACCTCACAAGAGAAGACTAGATATAGAAAATGTGGTACATTTACACAATGAAGTTCTACTCAGCTATTAAAAACAATGATTTCATGAAATTTACAAGCCAATGGATGGAACTAAAAAATATCATCCTGAGTGTGGTAACCGAGACATAAAAGAACCCACATGGTATGTACTCCCAGGTAAGTTCATTTTAGCCCCAATGCTTAGAATTCCTATGATACAGCCCACAAACCATATGGAACTTAAGAAGAAAGAAGGCCAAAGTGTTGTGGCTTCAATCCTAAATTGGAGAACAAAACAATCACAGGTGGTAGAGGGAGAGAGGTTGGACATGGGATGGAGAAAGGTTGGGGGCAGGATCAGGCATTAGAAGAAACAGGAGAGAAATACACAGGGTAAGAAAATTGAATAGAAACATGTAGCATTAGGGCATGGGGAACTTGGGGTAGCCACTAGACAGACTCAGACTCCAGGAAAGCAAGAGGCTCCCAGGACCAAAAGGTGACGATTTTAGCAGAAATATACAACAAAGGGGAGATACAACCTGTAGAGACAAACTCTAGTTGATAGGCATGAGCCTCAGTTGAGGGATAGGATCACCTACCCATCTCAGAATTTTTAACCTCCAATTTTTTTTCCAAAGGAAAGCCAGGGACAAAAAAATGGAACAGAGACTGAATAAAAGGCCATCCAGTGACCACCCTCTCTAGGGATCCATCCTATCTACAGACATCAAATCCTGACACTCTTGCTGATGCCATGAAGTGCTTCCTGGTATACCTGTCCCCTGAGAGGCTCTGCCAGCACCTGATCAATACAGATGCAGATACTCACTGCCAACCACCAGGCTAAGCCAAGGGACCCCAACGGAGACTTAGGGGAAGGACTGAAGGAGATGAAGGGATTGCAACCCCATAGGAAGAACAGTATCAACTAACTAGACAACCAAGAGCTCCCAGATCATCAAGCAAAGAGTATTTCTTTATGGAGGGATTCATGGCTCCAGATACTATATATCAGAGGATGCTCTTATCTGACATCAATGTGAGGAGATGCCCTTGAACCTGTGGACATTTGAAGCCCCAGCATAGGGGGATGCTGGAAGGGTGAGGCAGGAGTATGAATGGGTAGAGGATCACCCTCATGGAGGCCAAGGGTAGCAGGGGAAATGGGAGATGGAATGGGGAGCGTGGAAGGGCAACCAGGAAGGGGGATATAATTTGAAATGTAAACAAATAAAATGATTAATAAAAAAGTAAAAGCAAATGAATAGAAAATAAAATAAAGGTTCTTTTTTTATTTTATGCATATGAGTGCTTGACAGTATGCATGTATGTGTGCCTAAAGTATTCCTGGTGCCTGCAGAGAATAAGGAAGTGTGTTGGATCCTCCTTAACTGTAATTACAGAAGGTTGTGAGCCATAATATGAGACCTGGGACTTTAACCTGGGTCCTTTACCAGGAAAGAATGAGATCTTAACTGCCAAGCCATTTCTCCAGCTTGGTTAATTAAATTTCTTAAATAGAAGGTAAGGTAGCACGCTCCTTATTCCAAAGAAGATTCCAGGTGTGGGTTTTCATCCTTGATTGATCTCACTGCACGGAAATTTCTTATGATCAAAGTAGTTTCACATATGTTCAATAGATCTGAACACCAACTCTATAAACTGCTGGGTTCAGCAAGAAAGAGAATCTTGAAGTGAGTCTGATATCAAGATTTATTTTTCTGATCCACCCCCAAAGGGAAAAAAAAGGGAAGGGTGTGAAAGGTATGTTTGAAGGTATTTGTCATGGGCAAGAGATGTGTACAAAATTAGCAAAGTCCTGAAATACATAAAATATGCATGAGGAACCAATTGATTTCGACTACTAATTTAGACATTTTTTTTAACTCTCTTGAATACTAGTTATTATGCTTCATGCTTTCTTCAGAAGGAAACAGCACCATCACTCACGTTTCTCTCAAATATAGACTGCTGTGTATAAAGAGGATAAAAGCCAAGTGCATGTATAGCATGAGTAAATCTAAAGTCTCACGTGTGGCTTTATTGAATTACTTTGACATCATTTGCACATTTCATCAGGGGATTTTAAAACTCAAACCCACATAGCTAAGTAATAGCAGCATCTTTGCTTTATAGAATAAAGGAGGTGCGTTTACTAAAGGAACAGACTATTACCCAAATGGATAAAGATTCAAGACCAGATATTACTGGTGGTTAGAACAGTCATTCAAACCACACTGTTCCTTTATTTTCTCAAACTGTATGAGGAGGAAACTTGACAGCTTGTAAAGGCTCTTCACTTTACTGAGATAGATTATCCAGTGCTGGGAAGATGATTAGCTGCATTAAAGGACCTGGCTTCTCAGCCTGATGACTTGGCTTGAGAGTCCCAGAATCAATCTCATAAAAAGCTGGATATGGTAGCACACATCTGTAATCTCAGCACTTCAAAAGCAAGATGGGAGGAGGAGATGGTAGAATCATCCAGAAGCCCTAGTGCCAGGTAACTTAGAGTATATATAAATGCAAAATCAACCAGAGAGACTGCCTATAATAGATGAAGGTGAGAACTGACATTTAAAATTATCATCTAATTTTCACATACTTGCCATAGAAACAATGTTTCTATACTCACACACATAACATGCCCATATAAATACATCCTCCACATACATATCACACACACACACACACACACACACTCACTAATGACTCACACACATACCATGATGTAACAAGAAACTGTGACTTTTTGAAGAGCAAACATTCTGAATATCAAAACCCAAAACAAATAATAGATAAAATGTCATAAGGAAGCACTTTGCCTGAATCTCTTCTTATTGTAAAATCTTAAAGAGGAGAAAATTGAAGGTGTATTTGAAATCTCACGCTTAGCAGGAAATTCAAGCCTTAGGAAGCCCTGGTGTATAAACACAAACGCCTCCCCTAGGAATTGTATTCTACAAAGGAATCATCACCTGTCTATTTCATTTTTCCCAAAATATTTTTGCATGCCAAAACCATTATTTCCAAAACTTCAAATCGTTTTTAAACAATTTACTTTTACAATAAGCCCTGAATTTTTAAATCCTCAGTTGTCAGACTGTAAAAAGTGAAATGGAAAACTGCTAAAAGTCACTTACAAACGTGTCAAATCAAATCCAAGTCTAGGCAAGGCTATAAATTTCCATGTGCCTATCAACTTGTGCCTTAGAAATAGCTTCGCAGCCAACATTGCTCTGTGCTGAGACCTTTGGGTTCTTTTCAATCAGAAAGAGCCCCCCACACCCACATTAGTTATCAAGCAGTCAGAAGAAGACAGAGCCAAGAAGTGCAACAATGCTAGAGTTACAGAGAAAAACTGTCTAGCTGAACATAGACTTTCTTTCAGCATCAATACACTCATTCATTGTCCTTATGTTTTCAACAGAATGTGATGGGAAATGTTATTCTATAGGAACACTACTACAAAGTTATTTATAAGAGAAGGCGAATGTCATAAATGTACTAACAGGCAAAAGGACAAAACTAGGACACACTCACTCTCCTGCTTATCAAATATTTACACATTTCTAACATGGGAAAATTAAGTGTCCAATACTTTACATTTGGTATTGAAATGCTTAACCGTTTATTTTAGAAAACTACAGTGGAAATAACAGACCAGAGTTTAGCAGAAGATTCCTTGGAAAGATAAGATAGAGATGCTAAAACCACATACCATATGTTGAGATGGTCAACATATTTGCAAATATAACTGAACAGAGAAAACTGATGCTTCCAGCTTATAATTTTACTAAATTCTGGGTATTAACTGACTGGCCTAAGTGATGTCTGGGTGAGAGAAAAACATTATCTCTCCAGGCTTCTGTTTCTGGGCTGTTTTTAGAAGATTCAGGGCAATTGAATCTGAGGTTAAGCATAGGAAACATTGGAGTAAAACACTAAGAGTGATCATTGTCTAATCCCTCCCCAGCTTTGGTAATAAAACTCACGTGAAATATGACCAGGATACAGTCTGCCTGTTAGCTCTAGCTTATAGCTAGCTGTTAGCCACTCAGTGGCTACAATGAATGCTTCACTTCCTTGACTGTACTTCTAAATCCTACCGGTACAAGACCATGTATTCTTGCATATATCATTTCTACTGTTTCAAACATTTTTTGAAGTTTGAACGGACAATTTCCCAACTTCTCCTTTTCCAATTAATATTTGAAGTTTTTTATTTTTGCATGTGGTTGACTGAAGCATTAATGAAGTATCAAGAATAAGACTGAAGTGAACTTTCTTGGAAATTTTTATATTTTTACATTTCTTTTTCAGTATTCAAATAGTTTTGTATTATTTTATCTTATTGTAGTTATAACATTTTTGGAAAAAGGTTTATATGAAATTAAATAACTATATAAAAATACCTAGCAATAGTTGTAAGCCTGAAAAATTCATATATAATATATATTTCTTGTGACTACTTCTCAATAGTTATTTTTTCATGTCTTAACTATGACTTATTTTTATGCGTAACCTTGTAATGGGTATCTACATGTATATTATCAGTATTTTTTCACAATTGTCAGTGATTTTGTTATTTGTATAGGATACTTTGGTGGCATATAGATAACCAGATAATAGTTAATGAATATTTCTAAGGTTGATTTCTTTAAAACTGCATGAGATTTCAATTTGCCTCACACATTTGTCCTGATTAAATGTGCCCATTTACAAAAACAAAATACTACTATATTATCCAGAATAATACCAAAACAATAGGATTAGGCATTTTTACCAGTATAGTCAAGATTTAGTGTGAAATATTGCATCTGAAATTATTCATGACATCTTCAATATGATAGATTGCAAGTATTTCATTATTACGTTGACACTCATTTTTAAAATACCAACTGCTCCATTTACTTACATGAATTAGAGTCTGAATTTATTATTTTCTTTTGTAATTATTGTCTATTATCTTTACTCTAATTTATTATCTCTGGTACACTGTTGACTTTCCATGCATTCATCAATATTGTAAAGTTTTCTTCATATTTATAGCATATACAATTAACATTTACATTAGAAAATGTATAGATATTAAGATAATAATTTCATCTCACCTCAAAAAATTAATTACATTTAGAAAACCTGTTTTAAATTTTTTTGATTATTATTTTTATTAGGTATTTTCTTCATTTACATTTCGATTGCTATCCCAAAAGTTCCCCATACCCTCCCCCACTCCACCCCCACTCCTCTACCCACCCACTCCCACTTCTTAACCCTGGCGTTCCCCTGTACTGAGGCATATAAAGTTTGCAAAAACAATGGGCCTTTCTTTCCACTGATGGCCTACTAGGCCATCTTCTGATACATATGCAGCTAGAGACACGAGCTCTGGGGGGTACTGGTTAGTTCATGTTGTTGTTCCACCTATAGGGTTGCAGATCCCTTTAGCTCCTTGGGTACTTTCTTTAGCTCCTCCATTGGAGATATTGTCTTCATTTACATTTTAAATGCTATCGCAAAAGTCCCCTATAACCTCCCCCGCCCTGCTCCCCTACCCACCTACTCCTACTTCTTGGCCCTGGCATTCCTCTGTACTGGGGCATATAAAGTTTGCAAGACCAAGGGGCCTTTCTTCCCAATGATGGCCAACTAGGCCATCTTCTGCTACATATGCAGCTAGAAACATGAGCTCTGGGAGTCCTGGTTAGTTCATATTGTTGTTCCACCTATCAGGTTGCAGACCCCTTCAGTTCCTTGGGTACTTTCTCTAGCTCCTCCATTGGGGACCCTCTGTTCCATCCAATAGATGACTGTGAGCATTCACTTCTATATTTGCCAGGCACTGGCATAGCCTCACATGAGGCAGCTATATCAGGGTCCCTTCAGCAAAATCTTGGTGTCATGTGCAAGAGAATCTGCTTTTGGTGCATGATTATGGATGGATCCCTTGGTGGAGTAGTCTCTGGAAGGTCCATCCTTTCATCTTTGCTCCAGAGTTTGTCTCTGTAACTCCTTCCATGGGTATTTTGTTCCCTATTCTAAGGAGGAATGAAGTATCCACATGTTGGACTTACTTCTTGATTTTGATTTTTTTTGTGTGTGTGTGTGTGTGTTTTACAAATTGTATCTTGGGTATTGTATTCTAAGTTTCTGGGCTAGTATCCACTTATCAGTGAGTGCACATCAAGTGACTTCTTTTGTGATTGGGATACTTCACTCAGGATCATATCCCCCAGTTACATCCATTTGCCCAAGAAGTTCATAAAACCTTATATGTTCATAATTTTAATGTAAAATGTATACATTTTAATAATTATTTTTGAAGTATATATACTATATATTATATGTTAATTCTTTTGCTTTTCAAAATATATTAAAAGATGAATGTTATATAAGTATTTCATTTGTTTTAACTAATGGATATATCTTCAGTCATATTTTAAGTTCTAATGTAATTTTATTTAGTAACATATTAGCAATTACCCTAGTATAGACAATTTGTGTGCTTGGGCATTTGTTTTCTATTATATAATAATGTTATTATAACTATCTGCACATGTTAACATTGTGCTATATATGATTACCAAATATATTGAATAAAAAATATGAATTTGTCACAAGAACCTGGCACGTTGCTCTTGGTCGTATTGACTTATTATTCTCTGGAATGCTGTTGTCCTCATCATTGCAAGAAGAGCAGTAGGATGTAGTGCAGGTTAAGGATATATGACATAAAATAGAATATAAATTTTCTAGTTTTAACTCTGCCATAGATTGTGTATATGTGTATGTGTGGTAGAATTCCCTGAACAGAACACAATGGGATCTCATAAAATTTAAAAGCTTCTTTAAGGTAAAGAAAGGACACTATCTGTAGGACAAAACATCAACCCACAGGTTGGGAAAAGATGTTTACCAACCCTACATCACTAGAACACTTACAAAGAACTCAAGAATTTAGACTCTAGAGAAACAAATAAACCTATTAAAATGGGGCAGAGGCTAAACAGAATTCTCAACTGAGAAATTTCAAATGGCTGAGGAGCACCTAAAGAAATGTTCAACACCCTTAGTCATCAGGGAGATTCAAATCAAAACAACCCTGAGATTCCACCCACACCAGTCAGAATGACTGATCAAAAACAGGTGACAGCAGATGCTGGCAAGGATGTGGACAAGGAGGAACACTCCTCCATTGTTGGTGGCATTGCAAGCTGGAACAACCACTCTGAAAATCAACTTGGCAGTTCCTCAGAACTACCTGAGGTTCATAGTACTACTTGAGGATCCATCAATACCACTCCTGGCATATATACCCATAAGATGCTCCAACATGTAATAAGGACACATGCTCCGCTATGTTCATAGCAGCCTTATTTATAATAGCCAGAAGATGGAAAGCACCCAGATGTCCTTCAACAGAGGAACAGATCCAGAAAATGTGATACATTTATACACTGGTGTACTGCTCAGCTATTAAAAACAATGATTTCATGATATTTTTAGGCAAATGGATGGAACTAGAAAATATCATCCTGAGTGAAGTAACCCAGTCACAAAAGAACACACATGGCATATATTCAGTGAAAAGTAGATATTAGCCAAAAAATAGCTCTGAATACCCATAATACAACTCACAGACCATATGAAACCCAAGAAGTAGAAAGACCACATCCAAGTGTGGATGCTAAATTCCTACTAGGAAGGGGGAAATATATAATTTGGGGAGGTACAGGGAGAGAGGGATCTTGAATGAGGAAAGGGGAAAGAAAATGGGGGGACAGTTCAGATATGGGAGGAGATGGGGGAGAAGTACAGAGGTGTGTAGCAGTGGGGGAGGGGGAACTGGGGGTAGACATTAGAACATTCCATATGCCAAAGACACGAGAAGTTCCCAGGACCCAACAGGGAGGTCATTAGCTGATATATTCAACAAAGGTGAGGTCATTAGCTGATATACTCAACAAAGGTGAGATAAAACCTGTAGAGACTAAATCCACTGAATAGGCATTGCTCCCCGATTTGAGAGATGGGGCCACCCACCCACCTCAAAAATAATAATATAGAATTCCTCTTGTCAAATGGAAATGCAGGGGAAAAGAGTACAGTCTGAAGGAAAGGCCATCCAGAGAGTTCTCCACCTAGGGATCCATCCCATCTGCAGACACCAAGCCCCCACACTATTGCTGATGCCAAGAAGAGTTTGCTGAGAGGAGCCTAGTATAGCTGCCCCCTGAGAGGGTTTGCCAGATCCTGACCAATACATATGCAGATGCATGCAGCCAAACATCAGATTGAGCATGGGAATCATGTAGTGGTGGTGGTGGTCCCATGGCTCAAGCTGGATATTTAGCAGAGGATTGTCTTATCTGTCATCAGTGGAATGGGAACCCTTTGGTCCTGTGGAGGCTTGTTTACCCAGTGTAGGGGAATGCTAGAGTGTTGAGGTGGGAGTGCTTGGGTGGGTGGGGGCACGCTCATAGAGGACAGGGAAGGGGGAGCGGGGAGTTGTGGAGGTAAAACTGGGAAGGGGAATAGTATTTGAAATATAAATAAATAAAATAACCAATAAAAATAAAATAAAAATATAATTGATAATAAATATGTAAAATCCCAAGTAAAGCTCCATGCCTTTCGAATTACTATTCTAGTTGTTCATTAAGCAGTTTTAAAAGTAGAATTTAGGTCTGACAGGTCCTTGTTTGAGTGAATACCTTAATTTAGCTGTGTCAAGATTTATATTTGCAAATACTTAACAATACACTAATTTTATAAAGAAGGCAGACACAAAGAAGATAAAGAAGGAGAAGTCATTACTGAAAACAATCTATAGTTGAACATCACAAACTAAGATGCACAGTCAACAAAGTTGTTCCTTATATTTCTCTGATGAAAACCTCAGTGACATGTAGCAAACACCAAGGAAAATGCAAGAACGCTAATGTAGTGATTGATACTCAATTTTGTACAAATCTATGATTTGTTCTAATTAATTAATGGGTCATAAAATTGTAATCCTCCCAAAGGATATGTAATCTTCACAATCTACACTTAAATTTTATAATCCTGAGATTTCTTGTCAAAAGCAAAACAGGAAATGATCAAGTCAGCACTTTCACATTTTTTGAAATGAGATAGACTAACTCTTTCTAAATGAGCTATGAAAATAGACAATACACATAGAATGTTCTTATCCACAATAAATTATCACTGTAATTATGCTACATTGAAGATAATAAAACAAAAATATAATTTGTAATGCCTGCTATTAAGCATTCCCAGGTAGGTATTAAAAGCCATTAGTGTTATAGAATTCATTGGGGTAAGAACCATGAACCATAATCTGCTCTTTCAGTCACTGTACATAATATAATCATGATGTGTAGGAAAGTAAAAACCTGTGATTTTCTTGAAGGAAAGGACAAATCACACAGTGTTGTCTTACAAAAAAGAATTAAAAGTCCTGTTGCAAAAGGGCCTAGCTACTTTTGTCTCTTATCCACAGACACTGTTCTTACCGGCCATGTCCCAAGTTACCAGCAACAAAGATGTAGAATCATTTTCTTGGAAAAAAGACACCTTGCCAAGAGTCCAGAACTACTGAGCTGTCAGGGCACAGATTAACCTCTGTGTTGCTTATTCTTCAATATACCCACAATTTTCCTGCAAACCAAAGGAGGCTTCCAAATGTGTAGTTGGCTATTTGTTTCTACACGTGTGATAAATTCTACCCCCATACTCTGTGTGTGTGTGTGTGTGTGTGTGTGTGTGTGTGTGTGTGTGTGTGTAAGAGAGAGAGAGAGACAGACAGACAGACAGACAGACAGAGACACAGACAGAGAGAGAAATAGAGAGACAGAGACAAAGAGACAGAGACAGAGAGAGACCCAGAGAGAGACCAAGAGGGATGGAGAGGGAGAGGGAGAGGGGGAGGGAGAGGGGGAGGGAGAGGGAGGGGGAGAGAGTCTTTGTGTCTTTGTTTGCTTTTGGGTTATTTTATACTCATACATTTTTTTTCACCATAATCCCTGTTAAGAGACAGAAACATTTACTAAAAGACCCCTAGCAGAGTCCTTAAGTAACCCATATATCTCTACATGTGATTCCATCACTGACCCCACTGAT
Source organism: Mus caroli (assembly GCF_978045245.1). NCBI lineage: Eukaryota > Metazoa > Chordata > Mammalia > Rodentia > Muridae > Mus > Mus caroli. The sequence continues at coordinate 95,032,259 of NW_028227269.1, forward strand.
ATGTTCTCCATTTCAGAATTCGTATCATTTTAAAATAAGCTCAAATGACATCTCATATTGTGTCATCTGTTGTGATTGCCTTTCTATTTTCCTCCAGCCTGATTCCCCAGAAATTGAAGCAAGTTTCTATGAGTTGCACAGAAAAATGGTTCACTTATTTGTAATACCATGAACCGATTAAGAGGGATGGAGAGTAGCATTCTATAATCTGCATTTAGTCCTTTATTTAGGAATGTAATTTATGAAGGACAAGTCTGTTTGGGTGCCCTTTGGGCCACAGGAAACAAAAAAAAACAAACAAACAAAACAGGTCTGCTCTGGACACTTTGAATCTGGATCGGGTTTTAACATATTTACAATCATCTTATGACCTGTACATTGTTTTGCAACCCCACACTCATTTGTGTATGTCCTCATGAGGATGTAATCCACTGAATAAGAAGACATGCCTCTAAGAAAAGCTAACTCTTCAGTTGCTGAGTTTTATGAGTGACTTAAGTATACTTAAGAAACTGTCAGGCTATTGTTTACATTACCTGCACCATTCTGCATTCTAGCCACCATAAGTTGTACGGCCAATTCGTTCGTTATATTTCTATAAATATCTGATGCTGCCACTGGGTTTTTGCTGTTTTGCTGTGGGTTGTGGAGATATTTAATTTGAGGTTTGCTTTTGTGGACTTTGTTTGAAAATTTAGATATATAGTCATGTCTTACTGTGTATTTAATTTGCATTTCTCTGGTGGATTATGGTGTTGAAGTTCCTTTCGTGTACTTAGAAGTTCACTATGTCTATTTTGACTTATGATCATTCGCTAATATGGTTACTTATTATGTCTTTTGTTTTTGCTTGTGGTTCAGTATTAAGATATATTTGGACAGTTGAGATGAGACTTATGTTTGACAAAGTTGCAAAAACTCCCACTGGAGGATGAATAGCTGTTTTAGTAAGTAGTTTGGAAACAACTGGCAATCCACAGGGAAAGAAAATGGAGTTTGGATCATTATGTGGTTAGGCTTATATGTAAAATATAGAGCTATGAAATGCTTTAGGAAATAAGAGCAAACTTCTTGTCGCTAGCTGAATAACCCTGTTAAGAAAAAAAGGAAAAGTAAAAAGAAAGTGAAAGATAGGACATCCAAACATACTTTCCACCTACATATGACAGGTAACACACACTTGAACTTTGCAAAAAATCTCTTAATACTGAACTATCAAAAGCAAACAGAATGAACAATATTTGAAATTTTTTGAAAATATTTGAGCTTAAGGCATAGATATCCATGCACGATAAATACATGAAAAGAATCTCAACACCATGATCCATCAGTGAAACACCAATTCAAAGCACAATTAGATGTGACTACATAGCTAAATTCAGGAAGAGCACCATCAAAATATCTGTTACTGCCAACAAATATAAAATATCTGTTATATACCAATGATAGCAACAAAAAGGAAAGAAAAATATTAGCAAGGCTAAAGGTAAATGTAGTTTAAAATTCCCTATCATGAGTTGTAACAAATGAATCATATATACATTAGGATATTCTTCAGTGTTAATCTTCCCTCTTGAGAATATTGACATGGACATGTTCCAGGAATGGAGATGTGGAGAAACCTTGCTAACATCTTTCCAGCTACACAAAAGGGTCTTTCCAGCTCATGCTTACTTGCTTTTCAGGACCACTATTACCTTTTCGCTTCAGTAGATCCATAAAATTCATGAATGCTTTTCTGGTTACTTCTCTGTGTAGAAATCTAATTATTTTCTTTTCATCGAAATGCTTTTTATTAGTAAAGAATTTTCTAAACAGAACACAATCACCCTAAGTATCAGACACACATTTTGTTCTACTCTACTCGTGCTTTGAAAGCTCTGGCTCTGGCTGCTAACATTTCACCCTTTGGCCTTCTTTCTACAGAGAGTTGGTTGTTCTTGCTTTGGTTCTCACATTTGCATTATTGCAGCATGGACTTTGGTAGACCTCTTAACCCAACAAACTGAGATTTTCCCATCTACAAAACTACTTCTCCTCCATTGGGGGCCCTGTGATTCATCCAATAGCTGACTGTGAGCATCCACTTCTGTGTTTGCTAGGCCTCAGCATAGCCTCACAAGAGACAGCTATATCAGAGTCCTTTAAGTAAAATCTTGCTAGTGTATGCAATGGTGTCAGCATTTGGAGGCTGATTATGGGATGGATCCCCGGGTATGGCAGAAAGTACCCAAGGAGCTAAAGGGGTATGCAACCCTATAGGTGGAACAACAATATGAACTAACCAGTATCCCCCAGAGCTCCTGTCTCTAGCTGCATATGTATCAGAAGATGGCCTAATCGGCCATCATTGGAAAGAGAGGCCCCTTGGTCTTGCAAACTTTGTATGCCTCACTACAGGGGAACGCCAGAGCCAAGAAATGTGAGTGGGTGGGTAGGGGAGTGGGGGCAGGGAGAGTATGGGGGACTTTTGGGATAGCATTGGAAATGTAAATGAAGAAAATACCTAATAAAATAATAACGAAAGGAAGCAAATTCACCCAAGAGGAGTAGATGGCAAGTAATAATCAAACTCAGGGGTGAAATCAACCAAGTGGAAACAAGAAGAACAATTCAAAGAATCAACCAATCAAGGAGCTGGTTCTTTGAGAAAATCAACAAGATAGATAAACCCTTAGCCAGACTCACTAGAGGGCACAGGGAAAGCATCCTAATTAACAAAATCAGAAATGAAAAAGGAGACATAACAACAGATCCTGAAGACATCCAAAACACCATCAGATCCTTCTACCAAAGGCTATACTCAACAAAACTGGAGAACCTGGATGAAATGGAGAAGTTCCTAGACAGATACCAGGTACCAAAGTTGAATCAAGATCAGGTTAATGATCTAAACAGCCCTATATCCCCCAAAGAAATAGAAGCAGTCATTAATAGTCTCCCAACTAAAAAAAGCCCAGGACCAGATGGGTTTAGTGCAGAGTTCTATCAGACCTTCAAAGAAGATCTAATCCCAGTTCTTCACAAACTATTCCACAAAATAGAAACAGAAGGTACTCTACCCAACTCATTCTATGAAGCCACAATTACTCTGATACCTAAACCACAAAAAGACCCAACAAAGATAGAAAACTTCAGACCAATATCCCTTATGAATATTGATGCAAAAATCCTCAATAAAGTTCTTGCTAACCGAATCCAAGAACACATCAAAACAATCATCCATCCTGACCAAGTAGGTTTCATCCCAGGGATGCAGGGATGGTTCAATATACGGAAATCCATCAACGTAATCCAGTATATAAACAAACTCAAAGACAAAAACCACATGGTCATCTCGTTAGATGCGGAAAAAGCATTTGACAAGATCCAACACCCATTCATGATAAAAGTCTTGGAAAGATCAGGAATTCAAGGCCCATACCTAAACATGATAAAAGCAATCTACAGCAAACCAGTAGCCAACATCAAAGTAAATGGTCAGAAGCTTGAAGCAATCCCTCTAAAATCAGGGACTAGACAAGGCTGTCCACTTTCTCCATACCTATTCAACATTGTACTTGAAGTCCTAGCCAGAGCAATTCGACAACAAAAAAAGATCAAAGGGATACAAATTGGAAAAGATGAAGTCAAAATATCACTTTTTGCAGATGATATGATAGTATATATAAGTGACCCTAAAAATTCCACCAGAGAACTCCTAAGCCTGATAAACAGCTTCGGTGAAGTAGCTGGATATAAAATTAACTCAAACAAATCAATGGCCTTTCTCTACACAAAGAATAAACAGGCTGAGAAAGAAATTAGGGAAACAACACCCTTCTCAATAGTCACAAATAATATAAAATATCTTGGCGTGACTCTAACTAAGGAAGTGAAAGATCTGTATAATAAAAACTTCAAGTCTCTGAAGAAAGAAATTATAGAAGATCTCAGAAGATGGAAAGATCTCCCATGCTCATGGATTGACAGGATCAACATTGTAAAAATGGCTATCTTGCCAAAAGCAATCTACAGATTCAATGCAATCCCCATCAAAATTCCAAATCAATTCTTCAACGAAATAGAAAGTGCAATCTGCAAATTCATCTGGAATAACAAAAAACCTAGGATAGCAAAAACTCTTCTCAAGGATAAAAGAACCTCTGGTGGAATCACCATGCCGGACCTAAAGCTCTACTACAGAGCAATTGTGATAAAAACTGCATGGTACTGGTATAGTGACAGACAAATAGACCAATGGAATAGAATTGAAGACCCAGAAATGACCCCACACACCTATGGTCACTTGATCTTCGACAAGGGAGCTAAAAACATCCAGTGGAAGAAAGACAGCATTTTCAACAAATGGTGCTGGCTCAACTGGTTGTTAACATGTAGAAGAATGCGAATCGATCCATTCCTATCTCCTTGTACTAAGGTCAAGTCTAAGTGGATCAAGGAACTTCACATAAAACCAGAGACACTGAAACTTATAGAGGAGAAAGTGGGGAAAAGCCTTGAAGATATGGGCACAGGGGAAAAATTCCTGAATAGAACAGTAATGGCTTGTGCTGTAAGATCAAGAATTGACAAGTGGGACCTCATGAAACTACAAAGCTTCTGCAAGGCTAAAGACACCATCAATAAGACAAAAAAACCACCAACAGATTGGGAAAGGATCTTCACCTATCCTAAATCAGATAAGGGACTAATATCCAATATATATAAAGAACTCAAGAAGGTGGACTCCAGAAAGTCAAATAACCCCATTAAAAAATGGGGCTCAGAACTGAACAAAGAATTCTCACCTGAGGAATACCGAATGGCAGAGAAACACCTGAAAAAATGTTCAACATCCTTAATCATCAGGGAAATGCAAATCAAAACAACCCTGAGATTCCACCTCACACCAGTCAGAATGGCTAAGATCAAAAATTCAGGTGACAGCAGTTGCTGGCGAGGATGTGGAGAAAGAGGAACACTCCTCCATTGTTGGTGGGATTGCAAGCTTGTACAACCACTCTGGAAATCAGTCTGGCGGTTCCTCAGAAAATTGGACATAGTACTACCGGAGGATCCAGCAATACCTCTCCTGGGCATATATCCAGAAGATGTCCCAACCGGTAAAAAGGACACATGTTCCACTATGTTCATAGCAGCCCTATTTATAATAGCCAGAAGCTGGAAAGAACCCAGATGTCCCTCAACAGAGGAATGGATACAGAAATTATGGTACATTTACACAATGGAGTACTACTCAGCTATTAAAAAGAATGAATTTATGAAATTCCTAGCCAAATGGATGGACCTGGAGGGCATCATCTTGAGTGAAGTAACACAATCACAAAAGAACTCACACAATATGTATTCACTGATAAGTGGATATTAGCCCAAAACTTAGGATACCCAAGATTTAAGATACAATTTGCTAAACGCATGAAACTCAAGAAGAATGAAGACCAAAGTGTGGACACTGTACACCTTCTTAGAATTGGGAACAAAACACCCAGGGAAGGAGTTACAGAGACAAAGTTCGTAGCTGTGATGAAAGGATGGACCATTTAGAGACTGCTGTATCCAGGGATCCATCCCATAATCAACTTCTAAACGCTGACACCATTGCATACACTAGCAAGATTTTGCTGAAAGGACCCAAATATAGCTGTCTCTTGTGAGACGATGCCGGGGCCTAGCAAACACAGGAGTGGATGTTCACAGTCAGCTATTGGATGTATCACAGGGCTCCCAATGGAGAAGCTAGAGAAAGTACCCAAGGAGCTAAAGGGATCTGCAACCCTATTGTTGGAACAACATGATGTACTAACCAGAACCCCGGAGCTCTTGTCTCTAGCTGCATATGTATCGAAAGATGGCCTAGTCAGCCATCAATGGAAAGAGAGGCCCATTGGACTTGCAAACTTTATATGCCCCAATATAGGGGAATGCCAGGGCCAAAAGAATGGGAATGGGTGGGTAGGGAAGTGGGGGGCGCTATGGGGGACTTTTGGTCTAGCATTGGAAACGTAATTGAGGAAAATATGTAATAAAAATATTAAATAAATAAATAAATAAATAAAAGTTTAAAAAAAAAAGAAAACAAAACAAAAAAAAAAAAAGAAAATACCTAATAAAATAATTAAGAAAACACTACTTCTCATTTCCATATTGGCCAAAAATCATTGTAAAATATTAGAGGTATTTTATATGTGTAATTCTATCAGTGCATCACGAACTAATGAAATAAAATTTTGAAATAATAGACATGAAATATTTGGAAATAAACATTTCAAAACTTTTAAGTTTTGTATTATTTCAGAAATGTATTTAACTACAGGATAATTTAATATTCCATATAAGTCTCCTAGTGATAAATTTTAGATAATAGTATTTTCATATCTTCTGCAACTACTATGAATAATCAGCACAATTGCCTTCCTACTTCCTACAAATTTCATGGTAAGCAATATACCCAAGTTTGGCATCATATCCCTGCCCATAAATTACTTTATCAGCAATTTATTACTTCATAGTTTGAAACTGTATTTATTCTGGAATGGCAGCTGTAAGGCCATTGTGTAGTTCTGTCAGTCATGTGTAAACTCAGGTATGTATCTGAAGTCACTGTTTTTCGTGTTACACTTTAGACAGTAGTGCTTGATTGGACTTTGTTGTGTTTTCTGGCCTCTTCTGGGGATGCTCCTGCATGTATCTGGTGATTGCTAGATTATAATCCTTCAGAGATTGGAAAGGTACAAATTAGCCCCCTGGCATCATCCTGTAGGCTGTTTTCATCTTGCATTGTAGCACTGGAATAATACAAGGGAGTAGCCAGTAGCTTTTAATATGTATATAGATGTGAAGTATTTGCCACACTAAGTGATGTGGCCAGCCCAGGACCAAGAATGTTATAAGGAAATAAATTCCTCTTAATGGAAAGACAAAACAAACAAACAAACAAACAAAAAACCCCACCATATTAATGATTGGTGTGACAAAAACTTACAGATATTAATGCTATATATATCTATAGGACATCATTTTTACAAAGCAGTAGGAAACTTGCTTTTCCAGAATAAATAAATAAAAACACTCCTAGAGAAATAAATTAACCCAGAAGATTTTGATGACCATGAAGGAAACAATGAAATTAGTAAGAAATTAACAGTTTTGTTTTCTAATTTTGCATGACATATAGTACAGATTTGATTTATTATATCATAAGCTTCCTACTCTGGAAGCTCTCAAGAGGAAGATATTATATCCATTAGTTTTCAAATAAAAAAAAATAAAAGAAAGAGATGAAGAGGTTTACGTCATTTCTCAATACCAGACCACTACCCAGTGATTAAACCACCATTCTAATGTGCATCGAAATTCCATGTTCTTTAACTACACAATAAACATCAGTGATAGTTGTCTGTATGGCATTTAGCTAATTGTCCAACAACACGATAAACCTTGCAAGACAAAAATCTTACATCTTACATCTTTCAAGAAACATCAATTATCTATGGTAGAATATTGCTTTTCTGTTTATGAGCATGGGCATGTTCAAAGGCACTGTTATTAGAAGAAGAAAATCTCTGATTAATTAGACTCTCAATAACAAGTAGAAAAGTCCATGCAAACAATAGTTGATTTTTTTTTCTTTTTCAAGAATCATTCTAAAACCAATAGGAGCGAAGCATAATAACTTTGCTGTCATGATTAAAGTGTCAAAACTCATTAACGTCACTGTAATTTATCCAAATAAAAAGTGAGCTTAGAAACCGAGTAGTGGGAATACAGACTTTCATTTTAGTCTCATTGAGCAATTCTGTAATAAAGTCTCACACAAAAAATATGTTTCATCAAGTAATTCTATCTACTAAAGGTGTATCTTTTCACTGTGGCCTCGGGAGGATGTGGCAGCTGCAGAGAATCTCAGTTCCCCCTGCTCCCCCTTTTATTCAGGAGGCAGAAACAAATCTTCCCAAATGAACCCTTTAAATATGAAATGATCACCAGAGGCTAATTGAAACAACAGACAATTGAAGCAAATTATGCATTCTTCCCATAGATAAGAGACTTAAATTATAAATCCTCCAAGACTAGGAACTGTGAAATAAATTGAAATGCAATTAAGTGTCAGAATTAATGACATTTCCAGGTTATTTCTTATATAATCACTCAAAGTGCACTGAGGCTTTGCAAACTGTTTGTCTTAAACGCATCTCAAATTTCCCTTTAAAAAAGAAAGAAAAATACAAAGTGGATTTTAAGATCAGATTCTGGCAGTCCACAGGTACAGTATCTCCGTCCCTATGCCACGGTTTTTAACTTAGCATTGGCTTAGCAATAAGCATAACCCTGCTAAGTCACATGGTGAACTAGTGTGTTGGGCAGCAGCTCCCCCATCAAACATCAAGTCCATTCTATTCTCATTAAATAGCATAGTAGAAATTTTGTGAAGCTGATAATCTCATTGAGTATCTTGCTGGAAATAGTCCTGTTGATGAAGACACTTCCAGGAATTTCAGTTAATGGGTTACTTTCTTTCCACAAATATTGATATCTATGGGACCTTTTTGGCTACTACCAAGACTGTGAGTAGAGGAGACAAGTTAGGTAATTTAAGAGCCAAGTTCTCAGGCTATAAAGAAGACTCAGTTAGGAAATGGATAATTGCCACACAAGCCAGAAGACTTGAACAAGATCCCAGATAGCCCATGTAAGAAAACTTGGTGTGCACCAATAATATACCTGTCTTGGAGGTATTGTTAGAAGATCTCTAAGGGTTGCTAGAAAGCTAGTCTATTCAAATGAAATTTGTGAATAACATGTTAACTGAAAAATCCTGCATCAAAGCCTAAACTGGAAACACAAAGCACTAACTTTTATGCATACAGATACATTCTCACATTCTCTCTCGCCCATATATATATATATATATGGAGTGGGGGCAGTATCACACACAAACACACACACATACATACACAGAGAAAGAGAGAGAACTGTTTGGCTTAAGACTGAGTAAGGTACACGTTTTATTTGTTTTCATCTTAGCTAAAGAGTTAGTGTCTTCCTACATTATACAAAATGTAGAAGAAAATGTATACAAAAATGGAAGAAATAAAAGAGTTTTTCCACCACTTAAGAAACAGAACCAATAGGTGTCATTAGAAAAAGCTAATGTCCTGTTAAGAAATTGAATTTTGTATTTCTTTTATCAAGTTTTGGATTGGATGCAACATACTCTGTGACAAATGAAATTTGTATTATCCATATAACAAAAACTATGTTAAATGAATTAAATAATTACAAAGGGTATAAGTGTTATTCATGTTCAGGGTCTATAAATAATGGACTTTACTTCAATGACAAAAGAAAATACACCAACATATTAAATAACTAAAATTTAAATCATATCCTTCCAAATGATTTCTCAAAGAAGAATTTTATCATGAGGTTTGTTTTTGTGTATTACAGCAAAAGACTGAGTTTTTTATTCTAATTTTATTTTAAATTATTTAAAAGTCAAATGGGGCAGGATCAGGTATGAGTAGGGGACAGGAAAGAAACCCAGAGGCCCTGGAGAATGACCTAAAAATATGCAGTAATATAGGGTTGGGGTTGGGGGAATTTCTAGAAACTCCTAGACACCAGGGAGGTGAGAGGCCTCCAGGACCCAGTGGAGATGACCTTAGCAGAAATGCTCAACACTAGGGAGATGGAACCTAAAGAGACCACATTTAAAAAATAGACAGGGCTCCCATTTGAGGTATGGAGCTATCCACCCATCTTCAAATTTCTTAACCCAGAACTGTTCCTGTCTGAAGGAAATGCAGGGACAAAAATGAGCAGAGACTGAAGGAAAAGACCTCCAGAGACAACCCCACCTCCCATGTGCAGGCATCAAACCCCAACACTATTGCTGATGCCATATTTTGTTTGAAGACAGGAGCCTAGTATAGTCGTCCTCTGAGAGTCTGTACCAGCAGCTGACTGAGATAGATGCACATCCTTACAGCCAATGATTAGACTGAGCTTTGGGACTCCTATGGAAGACTTAGGGGAAGGACTGAAGGAGCTGCAGGTGGTGGCAACCCCATAGGAAGAACATCTCAGAAGCAAAGGGGATAGGGGGTGGGGTGAAGAATTCATAGAAGGGAGGAAGCATTTGGAATATAAATAACTAAAATAATTAATAAAAAAGAAAAATTTAAAAAAAAATATCAAATTTCCCTAAAATACGAAAAGGTGGTGTGTCATGAGAGAGAGAGAGAGAGAGAGAGAGAGAGAGAGAGAGAGAGAGGAAAAAAAGGAAGAAAGGAAGAGAAAGAGAAAGGAAGGAAGAAAGAAAGAAAGGAAAAGAGAAAGAGAGAGAAAAGAGAGAAAGGGAGGGAGGGAGGGCGAGAGAGAGAGAGAGAGAGAGAGAGAGAGAGAGAGAGAGAGAGAGAGAGAGAGAGAGAGTCGTTTTTAGGGTAGAGACAAAGAATACAGACTCCAAGAGCTAGACTTCTGGAATTCTGTAGGGTTTCCACTGTGGTATCAGCCTAAAGTTCCTGTGAGATGACTTCATATGAAGCAGTCTCCTATCAATTGATGGTAATTCCTCAATTGTGTCACAATTTTTCAATGTGACAATTGACAATTCTGTGTTAAACTGTATCATTACACAGGTATTGCCTCAATAAATGCCAAACAGAAGTCTGCTTCCATGAGCACTAGTCAAAATCTACCAACGTGTTTAGAAATATTAGCTGTTTGCTTGTTCATTTACATTACAAAATCTTGGGTTGCATTTTTTTTGGCATTTAACTATTAGTAAATATCTGTGCTGTTAGTAAATAACTGTCTGATGTTATATATTAACTAATTTTTTCCTTCATACATTCTAACATTGTCTAAGATGTCTTAGATTATATATACTAGAACAATAAAAAATGTGTATTATTCCAAGTCAGAGACAGAGGCCCTGCAGCAAAGATGTTTTCCTAATCACTTTAGTAGGCAGGCATATGTCACTCCATGCTTTCTCCACCTCTGTATCTCCATCTGCCCATCACTGTCTCCTGTTCTGTTGTACAGGATTCCCAAAATCTAGCTGTTCTGTGCTAGTATGTCCAAATTTATCAGATTATAAAAATTAAAAGCAAAAGCATAATTCACAATTAAGGACATAATCTTCTGCTAATATTACAATTTGACTAAATAATATATATACAGCCTAGCTGAAAGTGTCCAAAAATTGTGTACAGTACAGATAAGAAAAACTTGTGATTCTTTTTAAAAAGATTTATTTTATTAGTATATCTAAGTACACTGTAGCTGTCTTCAGACACACCAGAAGGGGGTGTCAGATCACATTATAGATGGTTGTGAGCCACCATGTGGTTACTGGGATTTAAACTCAGGACCTTTGGAAGAGCAGATAGTGTTCTTAACCACTGAGCCATCTCTCCAGCCCACTTTGTGATTCTTAATATAATGGTTTAAATGATACACTGTTTAAGTGTACTGAACATGACAGAAGAATATACTATTCTAACTTTTATGAATTTCAGATAATTAAGGAATAAAAAAGGTGAAATGTGTTGATATATCCTATCATAGGTACATTTACATACAATTAAATAGTTTAATAAAAATCAGTAAAAATTTAAATATAGCATGTAGACAAATTGTTGAGTATTCACATCTGAATATGTAAATATTTAAACACATTATTTAAATAACAGTTCATGGATCCACATGTGTTCTGAAAATGAGCACAATTATATCTCCACAAAGTATCATATGAAAAAAAAAAAGCCTTGTTTTATTTCCGTTCAACAGCAATTTGTCTTACTTGTTTTCACTTTATTTATTTATTTACATCCCAAATGCTGTCTTCTCTCCCAGTTCTCACATCACAGAGTCCTTCTCCTCATCTCCCCTCCTCTTAACCTCTGAGAGGTTGGGCACTCTTTCATTATCCACCCCCCCCCACACACAACACACACAAACCCTGCACATGAAGTCTCTGCAGGATTAGGCACATCTTCTTCGACTGAGGCAGGGCAAGAAATCCCTCCACTATATGTGCCAGGGCCTCAGACCAGCCCGTGTATATTCTTCATTTGGTGGCTCACTCTCTGGGAGCTCCCAGGAATCCAGGTTAGTTGACACTGTAGGTCTTCTTGTGGGTTTCCCATCCCCTTCAGGGCCTTCAATCCTTTTCCTAACTCTTCCATATGGGTTCCTAACCTCTATTTAATACTTGGCTGTATATGTGCATCTGTTTAAATCAGCTTCTGGGTAAATCTTCTCAGAGGACAGTTATGTTAGGCTCTTGTTCTTTTTGTGCTGTTAATAATAATTCAGTTCTCTCATAAGTTGGAACTATTGCCATTGAATTTCTACCGCTAAGATTTTTCAAACTTATTGAAATTGTTTCCTTTATTTTTACCATCAACTCTTCCCATTGAACTGGCCTCCAATCTTCTTCTCTTTATATTCTTGTTAATGCTTCTACTTTACCCTGTAAACAACTCACAATATTTACATTTCCATTCCTAACAGAATGCAAGGAATAAACCAGCCTAAGGAAGGGCAGGTTTATTTTGGTTCGTTGTTACAGGAGAATCAATCCCTAGTCCCTTATTCTACGAACTTGAGCAAGATATCATGATGGAGGCAACTTATAGAAAAAGTCATCTGCTCACATCAAACAAGAAAAGCTGACACAGAGAGATAGGAAGATAGTGACTAGTACTTCCAAGGATTTACTCTCATTAGCCTACTTTCCTCAGCTAGGTCCAAATCTTACAATCCCTGGACTATAGCAGGGATGGCCAGCCGCCTCTATGAAAACACTGGGGGCGCTGCAGTCGCAAAAGAATCTCCTGCAGGAGGACTGCCAGCCAATCAGGTACTGCTGTTTGGAACAGATGCTTTCTTGGGACAAATAGGGCACACATGGAGGGTATTAAAGCAGCTTGCAGTAGTGTTCAGAGGAGCTTGCTGCTCCCCTGCTCTTGGAGTCTGTGTCATTGACAGCGACAATTCACCCCCAACTCCCAAGAGTAGGCAAGGTCAGGCGGCAAGCGGTCAAGGGCACATGCAACACTGGACCTTTCCTAAACTTTTTTTTTTTTTGATTTTTAATATTTTTATTACATATTTTCCTCAATTACATTTCCAATGCTATCCCAAAAGTCCCCCATAGCGCCCCCCCACTTCCCTACCCACCCATTCCCATTCTTTTGGCCCTGGCATTCCCCTATATTGGGGCATATAAAGTTTGCAAGTCCAATGGGCCTCTCTTTCCAGTGATGGCCGACTAGGCTATCTTTTGATACATATGCAGCTAGAGACAAGAGCTCCGGGGTTCTGGTTAGTACATCATGTTGTTCCAACAATAGGGTTGCAGATCCCTTTAGCTCCTTGGGTACTTTCTCTAGCTTCTCCATTGGGAGCCCTGTGATACATCCAATAGCTGACTGTGAACATCCACTCCTGTGTTTGCTAGGCCCCGGCATCGTCTCACAAGAGACAGCTATATTTGGGTCCTTTCAGCAAAATCTTGCTAGTGTATGCAATGGTGTCAGCGTTTAGAAGCTGATTATGGGATGGATCCCTGGATACGGCAGTCTCTAAATGGTCCATCCTTTCATCACAGCTACGAACTTTGTCTCTGTAACTCCTTCCCTGGGTGTTTTGTTCCCAATTCTAAGAAGGTGCACAGTGTCCACACTTTGGTCTTCATTCTTCTTGAGTTTCATGCGTTTATCAAATTGTATCTTATATCTTGGGTATCCTAAGTTTTGGGCTAATATCCACTTATCAATGAATACATATTGTGTGAGTTCCTTTGTGATTGTGTTACTTCACTCAAGATGATGCCCTCCAGGTCCATCCATTTGGCTAGGAATTTCATAAATTCATTCTTTTTAATAGCTGAGTAGTACTCCATTGTGTAAATGTACCATAATTTCTGTATCCATTCCTCTGTTGAGGGACATCTGGGTTCTTTCCAGCTTCTGGCTATTATTAATAGGGCTGCTATGAACATAGTGGAGCATGTGTCCTTTTTACCGGTTAGGACATCTTCTGGATATATGCCCAGGAGAGGTATTGCTGGATCCTCCGGTAGTACTATGTCCAATTTTCTGAGGAACCGCCAGACTGATTTCCAGAGTGGTTGTACAAGCTTGCAATCCCACCAACAATGGAGGAGTGTTCCTCTTTCTCCACATCCTCGCCAGCATCTGCTGTCACCTGAATTTTTGATCTTAGCCATTCTGACTGGTGTGAGGTGGAATCTCAGGGTTGTTTTGATTTGCATTTCCCTGATGATTAAGGATGTTGAACATTTTTTCAGGTGTTTCTCTGCCATTCGGTATTCCTCAGGTGAGAATTCTTTGTTCAGTTCTGAGCCCCATTTTTTAATGGGGTTATTTGACTTTCTGGAGTCCACCTTCTTGAGTTCTTTATATATATTGGATATTAGTCCCTTATCTGATTTAGGATAGGTGAAGATCCTTTCCCAATCTGTTGGTGGTTTTTTTGTCTTATTGATGGTGTCTTTAGCCTTGCAGAAGCTTTGTAGTTTCATGAGGTCCCACTTGTCAATTATCGATCTTACAGCACAAGCCATTACTGTTCTATTCAGGAATTTTTCCCCTGTGCCCATATCTTCAAGGCTTTTCCCCACTTTCTCCGCTATAAGTTTCAGTGTCTCTGGTTTTATGTGAAGTTCCTTGATCCACTTAGACTTGACCTTAGTACAAGGAGATAGGAATGGATCGATTAGAAAGTGCAATCTGCAAATTCATCTGGAATAACAAAAATCCTAGGATAGCAAAAACTCTTCTCAAGGATAAAAGAACCTCTGGTGGAATCACCATGCCGGACCTAAAGCTCTACTACAGAGCAATTGTGATAAAAACTGCATGGTACTGGTATAGTGACAGACAAATAGACCAATGGAATAGAATTGAAGACCCAGAAATGAACCCACACACCTATGGTCACTTGATCTTCGACAAGGGAGCTAAAAACATTCAGTGGAAGAAAGACAGCATTTTCAACAAATGGTGCTGGCACAACTGGTTGTTAACATGTAGACCTTTCCTAAACTATGCAACTAGCTTGAGACTGAGTGCTCAAAACTTGGATGTGTTAAAGACATCTCAGATGTAACCTGTTACATTCCTGAAGGATAGGAATTGAGATTATGCAAATATTTCAAATTGGGTTCTGTTAGATACAGTCTCTTTTAAGAAAACTCGATTTTCAAAGGGTCCTAACAAGTTTCAGAGAGACGGTGCAGAATGAGAGAGAAGTTGGAAGCAGGGTAATAGGGATGTGGCTCCTTCTCTATGCAGTAAGAAAAGAGTACAGAGAAGTAGTACACAAACAGAGTCAAACAGATGTGAATAAAACTCTTGTGCTCAGCCTGCTGCTCAGTGGGCAGAAAGGAAGAGGTCACAAAATGTTCTTGCAAAATGTTGATGTTAGCAAAAATAAAACTGATGAAGCTCATGAGGAGATTTCTCAACAACAGCAGTTGCTACAATCGTATTTTTGTTTACAGCTGCCTAACACAAGGGTGGTATGAAGCAAGAGGATATCACTTATATAATTAACTCAGTAGCATACATCATATAAAAGTTGTTTAGAACGTGAAGAAATAAATAAGCCCTTTAGCTTGCCAAAGTGAAGTCATATTGCATTCTTGTGATTATTAGTAGATGCAATGGATTTTTGTTGTTGTTGTTGTTGTTCTTGGGTTTTGTTGTTGTTGTTGTTTTATCTGTGAAAAAGCTAATGGTCATAAATTTCCATCTTCTTAGGAACAGGAACATTTTGCAAGATGGATGAGTTCACAGTTTTAAGCATGAAGTTTGAAGAGAACATAAATAATAGTTTTGCTAATATATCACTTTTCAACCTCAAACATTATTGCTTTTAATCATACCTAGTTTGCCTCTAGTTTTGTACTGAAATACATTTTTGAGTAAGAGCCATGATTATGGATGAAATTTTTCTCAAATGTATGAATTTCTTCTTATTCCTCTATATCATCAATGCCTTGAACATACCAGACATTGAATAAATGTTCTCAAGTGAAATTTATGTTAGATGGAGTTAAGTCTATATATTTCCTTGAAAGGATTGAATTCAGGAGAGAGTGGCTATATCAGTCAACAAACTAAACTGTAATAGTGAAAAACTGAAATTTGCTCTCTACAAGTACTTCTACACTGTGATTGTTCATTTCTCAGTTATATACCAACAGCTCGTGCTCAAATGCTTTGAGACTTGTTTCTAAACTGAGTTATTTATTTCTGAACAAAACTTCCTTGTATTTCTAGTACAATAACAGAGATTTCCAGTAGTTTATGAATGGAAGAACACCAGGAAAATCAAGTTTTGAACCATCATGTCATCTGGGCTGACAGAATCATGTCCCTAGTGAGAAATATACTATGTTGCTTCTGGCCATGATTGCTTCCTATCAGGTCACAGTAAGGTCAATGGACAGGAAAGATGGGATATGGAACTTGTGGTCATTTGGGTCAGTATCACTTAGTTTCCCCAACTCTGTGTCATCTTTCTCATCTAGACTGAAAGTGCATCAATATCTACTTGATGGTGCTTTTCTGGGGACAATAAAGGGTGTGTAAAACAGTAACTAGCCATTGAAACAATTACCTGTCACATGAAACATGCCTGGCACACATAACCATTCTTTTCCCTTTGAATCCAGAGATAGTTACAGCCACATGGTTATAATTACCTTTAGTCCATCATGTAACAACACCAAATATCTTAAGACATAACGGTCATGACAAGTATCTGGCCTTGTGTAACTGCGATTGATAGCTTATGAATAGCATAATTTAAAAGAGACTAACTAAGTTAATAGATTTTAAGAAGGTCCATGTATCTTTTTGAAGGTTCAGCCCACTGTTGTGTGGCTCAGTATATAATTCCCTATTCCATAATTTGGGTTGTGAAACTTTATAGTCTTGCTTTAAATACACTTCTGCCAGTGTGAGCCCTATAAACTGTACTTTGTCAACCAGGAATCCAACTGTCTCTTTTCTCTGGTCTCATGGTAATTGCCAACTGTTTCTCTTGCACCAAATATCTACCTACTCATTATCTCTGCTTCTATTTTGTCATGTAACCTCACCTGTAATAGAGTGTTTTTTTTTTTTTAACATGAGATTCAGAAACCTATCAATAACTTTTAAGCATTCATCTTTTACCTTCAATATGGTGTGGGCCTCTCAGAGGAAGCTACTCTAAATGTTTTTTCTGCTTAGTTTTTCACATCCCTCCTATTTCAGAATTAATTAATCTACCTTCATCTTCTAGGGGAGTCACTATGAGTAATGCATTTGAATTCCATGTCTCTGTAGTTCATAATGGGAACTGGCACAACTCTATACTTCATCCCTTCGTGAGGTATCCTGACCCACAATTCATCCAAAGATCATGCTTTATAATACTTTGAAATAGCCTGTATCATAGCTCATGCTTTGTAAACAAATATGTCCCCAGTCACTTAAAGCAATATTGCTGGATATCAAAAATCACAGTTTCTTTCAGCTTGCGTCACCTTAGCTGGTCTGCTCTTGAAAATGTAAAATCAGAATTTTTTTTTCCCATTAAGAAATGTTCATTGTAAGCCTCCCTAGTGCCAACACGGGGGCACTGAAAACAACCACTGCTACTCAAGATTTAGTGGATTAAAAGAACTGCATGGGGTCACTTGACTTGCCCTTTCCTTCTTCTAAATGCTTTAACTCTTTTCATGTCTCAGTACTCTACCTCCAGTCTTCCAAAGGTGCACACTGCTCAGGTTGGACCTTGTACCAATCAACAGTTTCATACCGGCCATGGCTTGAGGCCACTGCCTTCTGTGGATTACCACAGTCCATTAGAAGCACTGAAGAACTGTGGGTCACTTCTTTAACATGAGAGGTCAATGCAGGGTTTATAGAGATTAGAGATCCAATGACTGTACAGATTGTTTTGAAGAATATTACTACAGTAGTGTTCTTTTCAAAACATGGGAATTTGAAAATCTGTCATTATAACCTTCATTAAAAGATGTAAGAGAGAACCATGGATTTCAGACCTTTAGTCCCTCCAACTTGAATTTATTTCTTCAACTTCACAGTAAATACTTTTTCTGTGCACTAACATCCTGTAATTAAATAGAGAGACTTGTACAGTCTTCACATTCCAAATGGGCCCTTATTTTTCCTCCAATAGTCATTCATGTTAAGAAAGGTTAAGAATATGTTACTTTGCACAGTATATCAGTCATCATATGTGCTCGGGAAGTCTGGCAGCACTATGATCACTATGCATTTAATATTACCATCATATTTAAAGGCTCATAGGACTGCACTCCTAATTCCCAATTTCAAGTTGAGAATATTGAAATATTGAAAATATTTCCTATTAAGGCAGGGAGAGTTAGGTTTCTCCAGGGATTAGCCCCTTGATTGGTATTCAACTCAACAAATGGTTGGCCTAAATGTAAACACATACAGGCAATGCAAAATTGATTTTTTCTTTCTTTTTTTTGATATTTACAAATATGATACAGAACATTTTCTACTTTATTTCAATACAATTTTCAACATACAGTCTACTATTTTTCAAGGTATTTGAAGACTTAAAACAAAATTTCTATAGAATACTTGCAAATAGTACAGTTTAAGAAAAATGCTTACATTCTTATTTTAGTTAAATTGATTCTTTAGACTCTGTGTGTGTATGTATAAACACACACACACACATCTCTCTCTCTCTCTCTCTCTCTCTCTCTCTCTCTCTGTGTGTGTGTGTGTGTGTGTGTATGCACCAATAATAAAGAAAATGCTTCGTTCCTATGAGAAGGAATGGGGAGATGAGAATGTACAAGGAAAGAGACCTAGAA
The DNA here is from genome assembly GCF_978045245.1 of Mus caroli. Lineage (NCBI taxonomy): Eukaryota > Metazoa > Chordata > Mammalia > Rodentia > Muridae > Mus > Mus caroli. Next base: position 95,051,166 of record NW_028227269.1, read on the forward strand.
GGGTAAAGATAATGTAAATATTGTACTTTTGTTTGAAATTCTCAAAATATATAATGCATGTAAAAATAAGTCAAAGGAAGATGAAAAATAAATGAAAAAGAAAAAACATCTGCTCTGTACTAGCTAGTTTTGTGTCAACTTGACACAGCTGGAGTTATCACACAGAAAGGTGTTTCAGTTGAGGAAATACCTCCATGCGATCCAACTGTAAGGCATTTTCTCAATTAGTGATCAAGAGTTTCAGGCCCCTTGTGGGTGGGACCATCTCTGAGCTGGTATTCTTGGTTCTATAAGAGAGCAGGCTGAGCAAGCCAGGGGAAGCAAGCCAGTAAAGAACATCCCTCCATGGCTTCTGCCTCAGCTCCTGCTTCTGACCTGCTTGAGTTCCAGTCCTGACTTCTTTCAGTGATTAACAGCAAAGCTGAATAAACCCTTTCCTCCCCAATTTGCTTCTTGGTCATGATGTTTGTGCAGGAATAGAAACCCTGACTAGGACATGCTCTATATCTTGGACCAACTTTAGAAATCTTCCCAGGAAATAGTTGTATAACATGGGTCTTTAAAGCAAAGTACAAATGAGCTCTTCTTCTTCTTCTTCTAACTTCTTCTTCTTCTTCTTCTTCTTCTTCTTCTTCTTCTTCTTCTTCTTCTTCTTCTCCTCCTTCTCTTCTTCTTCTCCTCCTCCTCCTCCTCCTCCTCCTCCTCCTTCTTCTTCTTCTTCTTCTTCTTCTTTTGAGGAAGATGAACATTTGAACATCTAACTTTAACTTTTTCATAGATCATAGCTGGCTTAGGGACTTTTGAACTCTTTTCATGGATAAGACAAAAGGAAAAAAAATCCTCACATACAGGGAATTGATGTTTGCTCAGAACAGCTGAGGAACTCTGGTAAAAATTCAGCTGATGCTCTCCCCAAAGAAGTTAGCACAGGTGCTCCAGTGTTCAGTCTTGCTCAGATAAGATGATGAACTTCGAAGAAGAGGGCCAACGTTCCACTTGCCTTTTCCTTCAAGGGAAGATCCAGTAGTGAATTACTGACCTCTGGATCAAATGCTTTTGAATTTTCTTTCACCACTGCTCAGCCCTTTCTTGGCTTTCTTACACATCTAACATCAGAGCAGCTGTTCCTCCTTTTATTCTCTGCCCTGGGGGCTAATTAGTAAATTACTACCATGCAACTTACTGTGTGTATCACAACCTTGCTGGTCCTGGTTCTTCAACTGTCTTCCTGTGAACCTTTCGATGCTTACTCCATTCTTTCAGTTAGGTCAAGCGTAGACAACAGTAATTCTGTACACCTACAGGAATTAAGAAGAGTAAAGGGGCAATGTCTTGAGAGTTTGAAACAACATCAGAAGGACATGTGATTCAAATTTCATGTCTTCTCATTATTTTATCTTTGATTAATTTACTCAAGTGTGTATTGCAGAATATTTCTTGAAAAGATAAACTTTAAAATATCTCATTCTTTTTTGTTGTTGTTGTTGTTCTTCAAGTGTAGACTTCTCTCAACCATGTTATTCATGATTCCCCAGAGATGTTTTTGTATAACTATAGTACATATATTGCTTACTATGTAGTGAATATGTATTATGGAGAGTGATTTTAGGGAATTGGCTCATACAACTGTGAGCTGTGGAAGGTGTGCAGGGCAAGGCAGCAGGTTAGAATTTATATGGAGAGCTGATGTCTTGTTCTCAACATCAAATCAGATGAAGCCTAGAAACCAATTTCTTTTTCTAGGGGCTAGAGTCTTTTCTAACCATGTCTTCAATTGGTTTGATAAGGCTACCCTACACTCTTTTTATTATTTGAATCCGCATTCTTTATTTAAATCCATTTATTTTTGTGTGAATCAAATTTAAACATATTCTTCTTTTTAACCCTGAAGGTTTTGTGTTTTTTTTCCCATGGGTTCATAAAGGTGCAAAAGTGTGTGTCTCTGTATATACCTGTAGGTTGTTGTTGGTTTGTGTGTATATATGTTTTTGTATGTGTGTGTGTGTGTACCTTTTCTTAAGCTTTTTTCTTTCTGTTTGTTTTGTCATATTCTGGTGGGTTTGCTTTTGTTTTATCTTATTAGATTTTATTTGATTACTATACCTTAGACATCTGTATGTTTCCTAATAAGGAAGAAAGATAGCACTGGAATGGAGCAGAGATGGGGAAGAATTTGGAGGCATCGAAGAAGAGGAAAATATGAACAGAATATATTTTATGAAAAAAAATCTATTTTCTTTTATTTTTTATCTTCTTTATATATTTATTCCTTTTACATCCCAATCAATGGAATGCCTTCTGGTCCAACCCTTCCAGAGTCCCTCTCTCAATCCCTTTTCCTCTCTCCTTGGAGAGGATGAGGCCTTCACTGGCTACCCTAGTACATCAAGTCTTTGGAGTGTAGGCACATCCTCTCCCAATAAGACATGACAAGACAGCACAGTTGGGGAACAGATTAAAATGACAGGCAACAGCCTTAAATACAGCCCCACCCCACCCTACCCCACACTCCAGTTGTTAGGGGACCCACATAGAGACTGAGCTGCAATCTGCTCATATGTGCCAGAGTCCTTGTTCCAGGCCATATATTCTCTTTTGTTGTTGTGTCAGTCCATGAGAGCACCCAAGGATCCACGTTAGTTGACTCTGTTTGTCTTCCATTGAAGTTTTTAATCCCCTTCAAGGCCTTTTATCCTTCCCCCAACTCTTCCATAAGAGTCCCCAAGCTCTGTCCATTGTTTAGCTGTGGGTAATTATATCTGTTTCAGTTAGCTGCTGTGTGGAGCCTCTCAGAGGACAGTTAAGCTAGACTTCTGTCTGTAAGCATAACAGAGTATCATTAATAGTGTCAGGATTGGAATTTGTCCATGGGATTGGTTTCAAGTTGGACTGGTTATTGGTTGGCAATTCTCTCAGTCTCTACTCCATCTTTGTCCCTGCATTTCTTTTAGACATGACAAATTTTGGGTTAAAAGTATTTTTAGGTGGGTTGGTGTTCTTATCTCTGTACTGGGGGTCTTGCCTGGCTATATGAAGTGGCCTCTTCAGGTTCCATATCCCCAGTGCTATGAGTCTCAGCTAAGGTCACCCACATTTACCCCTGAGAGCCTTACCTAGAGGCTGTCTAGCCTTCTTAGAGATTCCCCCAGACCCTCCTCTGGCCCCAGCCTGGCCAGAAGCACATTTACTAGAATTCAATTTGGACCATAGAGTGGGTAGACCACCAGAGAGGCTGCATACACTAATTGAATCTCATTTCCAGGATTGATATACACTATTAATGCTATATTTTTATTCCGAATACTTTTATGGTATTAAAAATAGTTTTAATAAATGAAAGCAAGTATTGTCTTATGCCTTCAGATTATTTCCTACAAAGCTTTAAACATTTCAGATTAGTTCAGTATCTTTTTCAAATTGTCCTTTTGAATTAGATTGAATAGAGTTAAATCATCATATTTGAAAATGAAGTATTAAATATACAGACAAAACAGAAAATTAAAAGATTTACATGAATAAGTCTTTACATTGAAAATAATTAACTTTCATTTATATAACTGTTGTGAAGTCATTATCAGGTATTTAATATAGATGGCATAAATGAAATCTATTCTATGAGAATCATAAAAAAAATTATCAAGTCCTACAGGAAATATCCCCCACATAGATAAATGTCTAGGTGTGCTAATTATAATGGTTGGCATAGAGTTCCACAGACTCTTCTTTCTCTTTGAACCTCTCAAATGTTTTAAAGGTGTGCCTTGCTGTTTCTCTGCCCTTTGATTTATATGACACTTTCTATAACCCCACTTCTCATTACACCCATCTGGAGAATGCCTCCTCATCTTAAAAGAACCATATCATTCCCATATCTTTTGTTGGTTTTCCCTAAAACCTTTGTTGCTCTTTCCTAAAGCAATTTTAGAGTCATCAGAGACTTTGGGCATAGCTCCTATCTTTACTGATTTTATACTGTGTTTATTTGCTTTTAAGTCCATTTTAATTCATTTCAAACTGCAAAATAGTGAATTATTCCTATCAAAAACAACGACTTAAATTTTTTCATTTTAAAATAAGGTTATTTTTGCATCTCTATGGCAAATTTTGGAATAATTTCATTTTATTGGATGCCCTGAGATAAATTTTAGAGTGTTACATACTTTTGTGTGTTTTGTAGCTATTCCAATTAAAAAGAGTATAGCTATTTTTAAAACAAGCCACCTACTGACTACCAACACCTGTTGCACATTTAGAACCTTCTCCTGCATTAAGTAAAAACCACTGATATACACTATACACCATGGGGACTATTGATTTGAACACTTAAATACATTCCCTTATCATGGAAATAACAGGTTCACTTAGCACAGTTAAAAATCAAAGCTAGAATGTCACAGGTGCTGCCTTCAACCTGAATAAACAGAAAATGATTTGTAACTGGTGGGGGTGGGTGATAAAATCAAATAACTGTGAAATCCATTTGCTTACTCTGAGTGCAAGAGCACTTCTGGTGTTTTACATTTCAAGTTGATAGATTTTTCCTCCCATGGAAACAAGAATCTGATCAAGGATAAAGTATCAAATAGCATACTTTTCAAATTCAGATAACATAATATTGTTAAACAGTACATACAATAACTTGTTTATTATATTCTCCAGATATATTTAGAGTAGTAAGTTCCCAACAAAGACTTTATTCTAAACAATTTCTTTTTTAATATGCAAATATGAATACTCTAGCTGAAACATGCACGAACAGACTTTATTTTTTCTTTTTATATTGCATATTTTATTTATTTACATTTCAAATGTTATCCCCTCCAGAAACCCATTATCCCATCCTCCCTTTCCCTGCTTCTATGAGGGTGCTGCCCCACCCACCTACTGACTCCAGACTCCCAGCTCTCTCATTCCCCTACACTGGGGCATGGAGCCTTCCCAGAACCAAGGGCCTCTCCTCCCATTGATGTCTGACAAGGTCTTTCTCTGCTACATATGCAGCAGGAGCCATGGGTCTCTCCATTTGTACTCTTTAGTTGGTAGTTTAGCCCCTCAGAGCTCTGGGGGAGTCTGGTTGGTTGATATTGTTCTTCCTAAGGGCTGCAAACCCCTTCAGCTCCTTCAGGCCATTCTCTAACTCCTCCACTGGGGACCCTGTGCTCAGTTCAATGGTTGGCTGCAAGCATCTGCCTCTCAAAAGACAGCTATCTCAGAATCCTGTCACCATTTACTTCTTGGCATCCAAAATAGTTCTTGGTTTGGTGACTGTATATGGAATGGCTACCCAGGTGGGGAATTCTCTGGATGGTATTTCCTTTAGTCTCTGCTCCAGACTTTCCATATTTGCTCCTTTGAGTATTTTGTTCCCCCTTCTAAGGACTGAAGCACTCACACTTTGGTCTTCTATCTTCTTGAGCTTCATGTGGTCTGTGATTTGTAGCTTAGGTATTCCAAACTGTGGGACTAATATCCACTTTATCAGTGAGTGTATACCATGTGTGTTCTTTTGTGACTGGGCTACCTCACTCAGGATAATATTTTTAAGTCCCATCCATTTGACAAGAATTTCATGAAGTCATTGGGTTTTTTAAATCTTTTTTTATTAGATATTTTCTTCATTTACATTTCAAATGCTATCCTGAAAGTCCCCTATACCCACCCCCCTCCCTGTTCCCCAACCTACCCACTCCGGCTTCCTGGCCCTGGCATTCCCCTGTACTGGGGTATAAGATCTCCGCAAGACCGAGGGCCTCTCTTCCCATTGATGACCGAATAGGCCATCCTCTGCTACATATGAAATAGAGACACAGTTCTGGGTGGTACTGGTTAGTTCATATTGTTGATCCTCCTATAGGGCTGCAGACTCCTTTAGTTCCTTGGGTACTTTCTCTAGCTCCTTCATTAGGGGCCCTGTGTTCCATTCAATAATGACTGTGAGCATCCACTTCAGTATTTTCCTACTGGCATAGGCTCACAAAAGAAGTCATTGTTTTTAATACCTGAGTAGTACTCCATTGTGTAAATGTACCACATTTTCTGTATCCATTCCTCTGTCGAAGGACATCTGAGTTCTTTCCAGCTTCTGGCTATTATAAAAAAAAAAAGGCTGTTATGAACATAGTGTAGGATGTGTCATTGTTACATGTTGGAGAATCTTTTGCTATATGCCCAAAAGTAATAGCTGTGTCCTCAGATAATACTATGTCCAACTTTCTGAGGAACAGCCAGACAAATTTCCAGAGTTTTACCAGCTTGCGATCCCACCAGCAATACAGGAGTGTTCCTCTTCCTCCATATCCTTTGGTGCATCTCAGCCATTCGGTATTCCTTAGTTGAGAATTGTTTGTTTAGCTCTGTACCCCATTTTTCAATAGGGTTGTTTGGCTCTCTGAAGTCTAACTTTCTGACGTCTTTTCGTATATTGGATATTAGCCCTCCATCAGATGTATGGTTAGCAAAGACATTTTCCACATCTGCAAGTTGCCATTTTGTCCTATTGAAAATGTTCTTTGCCTAACAGAAGCTTTGCAATTATATGAGGTTCCATTTGTCTATTGTTGATCTTAGAGTAGAAGCCATTGTTCTATTCAGTAACATTTCCCCTGTGCCCATGTGTTCCAGGCTTTTCCCCACTTTCTCTTCTATTAGTTTCAGTGTATCTGGTGTTTTGTGGAGTTCCTTGATCCACTTAGACTTGAGCTTTGTACAAAGAGATAAGAATGGATTGATTTGCATTCTTCTACATGCTGACCTCCACTTGAACCAGCATCATTTGTTTAAAAGGCTGTAATTTTTCCAATGAATGGTATTAAATCCATTGTCAAAGATCAGGTGACCATAGGTGTGTGGGTTCATTTCTTGGTCTTCAATTCTGTTCCATTGATCTACTTGCCTGTCTCTTTACCAATACCATGCAGTTTTATCACTATTCTTCTGTAATACAGCTTGAGGTCAGGGGTGGTGATTTACCCAGAAGTTCTTTTATTGTTGAGAGTAGTTTTCACTATTCTAGGATTTTTGTTATTCCAATTGAATTTACAAATTGCTTTTTCTAATTCCATGATGAACTGAGTTGGAATTTTGATAGGGATTGCATTGAATCTGGAGATTGCTTTCAGGAAAATGGACATTTTTACTATATTAATCCTGCCAATCCATGAGCATGGGAGATCTTTCCATCTTCTGAGGTCTTCTTTGAATTCTTTCTTCAGAGACTTGAAGTTCTTGTCATACAAATCTTTCACTTGCCTAGTAGAGTCACACCAAGGTATTTTATATTACTCGTGTCTACTCTAAAGGGTATTGTTTCCCTAATTTCTTTCTCAGCCTATTTATCCTTTGAGTAGAAGAAGGCTACTGATTTTTTTAGTTAATTTTATACCCAGCCACTTTGCTGAAGTTGTTTATCAAATCTAGGAGTTCTCTGGTAGAATTTTAGGACTCACTTAAGTATAATATCATATCACCTGCAAAGGTGATATTTTGACTTCTCCCTTTCCAGTTTGTATCAGTTTGATCTCTTTTTGTTGTCTAGTTGCTTTGGCTAGGACTTCAAGTACTTTATTGAATAGGTAGGGAGAGAATGGGCAGCCTTGTCTAGTCCCTGATTTTAGTGGGGTTGCTTTCATAGGTGATTCTTTCATTAAACCTTTCATCATTTTGGTGATATGTTGAAAGCTGAGAATCCAGGACACTGAAGATGTCCATCAATGAGACAATTGAAGAAATGATTAGATATGATTTTATGATCACAATTGGCTTTGATGTGGCATATTTATTGCTCCAGATATAATAGATACTAGCATTTATTTTAGGAGTAGAATCTCCTTCTAGTAACAAAATCCCCCCCCCACCTTCATTTCTCATCTACCCACCTATTATTTTCTTTTCCTTGTTTTTGACAAAGGGCTCTATATAACTCACTATTACAGTATCTAAATTATATTTTGCATTATATAACATAAAACTCACAGAATTCATTTTGCCTCAACATTCTTATTTTGCTCATAAAATAATGAAGGAACCTGAGTTTCAAAACAATCCTGTCATATCAACTCCAATGAATCAATAGTAATAACAGATTTTTATAGTCCTACCAAAGCCACATTTTCATATTTCAGTATCCTCCTCAGTGTCTGCTTGTATTACTTTGCATGATAAAGAAATAAAGCACATAATGTCATACAGATATTTACAGGCTTCTCAGATTCAGCTCAGATATTTGAAAAATAGAAACCCATTTGTTTGTTTTGTTTTGTCGAAGACCAGGTTTCTCTGTGTACCCTTGGATATCCTGGATATCTCTCTGAAAAACACACTGAATTCAAACTCACAAAGATCTGCATGCCTCTGCCTCCTGAATGCTAGGATTAAAAGTCTTTAAGACCACTGCAGGGCTGAAACCTCATTCTTCGCAAGGAATTGTCCCATATTATTGATTCAGTTCCAATGGGTATCATACAAGATAGGGACCTGTATAGAAAAAGATTGTTCTCTTCACATTCATAGTCACCTTAATTTTCACTATTCTTATGTATGTATCCATGGCATGAGTAAAATGATCATTGGATATTCAAATAGTTAAGGAAATATTTCTTTTGTAACTAATTTTGTTAATTTACTGAGGTCTTCTGAGATGACTAGTCATATCAGAAAAGGAGAAATACTAAATACATATGAGTAAGTAAGAGGTGAAAACTCCCAGCCTGTGGGAAGCCACATGTGCTGTTGCAGGGTGGTGCTGGCTTCTGCTGGCCACCACGCATACATAGGCAGTAAGTTCTTTTGCCAAGATGAGGTTTTGAGAATTAACCAAAATTAACCAATCAGATGAGAGAGAAGTTAACCAATCAGATGTAGGCATGCAAATGAGGTGGTAAGCATAACCCAAGCACAACCAATCCAGATGTGAGACACACCTCTCCTATGCCTATATAAGCAGCACCAGTTCTGGGCTTGGGTCTCTTCGAGTCTGCAATCAAGCTCTCCCAATAAACGTGTGCAGAAGGATCCCGTTGCAGCGTTGTTCTTGCTGGCGAGTCGGGCGCATGCAAGACCAGCCCAACACAGCTATCAGAATTCAATCTCTTAAGTTTGTTTTAGGAAAATATTTAGCTTGTAAGCTTTCAGCTTGTAGGTTACAAGGACGGATCTTCTGAGCTTTACCTCATATTACAAATATAAAGCCTTTCCTTACTTGGGTACTACAAAGAAAGAGACTAGACAGACATTACACATGGGGAATGTGAGGGAAGAAATGAGAAGGCACATATGTCCAATATCAGCCAAAGGCTTTCCGGAGGATCCAATGGACCACATGTTCATAGAGGAAATACTAGTATTTGATCAATAATCATTTATGCTTTAAGATGAGCCAAATGATTTGAAACAAAGGAATTTAAATGTTCTTTCGATAAAGTTGAGCTCTTTTCTGTTGCTTTAACATCCTGCTATGAACAAGCAGATACCTATAAAGGTAAGAGACCTTATCGTATCCACCACCAAAGGTCCTAAATGTTTCAGACATCACATGATTCTCACAAAGTGACCCAGATGGCATGCATCACAGTAAGAGAGGCTTCTAAAAGGACAATCTTTAACTTTCCTTTAAAAAGGAGTTCAGTTATTCTTGAATAAAAGCTTCACAAGCTAAGAAGAAATTAAATTTGTATTTTAGCTTTGGGTAAAAGTTTAAGATTTTAGTGCAAGCACAGAATATGCATAACTCTCTGCATTGCTATAATATCAGTCTGCTCTCATCCAGTGCAGGCCATGTTGAAAATGTGGTTAGTTATAGCTCCAATTGGCTTTATTTCTTTTTCTCCTCTAGAATCTATGTAAAAGGAACCCTTTATTCAGCAGATATCATCTTGTACTCTGTGTTTTAGTTCAAGAAAAATAAAAGGCTTATCTATCATTACAGCTTTGGTATTGAGTAGATGAAAGGCTAACTGGATCTGATTTTACCACATGTATCATTAAAATATTTGCTAGTTACGGAGAATTTTCCAGCAATTCCCTAACAATGGCTCACATGTTGTAGCTATATGTTGAAGCTGCTCACAGCTGGGCCAGCACAAGCAATGCACAGACATAGGCACCACACATCAGGGATTGCATCACCCACAGCTGAAGGGCAGCTGCTTCCTTGATGAGACCCAGACAACTCTGACTTCACAGAAAAAGTAATGCAGTAGGCAGGATTATTACAAGAGCACATTTAGGGTAAATTTGAGTAATGGAATGGTTCTATTTTATTGGGATTTATTTATTTTTATTTTATGTGTCTCTGTGTTTTATATGTATAAATACACACACACATACACACACACATTATACATTTATATGTATAAATACACACACACACACATATATATATATATATATATATATACATATATACATACATATAAAACAGTCCTTCTTAGAAGGGAGAGAAAAATACTCAAGGGAGGAAATATGGAGACAAAGTGTGGAGCAGACACTGAAGGAAAAGCCATTCAGAGAAAACTCACAGACTACACGAAGCTTAAGAAGAAGGAAGACCAAGCTGTTCATGTGTCACTCCTACTTAGAAAGGGGGACAAAATAATCATGGGAGACAAAGGGAGGGAAGGATCTGGGAGGGAGAGAGGAGGGGGAGGAAAAGGGGGAGCAGGATCTTTTTGATACTTTTAATTAAATTTATTTGTAATTCATTTTATATACCCCATATTCCATTCCCTTCCCCTCCCCATATACCCTCCAACTTCTCCTCATCTCACACCTCCTCCCCACCCCACCCCATCGACAGGTGGATGCCCCTACCCCTACTCCACCTGACCTCTAAAAACCCTGGGGCCTCCAGTCTCTTGAGGGTTAGGTGCATCATGTCTGAATGAACACAGACCTGGAAGTCCTCTACTGTATGTGTTTTGGGGACCTCATATCAGCTGGTGTATGCTGCCTGGTTGGTGGTTCAGTGTCTGAGAGGTCTCAGGGGGCCAGATTAATTGAAACTGCTGGTCCTCTTACAGGGTCACCCTTCTCCTCAGCTTCATTCAGCCTTTCCTAATTCAACAACAGGGGACTGCTGCTTCTGTCCATTGGTTGGGTGCAAATGTCTTCATCTGACTCTTTCAGCTGCTTGTTGGGTCTTTCAGAGGGCAATCACTGCAAATCCCTTTTTGTAAGCGCCCCATAGCCTCAGTAATAGTATCAGGCCTTGGAACCTCCCCTTGAGCTAGATTCAACTTTGGGCCTGTCACTGGAACTTCTTTTTCTCAGGCTCCTCTCTATTTCCATCTCTGTAATTCTTTCAGACAGGAACAATTATGGGTTAGAGGTATGACTGTGAGATGGCAACTCCATCCCTCACTTGATGTCCTGTCTTCCTGCTGAAGGTAGACACTATACGTTCCCTCTCCTTACTGTCAGGCATTTCCTCAAAGATCCCTCCCTGTGAGTCAGTGACAACACATGCTGGTGAGGATGTGGAGAAAGAGGAACACTCCTCCATTGCTGGTGGGATTGCAAACTAGTACAACCACTCTGTAAATCAATCTGGAGGCTCCTCAGAAAATTGGAAATAGATCTATTTGAAGACCCACTTAAACCACTCTTGGGAATATACCCAAAAGATGCCCCACCATGCCACAGGGGACGTGTTCCACTATGTTTATTGCAGCCTTATTTGTGATAGCCAGAAGCTGGAAACAACCTAGATGTCCCACGACAGAATTGATACAGAAAATGTGGTTCATTTACACAATGGAATACTACTCAGCTATTAAGAACCAGGGTATCTGGAGTTTTACAGGCAAATGGATAGAACTAGAAAATATCATCCTGAGTGAGGTAACTCAGACCCAAAAGGACACGCATGGTATGGTCTCACTAATAAGTGGATATTAGCCAAAAAACAAATTATAACCAAAACGAAATAAAATACTACAAAAAAAAAACCCATACAGAATTGTGTATGTTTGTGGATACAGTCCACAGAATTCAAAAGGCTCAACAAGCTGAACGGCCCAAGTTCTACTTGGGAGCAAGAAAAAAGCAATCGCAAGTGGACAGGGAGTTAGGAGGGGAAGTGGACAGGGTGGAACTGTAATGGGGGAGAGAGGGGAACCTGATTTGGTATTGGGTGAGGGAAAAGGATTGAATTCCTGAGGGCATGCAGAAAGAATGTAAGCAGGCAACCTCAGGAAGTAGAAGGTTAGGGGAGGACCCCCCAGAATGCACCAGAGACCAGAGTCCTGGAAGGTGAGTGATCTTTTTGATTCTTAATCTATAACATAAATATTAATTTAGAATTTTCATAGGTTTTTGCAGTACAGTGGAAAAATTGTAAAAAGTTTCAGTATACAGTGGGACATTTTGATAAATGTTCACTATTGTGAAAGGGTCACCACAGAGAAACTGTTCTTGTTAGCATCAGTTCTTCAAGTAGTCATTAATATGGGGAGAACATTTAGAAAGGATCAACCTTTAGAACAAGGAATGGCATACCCTTCTGTTATCCCAATACACTAGAGACTTAGTTACAAGGAGGATTGCGTGAGTTTGAGGTCACATTGGCTTGTTTATAGTGAGTTCAAGACCTGCATGGGCTACGGTGTGAGATCCTGTTTTTTTTTTAATGGTGTTGGTATTTGGAACCTTTAAATGTGAAGACTTGGTAGAGGAAATGGGACAGTAGGCATTAGTCTTGAGCTATCATAACCAAGGATAGCGAAAGCTTTTCTCAACAATAAAAGAACTTCTAGGGGAATCAGCATCCCATACTTCAAGCTCTACTACAGAGCAATAGTAATAAATGCTGCATGGTATTGGTACAGAGACAGGTGGGTAGATCAGTAAAATAGAATTGAAGACTCAGCAATGAACCCACACACCTATAGTCACTTGATCTTTGACAAAGGAGCTAAAACCATCCAGTGGAAAAACGACAGCATTTTCAACAAATGGTGCTGTTTCAACTGGCGGTTTCTTCTCTTTTCTTGAAAATAGATTTTTCATGTATATCATGAATATATTTTCCCCTGCCTCTAATTCCAGATCCTCTGAACCTCCATTCTCATGTGTATCTATCCCTTTTCTGTCTATAATTAGAAAACAGACATCTAAGGGATATTAATGAAAAAGAAAACCAGCACAGTGAATACAAAGAACCAAGAAACACAAGCAAAAGCCTCTCCACAGACCCAGTAAACAGATACATGCATGAACACCCACTTGTCCACACACTCTGTATACTCATCAAAACCAAAACTGCAAGCTGTGATATGTATGGGAAGAGTTTTTCGAGTTTCTATACACTTCTGGTGGTGGTGGGGTACATGAATAAAAGTAAAAATAGAAAATAAAAGAAGATATAATTTTAAAATTGTAGGCACATCCCCAGCAGGATATGGCCAAAAATGCAAATTCAACTCCATTGTTGCAGGTTTCTTGTCTTATAATGTCTCATGGGGCTCTTCCTTTTTTTTCGTTTCTTTTTTCTCTTACTTTTTACTTTTCTGTCATTTTTGAACAGCATATGTCATTATATACCAAGTGGCCACAAATTCCTGATCCTTCCAAGTCTTGGGATTAAAGCTATGCCTTATAATGACCAGCACATCATAGCAGTTTTACTGATGATGGTTTTTTTTTTTCCAACTGAAGCACATATATACCTTTGCATCAGTCTTTGTATTCTGTTCTCATTTATCTTTTCTTCTCATGTTGAGCAACATTTTTACATAATTGCTAAGTTTGTTTACAATTATGTGACTTCTTTATATAGTCTTTAGAAAATAATGTATTTCTTCACATATCAATTCATAGATATTGAAGCTCATTTAAGGAATGAATCTACCCTTTTTCTTGAGTGAAAGGAAAATAATATCATCTTGGTGAGGCAGGATCAAGATCGGGAGGACCCAAATAAGTGATGTTTAGATTGAGGAAATTGTCAGTTTTGACATCTCTCATGTCATTCTTGCCTTTACTAGTCTGTGCCTCAGAAAGCCAATAATTAATTTTGAAAAGATGTTGAAATTTCACATAGTTGTGGTCTCTTTGTCCATAAGTCTTTCCTTCCTTTCTATCCAGAGACCATTGCACATTCCACTATCATCCTTCCCAAGTGACCCAGGGCTAAATGACTGATTATATTTTAGCAAGCTACTCCCTGCACTTCTGTAGCCACTAAATACCCGATTTAAGTGAAAGTCTCCTGCCCTGTGTTTTATATTCATTTTGCTGATGTGCAAGCCTGTCTATCTTAGGCATAGCTTAGCATCCTCCAGAGTGAACCACATTTCTGTAATGCGTCCTATGTCATCTCCCTCTTTTGTCAAACACATGGCTCCAATTTTGGTACGTTATTTCTAGTTGGCCCAACAATTTAGTTTACTTTTTCCCTGATTGTATCAATTTATCTTAAGTCTCTGATTTCTATGTTTGGATTTCTACTCCTGTCGTTCCCACACCCTTCAGGTTTGTAATTTCACTTTTGTATTGAAGCATTTGATCCAATTCCTCCCTGTTCTTTTATCCTCATCTGGGATTCATTTCAATATTTCTCTTTTTAGCCTAACAAAGAACTTTCAACGGCTCATAAACATGAAGTAGTTCTTTTTGAACTAGCTGTTTGGAAGCAGCTTTTCAGGTTTCTACATCATAGTAACTTCTTGTAACGCTCCATAATCCATGTAATACTACCATGGATTGAGGCGGGGCCCTAGCAGTTGAAGCCAGAGCTGGCTTTCAAGCAAGGACTACTCACTCACCTTCTGCTATCCTATCCTGCACCCTTCACCTCATACAAGGAAGAACGTCAGGCAAAATGGGAAGCCTTGTGAGACCAGGAAGACTCTATCCCTCCTTAGCATCTTTAGACTCAGTCTTTATAAGAATCTAATCTAGGAATGTCTTTGAGCCAGAGAAGCTTTAAAAGAAAAGAGTGAATGACATCATGTATTCTGGCTCAAATTTAATTTAATTTGTTGAGTGCAAAATAATGATGCTTGGCTGGACTGAATACAAACTAAAACCGCAGTATCTCACGTGTTAATGATGCTGTAGTGGTTCTTGAATTTTCATGTGTAGATTTCAGGGTAGAAAATTTCAGAATATGAATAAAAGAAGTTTATATTATAATCCTTTGTAGTTTTAGATGTCCAACGTCATTCTTAACACTACTTCCCTGGAACTGTTTTGCACATATAATTTCTTAGGACAATGCTTAAAGGAAGTATAATTTTCCTTTTTTTGTTCTTTTTTGTTTGTTTGTTTTTCCGACACAGGGTTTGTCTGTTCTGGAACTCATACTTCATAGTAGAACAATACAGTTCCTACATCCACAGAAATTAGAATTTGGCAAATTGTGGGCTATTACTTAGAGTGTATTTATACTTCTATCTACTGGGTCAATATTAGGAATGCTAACCTTTAAATTTAGTATTCATAGCATAACTACTAAAAGATTTACTCCATGTATTGCATCATAAGTGAAGAATTCTGAAATTCTAGTCTATAGGAACAAATATATAACAAAAATGGAGAACATTTACTTCATTGGTCATTTTCATATGTAAAGTTAAACACTACACAGTTCACCATACATAATATAAAAATGTTGTCAAAGTGGGACTGTATTTTTCTCAGGAGTGATGAAGTCAGGGATTATGATCTCTGAGTGTTTATGTTGTGGACTGTGCCTTCATTGCGCTGACACCAGGGTGACCCTATATTCTATTTATTCCCTGCTGATTTTCAAACAAGCTTTTAAGATCTAAGTACAGATCCTGTTTTTCAAAAGCTGGGCCATACATTTCACCTTTGCCTTCTTTTGTTTCCTTTCTTCTTATCCCACTTTATGGACTAGATAATTTTTGTTTGTTTTATATTGTATAAGACTTCAATTTCACTATTCGATGATATTTTTCACTTTGTTACACAATCTAAAATTGTAATTTCACTCATTATCCTTTTACTTTCTAAAGCAATGCTTATGTCTGTACAAAGAGTAGATGTGTTAATAAATGTGTAAATAGTTAAGTGCCTCTTCCTTAGGCTGGAAAATAGGCAAATGTGCATGTCTCTGCAAGTATCTGGGGAACTTTGGTAAAGACTAATTGTCAGAAAGAGGTAAGGGTGTGACTCTAATACAGTTATAAAATGAATATGGGTTAAAGATTCTGTTTAATCCATTTAATTGATTGAAGAAACAATGTGTCAAGACTCTACTTGAAAAGACTGTTGAAATTGATGGAAAAAATACATGAAAACAGACATTTCCATGGAGAAAGAGAAGCTTGAACTTGTATAGACAAAATTGATTGGTAGATCTGTAGACCACAATTTAACTTTGTTCTTAATTCACAATTTACTGAATTGTTAAATATCTTCCAAATAATTCACATAATCTAACAAGGTTTATTTAGACAATTCTTAGTTGTCCCTTAAAGCAAATATTTTCAATTGTATTTACCTAACCTGTCTGAGGATTTCTATTGCTGCAAGAAAACACCATTACCTTAAAGTAAGTTGGGGAGGAAAGAGTCTATTTAGCTTACACTTTCCCTTTGATGTTTATCACCAAAGGAAGTCAGGTCTGTAGCTTAAACAGGACAGGATCCTGACAGCAGGAGCTGATGCAGAGGCTATAGAGGGATGCTACTTACTGACTTGCTTAACCAGGCTTGTTCAAACTGCTTTCTTATAGAACCCAGAACCACCAAACAGCTCCGGAATGATACCACCCACAATGGGCTGGGTCCTGCCACATTGATTACTACTTGTGAAAATGAGCTGGATCTCATTGAGGAATTTTTTTCAACTGTGGTTCATTCCCCTCTGATGACTCTAACTTGTTTCAAGTTGACACCAAAACAACCAGTGTGTAACTCTTACATAATACTCTGATAACACAGTACACACATTCTTTAGACAAAAAAAAAAAAAAAGATAAGCACCATTGTAGTCTTATTTATGCAACCATTTCTAGGAAATACTGTTTCCTAATGTTCTGATATTTAAAATCTTTCCAAACCTTTTGCAGTGTTCTTTGAGCTGCAGATGAGGAGATTATATAGATTTTTTTTTTTTTTTTTGGGACTGAGGTCCTCAAGAAATATTATTCTCAGCATTGGGTGCAGCTGTAGTTTTCTGGGACGAAAGGTAAGTAGAAGCCTGATGTGAGTTTATTTCAAGTTAAAAGGTACTTTTTAAAATTTATAAATGTCTGTGAATTAGATTCCTCCTAATTTTTGTTCCTCTTTTACTTTAATATCCCTGCAGTTATATTTAATGGAATAACATTAAATCTGTAATGTTTACACTTTGAGCCTATTGAGAATGGAATGGTTTCCTTGGTATCTTTCTAGGTATATTTGTTGTTGGTTTATAAAAAAGCTATTGATTTGTTCAAGTTGCCTTTGTTTTCTGCATCTCCACTGAACTTGTTTATTACTTTTGAAATTTTCTGGTAAAATTTTGGGATGTCTATCCCAAATCAAATGTACTATCCAAAACCAATTGTTCAGCCCTGAAAAAAACTTTAAGTAACATAACGAGTAAACCTTTTTTTTCATATATTTTTGATATAACTCATAATATATTATGATATCTTATAAATTATGCACACATATAAAAAGAGAGAGAGAGAGATGCTCAATTTAAATGAAAGCAGATAGGCAAATAGGTCTATGTGGGATAGTTTCAGGTTAGGAAAGGGAAGGGCAAATGTTGTTATTATGTTATACACTCAAAATTAGAAGTAATAATTTTATACAAATCTGTAAAGCAGAGATGGGGCAATGACTCTAGTGTTTAGTGTGCATACTGTTTTTTTTTTTTTCCAGAATGCCTGGTTTCAATTCTTAAGTGTCCCTGTTGGGTACTTTACAAATTCCTGTAGCTTCACATGTAGGAAGGATATGTTATCTTTGGCTTCTGCAAGCGTTACCACTCTCTGGCACACTATCAAAAACCTCTCTCTCTCTCTTTGTCTCTCTCTCTCTCTCTCTCTCTCTCTTCTCTCTGTCTCTCTCATAAACATAAACAGTTAAAAATTAAACAAAGTTTTAAAACTACAGCTTATAAAGTGACACTTTGATATTTTTATTTTATGTAATGAACAAGTATGTGGTTTGTATACTAATATTCAATGAAGTGACTCCTCTTCTACTTATTTTGGCAAATTATGTAATAACAGCAATTGTTCCACTGTTCTCCTTTTCTGTTTAAAATACATTCTGTCTCTCCTCTCTTGAAAAGAATCTCCTTCTTCCCATTGCCCTTTACCAGTTCCTTAAAACTGGTATTCCAAATTAAACACCCATCTAAGAGTTCAAAGCTAAAATCCACATATGAGGGAAAAGAAGTGAAATTTGTTTTTTCTAGATTCCAGCACCTCACTCAATATGGTTGCTTTCAGTTTCATTATTTTATCTGTAAATTTTATAATATCATTTTTCTCCAGCTGGATGTATTATATACCATCATGTAAATGTACCACGTTTTCATTATCAATTTATAAATTGGTGGAGATCTAGGCTGTTTTGATTTTTAATTATTGTGAATAGAACATAATGAACATGAATAATCAAGAATTTCTCTACTAAGATACACAGTCTTTAAGTACATGGCCGATAGTGTACATCATAGTATATGATATTATTTCCAACGTTTTGTGGTCCCTCCACATTGATTTATATAACCATGCAGTAAATTGGGTGGACAGTGGAAGGGCCAGATAAAAGAAGGAATATGGGCAGGGATAACTAACAAAGAAGGCATTTTGAAAACACCATATTGAATGTTACTACTGTAGGACGTTTCTAAAATATATACAAATATAAATGAGTTTAAATGGATTTCCCCTATAATAGGGATAGAATAATCCAACAAGACGCTGT
Source organism: Mus caroli (assembly GCF_978045245.1). NCBI lineage: Eukaryota > Metazoa > Chordata > Mammalia > Rodentia > Muridae > Mus > Mus caroli. The sequence continues at coordinate 95,070,056 of NW_028227269.1, forward strand.
TGTACCATGAAAGTATGTAAAAGGATGAATAAAACTACTTTTATAAGTTAAATAATAATGGTTTTGTAAAGAATAGACTGCTATTCATTTATTTAGGAAATATGGCTCAAAATATTACACTACAAAAATAACTAATAATGTGCATGTTACACTCTAGCACTCTTTCTCTATTTCCATATTTTCCATTTCAAAACTAATCACTTCAAAACTGACTAGGATACATGACAAAAACTTTTAATTACAATGTAAACTGTATTCTATGTGTGTCTCAAAACACTCTAAGTTCCACATTAGGCTTCATCATATTTCCACTTAAGATTGGTCCAATTTTATTTTACCTGGCCATTTCATCTGTTGCCTATTTTAATACCTAGCTTTGCAAGCTCTTCAGATACTGTTATTTACCAGAGTGGTAACCTCCTCCAGATTTTGTGTTCTGAGCCAAGGACCACACAGAAACTTTATTTAAGAAGGTTTTGAAAGTCCTGGCACATGTAAATTTTAGTCTTAAATATTCTTTTCTAAGTTGCATATTCTATCTCCCTGAACAGTAATCCTTTTCTCTGCCAACATTATACTCCTCTTCCTGAGAATCCACCAAAAGTAATGGGAAGATTATGTTTAGACTTTAAAATATGTCTCTCCTTTATTTTAAGAGGTGCCAATAGCATCCAGCTGATTATGCCAGTTCATGATTAAAGCTCCAGAAATAAGCAAGTTTAAAAGTCAGAAAAAGGAAAAACAGTCAACAGGACTACTATTGAAACCAAATTACCCACACTTCCTGTGTCATAGGAAACTTTCACACAGATGACACAAGTCATGGTGATGCTAAATGTACAATGCTTTCATAGCCTGTACATACTAGAAACTACAAACTGCCTCATGACCTTCAATAAACATTCATGAATTTTTATACATACATTTTATATGTTAATGTCTCCTTCTTTCTTCTCATTGCTTGCTAGTCCCTGGACCTAGAATGATACTATCTACTTTCTTTCCTCTAGTCCAGCCAGTAACAAAAACCATGCAGGAAAAAGACTGGATGATTTATTCTGTGTGTGAATAGGCACACGTTTCTGGAAGAAGTTAAGTAGGAGAACAATTGTTTTGAGTTCTGTTTTGTTGTTTGGTTTGCTTCGTAATTGTTACTGTTTCTTGACATCAAAGGTCAGAAATAACAATAACTGAAGATATGAAGTTCAACTCTTTTTTTTTTGTTTTGTTTTCTGAGACAGGGTTTCTCTGTATAGCTTTGGCTGTCCTGGAACTCACTTGGTAGACCAGGCTGGCCTTGAACTAAGAAATCTTCCTGTCTCTGCCTCCCAAGTGCTGGGATTAAAAGTGTGCACCACCACAACTCTTAACAAAGGTACTAAGGAACATGGAAAAGTCAATCTCCCCCTGTCTTAAAAAGAATGTGATTCACTCTTGAATTGAGAGACCATTCTATGAAGACCATTGTAGTAAGGAGGAAACTCATTAATATACATCTTACAGCAAGTAAGGGAAATAGGAAATCTGGGATTGTAGAGGGAGGTAAATATTGATATCATGAGGCAATGACAGATGAAGTTCTTATCTAGAAGCCCATGAAGGCAAAATGAGCTTTTCACTGATTCTTTTATAAAGATAAAGAAAGAAGATCAAGTCTTAGTTATCAGTGAATCCCAAAGGCAATGACAGTGTCCAACATTTTCTTCATATCCTAAAAGCATTTTATGGATTGGATTTTAATTATAGACTCGGAGGGAAGCATGAGTGTTAGATGATGTGTGGCTATTGTATTGTGAAGACAAATACAACTTCATCTCACCTCCTGATATCAAATCTGTTTTGTAGAAAACAATTTCACAAAACTGGCCGGTCTGAGTGCAAGGGAGACATTCCCCAGTTGATAGCAACACACACTTTCACTCTCAGGTCATGTTCAGGCCTAGCACAGCACAACCTGCTCCAGCACACTGCCACCGATGCACATGATATGATGTTTCCATCCAATGAGTAGGGATGTGGCAGAGGGCATAGTGCATCTCTCTTGATGCTGCTGCTAAGAGAGGAACTGTTGAGTTACTTGCTCTCTCCAGACTGTCCACTATGCTCTTTGAGCAGGAGATGTGTATCTATTGTGTTTGAGCTGCTACTGTTGAATCCATTTGAAGATGAGAGACTCAAATAATCTTTGGGAAAGTCTGGGATCTGCTTAAATCGCAATGGAAAGTATTGACGTGTTAGTCAGGATTATACTTGCTTTTCAAAGAATAAGGGAAAACCTATTCATTACAAAATGTTTTAAAATCTGAAACCATTAACAACAATATTTAAATATTGCTTTCATATAAGCCACTTATTTTCTACAGAATGAAAAACATACAGCTGTAATTTTGGGAATATAGAAAGGAAAATGATAAATCGACCACAGGTTAATATTTTCTTTTTTTCCCTTATATTGAAAATATATATTTTTTTCTCATGTAATATTCTGTTTATATTTTCTCCTTAACTTACTCCTCCCAGTCCCTTCCCACCTGCCCTATTATTTGGATCCAACCTCTTTCTGTCTCTCATTAGAAGACAAACAGATTTCTCAGGGGTGGTGATAAAATTTTTAAAAAATTAATACACTGGAATAAGATAAAACAAACACAAGAAATAGAGCCCAAGAAAGGAAACAATAAATAGACATATATTACATATACTGAGAGACACAATCAGGGATCTTATAAATATACTAACATGTAAACCATTTTATTTAAATACACACACACACACACACACACACAAAGGACATATAAGATAAAAAAGAGATAAATACGATATTTTTAAAGTCCTAACATAACATAATAAGACAAAAACTCCAAAGATTTTCTTGAGAGTTTTTTTTTGTTTGTTTGTTTGGTTGGTTGGTTGGTTTTTGGTTTGGTTTGGTTTGGTTTGGTTTGGTTTGGTTTGGTTTGGTTTGGTTTGAGAGATTTGGGTCATATAATTCTGGGTAGCCTAACCTTAAGAGGGTAGAAGTTCCAATTTACAGGTTACTATATATCATCAAAGAAATGAGACCAGAAACTCAATCAGAAACTTGGAGACAAGAGGAAAGGCAGAGACCAGAGGGACACTGCTTACTGGCATGCTTCCTCTGGTTTGCTCAGACACCTTTCTTAAACATCTCAGGCCCACTGCCCAGCAATGGCACCCCTCAAAGTGTCTGAAAACTCCTACACCAGTTAACAATTAAAAAAAAAATACCTCACAATATGGTCACAGGCCAGTGTGATCTAAGAAATTTTTCAGTTGTGGTTCCCTCTTTTCAGGTTAATCCATGCATGTGTCGAGCTGAAGCTGTTATGTACTCTACAAAATGTTGTAATCCCCTTCAGGGAAAGAATTCTGTCTTTTTTTCCCCTTAATGTCATCCATACATAGACTAAGTATCTGATGATAAAATAAGAGGTAATTCAGGTGTATCACAGTCAGTCAAAATTCTATGTCAAGAAAGGCAGCAAATATAAGTGGAGAGGCTAACCCAATAATTTTGAGTAATGAGGATATAGCTTTCATACAGGATTGTTCCAATGTTTTTCACAACTGCTTCCTTGTTAGTGTGATTTGTGCTGGCGTGTTTAGGAGCTATCAAATCATGAATATTAGTTAAGTGAATTTAAAAAGTTTTGCTTTCATTCTCTACACTGTGGCTGATAAATGTGGGATCACTTTCATTTATTTTAAATATTTCTCAAATAAATTATTAAGCATGCACATAGATTTACTTCTCCATTCTATTTATTTGGCAGATAATAAAAATATTTGAACATTTTCTGTAAGGAAAATTCTGTGTACTCAGACCAAGGAAGGTAGGGTCCTGGGGGGATTTTACTCCCAGATCAAAGGGAAATTTAAAAAGAAAACATAGTAAAATAACAAACCCTAAGGAAAAACATGTAACTCTCTGCCTGCTTTAATTGGAGGAGCGGGCAGATAATCAATGTGGAGGATTGTCAGAAGCACGGAATTCATTTCAGGATTGATCAATAGCAGACTTGCCTCAGGGGAGAGAGACTCCCACTAAAGCTATGCCACCTGTTCTTAAAAATCACTTCAAAAGGGAAGGACGGGCAAGTTTTCTTCACACAATATAAAGCTGACTTTTTAAAATGTGAATATATATATCAATTGAAAAACGCAAAAAATATAACACCATTTTCATTTTACTGAGCAGTTTTACACTAAACGATATGAATGAAAAATGTGATATTAAGTATTGTCATCCATTTGATGGTTAAAAAACAGAATACATTTGGTCAATTTAGAAGTATATATACAATGTATCTAATAGACATTATTACATTATTGCATATAGGGTCAATCTTAATAACATAGAACATTTTTCACACACCTAACTTTCTTATTGGTATTTTGACAAAGAAACTTGTATAGTTTAACCAGAGGAGTATTGCTGTTCTAATATGATGTTTAAGGAAAACACACTCAGGTGAATAAGTAAATTTATAATGATTACCCAGTTTAAATTTTAGGATAACAGCAACAAAAAGAGCTAGTTTTCCAATAATGTTAGAGAAGTTGAAAAGTTAGAACAAAAGTCTAAGTCCTGCTGCTCTTACAGATAACCTGAGTTTTTTTCCCTGTATCTGTGGATGGATGTTCAAAACAGCCTGTAACTCCAGTTCTAGGATTCTGGCCTCCATTGGCACAGTGTACAATGTGATGCAAATCCATATATCCACAAATTTATATATATATACATATATATATATGTATATATATAATATATTCATATATTATATATATATGAAGAAAGGCTAAAAATTATAAACTCCTGTGTAAAAAATAAAAAAATTAATGTCTTAGAAATAATTGAGATACAGAATGAGAGAAATGGCACCACTAGTATCTCTAAAGACCTTGAAGAGATTATATACAAAAACTATGAACAATGTGTGACCCATAAATTTAAGTGGTATGTTATAGTAAATGGGGAATTCTTTGAAAGAAATTATCAAAGTTTATCAAATCAGAATTAGATATTCTAACAAAACTCAAAAAGAATTGCAATTATAGTTAAAAAGATGAACAAAACATTTAGTATTAGGTATGCTTCCTCATAAATGGTACAACACAGTAAGGGACTAAATAATACTAACTTTATGCTAACTCTTCCAGTAAAAAATTTTAGAATTTTAATTTTTTGAAATGTAGTAATACCTGAAAATATTTAAGTGTTATACTACATTCACACAGACACACACATAAATTTCATGTATGTACACAAAAACAAATATCTGTGTGAGAAAGAAACAGAGAGAGAGAGAGAGAGAGAGAGAGAGAGAGAGAGAGAGTTGTCCCTTGTTGATAAGCTACTCAGAGAGCTTACAAGTAATAAATATACTTTTGATCTTCTGTTTGGTATTTCTTTGCGTTATCAGTACTTTTTAAATCCCAGATATTCTTAATGTTAAAGAAATTAAGCTTGTTAATTAATTGTCATATCTAAGAAATATTTGTGTAACTTCTGAATAAAGAATAAGATATTCTAAACTTAGGCAAGAACTCATGATTGAAGAGGTCATAGGCCTGTAAATAACATGACTATATTACTAACGCAATTTAACTTCTTTATAATTAATCATCAGTATGCCTGTATAAAAATACAGCTATCCTTATCAAATAAACTTATTTTTGCAGCGTATAGAAGGTATTAAAAATATCCACAGCTGGTCAAATGTGCGGAGAATAAGTGACGACGACGACGCTCCCAAACACTAAGGAGGAATCTTTGCTCCAATCTCTGTATCTAAGACTGGGACAATAACATGGAAGAGGGCATAGAAGAATTGTAAGACCCTGTGTACTGAATTGACTGCTCAGTGATAATGTCTTCTTTATATGACAATGATTTTGATCCTATGACCTCTCAACATGGTCATTTGCACAAGACCTGCAAAGGCCACTACAGTAAAGAAGTCAATAGGGTTCAAGAAAAATTTCACAAGGCCATACCCAGAGATGAAGAGTTACAGGCTATCCACGGTTAGCTAAGGAAGGAGAACCACTTTGGGGTTTGTTGTTTTGGTGATTGTTTTATTCAGGAATGGAAATGCAATCCTCAGTGATAATCCATAATTATATACAAATAAAGGCAATAATAGAACCCAATTACACACGCACGCACGCACGCACACACACACACACACATATGATTACACATTTCATTCTAAAATACACACACACACACACACACACACATACACATAGTAGACCAAAAGGTCATGAATTTGAGACCAGGAAGTTTGGAAGGAACACAATAAGCATCGATACAACAGTGGAAGTAATGTGAATAAACTATACCTGTGTAGGAAAACTTCAAATAAAGAAATATTTTCAATTGTAATATATCAATACTCATGAATATTTGTGGACCTGTCTGGAGCAGTGGAAATCTCAGTCTCTGAATGCACAGATATTTAACTGAGGTCAGTCAAAGTTTTGATCCCAAACCTGGAACTTGGTGTCATTTGTGGCTGTGACACAAAGCATTGCTATGCTTTGGATAGGAATATTAAACAGTCTTACAGACTGGGAAAATAATGCGATTTTTTAAACTTAAACTTAAATTTTCCAATGACTCCAGGCGGTGGTGGCTCATACATTTAATCCCAGCACTTGGGAGGCAGAAGCAAGCGGATTTCTGAGTTTGAGGCCAGCCTGGTCTACAAAGTGAGTTCCAGGACAGCCAGGGAAACCCTGTCTTGAAAGAAAAAAAAATTTTCCAATGACATAGTTCATCCATTCCATGGTCTAATGAAATCTTATGTGAATTATGCAAATAAATTTATATAAGCCCACAAATAGAAATAACCTGTACCTAAATGGATGAGTTATTTGTTAAATAATCTAACATGAAATATATTTCAACAATAAAAAAAACATACTACCAAAATATGGTAAAATATTAATTCCCCGCAGAAATTGAGAACAGTGAAATACGCAGGACTATCACACTCAAGGACTATTACAGTGCAGGTCTTTTTACACAAAATTATAGAAAGCAGGGCATTGGTTCCCAGAAGTCTCAGCAGGGCAGGAGGATGAAGATAAATGGAAGGAGAAAAATGAAAAGATGATAAACCGGGACCAAGGAACACATAGCATGATGAAAACATATTGTAATTTTAACCTTGGTAAAAAACAAAATAATTATATATAACACATGGAATGCTTGCTTGTAACACTTAATCTATGTATCATTTGGTCTTGTCAATAAAGGTTTGGAAGAGTCTTCACAATACTGACCTAGCAACAGTGTTGAGACCTTCATCTTTATCACTTATTTTACTTTTATGAATTATGTGAAATGAAAAAGATTTCATCATAGCTGAGATTCAAAGAAATTAATAATCTAAATGTCATAGTGCTTGCCTCGGAATCAATCCTAAATTCCAAGGGCTATAGACATCATCCTCTACTTTTATGGTAGCTGATGACTATGGTGTTACATATGTCATATTGTGTTGAATGTTATTCCAATGTCAAATGTAAGACATCAGTTTTTGTGACTGTTATTCCAGTGTTCATTTCCCTGAAATGGATTATCAGAGCTCTACCCATGTCTAACATGCCTTACTGTATTTTTCAGAACCTTTCATTTGCAATGTTAGCCCCTCCTGTAACAATATAATAAACAAAATGTTCTTGTAGCAGTGTATATTTACAAATTTTGCTCATATAAGAGGTGTCTGGAGAACTGCGAGCATTTCCCAGTTAATTATGAAGCTTCAGCTGTCTGCAAGAGCAAAAACTGTGTTGATGCTTCAGTGGTTTAAATTAATCACTTGTTTAATAAGACTTTCTATCTCTGTGAAGGAGCATGGTTAAATAGCAGTGTTTGAGAACACAGTCAGCATAAACTTCACTTCCCTGGAAAGTCCCATATTCAGTCAGGAGCCCGGTGTGTACAATACTTTTGAGAGTGAAGGCTCTTCCTGAAACTAAAACTGAAAACATTTACTCTGTTAATCTACCTGATTTTGGTATTTTGTTGTTGGTGTTTTTGTCTTCTTTGTTGTTGTTTTGTTTGACTGTTTTGTTTTTGTTTTTAGAGACATAGGCAAATGTACGTTCTTTAAATAAAATGTTATTTATCTACCTATTTATGCTCTCAGTGGCATTACAGATGCTTTATTGTGTTTCCGATTGTTTTCAACTTCCCCTAATAAACTTCTCACAAATGCATGCCCACATTTGAAATATTTTTGATAACCCACTAAGCCCAGTTGGTGCAACCTATAATTGTATGATATAGGGCCAGACATCTACAGGACCAAGGGAAATATAACAGTGTCTATATATCCTTTTTCCAGTAACTATCTGCTGTCAATAGGTCCTCAGGAAAGGATGGAGCCTGGAAAACTTCTCTCCCATCCCTGTTAGAAAATCAGTAATATAGATCACATACACATAACCAAAACTAGTGTGAGTCCATGAACACTACAATCATGTCAAGTACAGGCATGAAGAAGTATGCACACATATGTATGCATGTATGTGCACATGAATGTATGAAAACCCAATGACATTAGACATTGATTTAAGAAAAGCTGTTAGATTTTCTGTGGATAATGCATTAGTCATTTCAATAGTTCTCTGTCTTTAATAACTAACCTGGTTGATAAACAATAGCATTAGCTTTTATTCAAGGAGACAAATGTAACTGCCTGAAATGTTGTTACACATCGCTAAGACCTCAAGGAAATAATCAATTCTGAAACAGACACCTCTTAATCTCACATGGAGGCCTTTATATAAATAATTAATTCAAATGTGGCATTTGACTGAAAAGCACTCATTAAATGTGGGGACAAAGAAGGCAAAAGGAACAACTACTAAGCAATTATTTAATTATAGTCTATAGGTGATATGATGTTTGTTGTTAACAATATCGATAGCATTGATTGAATAATAAACTAAGCTTACATCAACACTGGAGAAATGGTACATTGGGAAATTGCACAGAATCGTTGTTTTAGCTTTATTTATTTATTTATTTATTTATTTATTTCTAGTGCTGCTTATATCTCTATATGGCTTTTTCCAAATATAGCTAACTATAAAATATGGATCCTGAAGATTTAACTATTTTTTGCTTAACCAAGTTATGAGAGTGAATAAGGAGAATATGGTTGCCAATCATGATTTAGAAGTGAGCAATTATTCCACATGGACTATGTGGTCTACTATTTGTTCATGAATTAAAAATAGGTGATCTTTATGCTGTTCTTACTTCTCCAGAACAATCAGTTCCATGCACCTAGGATTTTACAAGCAGCTATATATTTCTTCTTGAACATTAATGAGTAAGTTATTAAACATGGTTAAAATTTTGGAATTCATAGGATAAAAGAATTTATTTGGGACACTTCAGCCACAAACATCCAACCTACATTGTATCCTGCCTACAAGATCACTGTGGTAAAGGTAGTGCAGAAATTGTGGGAGTAGCCAATGACTGATCCAGCTTGAGACACCCTGACAGTAGCTGGAGGTCCAGGACCTGGAGGCAAGATGGATATCCCACAGACATAGGATAGAACAAAACATGACTGGCAAAAGACAAAAGTCAATGAAATGATTCCTAATTATGTTTTGCTATACTCACGTTTGATAGCTTCATGCAGCAACTGATAGAAACAGATGCAGAGACCCACAGCCAAACATTAGGCAGAACTAGAAAAATCCTGAAGAAGAGAGGAAGGAAGGATTATTGTAGGAGCCAGAAAGATTGAAGGACATAGTAAGAAAACCCACAGAATCAACTATTCTGAGATTACAGAGACTGAACCACCAACTTGGAATACTGTAGGACTGACCTAGGCCCTCTGCATATATGTTCCAGTTGTGTAGCTTAATGTTCTGGTAAGACTCCCAACAGGGGAAGCAGGACCTGTCTCTGACTCTATTACCCACCTTTGGGATTCTTTCTTCATACTGGGTTGCCTTGTCCAGTCTTAATAGGAGAGATGGTGCCTAATCTTTCTGCAACTTAATATGCCATAGCTGGTTGAAATCCATGGGAAGTCAGCCCTTTTCTGAAGAGAAAGGAGGAGTGAATGGAGGGTGAGGGAAGAGGGGAAGTGCACAGACAGGGACTTAGAAGAATAGAGGAAGGGAGGAAGGAGAAACTTTGGTCGGTCATGGTGTAAAAATGCACAAACAAGTAAGTAAAAGATTGCTAAAATAGTCTAGCTATTATATGTCAAGGAAGGCTGTAAACATTGCCTTTGATCTTAAGCAAGAAGGCTGCCCTAACAGTCATTATTCTTAGAGCCCTAATATTATCTTCAATAATCACTGTGGCATCTAATATTACACATACTCTACCATTAACTATCCAATCTTGTTGACATGGGATACATTCACAGCTTTTGCATGGCAAACATTTATTAATGACTTTCTAAGGCATAATGTGCCCTCCGTGATTAAAACACTTCTCATCACAGCCTTGACTTCTTTCTCGTTAATAAGTACTACATATCTATATATTTTTTTGCTCTCAGTGACTATTTCCCATCAGGTTCATCACCAAAAAGTAAGTAGAGTGTGAAACACATAGTATCATTAGAGTAGAAAAAAATCACCTATCACCTGGCATCTGAGCTAAAAATCAATTCTTCTATGACACACCTCTGTAGCTTTTGCCTTGTAACACCACTGAAAAATCTAGGAAAGTAGTTTTTAGTAGGAACTCAGGAGATTCGTATACACTACTTCACGACAATTTCCATTGAGCTGAATGAGGCTCTTGACTCTGTTTTTTTTCCATGGTCTGTAACGTTGATAACTTCAGTCAATTTTCAAGCTTTGTCCTTTAACTACCGACATATGTCAGATAGTAGGTGTTAGTTAGTTGCAGAGACCTTGGTGACTGGTGTGGCTATTACTGGCTATCTTCTTTTCACCAGTGGCACCCATGTTATCATGACTAAAAGTCCTGGAGTTGGTTGAAGCAATTTAGTAATTAGGAAATTGAACCCAAAATTCATGCAATTTGCCCACTTGTTAACTTCAGCTGTTTTGAATATTCTAAGATACAATTATGGTGGCTTGACTTTCCAAATTCTCTAACACTTACCTTCCAATATTATGCTAAATTATAAAATTATTACTATGACCACCAAGGTCCTCGGTTACATCTCCCAATCAGCTTCTACCGTTCCTTCTCCCTTTTAACAAATTTCTACTCACTTAACAGAGCTAAACTTAAACGTAAAATCAATGCTCTTTTGTGACTGGATTCTCTATGGAGCTAAGATTTTGTTTACTTTTAAATCCGTCTAAACATTAAACCAAGGAGAAATCCTGCATACATAGGGCCACAACCCTCTTCCGGTCAGAAAAGCTCCAGGGCAGCTGGGGCGCAGGGTCTGCTGACACTCGCCAACTGCCCACAACACCCGCCACAGGATCTTAAGACTTCTGGTGAGGGGAGCACAGCTTCTGCTCCAATCCAATTGCGCGGGACCTGAGACTGCATTAGTTAGGGAAGCAGAAACCAGCCTGAGTAGGGCCGCAGGCCTCACCCGGCCGGATCAGCGCCAGGGTAGCGGGAGCGCAGGGTTGCCTGACACCCGCCAGCTACCCACGACCCCCGCCGCGGGATTTTGGGACTGCTGGTGAGTGGAACACAGCTTCTGCTCCAGTCCAATTGCGCGGGACCTGAGACTGCATTAGTTAGGGAAGCAGAAACCGGCCTGAGTAGGGCCACAGGCCTCACCCGGCCGGATCAGCGCCAGGGTAGCGGGAGCGCAGGGTTGCCTGACACCCGCCAGCTACCCACGACCCCCGCCGCAGGATTTTGGGACTGCTGGTGAGTGGAACACAGCTTCTGCTCCAGTCCAATCACGCGGGACCTGAGACTGCTCTGGTTGGGGAGAGGGAAGTCCGGCCCACACGGGGCCGCAGGCCTCTTCCGGTCAGAGGAGCACCTGAGCAGCTGGGGCGCAGGGTCTGCTGACACTCGCCAGCTGCCCACAACACCCGCCACAGGATCTTGAGACTTCTGGTGAGGGGAGCACAGCTTCTGCTCCAATCCAATTGCGCGGGACCTGAGACTGCGTTGGTTGGGGAGGCGGAGACCAGCCTGAGTGGGGCCACGGGCCTCACCCGGCCGGATCAGCGCCAGGGTAGCGGGAGCGCAGGGTTGCCTGACACCCGCCAGCTACCCACGACCCCCGCCGCAGGATTTTGGGACTGCTGGTGAGTGGAACACAGCTTCTGCTCCAGTCCAATCACGCGGGACCTGAGACTGCTCTGGTTGGGGAGAGAGAAATCCGGCCCACACAGGGCCACAAGCCTCTTCCGGTCAGAAAAGCACCTGAGCAGCTGGGGCGCAGGGTCTGCTGACACTCGCCAACTGCCCACAACACCCGCCACAGGATCTTAAGACTTCTGGTGAGGGGAGCACAGCTTCTGCTCCAATCCAATTGCGCGGGACCTGAGACTGCATTAGTTAGGGAAGCAGAAACCGGCCTGAGTAGGACCACAGGCCTCATCCGGCTGGATCAGCGCCGGGGTAGCGGGAGCGCAGGGTTGCCTGACACCCGCCAGCTACCCACGACCCCCGCCGCAGGATTTTGGGACTGCTGGTGAGTGGAACACAGCTTCTGCTCCAATCCAATTGCGCGGGACCTGAGACTGCATTAGTTAGGGAAGCAGAAACCGGCCTGAGTAGGACCACAGGCCTCATCCGGCTGGATCAGCGCCGGGGTAGCGGGAGCGCAGGGTTGCCTGACACCCGCCAGCTACCCACGACCCCCGCCGCAGGATTTTGGGACTGCTGGTGAGTGGAACACAGCTTCTGCTCCAATCCAATTGCGCGGGACCTGAGACTGCATTAGTTAGGGAAGCAGAAACCGGCCTGAGTAGGGCCACAGGCCTCACCCGGCCGGATCAGCGCCAGGGTAGCAGGAGCGCAGGGTTGCCTGACACCCGCCAGCTACCCACGACCCCCGCCGCAGGATTTTGGGACTGCTGGTGAGTGGAACACAGCTTCTGCTCCAATCTTTAAATAGTGACAACGATAACAACTAACCCCAGAGATTACCAGATGGCGAAAGGTAAACGTAATAATCTTACTAACAGAAACCAAGACCACTCACCATCATCAGAACCCAGCACCCCCACTTCACCCAGTCCAGGGCATCCCAACACACCGGAAAAGCTAGACACGGATTTAAAAGCATATCTCCTGATGATGATAGAGGACTTCAAGAAGGACGTTAATAACACACTTAAAGAAATGCAGGAGAACACTGCTAAAAAGGAAGAAGACAATAAAGAGGAAGCACAAAAATCCCTTAAAGAATTGCAGGAGAACACTGCTAAAGAGTTACAAATCCTTAAAGAAAAACATGATAACATAATCAAACAGGTAGAAGTCCTTACAGAAAAACAGGAAAACACATCCAAACAGATGATGGAAATGAACAAAACCATACTAGACCTAAAAAGGGAAGTAGACACAATAAAGAAAACCCAAAATGAGGCAACACTGGAGATAGAAACCCTAGGAAAGAAATCTGGAACCATAGATGCAAGCATCAGCAACAGAATACAAGAGATGGAAGAGAGAATCTCAGGTGCAGAAGATTCCATAGAGAACATCGGCACAACAATCAAGGAAAATGGAAAATGCAAAAAGATCCTAACTCAAAACATCCAAGAAATACAGGACATAATGAGAAGACCAAACCTACGGATAATAGGAGTGGATGAGAATGAAGATTTTCAACTCAAAGGACCAGCAAACATCTTCAACAAAATTATAGAAGAAAACTTCCCAAATCTAAAGAAAGAGATGCCCATGAACATACAAGAAGCCTACAGAACTCCAAATAGACTGGATCAGAAAAGAAATACCTCCCGACACATAATAATCAGAGCAACAAATGCTCTAAATAAAGATAGAATACTAAAAGCAGTAAGAGAAAAAGGCCAAGTAACATATAAAGGCAAGCCTATCAGAATTACACCAGATTTTTCACCAGAGACTATGAAAGCCAGAAGATCCTGGACAGATGTTATACAGACACTAAAAGAACACAAATTCCAGCCCAGGCTACTATACCCAGCCAAACTCTCAATTAACATAGATGGAGAAACCAAAGTATTCCACGACAAAACCAAATTCACATATTATCTCTCCACGAATCCAGCCCTTCAAAGGATAATAACAGAAAAAAACCAATACAAGGACAGGAACCACGCCCTAGAAACAACAAGAAGGTAATCCCTCAACAAACCTAAAAGAAGACAGCCACAAGAACAAAATGCCAACTTTAACATCAAAAATAACAAGAAACACCAATTTCTTTTCCTTAATATCTCTTAATATCAATGGACTCAACTCCCCGATAAAAAGACATAGACTAACAAACTGGCTACACAAACAAGACCCAACATTTTGCTGCTTACAGGAAACTCATCTCAGAGAAAAGGATAGACACTACCTCAGAATGAAAGGCTGGAAAACAATTCTCCAAGCAAATGGCATGAAGAAACAAGCTGGAGTAGCCATTCTAATATCTGATAAGATTGACTTCCAACCCAAAGTCATTAAAAAAGACAGGGAGGGACACTTCATACTCATCAAAGGTAAAATCCTCCAAGAGGAACTATCAATCCTGAATATCTATGCTCCAAATACAAAGGCAGCCACATTCATTAAAGAAACTTTAGTAAATCTCAAAGCACACATTGCACCTCATACAATAATAGTGGGAGACTTCAACACACCACTTTCACCAATGGACAGATCATGGAAACAGAAACTAAACAGGGACACAGTGAAACTAAGAGAAATTATGAATCAAATGGATCTGGCAGATATCTACAGAACATTCTATCCTAAAACAAAAGGATATACCTTCTTCTCAGCACCTCATGGTACCTTCTCCAAAATTGACCACATAATTGGTCACAAAACAAGCCTCAACAGATATAAAAATATTGAAATTGTCCCATGCATCCTATCAGATCACCATGGACTAAGGCTGATCTTCAATAACAAAATAAATAATAGAAAGCCAACCTTCACGTGGAAACTGAACAACACTCTTCTCAATGATACCTTGGTCAAGGAAGGAATAAAGAAAGAAATTAAGGACTTTTTAGAGTTCAATGAAAATGAAGCCACAACATACCCAAACTTATGGGACGCAATGAAAGCATTTCTAAGAGGAAAACTCATAGCTCTGAGTGCCTCCAAAAGGAAACTAGAGAGAGCACACATTAGCAGCTTGACAACACACCTAAAAGCACTAGAACAAAAGGAAGCAAATTCACCCAAGAGGAGTAGACGGCAGGAAATAATCAAACTCAGGGGTGAAATCAACCAAGTGGAAACAAGAAAAACTATTCAAAGAATCAACCAATCAAGGAGCTGGTTCTTTGAGAAAATCAACAAGATAGATAAACCCTTAGCCAGACTCACTAGAGGGCACAAGGAAAGCATCCTAATTAACAAAATCAGAAATGAAAAAGGAGACATAACAACAGATCCTGAAGACATCCAAAACACCATCAGATCCTTCTACCAAAGGCTATACTCAACAAAACTGGAGAACCTGGATGAAATGGAGAAGTTCCTAGACAGATACCAGGTACCAAAGTTGAATCAAGATCAGGTTAATGATCTAAACAGCCCTATATCCCCCAAAGAAATAGAAGCAGTCATTAATAGTCTCCCAACTAAAAAAAGCCCAGGACCAGATGGGTTTAGTGCAGAGTTCTATCAGACCTTCAAAGAAGATCTAATCCCAGTTCTTCACAAACTATTCCACAAAATAGAAACAGAAGGTACTCTACCCAACTCATTCTATGAAGCCACAATTACTCTGATACCTAAACCACAAAAAGACCCAACAAAGATAGAAAACTTCAGACCAATATCCCTTATGAATATTGATGCAAAAATCCTCAATAAAATTCTCGCTAACCGAATCCAAGAACACATCAAAACAATCATCCATCCTGACCAAGTAGGTTTCATCCCAGGGATGCAGGGATGGTTCAATATACGGAAATCCATCAACGTAATCCAGTATATAAACAAACTCAAAGACAAAAACCACATGGTCATCTCGTTAGATGCGGAAAAAGCATTTGACAAGATCCAACACCCATTCATGATAAAAGTCTTGGAAAGATCAGGAATTCAAGGCCCATACCTAAACATGATAAAAGCAATCTACAGCAAACCAGTAGCCAACATCAAAGTAAATGGTCAGAAGCTTGAAGCAATCCCTCTAAAATCAGGGACTAGACAAGGCTGTCCACTTTCTCCATACCTATTCAACATTGTACTTGAAGTCCTAGCCAGAGCAATTCGACAACAAAAGGAGATCAAAGGGATACAAATTGGAAAAGATGAAGTCAAAATATCACTTTTTGCAGACGATATGATAGTATATATAAGTGACCCTAAAAATTCCACCAGAGAACTCCTAAGCCTGATAAACAGCTTCGGTGAAGTAGCTGGATATAAAATTAACTCAAACAAATCAATGGCCTTTCTCTACACAAAGAATAAACAGGCTGAGAAAGAAATTAGGGAAACAACACCCTTCTCAATAGTCACAAATAATATAAAATATCTTGGCGTGACTCTAACTAAGGAAGTGAAAGATCTGTATAATAAAAACTTCAAGTCTCTGAAGAAAGAAATTATAGAAGATCTCAGAAGATGGAAAGATCTCCCATGCTCATGGATTGGCAGGATCAACATTGTAAAAATGGCTATCTTGCCAAAAGCAATCTACAGATTCAATGCAATCCCCATCAAAATTCCAAATCAATTCTTCAACGAATTAGAAAGTGCAATCTGCAAATTCATCTGGAATAACAAAAAACCTAGGATAGCAAAAACTCTTCTCAAGGATAAAAGAACCTCTGGTGGAATCACCATGCCGGACCTAAAGCTCTACTACAGAGCAATTGTGATAAAAACTGCATGGTACTGGTATAGTGACAGACAAATAGACCAATGGAATAGAATTGAAGACCCAGAAATGAACCCACACACCTATGGTCACTTGATCTTCGACAAGGGAGCTAAAAACATCCAGTGGAAGAAAGACAGCATTTTCAACAAATGGTGCTGGCACAACTGGTTGTTAACATGTAGAAGAATGCGAATCGATCCATTCCTATCTCCTTGTACTAAGGTCAAGTCTAAGTGGATCAAGGAACTTCACATAAAACCAGAGACACTGAAACTTATAGAGGAGAAAGTGGGGAAAAGCCTTGAAGATATGGGCACAGGGGAAAAATTCCTGAATAGAACAGTAATGGCTTGTGCTGTAAGATCGAGAATTGACAAGTGGGACCTCATGAAACTACAAAGCTTCTGCAAGGCTAAAGACACCATCAATAAGACAAAAAAACCACCAACAGATTGGGAAAGGATCTTCACCTATCCTAAATCAGATAAGGGACTAATATCCAATATATATAAAGAACTCAAGAAGGTGGACTCCAGAAAGTCAAATAACCCCATTAAAAAATGGGGCTCAGAACTGAACAAAGAATTCTCACCTGAGGAATACCGAATGGCAGAGAAGCACCTGAAAAAATGTTCAACATCCTTAATCATCAGGGAAATGCAAATCAAAACAACCCTGAGATTCCACCTCACACCAGTCAGAATGGCTAAGATCAAAAATTCAGGTGACAGCAGATGCTGGCGAGGATGTGGAGAAAGAGGAACACTCCTCCATTGTTGGTGGGATTGCAAGCTTGTACAACCACTCTGGAAATCAGTCTGGCGGTTCCTCAGAAAATTGGACATAGTACTACCGGAGGATCCAGCAATACCTCTCCTGGGCATATATCCAGAAGATGTCCCAACCGGTAAAAAGGACACATGCTCCACTATGTTCATAGCAGCCCTATTTATAATAGCCAGAAGCTGGAAAGAACCCAGATGTCCCTCAACAGAGGAATGGATACAGAAATTATGGTACATTTACACAATGGAGTACTACTCAGCTATTAAAAAGAATGAATTTATGAAATTCCTAGCCAAATGGATGGACCTGGAGGGCATCATCTTGAGTGAAGTAACACAATCACAAAAGAACTCACACAATATGTATTCATTGATAAGTGGATATTAGCCCAAAACTTAGGATACCCAAGATATAAGATACAATTTGCTAAACGCATGAAACTCAAGAAGAATGAAGACCAAAGTGTGGACACTGTGCACCTTCCTAGAATTGGGAACAAAACACCCAGGGAAGGAGCTACAGAGACAAAGTTCGTAGCTGTGATGAAAGGATGGTCCATTTAGAGACTGCTGTATCCAGGGATCCGTCCCATAATCAGCTTCTAAACGCTGACACCATTGCATACACTAGCAAGATCTTGCTGAAAGGACCCAAATATAGCTGTCTCTTGTGAGACGATGCCGGGGCCTAGCAAACACAGGAGTGGATGTTCACAGTCAGCTATTGGATGTATCACAGGGCTCCCAATGGAGAAGCTAGAGAAAGTACCCAAGGAGCTAAAGGGATCTGCAACCCTATTGTTGGAACAACATGATGTACTAACCGGAACCCTGGAGCTCTTGTCTCTAGCTGCATATGTATCGAAAGATGGCCTAGTCGGCCATCAATGGAAAGAGAGGCCCATTGGACTTGCAAACTTTATATGCCCCAATATAGGGGAAAGCCAGGGCCAAAAGAATGGGAATGGGTGGGTAGGGAAGTGGGGGGCGCTATGGGGGACTTTTGGGATAGTATTGGAAATGTAATTGAGGAAATTATGTAATAAAAATATTAAAAAAAAAAAAAAAAATAAGAATACAGTACAAAGCATACACTCTCATATGCTAAAAATAAAGTAAATAAAAATATATTGTAATACTCAATAAAATGGAACATGAAACATTTATAGAGTTGGGACTCTGTATTAGGTATTTTCTCTGATAAATTGATTTTAACAAAGAAATCATGAGTGTCTACAAGTGAACATGGAAATAAAATGTCACAAATACAAAAAAAAAAAAAAAAAAAAAAAAAAAAAAAAAAAAAAAAAAAAAAAAAACATTAAACCAAACATTGCATGAAGTATGTACGTTATATACTTTCATTATTTCATTTCCCTTTGTTTCATTTTATGTAGAATCTCACACTGTATCTAAAGATAGCCTCAGATTCCACATTTTGTCTAGGCTGAAACTGAATTCCTAGAAACCACACTTCCTCTTCATCCAAAGTGCTGTTATTGACGATAAGCCCAACTATAAGTGAATAAACATATTGCAGGACTAACTATGGAACATTTTGAAGTCTATCTAATTATGATAAATAAGTATGTCGACTACTATCAGTTTTCTTACGACCATTTCCAAGTTGAGAGTGAAGCTATTTATCTATATTCTGGCACAAGAAAAGCTTTCATGGGCATATTGTCAGTTATTTAATGCATTGGACATAAATCTCACAGGAAGATACTTTCCTTTTAATATAAGTGCTCATTTGCATTTATCATTTTCTAATTTTAATACTTGTTTTTATATGCTATCTCATAAAATGATACAAACAATAAAATCCAGAAAAGAAAATGACACAAAATTTCAGGAGTCAATGATGTATTTTTTTAATTGTCATTATGTAAATTAAACTCATTCCCAGAAGAACATTTGCTTGTTCTTAAGGAACTCAAAGAAATAACTTTCTAAAACTTAGAATTGAAAGTTGACAAAAATGTCAAAATGTTAACAGATTTGTATATAGAATTTAATTTTTAAAGGGATGAAAACTAGAAATTTATCAAGCTTCCTAAAAATATGGGCCCATGGAAAATAACTAAAAAATATAGAATAATAAAAATGCTTCCTGTCATATAGTTTTCCATGCTAATAAATGAATAAATTAGAACATCCCGGACAGTGCTATATTGCGACCACCTCCTGTACCTCTTCAGGCTTGAGTCTATCCTGGGTATTCCATTGAACCCTGAAAGACTCTGGCTTGGGTCAAGCCCCCAAGGTGTACTACAAAATGAGGAATTACATGTCATGACTTCAAGGTCAAAGGACAGAAAAAATAATCTGGTAAAACAGTGGAAAATGATCTCTCTCGTATCAGAAGACTAAAAGTCAGAAATATAGAGACAGAAAAAAGTATGTACCTTGTGAATTCCCATTTTCAGGTTCACAATCTATTTTAAAAATTGTGTATAAAACCCAGAGATAATTCACACATAATTCTAGGCTTTGGAGGAGGGGAATACTGGGCATATGAAGAGAAATGTAACAACATCATTCTTTGTAATATCTAATTGTGAATATGCGTTTTGTTCACAGTACAGGGTTCAGAGTAACATATCAAGGTAGTTAGATGGAAATGAAATATTTAGAAAGATATGTCTGAACTGTCACTGAGGAATAGAAAAATAGATCAATATAACTGTGCCATTTCTATTTTTTAATATTTAGAAAAGGAGTTACCATTAGAAACAAATATACCAAAACACCCATGGAAGGAATTACAGAGACAAAGTTTGGAGCTGAGACAGAAGGTTGGACCATCTAGAGACTGCCATATCCAGGGTTCCATCCCATAATCAGCCTCCAAACACTGACACCATTGCATACACTAGCAAGATTTTGCTGAAAGGACCCCGATATAGCTGTCTCTTATGAGACTAGGCCGGGGCCTAGCAAACACATAAGGGGATGCTCACAGTCAGCTATTGGATGGATCACAGGGCCCCCAATGGAGGAGCTAGAAAAAGTACCCAAGGAGCTAAAGGGATCTGCAACCCTATCGGTTGAACAACATTATGAACTAACCAGTACCCCGGAGCTCTTGACTTTAGCTGCATATGTATCAAAAGATGACCCAGTTGGCCATCACTGGAAAGAGAGGTCCATTGGACATGCAAACTTTATATGCCCCAGTACAGGGGAACACCAGGGCCAAATAGTGGGAATAGGTGGGTAGGGGAGTAGGGGGGAGGGTATGGGGGACTTTTGGGATAGCATTGGAAATGTAAATGAGGAAAATATCTAATAAAAAATATTTTAAAAGAAAGAAACAAATATACCAAAGTTTTCAATTTGGAGGTTTTTACTTTTTTTAAGTCAATTATTCCACTACACCACATGTGAATCAGCCCCAACACACCACAGCATTCAATATCTGTTTTCCATGGATGATTCTTCTAAGAGTTCCCTGAAACGTCTTCCCCAGTCATCTTCCTCTTTTCTATTCCTGGTACAAGCTTGCAAATATGTCGAATAATCTCTTTCTTTAGAAAACAAAAATGAATTAAGTTTCATTTTCATCTTTCTCTTCACTGGAAAGCACTGTCTGTCCTGTCTGTCTGTCTGTCTGTCTGTCTGTCTCTCTCTCTCTCTCTCTGTTTGTGTGTGCATGTGTCTGCTTTAAATAACCACCCAGAAAGATATTGCTTGGGGGAGTTCTTGGGATTTCTCTGCAAGCTAAAATGTTAGAAACAGTCTTGCAAATACAATCATGGACCACAAAAAAACTTCAATCAGATTTCAAGCTGTCAGCACTGAGGACATGTCACAAGGTGTTACTTGTGTGAGTGCCAGAAGACACTGGAGCTTGCAGTGGACTGAGGGGTGGTGAGAGCTGCCTACTATACTGCAGGATTGCTCAGAAAAATGCATGAGCAATTCAAGGACAGTTTAGTTTTCCTGTCTTCTTACTTCTTTCCACTCCCTCTCTGAGCTCCTTTAGTCAGTGCAGACCATGAAGCCAGGTAGCAAAAAGAAACACAAGTTACAAAGCCTTTTTCTAGAATAATGAACAAAACCAGGAGCATTAGTATGTAGCCTTAATAATGTTAGATTGTAAACACAAGTGAAATTTTCTTGAAAATCTGGATCTTCTCCAGAGCCTTTAAAAATCAAATGGGAAATGAAGAGCTAAAATTACTTGAAACTCTTTGTTTAATTGAGATAATTTATTCATTTTAAATCAATTCAATAAATATTTGTTGAGAAAAATATTTATTTCAGGAACCTTTGGATGCTTCGGATAAAAACATGAGTCAGACACCATCTATCTTCACGAATCATTTACATCCTAATGAGAACCTTAGATTGTAAACACAAGTTGAAGCCTTTGCCTTTTGCCATAGGGAAAACTGGAAAGGAGGCAAGTAAAGGATGCAGCTATTGAAAAAAAATGTGTATTTACTCTGATTTGTCAACATTAAGCATTATTTGAGCTCCTAATCTAATCTTTGGGAAAGAAAGTTGGTACAAAGTTCTTTTGTTTTTTTTTTTTCTTAACCTACAGTTATAATTAGTGAACATTATTGACAAAGAGTTCTTAGCTTCTGTTTTGTGGATCAAGACACAACATGACAAGCCTACCTGAGTAGAAATTTTTATTACCCTTGGATCCACATTCTTTCTTTCTAAAATTATTCAAAAGTTATGGGAAGACTGGTGCACAGACTCCATTCATATTGTCCACTTAAACCCAAAGAAAGGATAATGATGCTGCGACTCTGGTGGTCAGAGTAAGCATCAGAATTCTGTTGCTCCTAAAAATACTATTCTATGTATCAACTAATCCGTTAGTAATGTTGTAGGCATCTGCTGCTCTTCAGGCAGATGCCAGAACTCAGTAGTGTTAACACTGACACAAGTCTACTGCTAACTTAATTGCACAGAAATGGCCTGGGTCTGGGGTAAACCTCTTATTCATTAATTGTTACCTTTCAGTGAGTTATTGGAATTGTACACACTTCAGTTTGTAATTTAAAAAGTGAAGAAACGGGCTGGAGAGGTGGCTCAGCTGTTAAGAACACTTGTCTCTCTTGCAAAGAACCTGGATTTTTTCCCTATCATTCATGTGGTTGCTCACAATCATTCATAACTCCAGTTCCTGGAGGTCCATGGAGGTCTGATCTCCACAAATCCAGGCACAGCTATGGTAAATTTATATTCATGCAGTCAAACCATTGCATACATAACAAGGAATGTATACATCTTTAAAACATGAGCTTAACACAGTATTCATGAAGTTGTGTGGTTGATTTCAAAATGAATACATTCCATCATGATCTCTAATATCCTCTGTAGTTTACAATAAATCCAAACATTATCAACACTGGCCATCTTAACCTTTACAATTTTCAGAATGTTTTCAGAATGAATTCCACTTTTAGGAAAACTGAAATGTGTGAATTATTTTTCAACCCGACCATGTTCCTGAAGGAATATGATGACAAACACTTTCTTCTATTTTTTTAAAATTTCTAATGGAAAATCAAGGTCATGGCAGAGTATAATCTATGAACCAGGTTTTTGGCTTTTGCTAGCATTAACTACAGAAGTCGAATAGATAAGCACATGTAAAATAAAAACTCAATGTGGAAGCATAAATAAATAATCCAGTCAACAGTTAATGAACATTTCATGATCCAGTGCATACATTTCAGAGCAAGGCTTGATCACATGGTTACTATGACATAAAACTACAAGATCTTCAAGATGAGGCTCAGCTCATGTAATGTGAAGGTACAACCCATTCTTATCCATCGCTATATTACATGGCATAGATTGAATGTAGTCAATGTGCAAAACAAACTCTGTTCATTGAGGGCTAACTAGGAACCAACATGCATACCTACACTTTGAGGCATAAACTGAATGACTCATTGTACCACACTAAAGTGACTTTTATGCACAGATTCTCAGAAAAATAAACAAGAAAAACCACCACAATTCTTGAGCTCTCCCCCAGCCCAGCCCACTGCTACCCCTAAAACAACATGATATAAAGGGGGAAAAATTCCCAAATCAGGTTGCTTATAATTATAAATAGAATGGTCTGAGTCTAAAGGGGCTTAGAGGTTATTTTATTTTATTTTAAGAAAGGAATAAAAGTGCAGTAAATTCTAATGGAAACCATGTTTCTCTTTTGGGTCTGGGGAGGGGCTGAAATATAATTCATAATTTAGTAGGTTTTACTTTATGAAAAGGAATTAGACAACTGAGAAAGGAAAGCAACTATAGATTTATTTTAATATTTCACAGCAGAAAATGGTAACAGAGAAATCCCAATTTGAAAAGAAAAATGTACTACTCTCCCAACAGCAAGTTAAAAAAAAAAAACACATTATTGAACCTCATGGCTGTAGAATGTGGTTGGCAAAGATTCATTTGGTGGAAACTTTTCAACTTGTCAAGTGGGTTCTGAAGACTGCAGAGAATTGGTAGGCAGTGTGGTATGCAAAAGAGAAAAATAGCAGAAGTCACGAAGTGCCGATGACTCAGATCAGAGCAATTACAGAAAAGAGTTAAGGGAACGATAGGTACTTATAGCTGCCTAGCTTTGTAAAGATTCGCATGCCTTCTTCTCAGAGACAAGTTGTTAGAGAAGCCCTGGACAGTGCTATGGTTGGAAGGAAGAAAAGTGATGCCGAGAAGCTGTATTCAGAGCAGTTACCATTCTCTAACGTCCTTAGTTATACAGAGGCAGGAAATACCTAGTGGCAAGAAGTATAATCTATCCAGCATGGGAAACTGCATAAGAAGAACCTGTATTTGTTAAAACTTTCAATTGAAAGATATACCCAGGAAAGTGTTAAAGACTCCTTTTCTCTTTGCTGATCCTCCAGGCATGTTTATGGGATGATAGCCCTGATCTATGCCCCTTATTATTGCATGCTGGTTGTGAATTCATTTTGGTCCTACTTAAGACTACTGCTTAAAGGTATGACTATTGTGCCCTTTGCTCTTTAAACAAGTTTGCCTTTGTAAATGTTAGGAAGACATCTCAGAATTTACACTGCAATATTTTACCCAAAGTATCACTCTTACCTGACCTTCTGTCCACCATCCTTACTATATCATGTGTAATTTCTGAGTTCTAAGCATGGAATGTTGTTCACATTGTTAGGTTCTCCCAAACCTACCATTTTACCCTTCCATCCCCATTTACTCACCCAATTACCATCTTACCTTGCAATTCCTCTTTCATCTTTTTCATACAGTTTGGTCAATATTTTAAATGATATTAACCAAATCAATTTTTCATTTAAAACCCCTTTATTTTTATATTTAAATAAGTCAGGTCTCTTTTCTATTATTTGTAACAATATCATACCTTACTATTCCTAGTTATCAGTGTCTCATAGAAACATCAGCCCCTCTATCCTATTCTTTATGCAGTGTCTAAAGTGAACAGCTGAAAATTGATGTCTGTGCATGTTACATTCACTGTGTTTAAGGAGAGTAAGAGGAGCAGAAAAGCAGAGGAAGACATAAATCTTCTATTGAAAGCCTATTACTTCCAGGTATTATGCTCTGCAGTATCACCATATTATCCTTTAATCTCATAAACTTTCAGCAAAGAAAATATTGTTCTTATTCTGTAGCTAACAAAAAGGAATCTCTGAGGGAAGAAAACTCAGGAGTTACATAAAGATCCTTGTTCCTAGAGCAGGCTTGAAGTCAGTTCACCAGATCATCAGATCCTCTGCCCATACCCTGTTCAGAACATACAACCTAGCAATAGTGTGTGAAACTCCTGACATGCCATGGGTAAAGCCTCATTTCTTCTCAGCACCTTATGGTACCTTCTCCAAAATCACTATGAAATGTCTGCTATGAACATAGTGGAGCATGTGCCCCTGTGGCATGGTGGGGCATATTTGGGGTATATTCCCAAGAGTGGTATGGCTGGGTCTTCAGGTAGATCTATTTCCAATTTTCTGAGGAAACTCCAGATTAGTTCCAAGAGTGGTTGTACCAGTTTGCAATCCCACCAGCAATGGAGGCGTGTTCCTCTTTCTCCATAGTCTAACATATGTTGTCACCTGATGTTTTGATCTTAGCCATTCTGATTGGTGCAAGGCGGAATCTCAGGTTCATTTTGATTTGCATAAAAAGATGTAAGCTAACAGTCTGGATACACAAACAAGATCCAGCATTTTGCTGCATACAAGAAACACACCTGGCTGGGCGAGGTGGTACATGCCTTTAATCCCAGCACTTGGGAGGCAGAGGCAGGCGGATTTCTCAGTTTGAGGCCAGCCTGGTCTACAGGGTGAGTTCCAGGACAGCCAGAGCTATACAGAGAAACCGTGTCTCAAAAAAACCAACCCCCCCAACCAACAACAACTAACACCCCCCAAAAAAACACAAAACAAACAAACCAAAAAAAAAAAAAAAAACCCACACACACCTCAATAACAAAGACAGGCACTATCTCAGAGTAAAAGGATGGAAAAATGTCTTCCAAGCAAATGGTCCCAGGAAACAAGCAGGAGTTGCCATCCTAATATCCAATAAAATAGACTTTCAACCAAAAGTTATCAAGAATGATGAAGAACGACACTTCATAAAAGGGAAAACCCACCAAGAGAATGTCCCAATTCTGGATATCCATGTCTCAAATGCAAGAGCATTGAAATTCATAAAAGAAACTTTACTAAAACTCAAAACACTCATTGAACTCCTCACAATAATAATGGGAGATTTTAACACCTCACTCTCACTAATTGACAGGTCATTGAAACAGAAACTAAACAGACACACAGTGAAACTAAGAGAGGTTATGAGCCAAATAGATATAACAGATATCTACAGAACTTTTATCCCTAAAACAAAAGAATACACCTTCTTCTCAGCACCTCATGGTACCTTCTCCAAAATCGACCATATGATTGTCACAAAACAACCCTCAACAGATACAAGACAATTGAAATATTACCTTGCATCCTATCAAATCACCATGGTCTAAGGCTGGTCTTCAATAACAGCAACAACTACAGAAATTCCACATACATGTAGAAACTGAACAATTCTCTACTCAATGATAACTTGGTCAGGGGAGAAATAAAGAAAGAAATTAAAGACTTCTGGGAATTTAATGAAAATGTTGACACACCATACCCAAACTTATGGGACACAATGAAAGCAGTGCTAAGAGGAAATTTCATAGTACTAAGTGCCCTGGTAAAGAAACTGGAGAGATCTTACACTAACAACTTAACAGCACACCTGAGATCTCTAGAACAAAAATAAGCAAACTCACCCAAGAGGAGTAGAAGGCAGGAAATAGTCAAACTCAGGGTCAAAATCAACCAAATAGAAACAAAGAAAACAATACAAAGAATCAGCAAAACCAAAAGCTGGTTCTTTGTAATATTCTTAAGGGAAGAATTTGAGACATATTGAGGTAGAGAATGAGATCTTAGAATTGAATTTATGATGACATTTTGTAAAGAAATGACATTAAAAATATTTTGTTTATATTCTGTCTAGCGATGTTTTGTCTGCATGTATGTGTGTGCACCAGGTATTTCTAAGCTGATTATCACTCCAGTTCCATACTATTTTGAACCAATGAGAGTGTACTAGGAATTGAACACATATCCTCTACAAGAACACTGAGCCATCTCTACAACCCCTACAGGTGATATTTTAAATAGCTTGTACAGGGGAGCAGACAAGAACTACATCATAAACAGAGACTGTTCTATGTAGCCTAAAGCTTGCAGATAGTGCCCATGATGAATTTTGTGGTTTTCCTTATTAAAATTATCTTTTAATTTTTAAGCACTCCATATATGTCAAGAAACTGTGTTGTAAGTATCGTGTTGTATAACCCTGATTGACAATTACAGCCATTAAATTTAAATATATAGATACCACATTATGATTCAGCTCTCTATAAACTTTACACAGAAACACTGACAATTATATTTCATTTGATTTCAACTTGATTAGAGTGATGTTGTTCCGATTATGTTCTAGAGTCTTTGGAATGCATGACAGGCCAAACTAGAAGTCCATCACCATCTCATCTGTATAGGGGCAGGTGCAGCCTTTGTTCTCTTGATTGGCCTGAGCTGCCTTTTCTTACGTTTTTCCCGTTAATTAATTTATTAATTCACTATACATCCCAATCACAGGCCCCCTCTCCTGCCAGTTACCCCTTACATAGGCTCTGCCCTTACCCCTCTCCTTTCTGAGAAGGGGACCACCGCCTTCCCACTCT
Organism: Mus caroli; assembly: GCF_978045245.1. NCBI lineage: Eukaryota > Metazoa > Chordata > Mammalia > Rodentia > Muridae > Mus > Mus caroli. The sequence continues at coordinate 95,098,126 of NW_028227269.1, forward strand.
CCCAGGTCCCCCTCTCCATGTAGGAACCTAACCTGCTACTCATTACAGGACTAGGCACTGCCTCTCCTACTGAAGTCAGACAAGGTAGCCCAGTTAGGGGAACAGGATCCACAGGAAGGCAACAGACCCAGGGACAGACCCATGCTTCAGTAGTTGGGAGACTCTGCTGCGAACAAGCTACACTTCTGCTTCATATTTATGGAGGGAGGGGTCTAGGTTCAGATCATGTATGCTCTTTGGTTGGTGGTTCAGTCTCTGGAAGCCCCCAAGTCTCAAGGTTAGTTGACTCTGTTGGCCTTCTAGTGGACTCCTCATCCCTTCTGATTCCCTCAATCCTTCCTCACACAACCCTTCCACAGTACTCACCAAACTCCTTCTACTATTTAGCTTTATATTTCTGAATCTGTTTTGGTCAACTGCTGGATGGAACCTTTCAAAGGACATTTGTGGTAGGCTGTTGTCTGCAAGCATAACTGAGTATCATCAATAGTGTCAGGAATTAGTTCTCTCCCATGGGATGAGTCCCAAATTGGGCCTGTCATTGGTTGGCTATTCTTTCACTTTCTGCTCCATCTTTACCCCTGCACTTTTTGTAAGCAGGACAATTTTTGGGTTGAAGGTTTTATGGGTGGGTTGGTGTCCTTAACCTTCCATTGAAAGTCCTGTCTGCCTACAGGAGGTGGACACTTCAGGCTTCATATCTGGCACTAGAGTTTCAGCAAGAGTCATCCTCATGTTGTCCTTTATTTAATAGTTGGAAAATATTCCATTATATTTATTATTTCAGCATGGAATTATTCCATGTTATACAGAGGGACCAATTGAAATCAAAAGGGTTTTAGAAGAGAGAGGCAGGAGTGTTAGAGTTACAAATAGTAGACAGTATGGTAAAAGCAAAGGAGTGGAATGATGAGAGTAAGCACACAGGAGCTGAGAATTAAGTAGAACCTTTGACAAGTAAAAGTCATGAGGGCACGGATGTGTCCCTCAGACACTCCTAAAGTAGTCAGCCTTGATGACCTACAGACTTTACTTCAATGAGGCTCATTTTGTACTTTGGATTTCTAGAGAGATTAATTTGGGCCTGTGCTTTTCAGAACTATAAGATAAGAGATTGCCCTTGTTGGAGTCAGTAAGACAGTCATTCTTTCCAAAGCAGTAGGGAATGGAAACAGCTCTTCTCTTCACCCATAAACCATTCTCTAAACAGCCTCAAATAAATAATAATAAGGAACCAAAGAGGCTCACATAAAAGTTCAGCATGCTCTATACACTTAGACTTATTGCCTAAGTGTTAAATTATCTTCTATTAATCTCTGATATATTATCTTATAATTTTTCTCATGGGTAAGACCATGTGGCCAACAATGAATAGCATTGTACTTGAAGAATACCAATTTGTAGAATGATTGAATCCCAACTTAAAATTTAGAAGAGTTAAAATTTGAGACTTAATGTTGGGTTATGAATCTCCCATTTATTTCCAAAATTCAGTACTATCGTTTGTCATAATTTTGTTGGGCTTTCTACCATTCCTGACTATCAATTTCAAGCAATTAGTCAGGGTTACAGCTATGAAATGTCATTATAAGATTTCCTCTCAATGTTTTGTTGTTGCTGGCTCTTTCTATTTGTTTTAACACATTCAAACTCACTTTTCAGATGAAATCTATTCCGTTGAAGTAGAACAGATTGACATTTTGACAAATATCAAGAATTATAGTTATGCCGGGCAGTGGTGGCACATACCAATAATCCCAGCAGTTGGGAGGCAGAGCAGGTAGATTTCTGAGATCAAGGACAAGTTGGTCTACAGAGTGAGTTCCAGGACAGCCATGGGAACACAGAGAAACCCTGTCTTGAAAAACCAAAAATAAATAAATAAATAAATAAAAATAAATAAAAATAAAAGAATTATAGTTAATACCTAAGCTAACTAGGTGTGTTTCTGACTTATATTAGTAATCCTCAAGTGCTTCTTACAGACTAGCATAAATGGTGTATGCAGCCAGCTATGGGTCCTGAATCTGTCTCTGATCCAAAATTACTTCTAAATGAAAGGAACACAATCTCATTTTAGCTATAAAAGAAATGCTTCATCAAGAAGCCCTTAATGTTCACATAATAAAAAATAAAATGACTTCCTTTTTAATAATTGAAAGTCTTTGTAGTTCGAAAAAGTTCACTTTTATGAAAGTCCCTTCCTATTTTCCAGGTTTCTCAAATCGATGGGTATTGTAATGTTTATATTACATGGGAACTGCAAGAAAATTTTCTTCACATAAATACTTGGTCATGTAAGACAAGATTCAGAGGAAGGCATGGTCATGAGTACCAATTTCTATAGAAGTTCATAGTGTTAGTTCATTTCTTTGTGTGACTCTATCTTATAGGAGCCACATAGAGAAGTCTCCATTTACTTTGTAGTTCCTGTGATGTGATATAGTAACTGCATCATGACAAGGAACACGTTATAATGACAGATCTCTATCACAGTGGGAGCTTGTGGTAGAGGATCTTACATTCGTGTGTTTAAGGAAACAGACTCCAAGGAAAGAGGTAAGGCTTTTTTCTAAGACTGAAGACTTGCCTTCCCTGTGTGACTCACTTCCTCCAGATAAGTCCCACCTGCTAAAGATTTTAAGATCTCATCAACAACATTATTAGGGAGAGCAGAAAGGCTTAGCCATCAAGAACACTGGCTGTTCTTTGCAGATGATTTGAGTTTGATCTCTAGCACACATATCAGGTGGCTCACAACTGCCTGTAACTCTAGTATCATGTTATCCAGTGCCCTCTTCTCGTACCTACTAGCAGCAGGCACTCATGTGATCCACCTGCGTGCATGCAAGTACATACACACACACACAAAAAAAAAAAATAAAAATCAATCCTTAAAAATCAGTACCACCTGCTTGATATCCAGTATCGAAACGCATAGACCTGAGGATGACATGTCAAATTAGGACTATAACACTCATCTAAACTACGCCAATACTTTTTACTAACTTTATAATTCTTCAGAGTTAACACAAGTATTCCTGTAGTCTTGTGGGCATCCATTCAATCCCAGATCAACCACTAAGTAAAAGCCAGTGAATTGCAATGTTTGCCTTAATCTGTTTTTATTTTCATACTTTAGTAATTATAACAAATGTAATAATATAAAATCTCCATCTGTGTGTAGAAACTCAATGAGAACCTGGGAATTCAAATCATTCAGATAAGCTCTCCAATTAGAAAGAACCACTACATTGTGTTTTGGAATAATTGCAAGACTTAACAAGAGAATACTTATAATTTCCTAGGCAGCACCTGGCAATGAGTAGGTACTTAACCTAATTATTAGTTGATGACCTGGGAGTGTTAAGAGATATTTCTAAAAAGGCTCTATTCCATGTTGAACATCTTTCTAGGGCAAGACAAATGATATGAAAAGCGGCAATTTGAAACCATTTTTAAAATATCAATTATGTTTTACAACTAGAAGGTTCAATAATGTTCACAAAGGTTACAATTCACCATGTATCCAATGGAAAGGAAAGATTCAAAAACACACCCAGCCTTCATATCTTGATAACCAGTAAATAAGATGTATTTCAAATAAGTACATTTGCACTTCCCACCACACATGCTCTAATGCACTGTGAATGAGGAGATGAGCACCAGCCTTCAAAGTCATGACACTCACCTCTTGCAAAACAGCTATTAGCTTGAGAAAATATGTAATTTTAAGAAGGACCTTTTGAAAAATCAAAAGAAAACTCCAAATATAGTATTGCTCAGGAAACTTTAGAGGATCCTTAACTTGTGATAAACTATAAAGAGAAAAACAAATGAATCTAGCAAACAAAGAGATAGAGATAAAATGTTCTGCATGTGAACAAATTGCTTGAATTCTACAATAATCCACAGGGGAGAAACATAGGTAATACAAATTTTATCATCTTTTAAGTTTAGGACTCTCAGGCACTTGCAACAGGAAATAAATTCCAGGCACAAGCCTTTTAGCCCCAGGACCTAATACACAGCAGTGTGTTTGCCACATAGAGTTCAAGCTACAGAGAAAAGGTGTTAAAGAGACTGGAAATGAACACAGTATCTCTGTTCAGGATAACACATTTTTCTGGTTTGTTTTCTTTCACATTTCTTTTCTCCAAAGTCCAATCATAGAAGATATTATTTTGAGTAGTCAGTAACCAAGATGAATTATGAGCATATTTTCTTTAAATATTTTGGATTGATTAATTCTCTTGCCATATCTTAAACCAGAAAATACAAAATTTGTTTTTCAGTAGAAGGAAGGGTTAATAGTAATTTTAAACATTATTAGAATGATTTTGATGCCACTTTAAATCCTTTTTACCTATTTTTACACTCTTTCTGCATTTCTCCCTTCCTAGAACACCAGGAAGACATAATTTGTTATTAACTATAACATTAAAATAAAAAAGAGAACATTAAGGAGAAACATGCAAATATAACCCATCTGTGTCAGTTTCTAACCCTTACAAATGGCTTCTAGCCCAGGTGGACCTTGTTTTCTTTCTTCCTCCTTCCCTCCACACTAAAACCTTTAGCCATCTCCTTTGGCTTGCAGTTATCACTCCAAATCCCAACTACATTATTTTGAAGATGGATAATTATCTTTTCATCCATATTGCTTTGCTTATAAAAGGATTTGGGGATGGAGAAGTAGCAAAATAAAATGGCACTTGCCATTTATCTGCTACAATATGACATTGCACAATAAATCTATCTTGAAATAAGACTAACTTAAATTGGTGTCTTTTAATTAAAAAAGAAAATGACACAATGTTTTCTGTAACCCAGGATGGCCTTGATTTCCAAATCATCTTGATGCCAATCACCATGTATCTTCATGTGCTGAGATTACAGACATATTTCACTCTGTCAAACTTTTGCATTTCATTGAAAGAAATTTAGGTTATAATGACTTGAGCTTACCCAGCCTCCAAAAGATCTTCCCTCCATTCTGTATGGTCTGAAGTCACCAATATCCAGAAAGGATGCTCAAAGCAAATACTGATCAAACAGGAAAGTTTTTAGGAAGAAATTCAATCACTACTGCATAAGAAGAAAATGAGAGTATAATCATTCCAGTGAACTCTAATGGGTCAGCCTTCCAAATAAAAGATGGAGCACCAGAAATGTGTGAGTATCACCCAATAAATCACATTAAGAAAAGAGCCAATATGTAAGGATGTGTTCAGTTATTGGAGTTCATATGCACCTGCCCATGCTAATGAGAGTTACGCTCCTGATAATCATGAGTGAGGTCTTCTGTGCAGCTAAATTCCTACAATCAGTGAAGCCTCTAATAGAGACACTGCATACTGAAGTAGAACCACTACCTTCGAGTACTGCCAAGGTAAGTGTTGCCAAAGCATTTTAAATGAAATAAAAAAAAAGACTTTTGTTTTTTGTTTTCTGGGATACAGACACTTTCCAAGGACATTTTATTTAAACAAAATTATATAGGTTATATGACATTAGTTTTATTTTATATATATATATATATATATGTGTGTGTGTGTGTGTGTGTATATATATATATATATATATATATATATATATATATATAGTTTTTGAGATAGGGTTTCCCTGTGTAGCCTTGGCTGTCCTGGAACTCAGTTTGTAGACCAGGCTGGCCTCGAACTCAGAAATCAGTCTGCCTCTGCCTCCTGAGTGCTGGGATTAAAGGCGTGCACCACCATGCCCACCTTATTTTATATTTTTGACAGATATTAATTCTAACGAAGTCAAGCATAGCTTACTTAGCAAAAGACCATTAGAAACAAGCAAATGGATAGTTGAAGCTTAATTCACAAGAAAATCCACTGAGAGAATGTACCGTTGTTGGCTTTCTTAGAATTCTGGAATGTCCTATTGAAACAACAGAACAGTCTTTCAATTGTAAAAGATGGCCAGTTAAAGATGGAAATGGGCAAGTGAAGTGGGACTTTGAAAATCTGCTCTAATATGTAGAAACTACTCTAGATTATCTAATCAATCGAACTTTGGGTGAGCATTTAATTTATTTATTGTCACCATTTCAACTTTTATCTGTTTGGAAAAAAAGGACAGCAATCTGGGAGAATGCCTTAAGGGAGAACTCAGATGAACAAGGAAACTAGAAAGAGCCTAATTTGGAGTTAGAAGAAAAATTTTAATTATGTTATATACGGCAAAACAATATTAGAAACATTTACACTGAAGATAAGATGACTTGGCCTGTGTTTAAGAACTAACTTTTCCTTTTAGCTTATGCAGCACACAGAATATCACACAGTGGATCTTCTTCAAGATAAAATATTATGGTGAGGTTCACAGAGGTGATGGCCGTGGTAATGATGCATAGTGTTTAGATTCAAATTACAATCCGTGCTGACAACTGAGCTTCAGTCAAGAGTTCAAGATTTTATAACATAAGTAAACTAACAAACAAGCATTACCCAAAGTCATTGCATGTGGTGTTGATTACTATACCTAAAACTTTAGAGTTCTAAAAGACTCCAAGAAAATAACTTCTTTTATCCACAAGAGGGCTGTTACACACATGACTCACAGAAAATCTTACAACATACACAGATTCAGATCAAACAAAATCCCAACAATAAAAACAAGAAGAAGACATGAAGTACAACCAGAAGGAAGAAACAATTTGCAATCCATAACTGCTGGGAAGGGAAAAAATCAAGTTTTTTTCCAAAGTGGAGTCACTTCCCAGAAGGAGTTGGCACACAAAAAATGAATTTCATGATTATTGATCTTTAGCATGTGGTTTTATTGCTGCTGCTGCTGTTGTTTTTGTTGTTGATAGTTTTACTTACTGAAATTTTTGTTGTTGATATTTTAAATTTATTTTGAGAGAGAGAGAGAGAGACAGAGAGACAGAGATAGACAGAGAGAGATAAAGAGAAGGAAAGAGGAGAGCGGAAGAGAAGGAGGGAGGGAACATATGAAAGTGGACGTTATGGAGATTGGGAGGATCTGGAATGAGCTGGGGGAAGGGAAATGAAATAAAATACATTTTATGAAAAATAAATAAACAGATTTAAGATACAAGTTGGGTAGGAAAGAAGTCCTTTGGTGAAATAATATTTACAGAAATTCAATGAGATTAATGAGGATACATTTAGCCAAGTGTTTAGCGGTCAGACCAAGATGTCCAGTGTAGCAGGCCATCTGTATAACGGCTTACTAACTTTTAGATGGTATTTAATGCTCTAGAGCTCAGGCTTGTGGATTGGAATATTGGGAGAGCGATCATCTTACCAGAAGCATTCTACAGATTCAAAGTGATTGCCATCAGATTCCAACGCCATTTTTTAGAGAAAAAGAGAAAAATATCATCTTAGAATTAGAGTGGAGGATAAAAGACTTCAGGGAACCAAAACCATCCTGAGCAAACAGAATAATTCTGGAAGAATTACTACATTTGACTTCAAGTTTTTTTTTTACTACAGAAACATTGTAGGAAAGGGCATAATTCTGGCCCAAATATATTGTACATAGATCAATGGGATAGAACACACATAAGCCCATGTACTTAAGCCACCTGACAATGTAAAGATTTATTTTATTTTCAGTTGTAGTGTGCATATGTGCACATGATTGCAGGATTATTGAAGGCCTGAAGAGAATATCACATATCAGGTCATTGGGGTTGCAATTATTGCTGGATATGTGTTACAGACATAGGAATTTTTGCTAGAGTAATATAACTTAAACTACCTTACTATCTCTCCATCCTCTGCCATCTGGTTTTTGACAAACATGCCAAAAGTGTACATTGGAGAAAAGACAGTTAGTTCTTTGAACAAATGGTAACTAGAGCACTGTTTATCCCTGTGTAGACTATAAGTAGATAACAGGTACACACTCTGCCCACAGTACCATCTTAATCAGTTACCTGGTAGTAGGCTTCAGTTAGCCAAGGACAGAATGGAGCAGAAGAATAAAAAGAGGGGATTGCAGAGAATCCATCTTAAAGCTGGCTAACACAGATTCTAAACTCTAGAAAGATAGCCTTTTACCTTTGCAATGTGCAAAGAAATATACCTTGCCTCAGAGCACCTCCCACAACATATAATGGAGTTACATAACCTTGTGGCAACATTGTACCTTTTATTCAACAATTTTAGAACACCAGGGGGATGATCCTACACTCAATATTTAGAAAACCTAACTAGGAAAGCCACATCTTCAATAAAAGTTTTACGCCCACTAATGGAGCTCCCCCTACGTCAAGAGAAAATCAGTTTCAAAGGAACTCAACTTACATAATGTGTGATTCTTTCCCTTGTCCTCTTACTTTTGAAAAAAATTATTTATTTTTCCTTTTCCAGAAAAGCAAGTGTCATATGTTAGACAAAACAACAAGAGTCTCTGGTCTTGACAATCATGTTTATCTACATGTCAAAAATGATTCTTTAATATCCAGACTTTTTCGAGCATCTAGGAAGAGTTCAACATATATTGACAATATATAAGCTAGTAGTAGATAGGGGACACAAAGATATTGTAGTATATGAGTCAGAGAAGCTGGATCCAATCACCAAAAATTTGTTCTGAATAACTTTTATAAGAACTTAGTTCTGCTTTTCATGTTCATTTTACTTTGAAATCTGATATTTTCCTGGAAAAGGCATCATGTAGAATCATACTAAAATGAGCATCCTTCTCATAACATGTATATACATACTATTGTCACTGGATGTAACTCATCACCTTTGATTTTTGGAGCAATCCTTAAATTATAGTAGGAATTTAACATACATTTTCTGAATGAAAATCTCTCATATTCTTATTGAAAAGTATATTTTTATGAAATAAAGGATTTCAGGCTACAGCAGGAGTCTAGGGACAATAAGAATCTGCCTGTATATACAGAACTTGTTCCATGAGCTCCTTTTTAGCTTTTGTTGGACAATAAGTGCTTTTCTCAAAGTATATATCCTGGTTATTGTTTCAACTCACTCTAGGACACCTAGGTCCTCCCTACCAATCCTTCCATTCACATTGACTTTTTCTCTGATGCATCTTAGAAACAAACAAGCTTCTAAGGTATTATCAAGTACAATACAATACAATACAATACAATACAATACAATACAATATAACACAATACAACACAGTACAATATATCATAACCTAACCTAACACAACATAACATAATATAATAAGATAAAGCAAAACTAATACATTGCAATAGAACAAAACAAACAGAAGAAACAGTGCCCAATACATACTATTGTCACTGGATGTATGTTATATATATATATATATATATATATATATACACATATATATACATATATATACACACACACATATACACACATATACATATATATATATATATAATAAATTCAATTAAACTAATATAATGGGATGAAATCTTTTAGAAATTCCTGAAACAGCATCATGAGACAAGGAACTCCTAAATGTTCCATTTACTTTACTTTCTGTGAGCCATTTACTGCAAGTCATGGAGCCTTGCTTCAAGTCTGAAGAGTTGCTTGCTTCCCCAGTGAGACTTTGGAGAAAACTCAATTTTCTTTTGTACTTAGTTATGAGTTGTTGATTGCTTCTGGCTTATGGATGAAGGCATGTATCTACTATTTAAGACCTAGGATCCCATCTGGTGCAGACGAGGGCCGCTCCTATTAACGTGGCTTCAATCTCTCTAAGTGTGTACTTGCATTGACCCTATCGAATTAGAGGGCCTTGTTTCATTGGTATTCTCTATCTCCTCCAGCTGTTACACTTTTTAGTTCACCTTTTCTATAGCATTTCCTGACCCTGTGGGAATTGATAGAGTTGAGATATCTTTTTAGTACGTAGTGTTAAAAGTCTGTCCCTCTCTGCATATTATCTAGTGGTAGATCTCTATTTGTTCCCATCTTCTGCAGAAGGAAGCTTCTTCAATAATGGCAGAGCACCAATCTTTAAATACCATTAGAACTATATATTTTTTGCTATTTTCTTTTAGTAGTATAATAGTATTTGATTTTATCCCAGGTCTCATTTTCTTAGTCGCCCAAGTCCTGTACGGTATGAGCTCTGCTAATGGAGTGGGTCTTAAGTTAAATTAGTTATTAGTTGATTACTCCCACAAGGTTTGTTCCATCACTGCCCTAACCTATATTTCAGTGGTACATCACTGTAGACCACAGAGTTGGTGTCTAACATGGTGTTTACATTTCTCCTATGGCAGTTTGTGGAGTGCCTTCTTGTATTTTAGACACTGGTACACTATGATAAAGGCTTTATGTAGGCCTAAGCTCAACTTCTCCATGTTTATCGGTTTTTGTACGTGTTGTCTTCAGCATGAGGTCTTACTGATAGCTTCTGAGACCAATCTAGAGTCTTGGTAATATCTTGGATTGGCTTTCAAGTTCCCATGTGATCTAGATGATGAACAATTCAGTATAGATCATTTCTGGTACTGAAGCTTCATTTGGTGACCAGAGATGTCTTGTTAGAATCTGTCTTCCCCGTTATTTCATGATTTAATTTAAATAACCTTAATACATGCATACATCTCAGGAAGCTTTTAGTGTATTAAATTTCTACACTAGCATCAAATTGCCCTTAATTCCACATGTCTAACCTGGTATGCCCTTTCTTGCCTTCTATTGGTCACTTAAGAAATGCTGTTGAAATTGTACAATAAAATATTCACGTTTGCTTCAGGCATAACAATTGATTGACATCCATTCTGAAGTCATTTATAATGCAATTGTATAACTGTAGTTTTGTGGAAAAAAATCTTAAGCACAGAAAATTGTAAGTGAAAATGAGACATTTGGACTTGAATTCCTTAATTCATTGCTCATTTTGTCAGATAAATGTTATCAGCAACTAGACTATTACTACCATTTTAAATGACATCAATCATTGGATATAAAACCATCATGTTTGTTCATATAGATTAAATAGGATATTTTTAAACACAGCATGTAAGCAAGCAATGGCTTTTCTGCATACAAGAACACACATTTTTTTTAAGAAATATACTATGATAAATGCATCTTCAACTTCAAACATTTGGGTAGACTCATCAATCTTACTTCCCAGTCAAATACTTATTTTATTGGCAACATTATTGATATCCTTTGTTATTAATTCTCAATTTGTCATAGGGAGAAGTGTGTGTGTGTGTGTGTGTGTGTGTGTGTGTGTGCATGCGTGTGAAACCTCAAGGGAAGAAAGCTCTGTATTATCAAATGATATAGAGTTTGTGTACAATATAGAAAGTGTAATATATCTTATTAGATATTAGCATATCCTCTAATAACACATCATGTGACCTCAGTTGTAAATGTGTATAAAGACAAATGCGTGAATGTTCAATTTGGTATTTCAGGTTTAAATCAATTGAGTATTATTTTTTGTGTTTTAATTTAAAATTTTCTTACAGTTGAAAATAAAAATATATAGCTGTCACTATTGCTGGGAGCTAGGTATCACTAACAGATCTTTCATTCTTTATATGCCTTCTGTATTTGATATATAATCTTTAAAGAATACTTACTCTTTTATTATCATCTATAATTAGGAGATACTAGACTCTGGAATCAAATGAAATAAGAGAAGTTGGCCTGTCCATACAAAGAAGAATACCCTAGAGCCAATGTAATTGTGTGAAAGAACAGGAAAAAAATAGAATTTGTAAATAGGCATTTTCTATTACTACAGGCTTAAGGTCAGGGATAATCAGGAATTTACGTCATTTGGGCAACTTGTTGACCTCCCAGAATATTAGGATAAACGTCAAACATTGGTACTCCCTTCCATTAAACTTGGATTGTTCCTAGAATTTCTATAGAAAATGCTATGTTCATGAACTATAGAGACTAAAACTGAATCACTATACTCAAATATAACCAGGACTTGCTAAAGTCTATAGTGATCATACAGGCTGAATTTTTGGCTCAGTTGTTAAGAGAGCTTGCTGTTCATCCAAAGGACTGCAGTTATGTTTCCAGATTTCAGGGGAGATGGCTTTGAATTTCCTGTAATTCTTACTTTACAGATTCTGATCACATTATAAGGCATCTGCACATATGTATTGGCATGCACACAAATACACACACATACACACGTACATACACACAAGAAAATAAAGTTTCAAAAGCTTATAGGTGTCAGCTATGAATGTTAGAAAGTTCACCCATAAAGGATCACTAACACAACTGCCCAATCTGAGCTGAAAAAAAATTTACATGGACATTCCAAAGTAGAACAGGAAAAGCCCACGAGGTCTCAGCTCTACAAAAGACCTCCAGGCAACTGTGGAAAACTGGAAACAGGAGAGCTGGTCTTCCACAGTGGATAACATGCATATTGGCTGTCCAGATCGAAAAAGCCAGCCCTGAAAACACACCTACAGATAAAAATATATAAAATGAACATCTATAACTTAAGCAAATGCATATATTAACAATTAATGAAACAAGGGTCAATAAATGTGAAGGAAAATTGGGGGAATATATGGGAATATTTGGAGGAAAGAAAAAAATGTGCTCATATTATAATCTCAAAACAATTTAAAAGATAAATGTATATGTACACATAAAATACATAAATTAAATAAAATCAAACACAAAGAATAGGTGTTAGCATGTGGATCCCTTCCTCCATGTTCACACACAAACACACACACATACACACAAAGAACTAACTCAAATCAATGGAATATTTTCATACCTATTTATTTCTATCTACCAAAACATTTTGTGCTTTTGATTTAGACACATTTGAAAATTGTTAAATATAGTCCTGAGGATGGCTAAGCACATATTCCATGACCCTGACACCTGGTATTTGGCAGACAGATGTCAAGTCTAGACTCTCACCTTGGATCACAGTAACTTTGTGGTAGTTTTTCTAGAATAAAAGGTTCATAAAGATAGCGCTAGACATTCTTTCTGTAGCATTAACCTTCATTTTTGCCTTGGAAATTATCATCCTTGTTAGTAGTAACTCAATATTGCTGACTTCTCTCCTTTTGGCTGATACAACTCAACAACATGGTCTCTCACAGTTCACAGAGCAGAAAGAAGTACCAGCATACTTAACAATGTATGAGTGATACATACCAAGCACTTCAAAATATCCTTAATATAGCATGCCCACTTATGACTTCAAATTGCTAGAAAGAGCTTCCTTCCTACCCATTTATAATGGCAAAAGGAGAATTCCTCTGGCTATTAACACATCCCAAAGTATATGCTCGTTCTTACTGAGTGCTCCAAATGTAAGGGAGAGAGTCTTACTAAGATATGTGAATTCCTTGACACGAATATATCTTTCTGTGCTTAGAGGATTCTGCTGAAACAATACCAAAGAACTCATTTTAAATTCATATTCTACATATTTATTCAAAAGAAACAAGCGCTCCTTAAATTTTTGTAATTTTGTAATGTTTATAAAAACATGACCAATGTACAACAGAAAATGAGAGTATTTTATATAATTTACCATAGCAAAAGTAAGGTAGGATTATTCTCTCATATGTATAGTATATGAACATATCATTCCCAGATCTAAGTTCTTGCTAGGCACATCAGGATGGCCCCAAATAGTACTGTCTCAGCCTTCTATAGCTGAGACAATGAACATGATATCCCAGATATAGTCGTTAAGTGCCTTTTAAAAAAAGAGAATGTGGAATTCTAGGTATTTGAAGGCAAGTGACTGCTATACATCTCTTTACAGTTTCATTCCAGACACTTGAGAACAGGAACCAATTATTCAGCAGTCCATGGGATTATAGTGTTTTTGAAGCATGCTAACACATTGGCATTTGTATAAAAAAATCCTATCTTTAATGGTCCATGATTTTATCTTGTGCTGGTGCCTGTACAAAAGTCTTTTAATAGTTATTATTTTTGAAAAGTTTGGTGTAACTGAAGAAAAATTTCCTACAAAGAGAAATAACCAGAACTGCTAATATAGAACTTCTGTAACTTTTAAACCAGGAAGAGATGAAATAGGAGATTGTTACTGTACATGCTAATTCAGAACAGACTAAAAATTTAAAAATGGTTGAATATGAGAATAATATTAGATAATACCTTCATGATGTATTGTCATTGCATGTAAGTCTGTCTAATTATTCTGACTTCACATTCATTTGGCATCCAATAATGGCAACTTATTTCTGTCAACTGAAGAAAGTCTGGCAACTGAGTTAGAAAAAAAATGTAATGAGGGATAATAATGAACTAGAGAACTGAGTGTAGCCTGTGGCACTTGGGCACTTAGATCTTAACCTTGTAATTCTTGCACACAATTCTGACTAATGTTTTGACCTCACAAATGTATTTACTTCATAGTCAGTCAGCAGGGTTTCTAACAGTTATTGGTTGAGCTTATTGGGAGTCTGTAAAAGTATAGAAAGCAGGAGAGAGTAAGACTTAGCTCAATCAAGATCTGTCCTTTGATAAGATTTTACTAAACCCAAGACATAGCAAGCCTTGTTGGGGACATAGGGTAGAGGGAGGCACATAAATGTTTGTCAACACATACAATACAGTGGTTAATCTTCCTTCTCAACTTAATAGAACTTTGATGGGACTTTCATGGAACTTTACATGAAAACATGTGTCTGGGTGTATTGATGATGGTGTGACAGAGCAGAGAAACATCACTATGAATATAAATGGCAACATCAATGAGTCCAGGTGCTGTACAGATAAATAAAAGGAGATATTGAGTCTCTAATCAGCATTTCACCTTTCTGCATCCTAAATACAGATGCAACATGATAGGCTTTGCTTTGTTGTTCAGCATAACCCCCAATGAATCATCTGTGGCTTCAATTGCCTGGTAAATGTATCCATTAAGAAAATAATTTTCTTAGCCCTGGAAATTGTCTATTTCACCTCTCTACACCTACTTACCCATTTTCTTCTTTAAAAAATTTTCAACTTGATATTTACTTAAAAACCCAAGGAAATCCCCCAAGATAAAAACCATACACACAGAAAATATATTCAAAGAACTTATTTCCAGTTCCAAGAATATAGCATTTTCTTTGAGGATACTAAAGTATTTTTTGCAGGTTCTTAAGCCTCTCTCAGTCTTGTCTCATGTTGTTTCTATCCTGGGTATTGTTGCTTAGTTTAATCATTCATGGTAGCTCAATGACATTCTCTAGAAAAAGCCTTTCATCGATATTTTCAAGCATTCCTGTAGTATGTATCTCTATTACATGATGTCTTAGAGTTAACAAGGGTATTTCGACTGTGGATTCAGAGTCTCCAAATTACTTTATCTATGAGAAAGTCTCAAAAATTGCAATGTTATCTTCTGCATTGGTTGTTGTGTGATTTGTAGGTTTCAATAACAGTTCTAATAAATGCCCGAAGAGTCACTCCTGACTCTGACTTTGTACCATTTAAGGCACCAGAGCTCGTCTCTCTCTCTCTCTCTCTCTCTCTCTCTCTCTCTCTCTCTCTCTCTGTGTGTGTGTGTGTCTGTCTGTCTGTCTGTCTCTGTGTGTGTCTGTCTCTCACACATATACACACACAAACATACACACATGGATGCACATGCAAAAACACTAATGAATTTTGAAGAAATAATATTGAGAATATTGAGAATCTTTGGACAAAACGCCTTCAGTCTTTGTACATATGCTAAAGGTATGATAATCTTTTATAAGTCAGAATATTTCTACATAATGCATATCTCTACAAAAGTGTTCAGTGATAATGCTTTAACAAGCTTTGATTTCTCTAATGAATACCACAACACATTTATTTGCTCCACTTTTAGTGGCAATAGACTATATCTTACCATTAATAAACATATTACTTTAAAAACATTTGGCAGATTATGGTCCCACAGTATTAATAATTTGTACTCATAGCTCAAAACTAATAACGCAAAGTACTTCACAATGTGCTGTTTAATTTCTGTTCATTTTCATAAGCTACTAGGCTCATCCTCATTCATCCTACAAGGTATATGACTTTCATTAGAATAATAAAAATAAATGAAATGTTTAATGTGAAATAGAATATGAGTAGTATTTTATACCTGCTTAGAGTAACTGAAAGGCTGTTTGGTTGTCAATGAAAATTATAAGAAATGCCTACATATTTTCTAGACCCTAGAATAATGTGAACTTGAGTAACAAAGGTTCTTTTGGATTAAATATAATTTCAGAAATCAATCAAGTCAACCCTCAGTCTTGACAGTCATGTTTCAGAGAACTGTTAAAGATGTTTGTTTATGGAAAAAAAGGAATAAAGATAGTTGTCTGTTAGAGAAACTTGGTTGGAACTCAGCCTTATGGGGTAAGAAGATCTATCATAAATAGTGAATGCATCGTTTTGGAATTTGTATTTTTTCCATTTATCTGTATCTTTAATTTTTCTTAAGGGGAATCAGAGTGTTTGCCATGCTTGCCGTTTTGGTCTAGTGTTTTAGAAATGTGTTGCCTCAAATGGCTAAATTTAGGCTTCTAAAGTTACTTAATGATTTTTCAAACACGGTATGAAGAATAGGATAGGATAGAATGGGATGGGATGGGATGGAATAGGTACAATAGTTAGGATGATTCAGAGGAGTGCAATACAGGAAACTACAGTATACTATGTGGGTAAATACAGTCCCCAGGTTTCCAGGTTTCAAATAAAAATTTATTTTAAGATAAAGGTACATTAATTTATATACTAATTTTTCTCATATTAGGTTTAATAAATTATTTTGCAAGATTTTTATTCCAAGCAATCAATTATCATTCAGCATAGCTTTTTTATAAGACCTTTATGATCGTCTAAGCCTGCACAGTGTCTGTTATGATTTGACATTTCACACCTTGTGTTTACAATCTCTATTGGTCTGCTTTATTTTGATTTTACAAAGTGAAAATTCTGTCAGTTTTGATCACAGCGCGCGCGCACACACACACACACACACACACACACACACACACACTATGAGTCAGAAATACACATACTTTGACTAGAGCCTAAGTCATGGTGGAGCATGAAAGGAATGTGACTAAATGGTCCTGAATGTTAAGTCAGTCCCTTGTGTCAAGGTGCTGTCTGTCTCGTAGATGCTTGCTTCTATATAATTTTTGTTTTAAGCTCCAATTAACTCAGATCTCTACACCTCTTAAACTTATGATCAATACTACTCCATACATTCCCTTTCATCTTTACATTTTAGGATTATATAGCTACAAACCCAGTTAACATTTCTTCATTTCTTTCTTCCTAAATATTCTGCTCTACCATTTCTATTTTGTACCCCTACTTTGCCAAATTCCATAGGCATAACCCAGTATGTCATTTTCTTTCTTCTTCTATAGAATATGTCTATAAAACTTAAATTCTGCTAAACTAAACTTATCTTAAATACCACTTAATGCTCTCTAAAAGCATTATAAATCTAATTCAGAATTAACATGTAAAATTATAAAAGCACATATATTTGTAAAAAATACTTTACATTTTAACTTGTTCAAAGAAGAGTCTCTTGCTTCATATGTGTTGATATTTCTTTGTCATAAAGACTAATGTTCATTTACAGTGTCAATATTACTGTATTTTTGCATACATACAACTGTATGACAATATTTTATCAATATTTTCAAAAGGAATAAATATTTAGGACATAGCTACATTTTAATGTTAATTTCTTGGGCAAAATTATGTGAAAATTAATAAGAGGGAAAAACCCACAACTATAAGAATATTTCTCATTAACTTATAACACATTTTAATATATACATAAATATTATTTTACATAACAGTTCCATTTTATCTGGCTAGTTTTCCAGCTGAAAGACATATAAATATAAATGAATGATTTTTGAGGATTGTCTAAAGCACCACTCCACAAAATACCAGAGTTTTAGTGGAAAGACATAATGTTCTTGTGACTACTACGAAGTAAGTGTTATGGATTTACATGACAAAATATTTGAAGATAGGGAGATGATTTTATTATATCTAAGCCAAATAATTATCAGCACAGCACATCAATCACCAAGGTATTTTACTCACAGTTGAGGTCAGACTCTGTTACCCCAAAGTTTATGCATGTAACATTCCTCAAATTTATAGGCATTTGTACATGCTGATATTGAAAGCTAAATCAAAATACAGAAGGACTTGAGGGAGGAATCTTAGAGAATGTGAATGCCTTACTAATAAAAAAGGAGAGTGTGATTATTCAACTTGGCTCTAAAATTCCCTCTCCTAAGTTAAGATGCAGCAAGAAAGTAGATCTTTATCAAATAACAAAAATAGTAGTGTCCCACTGTACTTCCAACAATCATGAGCTAATGAGACAAGTGAACTTTGCCTTCCCACCCCCTTTTTTAGCCCAAACTCTTCTCCTGCTCACATTTATTTTGTTTTAGCACATGAGGAGATTACAAATCACAAAACAAAACTCTAGGTATTTACCAAAGAATAGACAAAAAGTTCCCTTCTAAAATGATTATAGCTTGAGGCCCTGCTATTTGAAAGAGTTTTGGGTAGAATTGTTCAGAATCCAGAGCCCATGGGACACAGAACTCTTAGATGCAAGTTCTACAACTAAAGTTCAATAATAGTTTTCGTTATTGTTGAATATTTTTTAAGCAGTGATATTTTTTGCAGAAACTTGACTGTGGTTTCTTTGTGTTTATTTATAGGATTCATAGCAAATTTCCTGGTCCTCTGGCTCTTGTAGTACTTCAACAATCCCTCATATGTAGTATTCCCTCTGCCTTAGGTAGACTGGCTATCTACTAGCCTTATCTACTGGAGATGGATGCACCATGGTCAGTTCTCCCAAGTACTTTGACCACTTGTGATATTCTGTGATGGACTGCTACAAACATAAGCTTCTTTGATGAGTAGTAAGTGCTGCATTTATTTGAGAGTAGAAGGATAAATAATTAGGATGCAGTTTGGGATTGTGTGGGTCTAGTACATTAGAATAAATACTCCTCTAACATTCATGGCTTCACTAGCCCTGGGTAATTGGCTAGGTTTCCAGGTTGAGGCATGATTTCTCCTATGTTGAGCAGTAGTCCATAAATATAATTAGGCAGCTGATGGTTATGTACAAGCTATATGTGCCATTAATGTACCTTCAGAAACAATTTGCCAATCGGGCCATTGTTGTAATTCATAAGTATCACATCTGGATATGACTGTCCATTGCATCCTTCCCTTGATGGCTTTATAGTCCCTTTTAGTACTATAAAATTTAGTTTTGGAATAATGCTTTCAGGTCAGCTACAACTTGAATTCTCTGAGTCCAATGTCTCAATTGTGTGCTGTCTTTAGCAATAAATACTTACCTTCAACCCTGGGAAGGCAAGTAAAGACATATCAATAGCCAATATTGTTTCAATATTGTTTTGGGACAGTCTTGGACTCTCCTGACCAATAATTTGAAAAGAGATTCCTCATGCCTGGTGTCAAGGTGTTGTTAGATGATCTATGACTTTTAGGGAAAAACACTGTCTAAGTAGCCTACCATGTATAATCATTGTCTATATAGCTATAGTCAGTTATATTTTATCATTTATATTATATGCTATTTAGGATGGATACTATCTATTAATGCTGATATCCTAAAAGATTGAGAGGGAAATTTCAAGTCCTTGAGGTACTCAGAAGTAGGCAGATGAAGAGTCAACTTCAGTTTACCCTTCCCTGGCTTCTTAACTACAATCTTTAAGAAATAATAAGCATATGCATGTCTGATGATGCAACACCATGGTTGGATGCTTGCCTAGTACATAGAAAATCTGTTTGTGACACCTGATGACTCATAAATAATTATTATAATTATCAAAATGTACCTTTTTAATGTGGATTCAAAATGTAACTCAGTCTTTTTCTTTAAATAAACATAATTGGTGTTGCTCACTAGCACTGTAGCCTTATAATTTTATTCTGTTCTTTTTTCTTGTATAAATATTGTGTTTCAGGAAAATAGTGGTCAAGAACTGGTCTCTACCTTTTTAATATATTTATTTATTTCCTTATGTTGAAAGAACCCACTGACATTTGAAGTTTTATATTTTCAGCTTGTTATTCATCTTTGACCTGCATTTTGTAGATAGTTAACTTAAGACATAACTCATGTGGAAATTTTATTAATGAATTGCACAGCTATCAAATGCAGTAGTTTCACTGTATCCAAAAAAAAAAAAAAAATCTAAAAATGGTTCTATGTGCTCTCAGAAAGTTGAAAAATCTCCAACCTACCTCCTTTCTCCTCAGTAGAAATTTAGACCAGTATTTCATTCCACTCACTAAGCTTAGTCAAAGAGATGATGCTACACATGAGCATATCAGCATTTAGCCATCACATTTTCTAGAATTTAATGGGATTTATCAAATTTATGATTCAAGGCCAAGGGTAAATAATTATTATGTAAGCAATTTCATTTTGGTTACCATAGGAATGAAAATACGAGAAGCTCGATTTATGTTCAGTGTACAGCTTAAAATGAAAAGCATCTAAAAAGCCATGCGAGAAGAGAAATAGCTCATTTTTCTACACATAGTTTTAAATTAAAAAAAGAGATAACACCATTCATAGTAAACTGCTTTCTGTACATTCTAAATAACTTAGATGTTAAGTTACAACATATAATAATAATAATAATAATCTACACTCTTTGTTTCTTTGAACATGCCTTCACACTATGTAATCCTATATTAGAAAACAGAAGGATGTAGAACATTGTGACTAATATCAAGGACAGAGATGAACAAATGAGACATAGGCATAACTGCATAGCTCACTTTACATAAAATCTATGAAACAAAATTCAATATTCTATGTAATTATTATCTAAGCTATCTGATGACAAAAGATATATTTGAGTGATAAGGAAGAAAGAACTGGCTGAAAATGTGCCATGTCTTGTATCACTTGAATAATTAATTAATTGAAAATATTTTAAGAGCCATTTATGATTGTTTTATCTATCTTGATACATCAAAGGGGAGTTTTCTGGATTCTTTTACAGCTTAATGGACCATGCTAGTTAACCCTGAGCACAAAGTGTAAGGAGCTCCATAATAGTCAGAAACATGACCCATGAGAGTGCTAGGAAGGTGTATACAGTTTACCATTTATGATCATAATATAAAATGAATACTATGTAGCTGGCTTTCATGCCCTGTGACTAAGTAAGCCATCTTAAATTCAATTCTGGGCTAGAGAAGTAGTATATTTTTAAAGATGTATTTATTTTATGTATATAAGCACCTGGACTTCATGTACACCAGAAGAAAGCATCAGATCCCATTACAAATAGTTGTGAGCCACCTTGTGGATCCTGGGAATTGAACTCAGGACCTTTAATAGAGCAGCCAATGCTCTTAACCATTGAACCATCACTCTAGCCCCAGCAATGATACTTATATCAATAAGATGTTAACAAATTTGGTGAATTTTATAGCCTTATGGAAAGTATTAACATCCCCAAAATCTCTCTCTCTTTCTCTCTCTCTCCCAGCTTTCCCTCTTCTTTTTCCTCTCTCTATCCCCCTCTCTCTATGTTCATGAGTGTATGTGTTGTGTGTGTGATTTTGTACATGCAGACATGAATGTTTGTAGATGTCCCTGTGAGTGGTTTGCTGTTTATAGAGTCAGTCACATCAGATTAATAGAAAACTCAGACTAATTTAAGATATTTGAAAAGTTTGAAAGTAATATGAAATGATATAAAGTGACAAGCAAGAAAATGTTATTAAAAGTCAGGCATGGTTTGGCACACCAGTATTCCAGGGACATGGAAAATGAATACTAAACCAAGAGATCTAGCTCTCCCTCCCATGTACATAACAATTTCATTCAAGACCACTATGTATGGCATGAAACTCCTCCTTATGTAAAGAAAGGGAAACACCAATAACAACAATCACGAAAATATTATTAAAGCTTTAAATTTCAATTTTGTTTACAGATAAAACAAATAGACTTTGAGATTTATAATATACTTGATATGGGCCATATAAGAATCCTATAAGAATAAGTTAGCACTTAGAGTTGAAGCAGGTAAACTTTGACTGGTATATAAGTATACCTTTTTTTCTTGAACTTGAGCTAACAGCAAGTCGTTGTCTTCTTCTTCTTCTTCTTCTTCTTCTTCTTCTTCTTCTTCTTCTTCTTCTTCTTCTTCTTCTTCTTCTTCTTCTTCCTCTTCTCCTCCTCCTCCTCCTCCTCCTCCTCCAGCTTTTATTAGTGGCAGTCAAGTGGCTATCATAGATAGCTTGCCTCTGTCTTACAGTTGTATGTGGGGGGATAGGTATGGGAAGTGGACCTTCAGTAAAGCAGTGAATATGAAACTCAAATTGTAGCATTAAATCAGGGTAATGGAGATGCAAGATATGGGGGATATTTATTGACTGAAGCCTCAGGAATCAAATGAAATGGACTCAAGACACGTCACACTTGTGACAGGTAAAATTCATGGAAACAGGCTAGACTAACCAAGTCCATTGGAGTCCAAATACTGCTGTCAGAAGCCTGGATGCTAAAAATGGAACTATATGATCTGGTGTTTGCCCCGCCAAAGTTTGAACTTTGTTCTCACAATCTTATCATTCTTGACATTCTCTATTTATTCTTTATGGAATAGATATATCCATCCTGTGTCATTTCGTATAATAATTATGTAACATTTTAAAAACTGGGTTTATTTATGTTTCCTTTTGTTTGGATAGAGGCTAACAGCTAATACCTTGGCCTGAGTCTCTAAAGAGACTTGGATTTTGTATTATAAAATAGTATGGGATTTTTAAGTCTATGAGGGCTTTTAAAATGAATGTTCCATTGTAAAATGAACATGGGGCTCTGATGTTAAAGTTACAGTTTAATGTGATTTAGATGAGTTGACCAGGGTAGGCTTTTGGTGGTTAATTTTGATTTCAAATTTAATGAGATTAGTAAATGTTTTAAGCTTTAGCAGAACAGTTTTGAGTGCATCAGTGAATTTCCAGACAGGATTAACTAAGAGGAAAAAAAATGCACTCAGAATGTGAGCCATAGGATCCTTAGGCAGAGACCTTGGATTAAATGAAATAGGAAAGAAGAGAAAAACCAACTGATCACTGTAATTCATCTTCCTCTGCTTGGTGCTGTATCAAAATGTGGGATATAATGACTTAAGAAGTGCAAGCCAAACATCCTTACCACAGTGCTTGCCCAGTGTCATCTTTCTTCACTAAAGGCCCCTCCAGTCAAATTGTATTCACAAATAGTTTCTGTACCATTCCCCCAGCCTTGAATAGGCTAATCAAACCTTTGATGGTTTTACAACCTGATTTGAGTCAGCACCTGGCCTTGCCATATTTGCATTTACAGAGCCTTGAGGAAATGACTGCCTCTGAGCTTGTTTTGCAACAAAATTCAGCTGAAACAAAGCAAAAGAATGGAGCTTAAACAAAGGATGGGTCTTTGGTTTTTTTTTTCCTATATAAAAGCAAAGCTGAAAATTAAACTTTGAGTCTTGATCAGAAATCGTGTCTTGTCTTCATTCTTCTCTTGCTGGCGCATCCAATTTCATTCCCAGCCTCCTTTTCAGGTGTACTCAGTTCTCTATGGCTGCTGGACAGCTACAAGATTCTCCTCCCTTAAGTTGTCTAGTGTGAGAAGTTTATGCAGCACCATAAGAAAGGTAAATAATATGATGGGAGAAAGAGATGTTGTCTAGGTCCATATATTTCCATATATAAGGGAAGATACTGATCTGTGAAGATATATATATATATGAAGACCTTGTGAAAATTACAAGACCTAGAATTTGCTGTTGTTTTGAAAGACTCATGAATATCTTAGATGTGTTTTATTTTGTGTTTTGTTTTGGAGGGCTATAAATTCCTAAGATCAATACAAGGAAGCTGAGCTATAGTGTATTAATTTGAGTAATTTCATTTTGTTAATTATTCCATTTTCTCACTCAGTCCAATCAACCATATTCTGTAAATGGACGCTGTAAGATCCTGTTTCCTAGTTTTGGACGGTGATGTAATACGATCATCAGCCTGGAAGGCAAATGACCATGAGCTCTCTGGAGTTGTATTTGTTGTTTCTTGTTTGGGGTAGCCTACTGAAAATCTTCATGAAATGCAGAAGACTCTCACACAGCAAAGGCCCGCTACATCTAGAAAATCAGGGGAGGTCCTTTAAGTGTGAGTGATACAAACTGTGGCCAAATTGTATGTCCAGTCCCAAAGCTAGAGAGAGATTTATTCAATTATTGTTTGAAGTGCCAAAAGGTTGTGGGGGTGATTATTGTGTCCACAGCAACTATGCAAGAGGTGTTCCTAGTAGATTATACAAGACCAAATGTGTTGCTATGGTGGTCTGTGCAATGAAATCAGAAACAAAATGTCACTAGCAGTTGTTTTGTGACAGATCTGCTTTAGGCACTATGGTGCTATTCTCAGTTTTATCACCTGTACTTAATCATGCCTTCTGCAAATCTGAAATTTTAAATAAATAATTGTCATGAAAGTCTTTGTTGTGTTATAAAGAAGCTGAGATACCAATGTCATCCAGGAGGCAAGGAAACTACTGACCAATTTATGGAGTAAAAATGAATTCTGAGCATAAACTCTTGACTCACATTGAATTGAGTTGGCCACATTGTCAAGGGGATTATAGTCTCTGTAGGAGATTTTTAAAAAAGGGTCAAGATTATACATTAAGTTGGCAGAGCGTCACATAGAAAGGTAAAGAAAATAAAAGGGCCAAAGGTCAGACATTGAAGAAGTCAAAGATCGTGGAAAAGGGGGTCAAATGGGAAGGCAATGAAGAAAGGAAGAAGGGGGGGATGTGAGTGTAGGTCCAGGTATAAAATACTTGCTTAGCATGTACAGAGCTCAAGGAGCACTGTGAAAACAAGGTGTGGGGACTCATACCTTTAATCTCAATGCTTTGGATGGATGGATGAAACTGAGTATGGTTCAGAAAATCAAGAAATTCACCCTCACCTGTGACTGAGAAGCTATTTTTAGTTGATAACTGCTAAAGAAGGGAGAATCACTCTCACTTAGGAATATAGATATCCCTGCCTGAGAGTATGTTCCCACTTCACTGTACATATGGCAAACACTACTGAGCCCCAGTAGCATGAATAACAAAAAAGAAAGGCATGAAATTAAGAGGGTGAGGGAAATGGTTAACGAGGGAGAGTTGAAAGGCAGTCCGTTTTGATCACCATGATAAAAATACATTGTATAAATCTATAAAATTTCAAAACATACAAAAAATATTAGTTTAGATAAATGAAACGTTGGTCTCAGGTACACTTCAGCTCAGTTACAAAGTAGATATATGAGGTTTTAAGGTTTGAATTAGAGATAAAATGTTGGACATCGTAGTCAGTGCTCAGGGATGGGTTCAGCATATGATACTTTCATTTGATATTATCTATTATAGTGATGCAAACGATGACATTCTTTTAAGTTCTGTATTTAAGTAGTCTGTTTAAGATAGTAGTCAAAAGTCATATGTAGCTATTTTAATTTCTAATAAATTAAAGTGAGATAAAAGTAAGGTGCCAAGTTTGTAATCATATTAGTCAGATTTTCAGTAGTGGTGGCTATTTATCTAAAGATTTGGATAAAAAAGAATTCTGTATATTTATGTATCACACAGACATTTATAAACCTAGACCATCTTTAATTGAGAATTCTACTGTTAATCTCTTAACTACTCCAGCTTGCTTTGATTCCCTGCAAATTCAGATTGCCAGTCCCATTTGTTATATTTATGTTATCAGACTAAGTCTTAAGTATTCTCACAAGAGGACCAAAAGTGTTCTCTAGCTTCTTGTCTTAAGATTAGTTACCGTGGAGTTAATAAACTAGATTTAAGAATTATTTCTCCTATTACAATCATGGAGTAGGCACAAGATTGTGCACTAACTCTATTGTCTTCGTTTTTATGGATCTAGATAGTTATTAATTTTCTGCCATTTTCATTGCAATAACTGTCAGTGTGTATACACTAACTATTGATTATAAAGTACACAAGGATTATCTCCTGCTCATTGGGACCAGCCTTATTCATCCATTAAACCTATGGCTTAAATGTAAAGTTCATTGTTAATCACCCAAGCTTCAAAATGCCCTACATGTTTGCACCATGATGATGAATATACACAAGGACTGTAACTCCTATATGCTAGTGATATCTTCACATTTTGAAGTCTCAATAAAATTGAGAGAAGAGCCTTGAAGCCATTAGCTTAGAAATTGAAAACAGAAACAGAAATACCAAAAATATGTATAACCTTTAAAAATCATATTACCATTCTCATGTTCAATAAAGGAGCACTGCTAACCAGATAGCAATAACACTATACTCCAGAGCATCATAGAGATTGTTTCTAAAAGACAACTGTTGTAAAATTTTATTCATTACTATTTAGTAAGTGTTCAATGTCATCATGAATAGTATAGGAAATATATATTTTCTGTGAAAAAAATTAATAGACTAGAATGATGCAATTGTATACTATAAGCAATTGAACAAGTATATTATTGATTAAATCTTGTAGTGAAGAATCTTTTCTGTTATCTTGCATTTGCTGTTAGCTAATAATCAATACCGAAATGTCTTCTAAAAATTAATTGCTTTATAAATAAAATTATGAATGTTTACCCATATTTACTGAGTTGCTACTAAAAATAAAATAGGAGCAAAATAAAGATCATACTTGCATAATATTGGCTCCCCAGACTCCCAGTATAGAAAAATATAATCAGCACATCTCAGCTGTTTATAAGCATGCTATGTCATCAGCCCTGCCCCATTTGTCATGAAGAAGAGAATGTTTTTCATTTTTATCCAGTGTTTTGTGATGAAAGAATATTATTTTTGTGTGGTTTATATTAACACCAACTTTGGGAGCTTGTTTCAGTCTCCTGAGTCAAGCACACTATCTGACTATAGCTGTCTACCACACATGTTCAGGATGCCTAGGGCAACTGTGACCTGAGCTAATGAATTGTGGAAAGATAATTTTCTCTGCCTTTTTCCCCCTTTAAACAAATTACAGCCTCATATTTCAACTAAATGACCTTTCTCAAACTCCACAGTGACTAATTATAGTTGAACAAGGGGCATTTACTATTAACAGAAATGAGATTAAGTTCTGTTGTAACCTTGGGAGGCAACACAGCCAATGATGTTTCTAATCCGAGGTGATTAGAAGGAGGTCTCTTCCAAAGGCAGCTGCAATTGCTCCTGGCACTGTGCTGCTGAGCTCAGTCTATTCAATGCCACAGAGTCAGCAACTTAAAATTCCCTGTCTGTTTTTTTATACCATTAATAATCTTCAAATAAATACCACTAGAAGGGAAGCAGAATGTAAGAAGGATCAAAGAGGACTGACAAGGAAACAAGAGATCAGGGAAACTGAGGTAAGAAAAGGCAAAGGAGAATAAATGTAGTATAGCTACTTATGCACCCCTAAATACAAAGATTGTATATTATGTGCAAAATGCTACACTGGGGATATTGAGTGCAGAGTGTAGGGGAGAATTGGCTTTAATTTTTGATATTTACAATCAAGTTTGGCACACAGAAGAAAGACAAGTAAAAAAGTAAATACAAACATGTAATACTTGAAATGATAAAATAAACAGAATATAGAATTATATAAACTAATATATCCTCCCAAAAAAATCACAGAATATACTTCAAATAAACTGAGGCTGAGAAGGATACAGATCATCTAGCATCTTATAAAGAAAATGAAAAAAAGAGATACCAGAAGTGAAATAATTGAAATATGAGAGAGATAAGTCAATATACAATGTGCAATTTGGGCTATTACTGAAAAGAAGGAAGAGGAGAAAAGTAAGAAAAAACAGGTATCAGAGCCTGTAGTATACCATGTCACATATCAATACTCCTGATTGTACACAATGAAATTGTTTACATGGTTGAGCATTTTGTTACATGTGACATATTTTCTGGAAGAATGCTCACATTAGCCATGGAAAAAAATGTGCTCTGTAGCAATTAGTGACATGACTCTATCAGTCAGTGTCAAGGAGCTGATGGTGTAGTGAAGAGCAAATGCAGCATGGAATATGAGACATGCAATGCAGATGGAGGAAGATCCAGGAGCTTGCCTGATGTGAGTGTGAACTAGATAAAACTGATTTCTCGGTTTTGTACTTGAGAGACTTCAATGATGAATTCGACTATGCCAAGGAAGTCATTTTGATTCTAGAGTCTTGAAATGCTAATATGTGGTACTTTCTAAATGGGAAAAGAAAAATGAGACACAAAGATAAAAATAGGGATACATTTAAGTGCAGGGCTAGATATACCTGCAGATATTTGTGACATGTGACTGAAGATAGATAATTAATTATAATGAAGTGTTTTACTTAGGTATATGCAATTAGATGCTCTCAAATACTTAGTATTTTCCAAGTCTATAGTAAGCATTTGATAAAGGATAGTCAATGTCATACTTTCATTCAAACTCTGAAGTGCTAGGAGTCAAATGAACCAATGGTATAAATACATGAATACCAGATGAAGTGAAGCAGGCTTGAAGACTAAGAAAATGGAAATATCAACTTAAATCCAAAGGCTTGGAAAATTGAAAACAAAACCAAACAAAACAGAAATCAGAAACAATAACAACAAACAGGAAAAGGAAATGAACAAAACCATCCAAGATCTAAAAATGGAAACAGAAAGAATAAAGAAACCACAAGCAGAGACATCCCTGGAGTTAGAAAACATAAATAAGAGGTCAAGAGTCATCACCAACAAAATACAAAAGATAGAAGAGAGAATCTCAGGGGAAGAAGATTCCATGGAAAATACAGACACAGCAGTTAAAGAAAATGAAAAATGAAAAATCTCCTAACCCAAAACATCCAGGAAATCCAGGACACAATGAGAAGACCAAACCTAAAGATAACAGGTACAGAGGAGAGCAAAGATTCCCAACTTAAAGGGCCAGTAGATAACTTCAATAAAACAACAGAAAAAACTTATCTAACCTAAAGAAAGATATGCCCATGAACATACAAGAAGCCTACAGAACTCCAAATAGACTGGACCAGAAAAGAAATTCCTCCAGTCACATAATAATCAGAACAATAAATATACTAAATAAAGAAAGAATATTAAAAGCAGTAAGAGAAAAAGGTCAAGTAACATAAAAAGGCAGACCTATCAGAATTACACCAGACTTCTTACCAGAGACTACAAAAGCCAGAATAACCTGTACAGATGTCATGCAGACCCTAAGAGAACACAAATGCCAGCCCAGACTACTATACCCAGCAAAACTCTGAATCACCATAGATGGAAAAACCAAAATATTCCATACCAAAATCAAATTTACACAATATATTCCCACCAATCCAGCCTTACAAAGTATAATAGATGGAAAACTCCAACACAAGAAGGAAAACTACAATGTAGAAAAAGCAAGAATCTAATTTTTCAACAAACCCAAAATAAGATAGCCACACAAACATAATTCCACCACTAACAACAAAAATAACAGGAAGTAACAATAACTTTTCATTAATATCTCTTAACACCAATGGACAAAATTCCCCAATAAAAACATATAGACTAACTAACAGACTGGATATATAAACAGGATCCAGTTTCTTGCTGCATGCAGGAAACGTACCTCAATGACAATGACAGACACTACCTCAGAGTAAAAGGTTGGAAAATAATTTTCCAAACAAATGGTCCCAAGAATCAAGCCGGAGTAGCCATTGTAATATTGAATAAAATGGATTTTCAACCAAAAATTATCAAAAAGAATGAGGAAAGACACTGGTCAGAGGAAATATCTACCAAGATGTACTCTCAATCCTGAACATCTGTGCTCCAAATGCAAGGGCACCCACATTCAAAAAACAAAACAAAACAAATACCATAAAACAACAAACAAACAAACAAACAAACAAAACTTTACTAAAGCTTAAAGCTCACATTTCACCCCAGATAATAATAGTGAGGAACTTCAACACCCCACTTCCGGAAAGGAATGGACAAATCATGGAAAAAGAAACTAAACACAAACACTGTGAAACTAACAGAACTTATGAACCAAATGGATCTAACAGATATTTATACCACATTTTATCCTAAAACAAAAGAATATATCTTCTTCTTAGTACCTCCTGGTACCTTCTCCAAAACTGACTATACAATTGGTCACAAAACAGGCCTTAACAGTTACAATAGATTGACATAATCCTATACATCCTATCAGAACACCATGAACTAAAGCTGGTTTTAAATTCTAGCCAAACAATGGAAAACACACATACACATGGAAGCTGAACAATGCTCTACTCAATGATAACTTGAAAGGAAGAAATAAAGATTGAAATTAAAGACTTTTTAGAATTTAATGAAAATGAAGACAAATCAAACCAAAACTTATGGGACACAATGAAAGCAGTGGTAAGAGGAAAACTCATAGCTCTGAGTGTCTCCAAAAAGAAACTGCATAAAGCTTACACTAACAGCTTGATAGCACACCTGAAAGTTCTAGAACAAAAAGAAGCAAATATACCTAAGAGAAGTAGATGGCAGGAAATAATCAAACTCAGGACTGAAATCAACCAAATAGAAACAAAAAAATCTACACAAAGAATCACCCAAACCAGGAGTTGGTTCTTTGAGAAAATCAATAAGATAGATAAACCTTTAGTCAGAATAACCAGAGGGCACAAAGACAGTATCCAAAATAATAAAATCAGAAATGAACAAGGATACATAACAACAGAAACCATGGAAATTCAAAAAAATTATCTGACCCTACCACAAAATTGGAAAATCTGGATGAACTGGCCAATTTTCTAGTCACATACCAGGTGCCAAAGTTAAAACAGGATCACACAAACCATCTAAACAGTCCTATAACATCTCATGAAATAACAGTCATTAATAGTCTCACAACCAAAAAAATCCAGGTCCAGTTGGGTTTAGTAAAAAATTCTATCAGACCTTTAAAAAAGAGCTAATACCAATACTCTTCAAACTATTCCACAAAACAGAATCAAAAGGAATACTACCCAATTCTTTCAGGTGAAGTCATAATTAGGCTTACACCTAAACCACACAAAGACCAAAGAAAGAGAACTTCAGACCAGTCTCCCTTATGAATTTTGATGCAAAAATACTCAATAAAATTTTTGCCAACTGAATCCAAGAACACATCAAAGTGATCATTTATCACTATCAAGTAAGCTTCATCCCAGGGATGCAGGGATGGATCAATATACAGGAATTCATTAACATAAACCACTACATGAACAAACTCAAAGAAAAAGACCACATGGTCATTTCATTAGATGCTGAAAAAGTTTTTGACAAAATGCAACATCCCTTCATGTTAAAAGTCTTGGAACGATCAGGAATTCTAGGGCCAAACATAAAAATAGTAAAAGCAATATACAGCAAACCAGTAGCGAACATCAAACTAAATGGAGAGGAACTTGAAACAATCCCACTCAAACAAGGGACTAGACAAGGCTGCCCCCTCTCTGACTATCTATTTAACATAGTACTTGAAGTCCTAGCTAGAGCAATTAGATAACAAAAGGAGGTCAAAGGGATACAAATTGGAAAGGAAGAAGTCAAATATCACTATTTACAGATGATATGATAGTATACTTAAGTGACCCCAAAAATTCCACCCAAAGAATTCCTAAAGCTGATAAACAACTTCAGCTAAGTAGCTGGATATAAAATTAACTCAAACAAATTAGTAGCCTTCCTCTACTTAAAGGATAAATAGGCTGAGAAAGAAATTAGGGACGTAACACCCTTCACAAAAGTCACACAAAATATTACATACCTTGGTGTGATTCTAACCAAGCAAGTGAAAGATCTGTATGACAAGAACTTCAAGTTTTTGAGAAAGAAATTGAAGATCTCGGAAGTTGAAAAGATCCCCATTATCATGGTTTGGCAGAATTAATATAGTAAAAATGACTATCTTGCTGAAAGCAAACTACAGATTAAATGAAATACCCATAAAAATTCCAAATCAATTCTTTGTAGAGTTACAAATAGCAATTTGAAAATTCATTTGGAACAACAAAAAACCCAGGATAGCAAAAAAAAAAAAAAAAAAATCTAAACTATAAAAGAACTTCTTGGGGAATCACCATAACTGACCTCAAGCTTTATTACAGAGCAATAGTCATAAAAACTGCATGGCATTGATACAGAGAGAGGCAGGGAGATCAATGGAATAGAATTGAAGACTCAGAAATGAACCTACATACATATGATCACTTGATATTTGACAAAAGAGTTGAAAACATTCAGTGGAAAAAAGATAGCATTTTTGACAAATAGTGTTGGTTCAACTGGTAATCAGCATGAAATAAAATGCAAATCGACCCATTCTTACCTCCTTGTACAAAGCTCAAGTCCAAGTGTATCAAGGACCTCCACATAAAACCAGATATACTAAAAGATGAGAGAGTGGGGAAGAGCCTTAAATGCATGGGCACAAGGGAAAATTTCCTGAACAGAACACCAATGACCTATGCTCTAAGATCAAGAATTGACAAATGGGACTTCATAAAATTGCAAAGCTTATGTAAGGCAAAGGACACTGTCAATAGGACAAAATGACAACCAACAGATTGGGAAAAGAACTTTACCAATCCTACATCCAATAGAGGGCTAGTATCCAACATATACAAAGAACTCAGGAAGTTAGACTCCAGAGAACCAAATAACCCTATTAAAAATGGAGTATTGAGGTAAACAAAGAATTTAATTTTCAACTGAGGAATATCAAATGGCCAAGAAGCACCTAAAGAAATGTTCAACATCTTTAGTCGTCAGGAAAATGTAAACTAAAACAACCCTGATATTCCCTCTCCCACCATTCAGAATGGCTAAGTTAAAAAAACTCAACTAACAGCATATGCTGTTAAGGATGTGGAAAAAGAGGAACACTTCTCCATTGCTGGTGGAATTGCAAGCTGGTACAACCACTCTTGAAATTAGTCTGGCTCTTCCTCAGAAAACTGGACATAGAACTACCTGAGAATCCACCTATACCACTCCTGGTCATATAACCAGAAGATACTCCAACATGTAATAAGGACACATTATCCACTATGTTCATAGCAGCCTTATTTATAATAGCCAGAAGGTGGAAAGAAGTCAGATGTCCTTCAACAGAGGAAAGAATACAGAAAACGTGGTACATTTACACAGTGGAGTACTACTCATCTATTAAAATCAATGCCTTCATGAAAATCTTAGGCAAATGGATGGAACTTAAAAGTATCATCCTGATTGAGGTAACACAATCACAAAAAACACACATGGTATGCACTCACTGATAAGTGGATATTAGCTCAAAAGGTCCAAAAACTGAATATACAATTCACAGACCACATGAAGCTTAAGAAGAAGGAAGACCAAAGTGTGGGTGCTTTGATCTTTCTTAGAAGGAAAACAAAATACTCATGGGAGCAAATGCAGAGATAATGTGTAGAGCAGAGACTGAAGGAAAGGCCATGCAGAGACTCTCCCTCCTGAAAATTCATCCCATCTACAGTTACTAAACCCAGGCACTGTTGTGGATACCAAGAAGTGCCTGCTTGACAGGATCATGATACACCTGTCTCCTGTGAGGCCCTGCCAGAGCCTTACAATTACAGAAGACGATGCTCCCAGCCAACCATTGGATGGAGTGAGGGTCCCCAATAGAAGAAGGAGTTAGAGAAAGTGCTGAAGGAGTTGAAGGGGTTTGCTACCTCCATAGGAAGAACAACAGTATCAACCAACCAGACCTCTCAGAGCTCCCAGGGACAAAGCCATCAACCCAGCTCCAACTGGATATGTAGAAGATGATGGCCTTGTCAGGCATCAAAGGGAGCAGAGATCGTTGGTCCTGTGAAGGCTTGATAGATGCCCCAGTATAGGGTAATCGAGGGCAGGGAGGTGGGAGTGGTTGGGTGAGTGTAGGAACATCCTCAAAGAAGCAGGAGGAGGGAGAATGGGATAGGGGGTACTGGGAGGAGGGAAACCAGGAAAAGAGATAATATTTGAAATGTAAATAAAGAAAATATCTAATAAAAAAAGAAAAAGGAGAGGAAAGGAGAGGAGAGGAGAGGAGAGGAGAGGAGAGGAGAGGAGAGGAGAGGAGAGGAGAGGAGAGGAGAGGAGAGGAGAGGAGAGGAGAGGAGAGGAGAGGAGAGGAGAGGAGAGGAGAGGAGAGGAGAGGAGAGGAGAGGAGAGAAGAGAAAAGAGAATCCAAATAAGAAAGGCAAATCTGGTGGAGAAATCTTAAGTCAATTAATTCATCTCATAGGTAAGAAATGGAACGCAGATAATGATGTTCACCCAATAACGGTGAAGAGCAAAAAGAGAGGCAGATAGCTTTCCCAAGAGTTCATCTGTAGACACTAGGCTGGGAGGGTCAGATGTTTCCAAAGAAAACTACATTCCTAAATAGAAATGAGAGTCTGACAGTTCAAGGACAAAAATAACAAAACATTATATCAAAACATTTTGTTGGTTATATTTTCAATATTCAAATTAAGGACAAAATTAAATATTCAATTTAAAATGCAACTCCACTAAAATTAAAGACAAAAAAGATTTGTACATTTTTTCATAGTAAAAGATAAAGTAAGACATTTGGGTTTGAGGTAGTCACGACTTCTAAGTCACTATTGCTTTTTTCTTCCCCTCCCCCAAAGACAGGCCTGCTCTATGGAGCTCTGTCTTTCCTGGAACTAGCTATTTAAACCTGGCTAGCTTCAGCTTTAGTATTCTACCTGCCATTGACTCTGAAATGCTGAGATTAAGAGTGTAGCACTACACAGAGCTTCTATCACCTTCAGGATGTCATTTACCTATTGCCCTGGATACCTCCAGTCACAGTGGGAAGACAGCTGTGACCTGAAAGAGAATGTTCTCAAACATCAGAGAGTAAATGGTGAGTGGAGGCAGGGATTTCCTCACACTGTGTAAATAAGAAAAACCCTACACATATCTGCCCTTTTTACCTAGGCCGTTACCAGGATACTACATGACTGTTTATGTTCACACTTAATAGAAACTCATTATCAAGAATCGATTATGACAATGAACCTATGGGA
Source organism: Mus caroli (assembly GCF_978045245.1). Taxonomy (NCBI): domain Eukaryota; kingdom Metazoa; phylum Chordata; class Mammalia; order Rodentia; family Muridae; genus Mus; species Mus caroli. The sequence goes on from NW_028227269.1 coordinate 95,133,279, forward strand.
AGAGACTGGTAATGGAAGAAATATAATAAACACATGCCTAGGAAGAATGAATTTGGAGTGGAGGTTTTTAAATTTTTAATACTACTGATAATATTACTACCACTACTACTATAATATCACAACAACAACAACAACAACAACAATAACAATTCTATCAGAAGCCAAAGGTAGATTCCTCTTGGCTGAACAGGTCTGCCCTGAAACATCCAAACTAAGTTTTACTTTCTTGTCACTACCTGACAATTTACCTCATCTTTTTACAAAAACACACTCAAAGTCACAGATACATTTCTTGAGATTGTGGTAGTTATAACATACAAGATTAAGATGGTGATATCTAATGAATCATGTCACACTAGAAGGTAGAAAGTGGAAAAACAAATATAAGGGAAAAGTGAGAGTCACCTGTATCTTTTATAAGGAGCCTACTCCTAGGATGATGGTGAACCCTCTCAGTCTAATTACTTCTTGTAGGTTCTATCTCTTAAATTGTCTCAAGACAGCAATTATTCTCAACACATACATTTTAAGTGATGTACTTATTCACAACATGTCACCCTGAATTAAGTTTTCTCGGCTTCAGAACTGTGAGCCCATACATTCCTGGGACACAGAATTTCAGTGCATTTTAACAGCAGCCAAGAGAGAAAAGACATTCAGTATTTTGAAACATTATCTGGTGTTTCTTATATGTTCTTAGTGAAATTTCTTCAAACCCTCAATAGAAAATCAATACATATAATGGATAAAAATCTACCATGATATTAAAATTATTTTGTAAAGGAGTCATAAATCTGGATATATATTTAGCTCTTTTACTATATACTCACTATCAAAGTTTTGAGTTGTAATTATAGGTTTCTATATGAATATAATTAATTTATAATTTATGAAATTACTTTGAAGTATGATGGATGTCCTGAAGAATAACACGTGTGCAATGTTGTATTCTTCATCATCATCTGTGTACCAGGAACACACATCAAGACATACAAGATAGGTGTCTTAAAAATCACATATTGAGTAGGGACCAAGATGTTAAATAGAAAGTGACTTCAATTATGAGAAAAAAAATCTTCATTGTTTTATTTTTACCTTTAGCATTGCACCCTATTTTTTTCCATTTCTAAAATGGGAAATAAAGGAAATACAAAATTGATTAATTAAAACTTAACGTGCCACAGCCATCGCCATGTGTTGTGAATTTTAACAAGATCTGATGAATTCCAAACCAGCTTTGAAAAAATAAGTCAAATATGTTTAGCATTTTGTATCAAGATAAATTCTTATTTAATCAAAATATCAAAGCTAGGTATAGAGGCCCATGCTTCTAATCCCAGTACTTGGGCTGCTGTGTTGGGGGATGGATTTCCACAAGTTCAAGGCCATTCTAGGGTATAGAGTAAGACATTGTCTCAAACAAAGAGCAGCAAAAATATGCTTACTATGGCATAGTATCTATTGATATAAAAATTGATATCATGTACCTAAAATCAAACCAAGAGACAAAATATAGAGGAAGGATTTTCTAAAAACAAAACAAAACAAAACAAAAAAAAAGTATTCTAAGGGGAAAAATAAGTATGAATTAGAGACATACTTCAAATCAGAATAGAAACATGACAGAATATCAAGGACAAAGATATTTTGATGTAACTAAAGAAATCTTAAGTTAATCATGGGTAAGCATTAAAATATAGGCCGGGGCTAAGGGAGCTGTGATGTAAGATACTCATTCAGTGGCTGTGTGTCACTTTCCTCAAAGTGAGAGGCGCAGCAGAATCCACAGTCTCTTATGTTCCCTGCACTCAGCCTTCTCCAGAGGAGGTGCTTTCTTAAGTTTAACTGTTGGTCAGTGGAATAAAAGAAAGTAAAATAGAGAAACTTTCTTGAAACAAAATCAATTTTATACTCATTTTAGCCTTCTGCAAAGACACTGGCAATGAATGACCTGAGTTGAAGTGACACAGTTGGAGAGAATTGTAGCTCCCAAGTGACTCTCCTGCTATTGGTCTAAGGAGATGCTATACTGTAAAAGAAAGAAATGCATTTTTTTTTCTGCTCAGGTGTAGGATTCTATTATGCAAACCAGTGACTTCAAATTGAGTTCTATAAATGCATAATTTTCACCCACTAGTTATACTAGTAGCAGCATGTGATAAGATACATTAATCCAATTACAGGAAAAGTCCTAGATAGCAGATGTTTTAGTCTGTTAAACTAATACATTTATGGAAAACAACAAATTCTATTGGATGGTCAATAATATATTTGACATTAAACTTTTTAAATATCAACTTGTTAATCATAAACTATTATCCATTTGACAGTTTTTTTTTCTGTTTATACACGATGTGCTTTGCTTGTTTGTAGGAAAAAATACTGAGCTATAAATAACAGAAGGTGCTAATCAATGCTGCTAACAAATTAATAAATAATAGAAGTTTAAGATAGAGGATTCTTGAATATTTTAGTGCACACACAGATACTGCTTTGTAATTCCCATGAAGCAGGTTGCTTCATCCTTTCCCCATAGCTACCAGTGAGGAGGGACTTTTCTGGGTAAAAATCATCCCATTGAATTTTAGGGTATCCAGTACTATAAGAAATTCTTTTGGCATATCCATCCTGTATTTCCACTCATGTTTTCTTTTTTCTTATCTGTGATTCAACATTTTCTCTCTAAAAATTCTACTTGTTCCACATGACTAACCTTCAGCTATATGAATTGTAGTCATCATTAAAAGTGAAATATCCCCAAGTCTGTTGACAGCTCTGAGATCATCCCTTACTTTCTCTCAGCTTTTCATTCATTCAGTTTTCTGAGATTTCTGCTAATCTACTGTTTTGGAATGCAATTCTAGTTATAGAATGTGTCTTTTTGGATATATGTTCGAATTTTGATCAATGTATCTAAGGTCCATGTTGAGCTCAGTGGTGACCCAAATGCCTTCCAGCTCACATTAATCTTATAGTTGGCAAAGATGCCAGGAACATCTCAACCTAAGTGACTGTTTAGCTTGCCCTCCTATTCAATCTTTTGAACCACACGCTTCTTGACCCATGTGCCAGATACTGCATTTATCTTTATTAAATGTCACCTCCTAAGGCTCAAGATACTCTTGCATGCTGTCAGAATGCTTTTGAGTCCTGACTCTGTCATCCCATATATTAGTTATGCCTTTGATCTTGTTGTCAGCCACAGATTTGATAACATGTCTTCTCTATCCTCATCCAATTCAATGATAAAGGTAGTAGGTAGACAGTGTCTAGGAAAATACAATCTTACTGGCAACATACCAAACTGTGGATGTTGTGCATGTCTGAATTTCATTCACCTTATTGAAAATTTACTTACTATTATTAAAATTCTATACATAAATTTACCTTATTCATAAAGATATTTTGATTGTGTCCTTGTCCTTTTTCTTTGACTTGGTTTCTTTTTTCCTTTTTATTTTTCCAGCATGGATTACTTTCTAACAGGACTAGCAAGCAACCATTTTATTATTTCAATGACTTTTCTTCACTGAGAGTAGTGACTAACAGCAGTACATTTTACTAAATTGGTTTGTGGATGGATAGGACATGTACCAACATAACAGTGATCAAGTTAAAAAGAAATTTATATCATGAAAACAATAAGAAAATTTATGATGCACAACTTTCTGTTGGTAATGTAGATTTGAGGAATAATAGAATCTAGTGCCTTATTTAAAAATACAAACTTTTATTTGTGGAGAATCTGATTTTAGAAAAAAAATATGTTGAAACTTCAATATTCAAAGAAATAATAGACTAAAGTGATATACACTTTCAAACCGAAGAATAGAACAAATCTAAGAACAGCAAGATACTGAGAAGATATAGAAATAAAAGTAAAGGGGCCATGGGGATGAAGTCCCAGAAGGAAGTGAATATAATGTTGCTAAATTTAAAAACTAACAGTTATTAGAACATCCTTTTCTATTTTATTCCATCAACTGACTTCAGTCACTGCAAAACCCATTTTTTGGGAGACAGCAATGTTTGAAATGTTTCATTGTTTCACAAATCTTGGTTGTGCATCTGAATCACGAGTTAGACCGGTAGCACAGTTTTAAGAATCTTTTCATAGAGAAGATGAAATAAAAATGATAAAAAATCAATACCATTTTCAAATATCATTCAATAGTAGTTGTTACTGCATTTCACTCAAAGACACCTAAAGGAGAAGATGCATTTCAATCTAATATCATAACCCATTTCAACATATTAAAACTAAGAGCTTATAAAATAATATCAGTAATGTTTATCATGAGAAGACTTAATGACATAGACTGAAATAAGCAAGATACTGTTTTGTTACTAAGCAGGTACTTTAACAGAAAAGTGAAGGCCAAACCAAACAAAAAACTGTGAATTTTAGCTACTTCAGATTAATAAATGTTTTTATGGAATCAGTGAAGAATTCTCTCTCTCTCTCTCTCTCTCTCTCTCTATCTCTTTGTATTAAGGGTATAGTTTTCAGACTTCTGGAGTCAAAAATATGTCCTTAAAAGGAAATATTGAAACTAACATCAGAATCATTGACTAATAGAAGCCATAAGTCAAACATTGTTGACTGTAAATAGTTATGACAAAATGTAGGAGTGGAGGAGGCCCTATGTTGCCTTACTTTGAAGTCAACAAAAACCCAATGGAAGGCTTTAAAGAGGGAATAAAAGTCAGCGATTTCTAAAAGACAGAAAATGTCCCGAGCCCTTTGTGCAAATTATTCAGTGAACCCATTCAGTTAAAAGTCGGAATAGATAATATTTAAACAAAAATGTGTGATTGAGTTTGTGCAGTGGAACCAAAACAATGCTGACAAGATATTTAAAGGGCTATTGCTGGCCAACCATCACTGTACAGTTCATTATCACTGAAAGATGAGAAAGACAGAATTTTATAAATATATTTGTATACATGTTTATGTATGATATTTTGACAAAAAGTCATGGCCAGTATCCTTAAAGAAGAGAACCTCAAAGAAAATGTGAGCAGAAGAAGCTAAATGTAAAAAAGTAGGAATTCAAAAGATATAGGAATTGATAATATTGAGATCAACAAATATTTAAGAGTAATTACTGAGCAGGAAGCACAGAGGCTAGAGAGATGGCTCAGTGGATAGGAAGGTTTCAGGATGATCTGATGTCATATCCACTTGCCCATATAAAAAACAAAGTAGGCACAGTTGTACCTTTAAAGTCACTGTTGTCTATTAAATGGAAAGACAGAATGATTATTCAACATTTTTGAATAAACCCCCATCACCACCATCCCCACCTACAGGTTCAGAAAGACTCTATGCCTCAAAAGAATAAGATGGAGTGTGACAGAGGAGTGTGTAGGTAACTACACATCTATGTAGACACACACACACACTTACAGACTCATAGAGGTACCTCACAAATATAATCAAAGAGAAATTGCTGTATTCTTTGGCTTTAGAAGGTGCAGAAGCAACCAGCCCTGAGAAAGTAAAATTGGCATGTTGAATGACATGGAGAAGAAAATTACACCACTAAAGAATGAAGTGCTTCAGGACAGTTTTTTCTTCTCTAAACTTTACAATGCTAAAATGATCTTGGAACTATTATGAACCTGACATAGTAAATTGGCAATGTTAAAATGCAATTATTTCCCATGATTTCCATCTGAAAATGTCAGTCTGGTGATTCTGTACTTACTTAATAAAAGCAGTCCAGCCGTTGTACTGACAGGCATCTGCAGATGCTAAAGCAAAAAACGTTCTTAAGCCACTGTCAGGAAGAAAGGGGTTGTACTAACTGATAATGTCAATGTCTATTCTAATCATCTTTTGAGCTACTAATAGATGATTGCAATATTGATTATTTCATTGTATAGTATGTCTTTTCTTGTTACTTAGTGACAAGAACATAGTTATTCCTGGTAGATCAAATTCTATGATAATGTTTCCTACAACTACAAGAATGTGGCACATATCAGAACTGAGATAAAAGTCTATTTATATAAAATTGTACCTAAAAAGTATAAATATATATGGATAAAGATTATTCCTATGCAAGTATTCAATTGAAAAATTCCTTTTCCATATAAATTTAAATTTTATTTGAGGTAGGAGGAAAAAGCAAAAAATCTTCAAGTTCACTTTCATAACATCATGAGTATTGTGTTCCAAATATGATCTGGCTAATATTAAAATAGTCAACCTGACCAAGTCTAAAATCAGGAAGAAGACAGGCCTCCGGGATTTCTTATGGGAATTACATGGATAACGTTACCTGAGGTAGGAAGACCTGCCTACTTTGGATGGCACCATTCTTTTGCTTGCACTTTTGATTGTACAACTGAAGAAAGGCACCAAGCAGTAGCATATTGCATTTGTCCTCTGTTTTTCAACTGTGAATGCAATTTGATGAATGATGTCAAGTCATTGCTACTGTGAGGGCCCAGCCATGATAGATTATAACCTGAAATGGTGATGACTTCATTTTATGAGTAGTGTATCACTGCAACAAGAAAGGAAACTAAGACACAAATGAGAATGGGATGCCTTAAACCATTTTCAAGGTGTTATCAGCACTAAGAGCATATGATATTTGAAGATAAATTCATTCACCACCAAGTTTATCATATACTTCAATTTTTTTCAACTTTCAATCTATGAGTGCACACTTATCCTAAAAAATACTTGAAAGGGTTGGAGGACATATTTTATTAGAGAACAGTCTACTGTGTTCATCAATATTGCAATCATTCCTATTCTCATATATAGAGTTTGAAAAATGGTACTTGTTTTTCAATGCTCAGAAGACAGCTAACTGAATACTTCATTGTGTGGCAGTTTTATTTTCTGCCTTGAAATTATCATGCACGTCTAAGAAGAAAAAGAAAAGTTTCTTTACAATACTGAGTTGCTGAATACATAATTATTTTATTGAGAAAATTGAGAAAACAAGAGTGGTGAGTGATGTTTTTGGGTGCCTTTAATCATTGACCTAATTTGATGTTTATCTAAGAGAAATGTCTGCACTGAGTTGAATTTTATACAAGTAGATAAAGCCCTGGGCAGTCACCCAAGATACTTCACATGGAAGATTAGCATTAACATTTTACAACACCATTAAATACAAAGTCGATGAACATAACCAAAATAAAGCCTACATCTGTTCTGCTTAGTTTTTGTCAATGTGAAAGAAACTAGGATTACCTGAAGAGAGGGAACCTTAAGTGAGAAATTGTCATCTTTCATTGTGGCAGGTTTATGAAGCTTTTTTTTTTTTGCTTAATGATTGATATGAGTGCCCAGCCCACTGTTGGTGATAATATCCCTAGGCACATGAGGAGGGGTCTTTAAGAAATGTAGCTGATGAGCTACATTTGTCTGGCCTCAGTGAGATTGGTAGTGTGCAGCCTCACAGAGACTTAAGTGCCAGTTGGGGGGGAGAGATACTCAGGGGGCCCTCTACGCTCAGAGGAGAAAGGGACAGAGGGATGTAGGAAACATTATGGGAAAGATTGACAAGGAGGAGAGCAGTGAGCAGGATGTAAAGGGCATAAGTGAAATATATATATAATGTTGCCAAACAAACAAGGAGAAGCAAGGCAGTAACCAGCGTTCCTCCATGGTTCTGCCTCAATTCATGCTTCTGGTTCCTTCCTTGTGTTCCCACCCTGGCTTCTGTCAAGGAGGGACTATAGTTTGCATGCTGAAACAAACCATTTTCTTGCCCACTTGTTTTTAATCAGTTTTTATCTCAGCAACTGAAAGCAACCCAGGACACTATCTTTAAATCAAAGAGAACGTTTGTAGTAAGTCATATGAAAAATATACTTGATGAATGTTCTGAAATTGTGCCACTAGTGTCCTGATTAAAATCAAAGCTTATACCTTTGTTTTGCTCCATGTTTTTTTTTTTTTTCCTGTGATTCATGGGAACTCATTGCTATGCAGTTTATCTTTTGCTGTATGAAGTACTTCATGTCATTAATTTTTCCTGAAAATGAAGTTTGGGTAAATCCATCTTTAAGAAATATTCCAAGGATACAGGACATAAAATGATGTTTCTTATAAAAGCAGCAATGTTTTTCTACTCACATTTCACATAGTTGAGTAATCGAATTTTTAACCTTCCTTCGGGCTGTTTAGGAGTTATACAACCAAGCTAGACAGTGGAATTATACTCAAAGTAGTTATTACAGTTTACTCCTGTCAAGTATTAAAACAAAAACCTGTGATCTATTCAAAGAGCAAGCTTGAGTGGTGGGCTTCATTACTATTCTAGATTGACCGTCAAAAATCAAAAAAGTTGATATGTCTTAAATACAAACTCTTTAAACTCACGAAAATATGTTTTCTCAATTGGTCTGATTCAAATGATTTTCTTCTATTTTTTCTTTACTTAAATCTGACAGCATTATTCACTTAGTCAAATATTTTTGAGAGCACTGAATATCAATTCAAAGGAAGAAACAAAAATCTTCAAGTAGAAATGTCATTAGTTGTCTTAAACAATATGAAATGGATCGAGTTTGCTGCCAAATATTAACTGTTGCCTGTATTTCCATTTCTCACATAAATATAATTCTTTAGCTATTTATAGAAGCACATTTTGAAATAGGCTTAGAAAATTGCAGTCTTTTAAATGTTCTGCACTTACTACATAATATCAGGGCTACTTCAACTTTATTATTTCTACTGAAATTGAAGTAGACTATGTATTGGTGTTTAAATGAACTCCAACATCGGGAATCAATAAGAAACTGACAAATACTCTTTCTTATATCTAAACTTCTAGATAATTTCAGATGAACACTGCATGCAGGGGCCATTTAATATTATTCAAGCACTATAAGGAGCATTCTAATTTCATCTGGACTAAAAGCAACCTCTGTATGGTAGAATTCTGGTTAATCCATAATCCTCAAAAGAGCAATGTGTAGGCATGGAGTTAGAAACAGGAGATAAATGTTTTTTAAAAGGATAAAGAGGTGGATTAGAGTCGCTTAGTGCCACTTATTCTATCATCTTTTCCAGTACCATCTCAACCATGGAGCATGTGTTATGGAAACTTGCATAATTTATTCATATCATGGAAAAAAGACATCTAACAAATAACCATTCTATCTAAAAATAGTTAGTGGGCAATTTTGTAAATAATTCTAAAATTCGACAAAGATACAAAGGAGTATATTTAGTATTTTATATATACTTGTTTAGGTCTATAGATATATACAATTATGAAGGAAATATAATGTGACTTTTTTAATTACTTAAACTTGTATTGAATTGTATCATTTTGGATATTTTAAAGTGAATTAGTAGAATGTATGAAATTCACTATTTCTAAACAGCAAATTATCATTTTCATAGCAATTTTAGCTATGCTTTCTTGAAAAGCATGAAGAATTTACTGCCACAAGAGACGATGGCTAGGTCCATGGCATATGTGGATTCAGAGACCATGTAGATATCCTTGATCCATGCTGTCATCAGGAATCATGTGGCAGTACATGATCTGTGTCCTGTTGACTGTAAAGGGAAAGGAAGCTAAATTTAAAGTGGAAGTGCTTTTGATGATTACAGACTCATAGTTGAGAAAAGGAGAAATAAAAGGCTTCTGTGGCAACCCCTACCCCCCCTCACCCCCCCCCAAAAAAAAACAGTAACAGCTAGACAGAAAGCCAGTGAAGAGAATTCTTTAAAATGATAATCTTAATGCTGAAGGGTAGCTCTCCACAAGTGATGGCTTCTGGCAGATGCACATGGGTAGGACCCAGTTTGAATAGAAGGCCTGGTCACTGGAATTTTGATTATTCTCAAGTCAATATATGGTCAACACAAATTGGAAGCAAATTGGAACCCTTCTTCTTCTCCTCTCCTCCTCCTCCTCCTGCTCCTCCTCCTTCTCCTCCTCCTCCTCCTCCTTCTCCTCCTCTTTTTAGTTCTCAGAAGTGAGTGTGGACCTGGGAGGAATGGAATTGATTGTGATCAGGATACATAATACAAAATTTCTAAATGATCAATGAATATATTAGAAAAAAAGCAGGAGAAGAAACAAATGAAAAAGATCTGGAATGAGATTTAAACTAAAAAAAATCATGTGAAATATATTAAAATAATTAAGAGTGAATAAGAGTAAATTAATAAGCAGTGAGACTGCTAGCTAACCATCTAAAAAACGCATCGTTTTTCCAGTGCCACAGCACTGGAACCACAAGTGCACACTGCCACACTTGGCCTTTTATGTTAGGCACTATTATTTATGAAGTAATACAATTATTGTTATCCTGTTCATTGCTAATAATTGGATATATTTTGTCAATGTACACACATTGGGTTATTTATTGACTTAATATTTATCATTGAGGATATGGCTTGCCTTAACACTACTCAAAACATTATAGTGACATTAATTTGATGTGCAGAATGTTTTCTGACAGCCATTCCAAAACATTTCCTAGAACATATCTCAGAAATTATTCCAAATGTGCTCATCATTTTAGATTGTTATTGAAACCTAACAGAATACTATTGGAATTTATTTTTTAAACAATAATAATGAGAAAGTTGATTACTTCTACTCAAAATGACTCCTCCCTTGTATTTTTTCTCCGTATTTCCACTAGAAATAAACTCTCCCATCTTAATGTGCCTTTTCTTTGTCATTCAATCAGCCCAGAATAAGAAAGAGTCAAGACCTTTCCTCTAGTTATTGATGTAGACACATTCTTGCATCTATTCTACAAATACTATTATAGTGTGTAGCTAAAATAATGACTCCATTTTCCTTTCTTTTTCTCACCTCATAAATAAATATTTTGTAAAGTCTGGATTCCAAATTTGATGCCACCATGTCTGTTTATGAACGGTATAATTTGTCCCTATTCCACCTTACACAGGATATTTAAATCTAAGATAGTTTAACTGCCCATTCTATGGCAGCCTCTGTTCCTTACCTGCCTTCCTACAATACGTTTTCTCACTGTGTGGAATTGCACCTGTATTGGTCCTTTTCCCTACCTTGTGGGCAATAACACAGGGAGATATCTTACAATTTGTAACTACAAATTTCATACATTTTATTTCAAGATTCTATAAAAAGAGACAATCAATGTTTCCTTTTACAAAAATTTGGTGAAAGTTTGAAGAAAATATGCCTCTATGCTGTTTTTAGACATGCTATTTATTCAAAGTAACTTTGAGTCAATTATTCTGACAGTTCCCCTTAAAACTTTGCTTATTTATCACCTACCCTGCACCAGATACTACTCTGGGTTTTGGTAATTGTGCTCTGTGTGTGTGTACATGTGCGTACATGTATGTACATATGTGTGTGTTCTTGAGGGAATGTAGGTGAGTGCATACTTCTATATCAAAGCACAAAAGCAGAGGTCAGAGAACAACTTTAAAGTTTGCTCCTTTCTTTCCACCTTGTTTTGAGACAGGACGTATTCATTTCTTTCACTGACCTTACAAGGCTAAGATAGAAGCTTCCATAAATTCTCCTGGCTCTGCATCTGTCCTCCATCTCTCCATCTTCTCAAACTTTCCCTTTGAACAAAACTGTATGAATTCTTGACTCTATCCTTCCTTGAAAACAAATTAAGTGACATATCCAGTGAAACTGCAGCATGCAGTCCTCCATAACAGAAATTGAACAAAGCCACATACAAAATAACCCAAGAACAATTAAATCCAGTCTCAGAAGAAGATGATAAATAGAATGTGTGATGTTGGTAGTGGTGAGCAGCTAGTCATTCATTCCAATAGTTCAGGAGTCATCTAAAAATGGACAGAACATTATGAGAGGAGTAAGATGCTTGTTATTAGCTTGGTTTATTCTTTCCTTCTTTTCTACCTTCTTTCTTTCAAGTCTTCTCTCTCTCTCTCTCTCTCTCTCTCTCTCTCTCACACACACACACACACACACACACATCATAATGTTTGTTTTCACCATGCTGAGCCATTGTTTTACCTTTTAACTTGATAAACATTTGATAATACACCACATCTCACCCACTAACAAATATGTTGTAAAAATTTCACTATCTACTTAAAGGTTTGGAATATTTCCCCCACTTCAAAGATTTGATATTTCAGACAATGATGACATTGACATGCACTAGACTGCAGATCTTAGGGAGCAGATCTTGGACTGAACAGAGTATCATTGCATTCCTTTCTGAATTTATCAATACCAGAGTCATGCACAGAGGAGGGTTGGTGTACCTCAAATGTGTCCATTATCGCTACTTTCAGATCACTCTATAGACATTTAAAAATAATAATTAGTGACTATTAGTTAATGTTGTAACTAAAATATAGAAATAATTTTTGTGCTGTGTTGTGAAACTCAAGGTAGGCTCAAAACTTTTCTCTTCTTTTCTTTCTTTCTTTCTTTCTTTCTTTCTTTCTTTCTTTCTTTCTTTCTTTCTTTCTTTCTTTCTTTCTTCCTTCCTTCCTTCCTTCCTTCCTTCCTTCCTTCCTTCCTTTCTTTCTTTCTTTCTTTCTTTCTTTCTTTCTTTCTTTCTTTCTTTCTTCCTTCCTTCCTTCCTTCCTTTCTCTCTCTCTCTCTCTCTCTCTCTCTCTCTCTCTCTCTTTCTCTCTTTCTTTCTTTCTTTCTTTCTTTCTTTCTTTCTTTCTTTCTTTCTTTCTTTCTTTCTTTCTTTCTTTCATGTATCTGAGTACACTGTTGCTGTCTTTATACACTCCAGAACATGGCATCTGATCCCATTGCAGATGGTTGAGTGCCACTATGTGGTTACTGGGAATTGAAGTTACTACCTCTTGAAGAGCAGTCAGTGCTCTGAACCACTGAACCTTCTCTCTGGCCCCATATTTTTCTTTTCTGTTGTCAATTTTCAAGCTCATCCACTTGATTGGAACTACATTTCCTTTCAAACACATTGATTTTCTAACACTACTTCATCTCTAGACTGTAGCTCTCAGAGGGAGCCTCACTGGTGGCTTAGATGGATCCTTGAGTTGGCAAAGCATCACTAAGTGACTGGATTCCTATTTATTTTGTGTCTTATGGTTACAAAGATATTACAAATGTCATTTCTAGCACATGTCCACAGCCGCTCAGTTGTCACATTTGTAACTGACAAGTTTGCAAAACATTCAGCATGCAATTCTTGTCCTCAGAGTTAGACTTTGGACAATGATGTTTACACTAAATTTTCATGTAAGGTCCTACAATTTAGACTAAACTTAATTTACTTCTCAATTTGTAGATAAAACTTAAGAAATTTTATTTTATTTTATTTTAGATTGTCTAGGGAAAAAGTGTTTCCATTTGCTTCAGGATCCACATCAATGTAAAGGATTATTTCCATTTCTTCCAGTTACATGATGGAGATTTCAGTGAATATCTGGTATCAGTCTTATTGAAATGCAGCCATTTTCCGAGTGGGCAATTTAGTAACTTCTTTTCATTGTAGACCACTGACTAAGGGTCCTGAGATCCTTAGCCTTTCTTGCATTTGATCAGTATTTTTCTGACATTCTAGCAGCCCAGACCTTTATCTCACTTATTATTAATGTTGTAAGTATTCTCTGAAAATCTACCACGTGTGAATCCCATTTGTAGATATTTAGAATGATCTCAGTAAATAAAACAATTTAATAACAATAAATAAGCAATAAATAAATAAATAATAAACAAGCAAGTAAATCCTTGCTTTTATCCAGCCTATATCCTAGTGGAAAAATAAATAAGAAAATCAAACAAGTGCAAAAACATTACTTACTAGAAACTCCAGAAATTAACATAAAAAATAAAATTGGCTTAAGATCTGATAGATAGGATTATAGTGTGGCGGTTAAATTATGAATGCAGTGTCAAAAAGAACCTGAAGAGGAGTCAGCAACTTTGAGCACTGACTGCAGAAACTGACGGAGGAGACAAGGATATTTTGTAACTGCAAAGTAAAAAATAGTGTGCTAAAAAGCCCATGAGTAGTCAGAAGTCTGGGCTATTCTAGGACAAATAAGACTACTATAGCATGAATAGAATAAAAGGAATGTTATAGATTGGAATAGAAAAGTAACAGTAGAGAACAGGACAGCTCATTGCCTTTGAACAGAAGTTATATGGTTGAACTAAAGGAAATCAATGTGTCTATCACCATGGTAATCGTTGCTAGGTGGGAAGCCAACAGACTAGTTAAGGGATGAAATAAATAACCCGCTACAGAGATTTAGTGTGCACTGGGATGGTGCAGTTTCGGGAATAGCTAATGAAATGGCTTTGATTTGAAGGTAAAACAGCTGAAATGTTGTGAAGGATTGAAGAGTTGCTCTTAGGGAAAGAATAGAAAGGAGATAGACAGGTCAGGGAACCTGGCAGGCTAACTGTATCTTTGTATCCTATCCTCAAAATCCAGTTTCCCAGTCTCACCCCCAGCTGTGTGGCAGGCTACCTGCTGCAGTCTCTCCTCTTTCTCTGCCCCCACATCCATAGGATATGGATCATACAAGTTGTCTTCTCCAACCTTTCTTCTCCCGAGTCATCTGCTTATACCCATGCCTATCTCCAGCAGACTTATTCTGGGAACCCTCAGGTGAACCCAGCCAGGGAAGAAAGTAGGCTAGTGAAGCCAGCAGTGAGCTCAAATCTTCACCCTTTCTCCTTTCCTTTAAATCCAACACCCCAGTCCCATCTCCAGTTTTGTAGCAGACTACATACTGTAGTCTTTTCTCACTCTCAGCCCCATTCCCAGGGGACTAAGAAGATCTTAATATGCATCCTACTTTTTTCCCCCATGTGAAGCCCCATGCCATCTTCTATCCCATCCACATTCCTAAGTATCAGCTCCCAAAACATTGGAATGAATTGTACCCCAAACCCACAGCAGCTAACCCTAAAAGGATTCCTGAAACATTTATTTACTTGCAGGCAATAATGAGCTACTATATTCTCCTAATAAACCAAAAAGGACAAGAGAAACCAAGAAAATAAAAAACCACCCACCAAAGACAATACCAGATATCAGAAACAAGAATTAAAATCATCCCACATCCATATGCCTATATGCTAGGGGAAAATACAAACAGTAATGTCTATGACAGAATATCCTTCCCAGAACTTAGAAATCCTACTACAATAGGCCTTGAGAAACACCCAATACTGAAAACAAAATATAAGAACCTTAACATAGCATTTATGTATATGATAGATGGTCTTAAAGACAAAATGAAAAAATTTCCTTAAGAAAAATCTATGAAAACAGAAACAAACAGTGGAAGTAAATGAACAAAACATTTCAAGATCTAAAACTAGAAAGAGAATCAGTGAAGTAAACCCCAACTGGAGATATCTGGAAATAAAATACAATATTAGGAAGTAGACCAGGAACCTTAGAGGTAAGCTTCATCAACATAATACAAGAGATGACAGAGGAAATATGAGGCATGGAAAATGAGAGAGAAATAATGGGTACATAAGTCAAAGAAAAATTAAATCTAATAAATTAGTGGAATGAAATATTCATGAAATCTAGAACATGAAAGAGACCAAATATAAGTATAGTAGGAATAAAAGAAAATTAGAGACGCAGGAACAAAAGTAATTTTAATGAAATTATAGAAGAAAGTTTCCTAACCTAAAGAAGCAAGTACTGATCAAGGTACAATGCCAGAGTACCAAGAAAAATAAAACAAAGGAAAAATTCCCCTTGGCACAAAATAATCAAAATATTAAGTGTACAAAATAAAGAAAGACAATTAAATGTTAGAGAGAAAATACCAAGAAACATATAAAGGAAGATCTGTTAGAGAAATAATTAACTTCTTGAGTGAGAATATAAAAGTAGAGGGCATGGGCAGACGTTTTCCATCTAATAAACATCTGATGCCAGACAAGACTACTTTATACCTTGCAAAACTGTCAATCCCAGTAGATGGAGAAAGAAAAACAACCCACTTTAAAACTAAGTTTAAGACATATGTATCTCCAGAAGTAATTAGAGGAAATATGTCAACATATAAAGGTAAACTGCACACAAGAAAACACAAGGAATAGATAATCCAGCAAAAATATCAAAAGAGTGAAACACACACACACACACACACACACACACACACACACAAATAATATAGCAGAAATGAACAAACACTGATAATTGATAACTCTCAACATCAGTGGTCTCAATTTCCCAGTAAAAATCCACAGGCTAGTCCAATGGATGTGAAAATAAGACTCATCTTCTGCTGGAACCAAGAAACACATCATAACATCAAGAATAGATATCAGGAAGCAAGAGTGAGTGGGTTGGGAGCTGGGGGAAGGGTATGGGGGTTTTGGGGAATAGCATTTGAAATGTAAATGAAGAACATTTCTAATAAAAAAATAAAATGGAAACAAAAGAAAAGAAAACACAATCTGAAAAAAAAAATAGATATCACCTCAACATAAAAGGATGGAAAAGCTATTCCATGAAATGGACATAAGGGATAACATGGTGCATCCATTTTAATATCTCCAAAAACATACTTCGAACAAAGTCTAATCAGAAGAACACTACATCCACATAAAAGGAAAAATTAATGAAGAAAACACTACAGTTCCTAATATCTATACATCAAAAACAAGGACACCCAAATCCATAAAAGAAATCCCACCAGAGCTTAAATCACATATTGTCCATCACACACTGACAGTGGGGGACTTCAATATCCCACTTTCATGAATAGAAAAATCATCTAGACAAAAACGAGACAGAAAAATGCTGGAGATGGCTAATATTTAAAATCAAATGAAACTAACCAATATTTACAGGATATTTACCCAAACAAAAAGAATATTGTTTCTTCTTAGACCTTCATGAAACTTCCTTCAAAATTGACCACTCAGACACAAGGAACGTCTCATCGAGATTTTAACTTCAAAAGCCCCAAATAAACCAATTAAAATACAGTGCACAGAGCTAAATAGAGAATTCACAAGAGAGGATTCTTGAATGGCTGAGAAACACTTTTTAAAAAATGTTCAAACTACTTAGTCATCAGGGAAATGCAAATCAAAAAGTCCCTGAGATTTCACCTCACACAAATTGGAATGACAGACCAAAAACTCAAGTAACAGCACATGCCAGTGAGGATGTGGAGAAAGAAAAACACTCCTCCATCACTGGTGGGATTGCAAACTGGTACGACCACTCTGGAAATCAATCAGGAGGTTCCTTAGGAAATTGGAAATAGTTTTAACTGAAGACCCAGTTTCACTCTACTTGGACATAAATCCAAAAGATGCCTCACAATACCCCAAGAACACATGACCCACTATATTCATAGCAGCCTTATGTACCAGCTAAAAGCTGGAAACAAGTCAGATATCCCTCAATGGAAGAATGGACACAGAAAATGTGTTTTATTTACACAATGGATGATTATTAATTTCATCAGAATTTTTCAGGCAAATGGCTGGTACTAGAAAATATCATCCTGAGTGAGGTAACTCAGACCCAAAGGGACATGCGTGGTATGTACTTAGACAAAAAATACAGAACACCTAGGATACAACCCACAGACTTTAAGAATGTGAAAAGCAAATCCAAGTGAGGATGCTTCAATTTCCCTTAGAATGGGAAAGAAAATAATCACTGAAGTCTGCGGGAGGGAGAGACATTTGTGGGAGAAGGGAGGGGGAGAGAAAAAGGGGAACAGGATCAGTTATTGGAAGGAACAGGAGGGCTCAGAGGGCCAGGAGAATGAATGAGAATAATCAATCACCCTCATGGGGATGGGAGAAGGGTGGACATGGTGAGAGACTTTCAGGACTCAATTTGGGTGACCTTAGTTAAAATGCCCAAAATTAGGGAGAAAGAACTTGAATAGTACACCTCCAGTAGGTAAACAGGGTCTCAAGTGGAGTGACAGGGTTATTAACCCGTAGAAATGGTAGGAGGAACTGTGAAAGGGAGTCCAGAAGCAGGGCAAAGACTGGAATAAAATAATTAAAATAATGAAAAAGAAAGAAAATTGAAATAACACCCTGTGTGCTATCTGACCACCATAGATTAAAATGTGTGTATATACACACACACAGAGACAAACACACACACACACACACACACACACAAACACACACACACACACATAGTACGACAGGGTTATAGTAAAAGAAACCCACCATGGTTGTAGAATGGTCTCAAATTAAAGTCCTAGATTTAAATATATACACATGTGTACACCTGATTTTTGATAAAGTATCAAACACACAGTATTTCATAAACAGGTCCTCATGAAACTGAGAAGTTTTTGCATAGCAAAGAACAATGTCATTCAGACAAAGCTGAAACCTACAAAAATATTGTTAACAGCTACAATATTGAAAGAGGGCTATTACACAAAGTACTTAATTAACTCAAGAAACAAGATATTAGAAAAATGAGCAAGCTATTTTTTTAAAAATGAGGTACAGATATGAAGAGAGAGTTCTCAATAGAGAAGATTCAAATGTCTGAGAAACATGTGAAGAAACATTCTCATAAGAGAAATACAAATCAAAACTACTTTGATATTTCATCTTATACCAGTCAGTGTGGACATAATAATATACATAACAACTCATGCTAGAGAGGGTATGGAACAAGGGGATTGCTAACCCATTGCTGGTAGAAAGTTGAATTTGTACTCTCAATATGAAAATCAGTGTGGTGGCTACTCTGGCAGCTGGGAACTGATTTACCACAAGATCAAGCTATTCCCTTCTTTGGCATATATCCAAAGCAGGCATCATCCTACCACACAGACACTTTTTAAAACCATATTCATTTCTGGTCTGTTTATAATAGCCAGAAATTGCAAATAATCTAGATGTGCATCAGTGGATGAATGGATTTAAAAAAATTGTGATACATTTACACAATTTTATCTCACTCAAAGGTTTAAAACAAAGTGAAATCCTCAAGTTTGAAGGCAAGTGGAAATGATTATCCTGAGCCAAGAAACCAAGACCAAGAAAGACTAAGACAGTGTGCATTTGCTTATATGCCCAAGTTATATTTTGGCTGTCAAGTCAAAGATAAGCAAGCTACAATCTGAAGAACCACAGATATTAGGTAGTGAGTAAGATAATTCAAGAGAGGGACAAATTTCTCTAGGAAGAGGAAATAGAATAGAAAATCATGGGTGGACAAATTGGGGAGGGTTACTGCAACTGGAGGATCAAATGAGGAGGAAAACGGATGATCAGGAGAAAAATTGGGATAGCAGAAGGACAGCTAAAATTATGGGTAATTTGAGGGGTTGCCTGGAAACTTGCTACAGTATAGGCTTCCTAAATTATGTACATATCTCAAGAGTATTTAAATGAAATCTACAAATAATAGAGGAGGCAGAGACACAACTAAACATCTTTCATCAGTAAATAAAGCTTACAGAACGAGGAATGGGTCACATCTAATCAAGTTGTTGGCCAAAGGGTTTTCAAGACAACCTCCAAACACTTTGCAAAGGCTACACGTTTCTATTTGCAAACTGATGGCAGGGCCCTATTGCTGAAAATAACACCTAGTTGTCATTGGACATGGAGAAGTAAAACAGGTACCTGTACAGAGCTTTCAAACTTATTGAATTGTGTTCTCCTTACAGGAAGATAGTCTGCATGCTATCAAATAAAAGAAATATAAATGTGAAGTCAGCGACAAAGCTGTCAATCCACAATAGTGTCCTGACAGTAAGATGCACTAGGGCAATGCTGACCCAAATCTTGTGGTAATACCAATCTCTGATTTAATTAAGTCCCACTTCATGAGATGGAACACATATCCATCAAGAAACAGAGACAAAGTAGCCCAGAGACTCCGAGGAAGTCCAAATGTGACTTTCTACAAAGTAGCAATGTACAGATGGGCAAAGCTATCTGATTTGAGAACAGAGCATTGAGAAGAGATCAAAGAAGTTGATCCTAATGTATTAAACAATATGAAGCATCTGAATAACCATGTCAGGAGACTGTTAAAAATCACTTAGAAAAAGAAAAATCAGAAAGCTTCATGGTGGAACAAATGAAAAGGAGAGCAATCAAGGGCTCCTAGAAAGGACTGGAAAGTGTCCATTGCAGTTCTCTGTCTCAGCCAAAAGCAGTGTAATAGGGAAGTAAAGTCAACACAGAGGGGAGGTGCCTAGTATGATTATTTCATGAATTGTTCAAGGGATCCTTAGTATTTGTGGCTTTTTCTAAACTCTGCCTCAGTAAAATAATTCATGGGACAATGAACTAATATATGTTAAAAATTAATATTGGATATGCTGGAGAAAGGGTTCCACAGTTAGGATCACTGGCTTCACTTCTAAAGGACAGGAATACAGTTTTCAGCATTTGTAAGGCAGATAAAAATCCTCTGTAACTCAAGTTCCAGGAGACCTGATGCCCTCTTCTGAGCAACAAACACATACGTGGTACACAGATGTGTATGCAGGTACTACACTAAAACATATAAACTGAAATAAATAGCTATTTAAAATAGCACTGAAGATAAATAGAGCATTAGACTAAGTGATTATTCTGAGAGAGAAGAAAATAATACAAATATTTGAGAAATTGTTTCCATCAAACCCAATGAAACTATCTAGGAAGAAAGAAAGCAACATGTAAATGAGATGGTTATGAAATCCTAAAGCTGTCATTTACATTCTTATGTCACATCATAGATTACATGAAGGAACCGGGCAGTGTCATATAGCTTGCTTATGAAGTAATGGTATAAGATAACTCTAGTATAAAAAGTATTGGAAGATATTGCAATATGTCCATGGTTCACATCACTGAAAGTTCTTTAGAAAAAGACAGTACTCTACCAGTTTAAACATTTTTTCATATTGGTTGTTACTTAATATAACTCTTTTGGAATGCTAATACTCAAATGTAATATTTTTTGCCATGATTTTAAGTATTTTTAGAGGCTCTTTTCCCTGATATGCCTTAAATGACTGCCTTAGAACTCACATTTACAGAAGAGAGGGATAAAAAGAGAGCTTCCTTATCTAAGTTTGCCTCTTTTCCCAAATTCTAGAGTTAGAGTGGTTTAGCCTTATCATTTCATCCAGTCACTCAATAAATGAGTCAAACTCTCATATTTGTATCTTTCCATGATTTAAGAATCTATTACTTTCTTTCTATTATAAGACTGCTCAAGAGGCTTCATACAACTTCAAATTCTATTAAGGACTCTGAGAACTAAATGCATGATATTCCCAACTATTCCCAAACTTATTCTAAAGACACACTGTCATATATGTGAGGCTGGAATGTGTGTAGGTTTAGACAAAAAAATCTTTTACCAATAATCGTATTGTAGCCTGTTGTCCTAGCACATCTAGGAATTGAGTGGAGAAGAAATCTAAAATATGTTTCATCATAGTTTGATGCCTTGGGATACAGAAATAACTACAAAAACTTACTCAGTATTTCTTCTATATCAGAGGTTCTACGTTTGTGTTGCTACCATTTGGGATTATACATAAAATATCCTGAATATTAAGATTCATAACAGTAGCGAAATTACAGTTATGAAGTAATAGCAAAAAATTATAATTAGGGTGTCACCACTACATGAAGAACTTTATTAAATGGTCAGAGTATTTTGATGGCTGAGGACCATCGCCTTACATGGCAGAAGGGTAGAAGGAAGTCTAAAGCTGAGTGGCTTAAAAATGAGCTGACATTTGTCACCAAAGAGGCTATCAACACTTCTACTGGACTCTCTGTTAGGAGTAGTTTCTAGTCATCCAAAATTTTAGTGAACACTACATAAACTACAAATCCCGATTGGCTATTTATTGGAAACCATGGGACAATCATTAATCTTTAAGATTTAGTAGTTCTTCACTGAATAAGGATCAATTATTAGGAATGGATTAGTTTAAGTGAGAAAAGAATTACTAGCATTCTAGAGATTAGTTGATTAGATCATTTTCTTCTACCAGCATTATCTGGAAAGCCTTGGTTAGAGTTTAAATGATGAAATATTTGCCTTGCCAAACCATAAATGGAGAAAAATGTGGAGAATCCATGCCACCAGTTCTTCCTATTCAATGCTTTGCCCACCCCCCGTCCCCCGCCTTTCTGAGGCTTCATGACCAATGACTATGTTAAATAATGACTAAAGATTTGTATGTTATAGGAAACTTGCAGTATAATGAACAAAGATCGATTTCCAACCTCTGCTTAAGTTTCAACGATTGAAAGAGAACAGGGAAACACAGCCAACAGAACCCCACAAAGCAACACAAACTCTGTAACTTCTCAGGCATTGCAAGTAGAGAGATGATTTCTGAGGCATCCACACCTCGTAACACCAGCGTCAGCCTACCCGAGTATATTATTACAAAGAAGAAAATGAGAGAGAAAACAGAGGAAAGAAACACAGTAAAAGAAGATAACCACATAAATTTTCTTGCAATAAAATAAAATATTTCTAATGAGTTATGCATTTTAAAGGATTTTTTCCCAATGCGAATGAACTTGTCAAAGTGATCTATTTTCTTAGCAAACATGATTATGTAGGAAAAAAATATATATGTTTGCGGCAGTACCAAAATCATTTTAACTAGTTTTCAAAATGAGAAATTTGATTATGAATTATTACACTTCTTTGAAGTTTTCTATAATAGCACTTGAATTATTATAAACTGGGTGTTTTCCTCTCTTCATGAAGTTTAGCTTAAAATATTTGATGTCTAAATTATAGCCACAGCACATAACATTCTTTTTATAAGGCAATAAACAATAGTTGAGTGGTTACGTTAGGGATGCTTGTAAGATCATGAAAATGAATTATTTCATGTTTATCTAGCAGTTTGCATTTTCCAATACTTTCATTAACTCCAATTTCATGAGTCTTTGCAAATTTCGGTGAAACAATCCATAATAAAAGGTTTAGGCATGAGCCATGGTTTTCAGGTGAATATTAAAGCACAGCCACAAAATAAAATTAAAGAACATGAATTTTAAGCAAAACCCTTCCTTTGCTGCAAGGCTCTAAACCTATATAAATGCTCTATGATTACGCACTCGAACTTCTGAGGCAATTGGCTGTTAGAAACTCACTAGCTTGGCTGCTTTACGTTTTACTACCACATGTTAAACATATGTTGAAATGTGTTCTATGTTGAATGTTACAATGTTCAACTGGAATTTATAGTGGTTACAAGCCAAGATTTGGCCAGAATATGGAGAATCATGTAACAGAGAAAAGAAATATTAGTTTTTTTATGGTATTACCAAAATCAGCCCTGGCAGATATATTTACTTCTTATCAAGTATGTATAAAAATACTTTATCTTTCTATGTGCCTTTTGATATAAGAGTATGGGCATGTGATCCTCTGAGCAGTCAACCAAGCTGACATAAGCTAGTTATAGATGAAGGCTGTTTGAAGTGTCTGCCTTTTCTTTGTCTTGTTGCCTATGTTCTCTCATATCAGGTCAGCATAGATGGTGATACCTCAACCAACAAATGCACAGGAGTAATCTAATATGGTCAAGCCATTGCAGATGCAAAAGATGTCTACTTCAGCAGCTAACCTCAACTATTACAGCTTATGCAGTATAGATCTTTGAAAAGTAGAAAAATGGTCTGTAGATATGGACTGGAATCCATAACAGTGACACTAGGGATTAATTAAACAACATCATTTCAGCCACACAGCATGGATACTCGCCTTTGAGTTATTGTGCATATAGGCACATCTTAGAGCTCAAACTCAAGCAGGAAACTATACCTTCCTGATAACAATGACACATCTCCTACTTTACAATATATGGCAGAGCAGAGAAGAATTAGGTCCAAAAAAACCCCCGAAAACTGCAGGAGAGCAGGGCAGGGCAGGGTGGGCATAGTGAAAAGTGGTGGTTTAGAGTCAACCACTGAGAGAAATGGTTTGAAACATTTGAGAGAGATAGTATGGCTTTCAGTATATGTAATTAATAAACTAGTCATTAGAGCTTTAAATGGGACACCAGTTTCTTTTGATATAATAGTTTACAAGTTAGGCAGATCGGGGAAGAACTCTTCATTTTTATGACTCTTGAATACACCAGAAGAGTTAGTATAATTAGTATAATGCACACTCACTTTATGTTTTTGTGGCAGAGAATATGTTTGAAAAAATACTTTAAGAAAGCATTTTGTTTGTTTGTTTTACTTCATTAAATTAGGCAGAAACTACTCTCATGCTGAATGCTGAAGCTCGGCTCTCAGAAGGCTGATTCCAAGGTTAAGTCATGCAATAAACAAGAAAGTATTGCATTCTTAAGGTGTAAAGCCACATCCCTACATTTAGAACAGTACAACTTTCCCAAGTTAGGAGCCTTGCACTAACACTTTCTCCTCTTTCTGGAGTTGTTTATCATAAGGAATGATGGGTGCTTTCCTTAGGGAAAGAGTCCACTGAATCTGCTTATGGACATATTTCCAACTGTTTGAAATGGCAAAGAGTCTTGGTTAGAACGATTTTCTCCACCACATCAAACATCAGTGATAGACAACTTTTAAATAAGGAAGGCATATTGGAATTCACAGCTTTCGAGCTTGCAGGCCATAACCAGTTGGCTTCTTTGCCTTGGGTTCTAAGTAAGATGAACATGTGTGCAAGCAAACTCATTTACTGGAAACCCTTCTAAGAGAAAAGAAGGGGAAATGACTAAATGCCACTGCCCCACTCCACATTGTTCTCCCAGTGACTTCACCTATCCCTTTAATATTTTTTTCCCTTTTCTATCAAACCAATCTGGAAGGAGCTTTCACTTCATGAGCCATTGTAACCCACTGAAGAACAAACATACTGCAGAATGTAAAGAAATGTTGGTTTTAATAAATTTTTTCCTTTAATCATCAAAACATCAACATAGCATAGGAAATCTTACCTGCTATAAACTTTGAAGCACATATGCACATTTATGCACACTAACACACATCAAAAGGAAAAACTTACAAGACAGTTTATCTTCTCCCTAGAGGGTCTCAATTAAGAATGAAAGCCAGAGGGGCAGCTATGAGGTTCCAGAAAGAAAATGATTTAATTAATAACTGGATTAACTTGAATAACCTGGACTTTTTTCTCTTATTTATCTCGGAAGTGACATCTACCTTCCTTTACAATGAATGGAACATGGTTTCTGTTTGTTTGTTTGTTTGTTTGTTTGTTTTTGTTTGATATGCATTATCATCCATGCTGGATTTTTATACTTTATGGTTCAAAGGTCAAGAATCAGCTGGGATTCTTGACAGTCTTAGTTGTCAAATGTTATAACTTAATTGAATTCTTAAAAATGAGTCATTATTTCTTTCAGTCAATTTTAGGGAACTTAGGAAGTATTACAAACTATTATACAAAATTCTCCTTTTTATTTTTTTTTAATTTTATTTCACAGTTTCAATTTTTCTGCACAATGTTCCTAATCCAAGTAAGCAGTAATGTTATTTGTAATCATGTGTCTTCCCGAAATATTGAGTGCTTTTCTGTCACTATGATAAAATATCATAACAGAAAGAAACTAGGGAGAAACAGGTTTGCTTTAGCTTACAAATTCATGGGTGGCCAGAGTTAGGAGGCAGAAGCAGGAAGCAGGCTGATCACATTTTCCTTTACCCAGAGCAAGGAGTAAGAACAAGAAGTAGCCTAGGCTATGAAAATTCAAAGATCATTCCTGCTGCTCAACTTCTTTCAGCAAGATTGCCTTAACAAATTGCACTGCTAACAGGCGACCAAGTTTGTAAATACATGAACTATTGAGACAGGGGATATTTCTCTTTTATACCAGCATCCCTGTCCTTCATAAATAAGTGTTCATTGATTAACTTGCAATGTATTTACCAATTTCACGAAAGACACCTTATGGTGTGACCTTGGAAAGTACATCTCTCTCCCCACTTTAT
This sequence comes from Mus caroli, assembly GCF_978045245.1. Classification (NCBI taxonomy): domain Eukaryota; kingdom Metazoa; phylum Chordata; class Mammalia; order Rodentia; family Muridae; genus Mus; species Mus caroli. The sequence goes on from NW_028227269.1 coordinate 95,159,174, forward strand.
AAAATACAAAAGCAAAAACCATTCAAAAATTTCCTTAAATTCCCTCATTCCATTACATTTTGGTGTTGTTCTTAAAGAATATCTATATTTCCTCCAGAAGTATATATTAATATACAAAGCTCTTGGCACAGTGAATAGAAGAGTAAAATGATCACATTTCTTAAAGCCACTAGCAGGTGTTTTAAAAGATATTTGTTTAGGCCTTGCTTTCCAGACATGCACTTCATATTTTTGTTGGAGCATCTTCCCTTGGGGAAGGGAAACAATGTTTAAGAGAAGCATTTGCATCAACGAAATCGTAGTCCCTACTGAGGCCTGCTCAAGGACAAGAATATATCAAAAAGAAAAGAGCCTTTGTCCTATGTTGAGGTTAAATACTTACCACTCCTCAGGAAAGCTTACATTTCTTTTGTGCAATGTGTCTGTGAATGTTTTATGAATCCAATTGAGCTGAAGAATCAAGTTTCTTCGACAGACAGAGTTTATTCAGAGGAATAAAGATACAGCAGAAAGTTATTGATTTTTGAGGGATCTACGCCTTGTGAAAAATTAACCAGACATTCCTTCAAGATCGATACGATTACCCTTGCTGTTTCAGAGCTGCAACCCACAGTCTGACTGAAGAACGTCTCCATTGCAGAGGGCACTGGTAGGTTCTGCGGACTGTTGAAAAGCACAGAAAGTAGGATTTCCTCTTTATTCTTTCCTTTTTCTCCTTCCATGTTTTCTAGTGCCTCTTTTTATTTCTTATAATGCATACATCAAAACACCTTTCAATAGTTTGGCATCCAGGTAAGACCTAATGTACTCTACTTCATGACCTATGTAGTCTTGGAATGACCCCCTGAGTCTATTTTTATGATTCATAAAAGGTAGAAAAATGTAAATTACTCATCTCTCCATCAGGTTTTAATGTTGCTTTCCAGTTTTGGTTACTGCTCTGCTGTCTGGAACAATGTCCCAATTCTAATTTTTTTTTCATTTTTATTTGTTTTGCTTTTCAAAGCTGACAATGGGCTCCCCTTTCCTGTCTCTGCTCAGAAATAAGAGGTCCGACTGTCTCTCGCACCAAATCAATATCAAGTTATACATTTATGCATTCCAATAATTCTATCTAGTTTACCAACAAGTGGTTGAAGCCTATTTCCAACAACCAGAACACCCAAAGTAGCATCCAAACACTGCCATCAGGGAGTTCACGGATTAATAAGATTTCTCCAAAAGGGGAAGAGAGCTCCTGGCATTTGGGAGGAGAAATTCCTTTTTATATGTCCTGTGCTTGTGAATTTCATTTCTCATCCATAGTCCTGGCACATACAAGCCAAGAACCTAAATGGTACTTTTCTGTGATGCTGACTACTAGAAATATCTATACACAAAGTTTAGAAAAATATCACTGGCTATTTTTGAACATATAGTTGACTGTGTACTGTCTGCCTTGATTCCAGTAAAACAGGTTTTATATTGCTTCTGAAAATAAGGTTGTGGAGGAGATTCACAGCTTTTGTCTTTTACTGCCACTTTAGGTCTTGGTCACTATGGGAACCCTTGATCCTGCCATGTCAGCAATCTCTTGTGATATTTTACCCATCATGTTTCCTCGGTGTCTTCTGCACAGTTCTCTTGCTCTCATCATGATGGACAATATGTAGCCCAGTACGTTTAGCTGTTACTGTTCATTAACCCTCCACTGATTTTAGTAGATTCTGTAGGAATGTATTTTTAACAGATAAGCTCACTTATTGTGTTTTTGTATTTTTGACATTTGTAAGAGTTTTGTTTTCATTTACAATTAATATAATTATATAATTTCTCACTTCTCTTTCTGCTCTACAAGTGTTCTCATGTACCCCTTTGTTCTCTTTCAAGTCCATGCTATCATTTTGCTTAATTATTATTCTGGTAGTGTGTGTGTGTGTGTGTGTGTGTGTGTGTGTGTGTGGTGTCTTTCATTCCAGAGTGCTCTGAGTGCTATGCTCATCAATTGTTTGTTGCCTGTGTTCTTGTCTGGGGTCAATGCCCTTTTATCATTGCTCCTTCCACACAAGCATGAACAATGGCGTCTTCTTTGCTTCCTGACGTGACCTGATTTCTCTGCCACCACTTCTCTTTTGTTGAGTTTTTAAGTACATGGCGTCCAAATTTCTTGAGTAATTTTAAGTTAATGAATGCATTTTTTCAAAATAGTTCACTAACAAAAGTTTACCTTTTTTTAGTTTTTCATAAAGTTTGTGATTTAGCTATTCATTGAGCAAATAAAAAATATCTGATATGTGATTATTCTATGACAATAGGGATGTACATTGAAATGACAATGGACTGTATTGTTGAAGATGTCATTCTACTAGCAAAAAAAGAATAATAATGTTGTTGATCACATAACTAAACTCAATTTTAAAGAACTCTGAAGAAAAATAAAGTTGTAGATGAAAGCAATGGCAGAATTGCCCTTGTTAGAGAGCACTTTGCCAATAATCCAAAGGAACTGTTAATTAAGAACAATATCAGTGAAAAATAACTTGGAATATTCTGGGAAGATGAGGGGCAACACACACACACACAGAGGAGGAAAGGTTTTATAAGAGCAAAACAGGAAAAAATGGAGACTCTAAAGGCACACAGAATGAAAAAAACAAACAAACAAACAAACAAACAAACAACAATAAAAACCAAGTCATTGATCTTACCCAGTGATAAGCCCTGGATGCTACAATACCAATGGGACTGGCAGGATGCATCCACTGGTTAAATAGTGGCATGCCTGTTATGGGGATAACCAAGTACTCTTTAGTTAAATCTGATACCTGCTTGCTGTATTAGAGAGAATGGATGCTTGGTGCTGTAAGCCTGGAGAAAAAAAAAATGCTGGAGAGGTCATGGGCTCTCTGGTGGGAGAAACAAGGTAAATGGCCATGTTGTCAAAATAAATTCTGCATTTGTACTAGGAGCTTTGTACTGTCCTCAGCCTTGGATAGAGAAGCTTATTTTGCATATAGTTAATGAAGAGAATCACAAGTATTTCCTCTCTCTCATTTAGTTTAATGCTCACTTCTTAATGCCTTTACCAAGTATTTCCCAATTTTTTTTTTAGGATGAAATCCATTTCTTTTGAGTTAAATGAAATAATATATTACATTAAAGTAGATATTTTCTGGGCTATAAAGGACAATTTTAACAGCTACAGCTAAGTGGAAATGTTAATAAAAGAAACCTTGTAGTGAATATTTGTTCTATTTTTTTCTAAACTCTAATTGCTCATTATTCACACATATCTTTTGACAATGCCTATGGCTATTTCTGGATATGACAATTCAAAGTCTGTCCTAGTTTTTGTTTTCCCTTTTATGTCCTTGGCCCACAGTCAATGACTTCTTAAATCTTTATTATACACATTAAAGGAAACAGATTCAGCCACTAATCTCAGTGCTGAACAAGTCACACACCATGTATTTCAAGCTGGTTGGTATAATAGTTTGTTAAATACTAGCATCAGTTGGTGCTCTCCTGTTAGCTTCAATGTCTCTACTTCATTCATTTATTCATTTGCTTATATATTTAACTTGTGTGTGTGTGTGGGGGGGTGGACCTGAGTGCAAATAAGTGTGCCTATGATTTTCTGTACATGTTTTTATAGAGAGAGGCCAGAGGACAACTTCAGCTAATGTACTTCAGGAGCCCCAAATATGGTGATTGAAACTGGGGATGTCACTGTGGCTCTCACTGGGCTAGGCTGGTTGGCCAGTATGCCCCAATGATCAACCTAATTCCCCAGCACTGGGATTATAAAAGTCTATCTCCCCATCCCCATCATGCATGCTTTTATCTCTAAGTGCTCAGACTCAAGTTATCATAAATCAAGTGCATTGCTAATTGAACTCTTGTCGGGGTCCCAATTGTCTCTGCTTTAAAGAACTCCTTCAAATCAGATCTGCCTTTTAGTCCTAAACAAATTTCTATCAGAAGAAATTCTCTTGAAAATGCCTATAATCAGGGTGAATTGAATAGAAAGGGGCCAATGCACACATGCCTTTTCTTTTTATTCCTTGTTTATCAAATCAGATTTGAAAACACCCCAGTAAGTCTCCTCTAATGTCTCTTGGTATATCACAATCTTGAAAATGTGCCACGAAATATGCCGTGAAGAATGGACAGTGAGTATTTACTTCATAGAGGGGAACTATGTTGATTTTTTTTATATTAAATGTTGCATAGTAGATTTTATTTAATGAACATTTCAAGCCCACACCGTAAAAGGATTCATTGAACGAGCAATGTTGTTTTTATTCCTCTGGTTTTGCTTTTGGTTTTGTTTTTTTGCTGTTGTTTTTAAATGTTTTGTTGGTGGTATGTTTACCTGTCTGTTTTGGTTTTATTTGGGGTTGTTTGGTCTTTTCTTCTCTTTCTGTGTATTCTTAAGAGTCCAAAAATAGAAGAACAAGAAAACTTTGCAATCTTGCCTAAAAAACTGTCTGATGATGTACAGATTTCTGAGGGACAGGACAAAAATCATTTTGTCAGGAGTCAAGGTAGTCCAAATTAACTTTGCAGGAGTGACTGATTCATTTATTTAGTACTGTATTAGAAACACAAAGGTCAAAAGGCATAGATTGCCAGCTTGTTATCTCATGGTATATTAAAACAAACAGAAACAAGTAAGAATTTGCCGGGCGTTGGTGGTGCACACCTTTAATCCCAGAACTCGGGAGGCAGAGGCAGGCGGATTTCTGAGTTCGAAGCCAGCCTGGTCTACAGAGTGAGTTCCAGGACAGCCAGTGCTACACAGAGAAACCCTGTCTCAAAAAACCAAAAAAAAAAAAAAAAAAAAAAAAAAAAAAAAAAAAGTAAGAATTTATTCATATACAAAGAAAGACATATTTATACATATATGTCTATATCTATGTACATATATATGTGATCATATATAGAGCTAATAAATGGTAATGAATGATTATTATTCATGGTTACTATTTCATTAACTATTATAGTATTGCAAACAATATTTAATGGCTTAAAACAAGATCCATTATATTTGTCATAATCAGTAATCATATCTGGATTGAGCTGTGACCTTTTGTAGTACTGTGCAAGGAATCATAAGCCTGAATCCAGCAGCCTAGGCTGCTGAGAACAGGAATTAGCTTCATGGTTATGCTATTTCCTCTGTCTATTCAGTCTCTCCAGGAGGCGTGTGCATCTGATTTCCCTGTAGGATTATTGCACATCTGTCTAGCATCAAGACCAGCTTTCACAATGAAGTCTCAAGGCTGAAAGTTCACAGAAGCAGAAATATTTAAGACTGTGTAGTGCTTGGAACCTTAAAACAGCAGGATAGCCGTCTTTTATTGTGTTGAGATTGAGCTCCATGGTCATCTGACTTCTAGAGGAAGAAAAAAAATATGAATGTGATAGGTTCTAATTTGCAAAGTAGGAAGACACTAGAGAAATAATGGTATGGTTTCACTCTTAAAATACTTCTCTTCTTTGTGACTGATCTAAGTGGACCAAGATTGAAAGCAAAGGTGAGTTAGGAGGCTATTGTCACCATGCATAAGAAAATATGACCGAAGTTAGTCATGTCAATGATAAAGGGAATAGAAGTAGATTATCCTGGAAAGAGTCTGTGGAACAAAATTGACAGGAATTAATGCTAAATACAATGTATCTTCAGCCAATGAGAAGTATACATGTAGCATGAATGAGAGTCAGGATTCTGTGATTTATAAATATGGAGGATCTAGGTGAGGAAGCTTAGGTTATCAAGAGATTTGGATCTGTTCTCTTTCAGCTGCCTATGCAGCATTGAATGGATCTGAAACCTGAGTAGTGAGGCTGTACAGCTCACGATCCAGAAAGTCCCAAAGGAATTGATCTGTTATTTAAAAAGCCATTGGTCATTATAATATCACTAATGAAGGAATATAAGTAAGTAAAACTCAGAGAAAGAAGGCTTGGAAGGTATATTAAAGGGTAACATAAGACCATCTGATTATGTTACACTAATGCTAACTACAGGGAGATTTGATCAACACAAGGGAGGTTGCAATGACAGGGAGACAAACTGTGAGTCTAGAACAATAATGCGATATTTTCATACAGTACAAGTGTGAGAGGAAGGAAGACTTTTGGAACAGTCAGGAAGAGAAACAGTAAGATGTTTATCTATAAGATGCCAGGGTATGGCCAAAGACTTAGATTTATTCAAGTTTCTTCTGAGGAAGGTCTATATCAATTACCAGCTTTAGGTTCTGACATCAACTCTTTTTCTTCAGTGGGATCTACATAATTTGAAAATTATGAATACAAGGTATTCCTTGGTTTGTATGGAAATGTGGAGTAGATGAATCCAAAGCTATGGTTGTTTTCTTAGCATGAATAAGGCACACAATTAAAATGACGTTTTGGGGCATATCTTGGGAAGAATTAAACCATTAAGTAGGCTTAAATACTTTCTTCACAATTTTCTTGTAAAAGTTCAAGTTCTCTCAAGTCCTCTCATGACTTCTTCATGTACTATTTTGATAATAATTTTCTAAACTAATCCAGAGTCAGATGCATAAAGGACAAAAGATTACAACACTTCTATTAGTTACTGACAAAAACTTTAATAGCTTAAAACAGTTTTCTTTCACTTTAGGTTAAATAAACCCCTGCTGCCCCCTAGTGACAAATTACTGGGGAATAAAATCTGTGGGTCTCTTGTTTACCTACTGACTAAAGTGGAAGATGGAATGCAGGTGTTTTATAGAACTCAAACTGTCACCTCTAGTTGCATAAACTGCTTGAATCATTTTAATCAGTGGGACTCAATTGGAGGACTTACTGAAATGGCACTCATGACCCTTATGGAATGGTTAGGAAAAGAGTTGAAGGAGCTGAACAGTATTGCAACCCCATAGGAATAACAGTGGTATCAACTAACCAGGACTCCTCAGAGCTCTCAGAGACTAAGCCATGGGCACATATTCAGCAGAGGGCTGCCTTGTCTGGCCTTGGTAGGAAAGGGTGCACCTAAACCTGTAGAGACTTGATGCCCAAGGGAAGGGGAATGCTGCAGGGGTGAGGTGGGGGTGGGTAGGAGGTTGGCAGAGCACCCTCTCAAAAGCAAAGAGGAAGAGGGATAGGGTGAAGAACTCTTGGAATGGGGACCAGGAAAAGGGGCAACATTTGGAAAGTAAATAAATAAAATGGTTTAATAAAAACATGGCATCAATGATATTGCATATGTTCATTATAAGTAATTTAGTAACATGGGGAAGTAATTTATTCATCTTAATTACGAACAATCTGGATTTTAAAATCCATAAACCCAAGCATCATCCTGGTGCAAGCATCTGGGTTTACTAAACCTTGAGCAGATTTAGTAACAACAGAGTGAGCCCTTGGCAGCTTAGAAATTGATGTTCCATGTTTAATATCTTCATTTTTCTTTCTGTTTTCCTGGCTGTGAAAAACAAAATGGCTCTTTAGAGGAGACAGAATTCATACTAATGAATATGTTGGGATATTACTCTGTGGCCCAAAGAAAACATTGAATCACTATATAGTAATATAGTAACCCCGCTCATATGTACACCCTTTGTGACTCTTCTGATCTGCTTCATCAACATTGGAATAAATAATAATAATGATAATAATAATAATAAAAATAACAATATATTGCACCCCCACAGTTCCACAGTTCCTGGCGATGTATGCTCCTCCCCACAGTTACCTGGCAATAGTCAGGTAGGCTTGGCCAGGTATTAAAAAGGGCTGCTTGCTCCTCTCTCTCTTGGGCTCTTTCCTCTCTCTTGCATTTTGCCCACTCTCTCCCCATTCCTTCACCCCTCTCTTCACATGGTCATGGCTGGCCCCCACTTCTCTACTCTCTCCTTCTCTCTGCCTCTGCTCCCCTCTTAACTCCCCTCCCCATACCCTAAATAAACTCTATTCTATACTATACCGATGTGTGTCCGGTCCCTCAGCAGGAAGTGATGCCTCAGCATGGGTCCGCTGGAGCATCCCCTTCTTCCACACCTTGCTAGAGCATAGTCATATAGCTCTTCCTCTTTTTATGATCACAACAATAGCAATAACAATAATATATTTCCATCATCATCTTCCTAAGATTCCCACAGGTCAGATTCTTGTTTTCAAACAGCTGCCCAGAGATAGACATATATCACTTTCTGAGAAAAATCCAAATTTTAGAAAATAAAAAAACATTTTAATCTTTAAGAAAGATAATGTATTTCTATCAGTAGAATAAACCATGGCATCAATCAAACAAAACAAGTATTTTCAGTTATGAGATATCCCCAGTGAAATAAATGATTTCTTGGACCAAAATGGAGAGCACATACCTAATTGTCAAGTTTTCTTTTTGGAAAATTTACACACAAATGTGCCTGGTGCTTATGTTAATAGAAATCTACCCCTGAAATGATAGCAACTTTTTAAAGCCAGTTCTAAAAATATTTCTGTTTGCATGTTAAGTATTGTTGCAAGTTCTTTCTCAAATTTTATGTATTCTAAAACAAACCAAAATGAGTAGATGGTATTCTTGAATTTTAGAGGAGACAGAATTCATACTAATGAATATGTGAGATATTACTCTGTAGCCCAAAGAAAACACTGAATATAGTAATATAGTAACCCCACTCGTACGTACACCCTTTGTGACTCTTCTGACCTGCTTCCCCAAGGTTGGAATAAATAGTAGTAGTAGTAGTAGTAGCAGTAATAGTGATATAATACTACTACTAATAATAATAATAATAATTAACAACAATAATAACTGTTGGTATTCTGTCTAAACTCCATCCCCACAGTTCCTGTGTAGCTGCAGTTGGCCTGAACTCCCTTTGTAGACCAGGCTAGTCTTGAACTCAGTGGTCTACTTGCTCTGTCTCTGAGTTCAAGGATTAAAGGTGTGCACCACACTGGTCCAGTAACTTTGAATTCTTCAAAATAAATGAGTAGATAGTATTCTTGAAGTATAGGAATGGAGGAGGCCAAGATTATCTTATCCCATTTTTTCCTTGTGATAAATCTGAATCACACACACACACACACACACACATAGATGTGTGTGTGTGTTTGTGTGTATGTGTGTATATTCTGTATCATATATATATATATATATATATATATATATGTACATATATATAATCATACATATCTTTATAATACCTATATCTAGAAATACTGTGGTTTCTGGGAGGTCAATTATAAAAAATGGAGAGTCTTAGGTAGACAATATGAAAGTTAGTCCCTCTGAGACATGATTAAGGAAATGTCTATAAGATAATTTTAAATTGCCAACAGGAGTTAAAACCTGCAAATTATGCTTTGCAGTAAGAATCTCTAGAATAACCATGATAAATATTTATAGAACTATGTCTTTATAGTTCACATTATTAAATATGACACAGTGAGGAGTAAACCAGAGGTGTTGCCTGTGTGTACTTTCAAGCAACATGTAAATACTGAGATGAAATAGACAGCCTAATGATGATGCTTTTGTTTTGTCTTTGAAAACAGTGCATTTTCTTTCCTCATTTGACTTGAGACTGTTTTAAAGGAAATTATATAACATGTAAACTGTATTTTGGGGATGATAACAATAAAAAGAAGATACCAAAGTGGTAAAAAGCAGAAAATCTCACTGTGAGTGAGCTAACACAGGCATGATGCAGAGTATGCTTTGGGGTTGAGAGTGGGGTTTGACTTTCCCTTTGAAGTAAGAAATGATTCTGCACTTGTTATCATTTTGTACTTATGAATCTAATGCAAATCTTGCATAATTGTTATGTACTATGTCAGATCCATACACTGAACCCAGAGCCTTATAGAGTCTCTCCCTATGTACATTGGAAATATAAGTTTCTATATCATTCCTCTCTTCTGAATGAACTTTTTCATGGTTCTTATTTCACTCTGAGATCCTTGTTTGTATCAATCTAATAATCTAAGTTTTAGTAAAGTTTTCCAGTGTGGAACAGGTTTAAATGAATATATTTGTCAAAATGCATCAATCTATAAAGCGATAGTAGTTAAATAAGACTTGAACACATCATCAGAGAACATAAATGTGTGTTCCATGTTGATGTACTTCTTCTCCATTCAAATGTGGCAAGTGATAATCAGTCAATCAATCAAGTCAGGAACAAGGGCAGAATAGAGAAACATTGCACTTTGGACGTAGTGAACTAGCCATCCTAAAGAAATGAGAAAAAAATTAATAAAATTAGCTGCTTTTCTTCAAGTCTTGATTTATTTTGCTATACAGTCCAGATAATAAGAGAAAGATAGTTTGAATGTAAGAAAATATTTCTGTAATGCCTTACAGAGTGGCTTCAATGTGCCCTTTTATAAACACACTGTGCATATGAGAAAATGATTTAAACAGGGAAATCCATTTTACTATACATTAAGACAAAGTTTTCCTATGTGTCAAATGAAGTTGACCAGGGAAAAGTAAGTATAAACAGAGCCTGTGGGAGGTGGGAAGACATAAAAGAATGCATTAACAAATTGTGGTGAGGTCATCACTGAGAAACTTATTTAGGCTGGGTTAACTGGATGGAGTACTACTGGAAACAAGCAGAAAGGCTCACGAACATTTGAAATTGGTAAGAATTTCCTTGACCTACTGAATTTTGGTATACATTCGTCACATGTCTTGGTGAAATTGTACCACCCAGACATGGCATGCAGACGTTGCTCCTTCCAGGTGTTTGAAATAATAAACTTCAGCAGGACCAAACACAGCTGGATATTTTCTAATAATATGTATAGAACTCGGCATCAGGCAGTGTGAATGTGTATGGTTCCACAAATGTAAACACAGCATCAATAAAGTACAGTATCATATATTTAATGGGACAAGAAGCTGGGAGATAGTCGCAGATGTTTCAATCATTTGTCATTGGCTTTCTCTATAGCTCTTCTCAGGTCAATACACATTTGCTGCTTTCTGTGTCTGAACTGGTCAATGGGAATTCACACCCTGCTCTGACTCATTTATAATAACCAGACAAATTGAAAGACAGCATTTATTAAGCACATTTTGCCAGGAACTTACAGCATACATTGCACCTTCAGATGCAATGTGAAAAGGTTGGAAAATGCTGTCCAAAACAGTTCACAAAGGGAACAAGAAACTACAGAGGGTAATTTTGCTTTGGCAACCATGAAGTGTGACATTAACTAGGTATCCCCACAGGCAATACTATTCTTACCCTCTAAATTTGTTTCTTTTATTAGTGTATAGTTACATGAAGACCTAAAAAAAAATTCCAAAATTAGAATTGATGTCTGAAAACATCTCAGCATGTTTCTCTGTCATATTAACATCATCCCCTGAATGTTCACTGCCACATGGGCATCTGATCCAAACGTGAACACTATATATCTTTGGATGCTATAACTATAGGTTATAAAATATTGATGGTAGAAATGAACTTCTAGCATTAGTTCCAAATGTTACTACCTCCAACTTCTTTAATCATATTTTATGAGTAGATGTAAAGATGGTTTAATTACCATTTTCAGATAAGGAATGCTACAAAAATAATATTTTACAGATGTGTGAAAACAGATTTTGTTTGAATACAGGAAAACAATTGAACTAAAAGATTTCTCAACCAGACAAAAAGAAATATGGCAAAATAATTATTTCATAGTGTACATGATGTAATGGAATCAAGAGGAGGTAATAATATATACCACCTCTTGAATCAGGATATAAGGTAATAATATCTTAGTGAAATCATTTCAAATCCATTGTTTCCAGGAAGCAAATATCCTTCTCATTTATTGGATTATTATTACAATTGCATGGAATTTCCTCGGGGAGACAAAACTAAATGACTACTCACCCTAGTTAAGAATCAAGAATGCACCCAAGTCCTGATTCTATCTGTCTAGCTTGTTGTTTCAATGAGATTATCCGGTTTTCTTAGAAAGCAAGAGGAAGAGACTACTTGAAAAAGTGTAGGTGATCACTGAATGTCAGTATCATAAAAATGGGATCCCTCAACAAAAAATATGACTTCTCCACAGCCAAATGTATAAAAACACCCCTTTACTTATTCTGTGCTCTACAATCTATGATTTCTCAAAACCATAAAATATGCAGCCCAAAACAATGAAATAAAGTTGTCAGTGAAGCAAAGAACAGGATAGCTAAGCTCTCATGTGAGGTTCTGATCATCCTTTCTATCTCTTCCAACAAGAGACTGTCAAAAGGCCTGCTCTTAAAGTAGTCTCAGCTACTTCTGAAGAAAATGATAATGGCTATCATGTTCAGATGATGATTATAGTTAAGGTAGATGAGATCGCTACGATGTAGGACCCAAGTCCTTCCACAATCTATGTCACTTAATTCTAATAGATCCAGCAAGAGAAGTTCCTAGAACCTCCTACTACCCATAAGGAAAGTAGTCATTGGCCAGATCAAGTAATTTGTCTAAAGTGGTTCACTGAGCAAGTGAATAAATTAAAATAAAAATCACAGGTATTTAATTCAAATATTAGTTTTATTTGTAATCATGCATATATGTGAGGGATGTCAATATGTTGGTTATGTGCTCATGAGTGCAGGTGCTCAGAAAGATTGGAATAAACAAGCCCAGATTCTCTCCACTGGAGATGAATCATGAAAGCTTTAATTATAGGTAGCACTGAGCTGCATAGCTAGAGTGCTAAGAATGAACTTAGGGTCCTTAGAAGAGCAGCAAGCACCCTAACCAGTGAGGTCTCTCTAGCCCCACAACAATTATCCCGCTTCACTCTCCACACTGGGGCTATGAGGGTTAATACAGTAACAAATGCCATTTATGAGCAAGATCCCTTCTTTGCCATTTTTATCCCATTTAGCAAATTCTAGATTTGCGATTTCTAGAACTCTATGCTTAATAATTTTAATTCACAAACCAAACACTGATTAATTTAGAAACACTTCACAAGTCAGTAAGCTCGGGCATCATCCTGATTTCTATATATCCTGATTCCTGTTGTTGTTTCTATCCCCAAGGTCACCATGACTCCTTTAATAATTTTTCAAACATTAACACTCTCATACTAGCTAATGGACACCAATTTCTTAAAACCCATCCCCTTAAAATTTTTTCCCATTCTCAGACTCTGTACTTCCTGTTTCCCATCCAAAAACTTACTGCTCTGTGTTTTTTAATGCCCTTTTAGTTGCATTTCAGATCACATATATAACAGGCAGTTTCACCATGGAAATCTGCTGCTCTCCACATTCCTAACCAGAGCTCATTAGTCTATGTTGTTTCACTCAATGTGCATATGGCCTTAAACTAAAGTGCATATTATTTGCTTATTAATTACTTTTAAAAACCTCTACTTGAGTTTAAGTGTTAGGAGGTCAAGAGCTATGGCATGTCTAGTCACCATGGCAACTACAGTGATGCCTGTTATATATCGAAGCCGAATGAGATGCAAGGATGACACATCTGTTCTTTCATGAATGCTTACCACATTTATGTGCTAGATTCAAATGTAACTTATATAAGGAAAAAATATGTCAATACATAAATCAGCATTAAAAAATGAGTGAACTATGAAATAGGTCATGTTAAGAATATAACAAACAAAACGTTGGTCTCACCACCATCCAGCCAACTCATAGATGGATGAAGTGATATTCAGACTGGACTCTCTAACTCCAAAGCAGCTGTTGTATTACATGAAATCATGTCAAGGCTAAAATGAATCTGTAGGAAATGGAAAGCAAGGACAAGAAATGTGCCATACTGGCTCTGTCACTGACAGTAAGAGACAGTTCTTAGAAGGGACGTTTTCTCTGGATTCTGAAAACTGAGGAGGGACTTGACAGGTGAATTAGAGTGACAGGAAAACAGTCTCAACCATGAGAAACTATGTGTCAGGAGGGTAACTATGTGAATAAACAAACGTCCATTTAACACCTACATCTTGAAAATTGTCTCAGTTATGGCATCAGGGATTTTATGAGTCACATGTAACAATATCCACAAAACAAGATTTAGCCACTAAAATTCAAACCAAGACATTGATAGCTATCATCCAGCTCACTGGGAGTGTAACAAATTGTCACCAGGTTCTGCCTGCCACAGCAGATCTATAAATTGAGTGTTATGCCTAGACATCAAAACCTCACTGGCATGAATTGGGGTGGAGCTGCTGAGTACAAAGGTCGCCTCTGGCTTAGCTAATAGACACTCATAAAGAATGTAGCTTACAGTCGGTCATTATATTTGTGTTCATTCGAGACACTTCGTCAGATCTACAAGGTTAACTGTCCATTGAACAGCACCACACAGTCCTAGAAAGAGAATATGAGTATTGATTGTCACGCTTCATAAGATGAACTGGCCTCAGAAATCTCTTCTCAAAGCTGCATCAATATTTGTATCCCGATATCACTGGGAAATTGTTCCTGTGATGTATATAAGCTATGGTTCAAGAATTTGTCAAAAAATAATTCATTATTGATGTAAATATCACAGCAAAGATACTGATTGTCCAGACCTGGGTGATAGCATTAAAAGCTCACTTCACAGACAAGTCTATATTGTTTATAAGGAGGCAGTTTACTAACAGGCTTCTCCCAGTCTGCAGGAGCTAATGCTTCTCAAAGGCAGAGCGCACAACACTTTCTGACAGGAGCCACTGTTCTTAACAATTTTCCCTTGCGTGAAATATAAGCAAGTCAGCTTTAGATTTTTTTTTTTGAGATTTTAGTAAAAATTGTATCATTTATCCATTCCTGTTCCTCTCTACTAACTCTTCGAATATGCCCTACTTGATCTTTGTTTCAAAATAATGGTCTCTTTTTTCACTGTCATTGACTGCATATTATATGTATATATATATATATATATACACATATATGTATATATATATACACACACACACATATATATATGGGTGTGTATATATGGATGTGTGTATATGTATATGGACATGTATATGTGTGTATATGCATATGATATACTTACATATCTGTATGCATATACACATATGTTATATATGTGAATATATATATGTGCATATATGTATTTCTAAGTATAACCTGCTCAGTCTGGTTACTTATATGTATGTTTTCAGGCCTGACCATTTGGTATTAGATAAGCAATTGGTGTGCTCTTCTATGGAGACTCCCTCCTCCACTCTCCTTGAAGGCATATAGAAATTTGTATAGCATTGAAACCTTGTGGGATTTTCCTTCTCCAGTTTGGAGTGCTCATTGTTGTTCTTTATCAAATCATGTTTAGGTAGTTATGTTGATGAGACTGTATGGGTGTAGGATATTACTCCCACACATATGACTCAGGGAACATTGTCAAAGAGAGTGTGAAAAATTGTAAGATACAGATGATAAGAGGTTTTGCTATGAAATTAACTCTACTTAATTCTTTTCAAATGCAAACTTTCACTTAGAATTAAAAATATAATGTATGAAAATGTGCAATTATGTGTTTGTGTGCATATTTGTCTATATGAGTGCACCTATGTGAAAGTATGTTGTTGCTATTGCTGTTGCTGGTGCTGTTGTTGAGGTGTGTCCTTGCACGTTCCTCTACGAAGGGTATTACCCTTCACTTATTAATTTTTAATAACTGAAGTGAGAGCAGATACTAATTACCAGAAGTCAAGCACTACTGCAATCATCTTCTGATAAATTATTGCTATGGTTTCTTTTAATAGTTTGAGGTTTAAACATCTGAAGTAAGTTACATACCATGTCTAACTGTATTAGCACTGAATCATTGCTTCTTCAAGGAATAAAATGGTTTTCTCTGTTTCATCACTTTTTATTCCATGATCATATGCATGTAAATGTCTTGGATGATTTTGGCCTTTGGAGATTTGGCATACTTACAAAGAATGAAAAGGGGACAGAGTTAACTGACCTAGTAGTCTAACTTCCCTCCCCCAAGCAGCCAGTAGGAATGCATTTGTGAGGTTGAATACTGCTATGATTTGAACCAGGGAGCTATTCAATGGGCCTTTATCCCACTAAAATCAGGGACTAGACAAGGCTGCCCACTTTCTCCCTACCTATTCAACATAGTACCTTAAGTCCTACCCAGAGCAATTCAACAACAAAAGTTGATAAAGGGGTTATAAATTGGAAAGGAAGAAATCAAAATATCACTTTTTGCAGATGATATGATAGTATATGTAAGTGACCCTAAAAATTCCACCAGAGAACTCCTAAGCCTGATAAACAGCTTCAATGAAGTAGCTGGATATAAAATTAACTCAAACAAGTCACACAAAGGATAAATAGGCTGAGAAAGAAATTAGGGAAACAACACCCTTCACAATAGTTACAAATAATATAAAATACCTTTGCATGACTCTAACTAAGGAAGTGAAAGATCTGTATGATAAGAACTTCAAGTCTCTGAAGAAAGAAATTAAAGAAGATCTCAGAAGATGGAAAGATCTCCCATGCTCATGGATTGGCAGGATCAACATTGTAAAAATGGCTATCTTGCCAAAAACAATCTACAGATTCAATGCAATCCCCATCAAAATTCCAATTTAATTTTTCAACAAATAAGAAAGGGCAATCTGCATATTCATCTGGAATAACAAAAAACCTAGTGTAGAAAAAACTCTTCTCAAGGATAAAAGAACCTCTGGGATAATCACCATGCCCCAACTAAAGCTGTACTACAGAGCAATTATGATAAAAACTGTATGGTACTGATATAGTGACAGACAAGTAGACCAATGGAATAGAATTGAATACCCAGAAATGAACCCACACACCTATGGTCACTTGATCTTTGACAAGGGAGCTAAAACCATCCAGTGGAAAAAAGTCAGCATTTTCAACAAATGGTGCTGGCACAACTGGCAGTTATCATGTTGAAGAATGCGAATTGATCCATTCCTATCTCCTTGTACTAAGGTCAAATCTAAGTGCATCAAGGAATGCCACATAAAACCAGACACAGTGAAACTTATAGAGGAGAAAGTGGGGAAAAGCCTCGAAGATATGGGCACAGAGGAAAAATTCCTGAGTAGAACAGCAATGGCTTGCGCTGTAAGATCGAGAATAGACAAATGGGACCTCATAAAATTGCAAAGCTTCTGTAAGGCAAAAGACACCATCAATAACACAAAAAGGCTACCAACAATTTGGGAAAGGATCTTTACCTATCCTAAATCAGATAGGGGACTAATATCCAATATATACAAAGAGCTCAAAAAGCTGGACCCCAGAAAATCAAATAACCCCAATAAAAAATGTTTTGCTGAAAGGACCCAGATATAGCTGTCTCTTGTGAGACTATGCCGGGGTCTAGCAAACACAGAAGTGGATGATCACAGTCAGCTATTGGATGGATCACACAGCCCCCAATGGAGGGGCTAGAGAAAGTACCCAAGGAGCTAAAGGGAATTGCAACCCTATAGGTGGAACAACAATATGAACTAACTAGTACCCTGGAGCTCTTGTCTCTAGCTGCATACGTATCAAAAGATGGCCTAGTCGGCCATCACTGCAAAGAGAGGCCCATTGGACTTGCAAACTTTATATACCCCAGTACAGGGGAACCCCAGGGCCAAAAAGGGGGAGTGGGTGGGTAGGGGATTGGGGGGTGGGTATGGGGGACTTTTGGGATAACATTGAAAATGTAAACGAGGAAAATACCTAATAAAAAATAAATTAAAAAAAATGGGGCTCAGAGCTAAACAAAGAATTCTCACCTGAGGAATACTGAATGGCTGAGAAGCACCTGAAAAAATGTTCAGCATCCTTAATCATCAGGGAAATGCAAATCAAAGCAACCCTGAGATTCCACCTCACACCAGTCAGAATGGCTAAGGTCAAAAACTCAGGTGACAGCAAATGCTGGCAAGGATGTGGAGAAAGAGGAACACTCCTCCATTGTTGGTGGGATTGCAAGCTTAAATTATGTATATATAGCTTTGTTTCTACACCTCAACCAGCCTTTGTTTTGTCACAGAAGGAATATTTAATCTGAGGAAGGCCTAGAAAAGGACCAAGAATATGTTTGTGACATATTTGATCTTCTAGGCTTCTATTAAGTTATAAAACTTACGTAATTATTTGTTGTAAAAATTGTTGAATTTGTCTTAACAGAAGAGCAAGAAAAGCAGGCTATTGCTCTCTGTCAAAGCAATTCAGCAATTTTCCCAACAAAAATTTATAGATTCCTTGTAAAATCCAAATTAATGAAATGAACTATTGCATGAAATAACCAATGGAATAAAGGATTTTTGAATGTCACTAAGGACCACCTATTTTAAGAAAAAAAAAAAAAGAAGAAGAAAGGAAATAAAGTAATTAGCATCAGGCTCACCAGTATGTTTATAATAAGGTTGGTGAAAATCCTAACTTTTGAAAAAAATCAAAAGAAATGTATAGAAAAGATGATTTTGCCATGTAAAGACAGTGTTAAGGACAAGTATAAATAATCCCTTAATCTTATATTCAGAGAAATGCTACTTATAGAAGTAAATGCATTGAGTTATTCTTCCTTAAGTCTCAACTATTCTGGAGAGGATTTCATGAATATATTAGAGAATAAAGTTTTCATTTCAGTTAACTTATAGCTAAATGAAGATATATAATAATGTAAGAAATAATAATATAATATATTATATGTTAATATAAAATATATAATTATATAATACATAAAACCAGCTTCTTTAGGAATGTATAATTTTACCTTAGCTTCAGAGAAAGAGAACCCCAGATGCAAGAGAGACAATGCACGTACACAAATGAGATGATGGTGAAGGTTAGTACCCAGCTTCAGAGGCAAAGAACAATCCTTCATTCATTCATATCACAGCCTTTAACAGAATGACTCTATGACCTTCTTAAAAATGTCAGTTTAAACTATTCCTTTAAAAAAAAGGAATCTTCAATTCAGTGTATAAATTAGACTTAATCCCCCAAAGAATGGGAATCTGTTATTGCCTATAACTGGTGGGTATATCTAGGCCTATGTCAGCTTCCATTTTAACAAGTGCAATTCTATTAAGATTAACGGTCAGTGTCCTTTCAAAGGTCATGGTTTGGGTTTCTACAACTCCCTTAAACCTAGTCACTGTCATGTGTGGGATTTTAAAAAGTACTCAGATCATAGCCACGGAGAATTGATTTCGCTTTCTTCTAAAATAGAATGGTGAGTTTGCCTTTACCTCAGGCCAGCATGATTTGAGAGGTGCCTGGTCTCTGGAATTCACACTTCTGCAACTGGAACCCTCCAGAAGCTGCCTGTGAAGGCAGAACACTATCCCGGCTGTCTATCAATGCCCTTCCTATGTGGGAAGACAACACTTTTGTCTCGGTTCCTATAACAGAAGAACTGAAAAACTCCCTTTGCCTCCCCCTGCTCAGCTATTTATAGGGTTTCATAAAGTCTGTGCTGCACAATGCAAAACTGGCCTATTAAAAGCAGAGAAGGCTAAAGCAATCCTACTATTGTCTAGAATAGCACTAATACAATCTTCTTCCTACCTGGAATGAAACTTTGCAAACGATCTAGTTCTAAGATTATAAGAAAGATGACCTTTTAATCCTGAAATCCTATGAAAACTTAAGTTTCACATAAAATATATTTTATATGTGGAAGTTATATGCATTTTTGTACTGTCATATTTTTTCAAACTCTATGAAGCAATCTTTTGAAATATAGCAATGTGCTCTGTGTTAATGAACAAGATGGAGATGGTCAAATTTATTATTTTATTTCTTGGTATTGCATAGAGTACCTGAAGTGAAGCTGACATTCCTTGAGCTTAGGAAGCTATTTTTCTTAAACACTGGGTATATTGGCAGAGAAGAAAACAAAAGAGGCAATGTCATCAAAGTAGAACCCAAAAGACTAGAGAGTAAGAATGTCACATGTGCAATGAGGACCTATCTGAACATTCAGTTAAGGCCATACAAACACAGATCATCCAGAAAGCAGTTATTCAAAATATGTAGTCTGTCATATAGCAGAACTTTTACTATTCCCATACCAGATTCATTTGTTTGGCAGTAAATGTGATTTCGAGGTGACAGAACATGAAAATAGCCTGAGTTTCACAAAGCCTCTACAAATCACCTCGTGTATTAAAGAACTAAGAAGGGTGAAAACAGGAGCAAAATTTTTTTCCATTTGTAGCCACTGATTAATTTGTATTGTCAGCATACACACATCCCCAATGTAATCATATAATTAGCAAATATGCACAAAGAGAGACACACAAATATGTTCATTCATATGCACCTATAATATATTTGCCTCACAGCCTTGAAATGAGCCTAGAGCTATTGTCTTTGTGATTCTGCCTTCATGGTGGAAGGTAAAAAGTTCAGGGTGCATAAAACATAGAGAATAAATTTCCTTCTTTAACATATAAAGATGTGCATGTGTTCAAGTATGAAAAACAGCTGCTTCTTTTAATTCTATTCTTCTTCTGCACCACACACCAGAGTTTCCCTGCTTTTGTGAGCATTAGCCCTAAGAAAGTACACCCTTTTTAAATGCTCTTATTGAGTTCACTCTTTACCCTAATCACTGCCGCTCTGTTCTCCCCTTCTTAATTCCTTATCTTCCTATTAGTTGATGGTATAAGAAATGAAACACACATTCTGTAATTCTTAAACTTCCATGGCATTTCGATCCATTTTATTCTCAATAGACTGCCTTTCTTGTGTTTTAATCGCAGCCTTTTTTTTAATGAAAGTATTTTAATAATCTACTTCTAAATGAACTTATTTCTTAATTTTGATAGTGACTTTTTTGTCCTCTATATGTTGTGTGCCTATTCTGTTGTATGAAGCATCTCTGTGGCTTTAACTATCATCTTTTCCTTAGCAATGAATATTAGAATCGTGTATATCTCTAGATCAGAAGTTTCATCAGAAATATGATTCTAAAATTCATACTTGATGTAAAGCTTCATCTCCTCTACAATATACTGATTTCTTCATCTCACAACAAGGCTTTACAATCTGGTAAAGTTCTTGAAGAAAAACAAAGTTCTAAATGAGGAAGATACTGTCATCAGCAATACGAGTGTCTTTGTTAAAATGTTGATCTTGGCAATGCACTGTGTGAAGGTAGAGACACAGCTTGGGATTTAGCAACACTGACAGCTCTTCCAGAGGACTTCGGTTCAATCCCCAGCTCCCACGTGGCAGCTGGCAATTGTCTTTTACTCCAGATATGATGCCCTCGTACAGATAGATGTATATGTTGATAAAACACCAATGTAAATACATAAAAATAAATAATTCATAAAGAATCTAAAATACTATTTTAGAAAAGTTTATTTTATGATCTTTAGCCTTACTTCTCTGGGTCACACTTGGAGCCTGCATTCCCAAGGGAGATCAGCACGAATTTGTAAAATGTCCCAGCTAGGGTGAACTAAGCTAAAGACATTCTTGTCTCACAAGTTTGGGCTCAGATGTCTGAAATGATGGTTAGGTTCTGAAGAAGGCCTGTTCTTCAAAGCATGATTTTCTGGATATTGTCTTACCCAGCAGTCAGAAAGACAGGGAAAATAAAAAGTGTAAGTGTAGTAGAGAGACAAAAGAGACATAGAGACAGAGGCAGAAAGACAAGGACATGGTGAGAGAGGAGAGAGGAGAGAGGAGAGAGGAGAGAGGAGAGAGGAGAGAGGAGAGAGGAGAGAGGAGAGAGGAGAGAGGAGAGAGGAGAGAGGAGAGAGGAGAGAGGAGAGAGGAGAGAGGAGAGAGGAGAGAGGAGAGAGGAGAGAGGAGAGAGGAGAGAGGAGAGAGGAGAGAGGAGAGAGGAGAGAGGAGAGAGGAGAGAGGAGAGAGAGAGAGAGAGAGAGAGAGAGAGAGAGAGAGAGAGGAGAGAGAGAGAATTAAAGAGAGAGAATTAAAAACAAGAGAGTCTTTTTTTAAATTAGGTATTTATTTCATTTACATTTCCAATGATATCCCAAAAGTCCCCCACCCGATCGCCCACCCAGTCCCCCACCCACCCACTCCCACTTCTTGGCCTTTGCGTTCCTCTGTACTGAGGCAGATAAAGTTTGCACGACCAATGGGCCTCTCTTTCCACTGATGGCCAAATAGGCTGTCTTCTGATACATATGCAGCTAGAGACACGAGCTCCAGGGGCTACTAGGTAGTTCATATTGTTGTTCCACCTATAGGGTTGCAGATCCCTTTAGCTCCTTGGGTACTTTCTCTAGCTCCTCCATTGGGGGCCCTGTGATCTATCCAATAGCTGACTGTGGGCATCCACTTCTGTGTTTACTAGGCCCCAGCATAGTCTCACAAGAGACAGCTATATCTGGGTCCTTTCAGCAAAATCTTGCTAGTGTATGCAATGGTGTCAGAGTTTGGAGGCTGATTATGGGATGGATCCCCAGATATGGCAGTCTCTAGATGGTCCTTTCGTCTCAGGTCCAAACTGTGTCTCTGTAACTCCTTCCATGGGTGTTTTGTTCCCAATTCTAAGAAGGGGAAGTGTCCACACTTTGATCTTCTTTCTTCTTGAGTCTACAGATTCAATTCAATCCCCATCAAAATTCCAACTCAATTCTTCAACAAATTAGAAAGGGCAATCTGCATATTCATCTGGAATAGCAAAAAACCTAGAATAGCAAAAACTCTTCTCAAGGATAAAAGAACCTCTTGTGGAATCACCATGCCTGATCTAAAGCTGTACTACAGAACAATTGTGATAAAAACTGCATGGTACTGGTATAGCAACAGACAAGTAGACCAATGGAATAGAATTGAAGACACAGAAATGAACCCACACACCTATAACTTGATCTTTGACAAGGGGGCAAAAACCATCCAGTGAAAAAAGACAGCTTTTTCAACAAATGGTGCTGGCACAACTGGTGGTTATCATGTAGAAGAATGTGAATTGATCCATTCCTATCTTCTTGTACTAAGGTCAAATCTAAGTGGATTAAGGAACTCCACATAAAACCAGAGTCACTGAAACTTATAGAGGAGAAAGTAGGGAAAAGCCTCGAAGATATGGGTACAGGGGAAAAATTCCTGAATAGAACAGCAATGGCTTGTGCTGTAAGATCGAGAATAGACAAATGGGACCTCATAAAATTGCAAAGCTTCTGCGAGTCAAAAGACACCGTCAATAAGACAAAAAGGCCACCAACAGTTTGGGAAAGGATCTTTACCTATCCTAAATCAGATAGCAGACTAATATCCAATATACATATATATATATATATATATATATATAGACCTCAAGAAGGTGGATTCCAGAAAAATCAAATAACCCCATTAAAAATGGGGCTCAGAGCTAAACAAAGAATTCTCACCTGAGGAATACTGAATGGCTGAGAAGCACCTGAAAAAATGTTCAGCATCCTTAATCATCAGAGAAATGCAAATCAAAACAACCCTGAGATTCCACCTCATACTAGTCAGAATGGCTAAGATAAAAAATTCAGGTGACAGCAGATACTGGAGATGATGTGGAGAAAGAAGAACACTCCTCCATTGTTGGTGGGATTGCAAGCTTGTACAACCACTCTGGAAAGCAGTCTGGCGGTTCCTCAGAAAATTGGACATAATACTACCGGAGGATCCCGCAATACCTCTCCTGGGCATATATCCAGAAAATGTTCCAACTGGTAAGAAGGACACATGTTCCACTATGTTCATAGCAGCCTTATTTATAAAAATCAGAAGCTGGAAAGAACCCATATGCCCCTCAAGAGAGGAACGGATACAAAAAATGTGGTACATTTACACAATGGAGTACTACTCAGCTATTAAAAAGAATGTATTTATGAAATTCCTAGGCAAATGGATGGACCTGGAGGGCATCATCCTGAGTGAGGTAACCCAATCACAAACGAACTCACACAATATGTACTCACTGGTAAGTGGATATTAGCGCAGAAACTTAGAATACCCAAGATATAAGATACAATTTGCTAAACACAAGAGAATGTCTTATGGTCCTAGTTATAATGGTACAAATCCAGCTCATGAAGATTCTATTCTTAAGACCCAGCTCTTTCCAATGCCCCAATGCTTCACACTCCTAAACCATAACAATGAGGCTTATGATTTCATCGTATGAAATTAGTCCATAGCTATTTATTAAATATATTTATGGCAGAAAAATATGTATGTATTTTATATAATATACATATGTGTGTGATTACATATGTATAGTTCTTAGAAAGTCCCAATCGATAATATTAAAACTGCTCTACATAGTTCTTTACTTGAGGAAGTACAAATGTGCCATTTTTCATCAGCATCAGCACAATCATTATTACCAGCATCATGCTTTTCATCCTGCTTTGGTTTATCCCTTCATAGCCATCCTATGAGAATGTATAATTACTTTAAATATACATTAAAATGTATTTGAGTTTTTCAATATGGATATTTTACCTGGATTTTTTTACATATTGATGAATACATTTTAAATATTTTAAGTATTTATTGATCTGTTTATCTTCTATTCACCTTTCACCACACTAGTACAAACAATGAGCATTTCTCCATCATATTGTTGCACCAGTTTTCTAGTTGGTCTTGTTTTCTCATTACCTTATGATTTTCACTACAGAGAAATCACATTTTCAATACATCAATAATTTGTTTCAAATATGGTCACATTGTAGTTGAGAATAAGATTAAAATGCCTTACAATTATTAAGAATCATTATAGATTGTGAGCATATATCCATATTATAATATACATGTGTGTACACACACCAACATATGCATGCACACACACACACATACACATTTCTTTCTACTTTGTACAATGAGAAGACACACCATCTTTCTTGTTTTGCTTATAACCCTACAATGTTGTCAGAAAAAAATTACATATCTTTTTCTTTATCTACTTTATTTGGCTTATCAAAATGCATTTATTTATGTTAAATTATCTTAAAATAGATGTATGTACCTACCAGGAAATTGATGAAAATGCTGCACTATATAAATATTCATCTCTTGTGATAATGAGCGATATAAGGAAAAGATGGATTGCACATCTAACGAATGGATGCAGAATTTGCCATTATTTCTGAACAAATAACAAATGACAACTACTTACTCATCATTTACAGTATATTAACTATTATATGTTATCTAGAGATGATTTACAGTTTTCCTTCATATAGATATTTAAGACTCTTACAGTTGCTTGGTGGGTTGAAATATATTCACTACAAAATATCGCTGTATACTTCTAGTAATTTTATATTAACTAAAGTTTATTCTACATTTATATGTCTCTCTGCTTTAATTTTATTACTATATTATAGACAAACAATACACATACATTGTCTCTTTTTTTCATGATGGAGATTCAATTTAGTACATTTAATGTGCTAAGCAAGTGCTCCACTGCTCAGAAAATTCCCCATCCACTCTCCCCAGCTTAGTGTTCAATATCTACATAGTTATATTTGAAGTGGTTTTTTATAGTTAGAATATACTGGCTCATGTTTACAAATCCATTCTATTAAAGTTTGAATTTGATAGATGCAGTCATATGATTTGCATTTAGTTGACTTGTCTCTCTTTTGCTTAGTTGAGCACATTTTCCTATACTCTGTTTGCTTTCACATTTCCATGCAGCCACATATACAATTTTAGGAATCAACTTAGATTTTTCCACAGAGTATTTCCTTATCTTTCTACAGCTTGACTTAAATGATCTCTTTTAGTGACACATGACATATATATGTATGTATGTATGTATATATATATTTATATATATATATTCATCCATACTGTTTGCAAAATTCTTTAGTATTAAATAAAGTATTTATATTTCCTTATTATTATAAAATTCCTTTAAAAATAAGTCTGAGCATGGTGACTTAGAGTTCGTTAGGGACCATTTTTTTCCCTTGCCTATGTCTTTTTTCTGAGTCTGGGTAGGACAATTTTTGTTACTCGTACACTTGAAACTTCTGTGTCCTCTGAACTCCATGCCTTTCTGCAAGAAATCTGTTTTCAAATGGTCTGCTTTCAATTTTTTGATATTGTATTGTATTTATTTTTGCAAGTCTACATATGAATTCATCTTCATTGTGCTGTTGTATTCTTTTTCTCACTGCTTCCAAGACTTTGTATTTATTCATTGTATGATGAGGATGAATTTCTCTGTAGAATATTGAATTAATGTTTTGTGGCTTGCTTATTTTTGTAAATAATATGCTTAGAGCTTTTGTTTCTTACTTACCTAAACTCAATATAATTGGATAGGTGACCATCCTTTTATAGATGTGATAATTAGAAATGTTAATGTAGTTTCTTTGAAATCAAGATTGAGAAAGTTGAGCTCCAACAGTGCTAACTAAAGAAAAGCCTCATCAGGAGGTAAGAGGCCAAAATAAAGAAAACATAATATTTCAGACTATGTAAATGAGAAATTACCATCTTAGTACATTACCATAAACTTTTTCAAAGAGAAAGTAGTTCAATCATATGAATGGAGCAATATTTATATCAGAAAACAATACATGGATCTTTTCAGATTAAAGCACCATGCCTTATTATTAAAAGGCCACTTTAAAAGAAAAACTGAGGTGTACAACCATAGGAAGACCAGCAGTCTCAACAAACCCAGAACCCTGAGATCTCTCAGACACTGAGCCACCAACCAGGCAGCATACACTAGCTGGTAGGAGACCCCTGACACATCTACAGCATAGGACTTCCTGGTCTGTCTTCAGTGGGAGAAGATTGCATAACTCTCTAGAGACTTGAGGCCCCAGGGAGTTTAGAGGTCTGGTGGTGGGGAGGACATCCTCTTGGAGACATAGGGGAGGAGGAAGGCGATGAACAACTGTGGGAGGGGAGACTGGAAGGAGGACAACATCTGAAGTGTTAAAAATTAAATGTAATAAAAGAAAAGAATACATGGATCATTTTAGATTAAAGCATCATGTCTTACTATTAAAATGACATTTTAAAAACATTATGTTTGGAAAGGTTAAAAAAATATCTTCACATTCTCGTAGACTAAAAGAATTGTCTGGGTGAAATAAATGCAATGATAATCCAGGAGACTGATTGAAAGGCTTACCATCCAACTAATAGGGGTTTCTCAGCCTCAATATGAGGGTTTAATGTAGCTTGTTTTGTCATATTTAGTTGGTATCTCTTGGTGGTCTGCTTTTTTCTGAAGGGAAACAGTGGGACAGTGGATCTGGAGAAGAGGGGTGGTAGAGAGGAATAACTGTGGTGAGGATTATGAGAGAAGAATCTATGTCCAAAGAAAATACATAATAATTAAAGAGAAGCAGTGACCCAAAATGGCAAAAGTAGAAGAGTCTGCACCTGGCCAGCTTTACAGAGCTAACAGTGTAGCGACCAAAATGGAAACCCCCTGATGAAAATCGCCACTCACTATTGCACTGTTTCAGAAGTTAAAAACAAAACAAACACAGACACACACAGACTCACAGACACACACACATACAGACACACACACACACACACACACACACACACACACACACACACACACACTAATTCTGTAGCCATACTATGAAATGGAGATCTGTTACTTATATTTAAAAGGAGTAGAATTGAGGAAAGGTTAAGGAGAGGTAGAATCCTGATGTGGTCCAGGAAGGAGCTGACAGCCCAACCTTTTCCTAGTCTCATCAAAAGGTAAACAGGCAGGCTTAGGTGGAGTGCTCAGAACTGTCGAGAATACCAAAAGCCATTTGTGCAGAGCAAGCCTGCAGTAGAATGGTTCTTTGTGAGTGTTCTGTATCCGACTTCAGTTTCTCCAGAAGCACCAACCCAACCTAGTGCAATCCTTATCTATACAGACAAGCCTAGAAGCACCAACCCAACCTAGTGCAATCCTTATCGATACAGACAAGCCTAGAAGTGCTCTCTCCTTACCGCTGGAAGTCGCAAAGTCTTTAATCATTTCATTGACATAGTTAGTCCTCTGTCTAGTCAATTTGTTCTCAGGTGTAATGAATGAGTTTTTTGATTACTTAATTTTGTAAAATGTTTTATGCTCTTGGCTAAGTTTGCTTATAATTCACAGAATTCTCTGCTAGAGATCTTGCCTACACGTTCAGATCAGCCACACTCTTTTATATTACTACATATTGGCTTTGTCTCAGTGCCCATAGCTGATTCCATAAACGTTATTCATAAAGTGTGTGATAAAAAAGCCTTTTGGCTTTATATTACAAAATAAAAATTTCCTTAGAAAATGTCTTTTAGGACAGAGAATATGTTTTGCTAAGAATTTGTTTTTCATATAAAATGCTGCACTTGAACTCCCTCTTCAAGAGTTAAACTTCACTGAAAGAACAGAAACTTTTGTATACCATGCAAGAATTAATTATTCTGCCATGCAACCCCCTGAAATCAGTCTTACCACTTTCTTTTGTCCACTGAGCAATGTGGCATCATTTTCAAATATGTTAGACTTAACACTACAAGTGACTACAGTTAGACATAAAATTTCCAGAAGTTAATTAAGTTCATAAGGGCAATATCTAATCTGTGATCTCACAGGACTGGTGTCTTTTAAAGAAAAGACAAAGGCAGTATAGATCTCTCTTCTCTCCTTTTACAAAGAAGATGCCATAAGAGGACATAGAGAGACTCCAACTCTATACAAGCCATGAAGGTAAGGGAGGGGCACTATTCATTCCCAGTGTGTTCTAGCACCTTAATCTTGGATTCTAGCTGCCAAATTATGAGAAAATAATAGTTGTTTAAACCACCAGGTATGTGACATTTGGTTATAGATGCCTGTGCTACCTTCCTTAATAAATAGTAATGTCTGTCGGTCAGGGCAAAGCTCACCCTTTTGCTTTGGTAGTTGAAGGCCTGTCTTGTACTTGATGTGTGAATACATATACTGAAATCAGATTCTGAATGTGTCACTAAACATGATAACTATATTTGCTGGTCATGGGCCATTGCTCCAGAAATTGCAATCCTCTTGTCCTGTGTTCTTTGTACATAACAGTTTTATGAGAGACTGACAGAGATGCCACATGTATGTTGACTAAGGGAAAAGGGAAGCCACAACTTTGCAAATTGAGACAGTTGCATTCAAATGATCAGATAATGATGGCTGCTGGCTGTCTTTCTCTATGGCTTTCTATACTCTCTGTCAATTTTGAATCTTGTGTCAAAATACCCATTGGCTGTATCCTATGCATGACCTTCAAGCTTAGACAAATACCATTGTGGGGGGTCTAAACACAATACATTCAAGAGTACCAAGTCTTAAGGTCTGGGGTGCTGTTAATACATCTGACTACAGATGAGGTGATTCTAAGTTCAAATCCAGGTTGTACTGTTGCGACTGACTTCGATTTATTTTTGTCTGGTGGGATACAGTTCAGTGGTAGAGCTGACTGCATAGCATGCAGAAGGTCCTGTGTTTCGTTCCTAGTGCCACAAATAAAAGTAATAACTAAAACAAAACTCATTAGCTTTAGCCTGTGTTTTAGCACTGACA